>NC_049169.1:161947150-162667753 GCF_009769625.2 Cygnus olor | reverse complement strand
CCCTCCCTCCCCTCCCTCCCCCATCCCCCTCCCTTCCTCTCCCTCTCCTCCCTCTTCCCCTTCCTCTTTTATTTTTTCTTTTCTCTGTTTAAATGCTGTCTTTATTTCATTTCACTGGAAGACAATGCCTTTGAGTTAATGTTTCCAAAAAGCAGATGAAGTACAACCTTCCATGTGCTTAACAATTAGAAAAATCGGTTACTTGTATAAATACCTAGAAGTATAATTACAGACTTAATTACATTACCTTTTTTAGCTCAGTAAATAAAAATATCTTTATACTGGAAAAAATAAAAAGAAAATAATATGTTAAGAAAGGGAAAAAATATAAAAGAAATAGATGAAGAAAAAAAAAGGAAAGAAGAAAAACAAAGAAAGACCTGAATACAAGAAAACAGGTCTAGAGCAATGGAGAATTGATATGAGATTGAAATCAGCACTATTACAAGTTTTTAAACTACTTCCTTTATTTTTTGTTAAATTTATGTCCATATTGAAACTGTATTCATTTATTTTCATTGTTTTGAGTTTATTACCCCCAACTTGGTATTTTGCAATTATGTTCACAGGTTTTGTTGCTGGTGGTAAGAAGCTGTTTGTAGCCACTGATATCAATACTGGGTCTGTACAGTGTAAAAATGCAAAAGAAGAAATAGGTAAGGAAATACAAGAGAACTGATAATAGCACTCGTCCACATGGCAAAATAGTGGCTTCAGTGAGTCAGGGTTTTAATTAATTCTTTTGTAGACATGAAGGCTGAAGGCAGATTTAAGACTATGGAGAGAAACAATGAGATCTTTTCAAAGAAGTTAAGGACAGTGTGCCATGTGAAAGGCAACATCAAAGCAGGAAGTTGCTGCTTCAGTGGATTATGAGATAAGTGGAAATGGGAGCTGGCTTCCTAGCACTGACAAAGGTCTCTAGGCTGCTTAGATAAGCTTGGCCATCCAGTAGTTTGGAATACATACTAGTTACACTTAGTGTATAGTTACAAGATTATTGAGAATTGTTGTGGTGAGTGACCTTGGCTGGCCACCAGGTGCCCAAAGCCACTCTCAATCCCCCTCTTCATCAGGTCAAGGGGAAAAAAGTACAATGAAAAATCTCATGGGTTGAGATAAAGTCAGGGAGATAGTCATCATATACCATCATGGGCAAAACAGACTCAAATTGGGGAACATTCATTTAATTTATTGCCAAACTGGTAAAAGACTGTAGCAGTGAGAACTGAAAACAAAAAAAAATAAATACAGCTTCCCTCAGCCCCCTCTTCTTCTTAGAGTCAACTTCAATGTTTATTCTTTACCTCCTGCCCTGAGTGGTGCAGAGGAATGGGGAACGGGGGGTTACAGTTAGTCAATGCTTTGCCTCTTCTCTCCTTCCTCCTCATACTCCTCCCTGCTCCAGTGTGGGCTCCTCTACAGGGGCTGCAGGGCACACCCACCTGTTTTGGCATGGGATCCTCCATGGACTGTAGTATGGAGGATCTCCAGGGGTTGTTGCATCTTCTGACACACGTGACACCACTCATTGGCTCAGATTTGGCTAGCAATGGGTCCCTTTTGGAGCTGGCTATCCAACATGGTGACAGCTTCTGGTCTCTACTCACAGAATCTCCCTGCAAAGAATGAAATTTTGTCTTTACTCTTTCATAGTCTTTCTAAATCAGTTTATAGATGAGAGACAAATACATCTTTCTTCGTGTATTCTCTCAGAGTTGAGTGCAAGAGGTAGAAAGAGACTGAAAAATGACAAGGGAGACAGAAAAAAACTAGAGTACAAAAAATAGTCAAAACATACATATGATAAAAAGAAAAGAAGATTGGACCATCAAAAATTTATTGATCATGTTATAGATGCATATCTAAACCCAGACCTGAATTTCCTCTTTGAATTTGTAGTCCATTCCAGCTCGGGAAGATCAGTGTTTACTCACAGGTAGTTAAATGAATATAAGGAAAGTATTTTCAGGACTTGATATTTCATAGAGGATTTCCTACTTAGATGGGAGAAGCAATATGAAGAATTTTTTTTTATACATGATTATTGCTGGTTAGAAGCTTTAATTGTTTAGTAGCATAAAACAACTTCAGTGAAGGAAAAAAAAGAAGAAGAAGAAGAAGAAGAAGAAGAAGAAGAAGAGGAAGAAGAAGAAGAAAGAGGAAAAAAGGAAAGAAAAGGAAAAAAAGGAAAAGGAAAAAAAGGAAAAGGAAAAAAAAAGGAAAAAAAAGGAAAAGGAAAAGGAAAAAAGGAAAGGAAAAAAAAGGAAAAGGAAAAGGAAAAGGAAAAGGAAAAGGACAAGGAAAAGGAAGGAAAAGGAAAAAAAAGAAAGAAAAAAAAGAAAGCTCAGTACTTGAATGACAGTCTGGGCAGTCAAATATGATGGAAAAAAGACATACACATAGCTGAGATGGTCATACTGAAACCAGGTATCCCAAGAAGGAACTTTCCAACTGTGCTACATAAAGGAAATGGATGAGGGATTACTGGGATTAGTATTTAGTGGTGACTGGGGTGGTTCTGCTATGTCAGGTCCAAATAAATTTGGAAAACAGACTCTTAATAATCTTAATAAACCGTGTCCAGAAATGTTACAGTTTATTTATTTATTTATTACATTTAAAAATATGGTTCTAAATACAATCTGATATTTATATAATTTCACTTTGCAGCCACAGAGACCATTTTAACATTTTATATTATTAAAATGTTAATGACTGGAAAGTTGGTAAGGGATTTCTGTAACAGTTTATTTCATAGTTCAATATATCCAGTGATTTTATGTAATCAGTACATATTTTTTTAAGAATTTGATCTGAAAATAATTCCTAAAATGACTCACCCTCTCCAATCCATCTGTAAAAAAAAATCTTTAGCTAGCAGACTGGCTACAAATGTTTGCAATTTTTACAACCTTTCTAATTGTGTGGAAATTCTTCAGAAGCACATGGCTATGCTAGCAGACTCTGGAAGCTCTTTCTGCTGATGTTTTCATATTGTTCATTTAGAATGAACATGATTTTGCAATGTAAATATCCTCCAGCTGTTAGTAGAGTCTCAAACTGGCACTGGCATGTCATTCTAGCTTCAAATCAATGTAAAGCTCCTTTTCTTTTTCTTTTCTTTCTTCTTTTTTCTTTTTTTTTTTTTTTTAAATCTCATTTCCCTTCCCTTGCTCTCTCAAAATCCCTTTCCTCACCCCCACCCCTATATTTCTTCATTTGTTTTGGCTAAGTGTTTAAATAACTGGCAGAAATTTGGTAAACATCACATGATCTATTGCAAACAATATTCAGAGGACTTCTGAAATATTTACACGCTGTCTTTTAGATATTCTTTAATGTTTTGCAGAAGTGGATACTAAAGAACATACACCAAGATCAAATAGTTTCTAATTTCAAATAAATTGTTTATGGAAGTCTAATGCTGTTAATGAAGAAATACAGGAAAAAGTTATTCCCCCCCCCCCTTTTTTTTTCCATCAGAAACTCTGTATAAACCTATCTTTCTGCTGCATACACATTGCTTCCCCACACCTTAGGCAAATATTTATATTCCACTGTAGCACATACTTGGTATTGTTTATGCTAACCTTTACTTTACAATAGGTATATACTTTTTTCTAGTATAATGCTAGCACAACATATGTTAATATTCAATCTTGTAAATACTTTGAATAAAGAATGCTAATTTACTCTTATTCAGTTTTCTAGAGGAAATACCTTCAGATCTTTTACTTTGCTTCCCCATTTTCATGTCTCAGTAGCTTAGGTATAGAGGAAAGACGAAGTTGTCTTTGCTTTCTTACTTACACTTGTTCAAATTTGAATTCTGGCTGGGGTGTATGGAGGGGGTTCGTGCTGTTTCTCCCAATCACTTTCACAGTACTTCTTTAGAATTTTAACATTTTCAGAAAGAGCTGATTTCAGAACAACTGATGTTTCCATTTTCTTACTATGGCATTTCAGAGATCTGATCTGGGCTCAGAGCTTTAGGCTAGAAATTAAATACCAATGAGTATTGGTATTTATATTATTAAAGTATTCATGACTGGAAAGTCTGTCCTCAGACAACATGAAAACAAGTAATCAAAAATTGTAAATATTATAGAATAGGATGTAAAAATAGGATGAGTTGTCAAATGATCACAAAATATTCACATTTTCTATAATAGATTATCAGGCACTGTAAATAGAAGTAGTGAATGTCATGTGTCTTAACTTGAATAAAATTACTGCCATAGTTTCACATGGCATGTTCTTGTAAGTAGGTTAGGAAATCTATTTGCATAGGCTGAAAGCCAATGTAGTTGATGGTTCATTGTCAAACTGGAGGATGTATAGAGTTGAGTCTCCATTTTTGTTTTATCTGTTTCTCTTTGATAAAGCAATATTTAAAAACAAGCAAATAACAACAACAACAACAAACACAACAAAAGAAGAACAAAAAAAACAACACAAAAACTGATAGAGGTTGCAAAGAGCCTAATTAGCATTCCCAAACACATTCTAAAACAGAATTAAAAGTTGCTATTTTATTTTATTTTATTTTATTTTATTTTTTATACAAAAGGATGTAGCTAATGAAGAAAAGAGAAAAAATTCTTTGGTTTTAAATGGACAGACACAGGGCAAGTGGCTTTGAAAAAGGATCTGCAGGATGTAGTGGAACTCAGTTTCAACATCAAGAGAAAGTTGTGTGAAGAGGTCTTACAGAGAGGAAAGGATAGTATGTTTACATATCCATAGCAGGTAAGAAGAAAAATAATGGGTTTAAACTGCACCAAGGAATTTGGGTTAGATGTAATGAGAAAGAATTCAGACAGGATAGCCAAAAAAATACTGGAATAGATTGCCTGAGGAAACTGCAAAGTTTCCGCAACCTGGAGATTAGATTGCTGTAGCTGAAACTGCTCCCTGGCATTTGTTGGTGAGTCCAGTGATTCTGGGAATTGTACTATAAATGGACAGCATGTATCTGTGTTGTATTCAGAAACTTATGTTGTTGTAGCTTTTGTTGCAAGGAGGTAAGAAACAAAAGCATATGCTCAATTTTTGACAGATTCAGTTACTGAGTTTTCATCACATAAACATTTGTGAGGCTCCACACTCTTCCTGCCAGCTTTGTGGAGCCCAATCTGACAGCTCATCTACAAGAATTAGGGTTCAGTTCCATCCCCAAGTTAACTTATTGCTTAGGCTCTTTTCTTGGACTGTAAACAAGAGTATCAATGGATACCAAATGTGACTGTGGTTTTCATGAACTAGATATTGATTGAGACCAGTGCTTCATTTAATGTAGGCTGAAAAGTAGTTACCATATAGTAATACATTTTAGTCACAACCACCATAGACCAGAACTATAACTGGAAATCTTCCAAATCTTGTTACAAATTTTTGAATGACCTTGTTCCCCAATTTACATTTATTTTATTTTATTTTATTTTATTTTATTTTATTTTATTTTATTTTATTTTATTTTATTTTATTTTATTTTAATGTACTTCACAGAATTGCTGTTGTTTTTTAATATATTTCATAAATACTAAATCACTGAAAAATACAAGCGTGCTATCCCAGTTCAGAGGTTAGGAATTACACACAGGTTGAAAGCAAGTATTTGAATTGTGTGGTATATGAATATGCAGCATCTCTCCTGGAACAGCAAAATTTTTTGTTGTAGTTTTGTTTTGGTATTTTTGTGGCAATTCTAGATAAAAATTAAAATTATGTAAAAACAAAACAAAACCTGCTAACATATTCTGTGGCTGGAAGAACTTCAGTTCCAAGTTTCTGGTTATAATTTAAAATATACATCAGAGAAATCAATATGTCGTTCATAGTTGCCAATATTTTTTCTGCCTACAACTCCAATGACAACCCAGTATTTGAATGACACAAGAAGTTAGTCACATTGTTCTTTAATGTATTTTACACTAGGAAGATGACTGGCTTTTTATATTTCCTTTTCAGCTGACAGCAAATATTGGCATGCATACAGTAAGTGAAACAAGGAACTTTAGGAAAAAATATGAAATTAATCTTTTGAGTTTGACCTGTGAGGGCTTTTAAATTGTACCCACTTGGCAACCTTTCTCTCAAGGACTTTATTTCTGTCGCAGTATATCAGCTGTAGAACATGGAGTATCATCCAGCAGAAGAATAATGTACTTCCTATTCAGAAGTACACTATTCCACCTCTTTTAATTATCACATCAAATGGAATGCTACAGGTTGACCTCCTCCCCATTTATTTTGTTTTTATTTTTAGTTTTATTTTTAGTCTTAGTTTTAATTTGGGATTGAGTTAAATTGAGAAGATAGCAAAATAGTTCTTATACATTCTTAATGTACTAATTTTTAAGAATGTAAGAACTGTAGTAGGTCAGGGTATATATTATTTTTATTGAATTAAATTTTAAAATTAATTTATTATTATTACTATTATTACTATTATTACTATTATTACTATTATTACTATTGTTACTATTATTATTATTATTCAGCATTCTGTATCTGGTGGCAGGTCTTAAAGAGAGAAAAGACAAATGAACCTTTACAGCATACCTTGTCAGCCTCCAGAGATCTTCAGGTCAGGAACTTGCTGAGCTGGGGCCTGTAGATGTGTGTATGTTCTCAACAATCCGCAGTGAACATATATACAAAGAATTTCTCTGATTAGTTTATGGAGCTCCTTATGCTTCTGGCTTCAGGAACATATTGTGGCAATGAGTTCCATCACTTAACAGTGTGCTAAATCAGATCATTTGAAATGTTAGGGATGAGTAGCACGTCTCAAGGACTTGATCTGCTCTACAGCTTATGAGTTTTGGGTACTCTTGTGGGAACTTTATTAGCTACCAATATAGCACGGCTCAGAGCCAGAATCTGCAACTTTGGGGGGCTTGTATAGTCCAACAAACTTTGTCTTGATTTCACCATAAGCTGATACCTAGTTTTCCTCGATGATTATATTTAGCGATAGAAAGGAGAAGGTCTTAGATAAGAATAGTAAGTTTACCTAAAAATACTTAAAAATATGGACAAAAAGAGGCTGCTGTTATCAAATTATTGACAGAGGTGACTTACAGAATGGAAATTTTGCTCCTCAGCAAAAAGGTAGGTCTCATTTCACAGCTTTTACCATGATCATGCACAGTTTTAAAGGCAATGTAACCTTGTGTCTAAATTCAATTGTTAAAGTTTTATTTGTAGGAATAATACATATGGTCTATATCCCATATTGCTTTTGTCTATATTATTTCAGAAATAGTGAAAAAAAAATCATGCTGCTTTCTGCAGCATCAGTTATAATAATAAAACAAATAAATAAATAATAATAAAACAAGATCAATGGAAATATTCAGGGTTTAACAAACTGAAAGTTTCTCAATTAGGTCTAGAGCATAAATATAATAAAAACATTTTTTTCACAGCTGCAGATGGCATTAGGTGGTATTCCTTTTATTTTTAAAGGTTCGCTTGTTCTTGGCTCTGTATGATAACATTCTTCAAGAGTATGTAAGATTAAGGATAAGTGGCTAAGTCCTATTTAAAGTAAAAATCTATCATTTATACATGTAAAGGTAATAGTGACATTTTGTTAAAATAAAAATAGTAGAGAAGCACTATTGAAATCATACAAAGACTATATATGGAGCTTTTAGTAGATTCTGATTGTCTCAGAAAAGAATCCCCTAATGACTTCTCTAAATATATATATTATTTTCCTTAACTTCGGCCCTGATTCTGTTTTTATTTCTTTATAATTTATTTATAAATTTTAACTTCATTGATTTCAAAAGAGTCCTTCTGTTGTGCTCCAAGATTGCACCAAATGGTGATTGTAAATGATTGAAGGCAGGGACATTTCTCTGTTAGTCAATTACAGAGTATTTAGAGTAAATCTGCTGCAAAATTAATTAGCTCAACTATGTAACAAAGTGGATGTACATAGTTGTTTTAGATCTTATTCTTGAAAATTACCATTGCATTGACATGGTTTAAATAGAATTTGCCTATAAATACAGTTATTTTGCTAACTATACTATTTTTGGTATCTGGAATTTGTGTTACTCATAACCACTTATTCCATAATGTACTTCAGTATATATTCATCCAGACTTTTGGCTGACATTCTTCTATTTTATTAAAAGATAATAGCTAACACATCTCCTGTTTGCCTGTCATGTATAACGATTTTCTCTCATCATCTGTGTTTTGACATTTAGGTATTTCATATAAAATTGCCTAAATTGCATCTTTTATGGTAGTTTATTAGTTAAATATCACTTGCTGTTGGAAACAGTCTTAAACATGCTGGACACATAAGAAGGTAAATCTGTTAAAATATGATTCAAATTTAAAGCTTATTGAAACATTACGTAAATACACATATACATATATATACAGATACATAGTTAAAAAAAATGAACAGGTTATTTCTGGTAAGCATTCTCAATGTTTAGCACTACAAGATACATCCTCTTTCAGCTTGATTTTTTCATATTCTGTGACAGAGAATCTCCTGCTCTCTGAAATCTTAATTGATTACTTACTTTTAAGTAGACATTGAATTAAATTACATAAAAAGAATAAAATTGAATTGAATTGAGTGAGAGTAAGAAAATATTCCTTCAGCACATGCAGAAGTTATTGCAGACAGAAGTTAATTTAGAATCCAAGAAATTAGTTTCATTTGCTTAGTCAATGAGTTACAGTAGTTGAGAATCTGATTTTCTAAACCTATGCCATGTCACATAGTTACTAGAAAATTTGTTTCTATTTGTGCACTCTGGATCAAAAATATGAAAGTAGATGACTATAAGAATTTATGAAATAATTGCTTTGCAGAAGGAATTTCTTAGATAAAGATATAATCAATTTAAATACAGTAATAATTGACATGAAAATGCTTAGATTAGAAATAATTAATATGTATTCATATGAAAAATATTTCATAATTAATATAAAAAATTAAATGTATTGCTTTTCACATCTCCTAAGTGGTTATTCAAATGGCTTTATTGCTTTTTTAGAATGGTAGAGTAATAGAATATCCTGAGTTGGAAGGGACCCACAAGGGTCATCAAGTCCAATCCTGACTCCACACAGGACCACCCAAAAATGAAACTATGTTTAAGAGCATCATCCAAATGCTTCTTGAACTCCAGCAGGCTCAGTGCCGTGACCACTTCCCTGGGGAGCCTGTTCTAGTGCCTAACTACCCTCTCAGCGAGGAACCTTTTCCCAGCCTGATCCTCCCCTGACCCAGCTCCATGCCGTTCCCTCGGGTCCTGTCGCTGACCCAGAGAGCAGAGCTCAGCGCCTGCCCCTCCGCTCCCCTCGTGAGGGAGCTGCAGGGCACCATGAGGCCTCCCCTCAGCCTGCTCTGCTCTGGGCTGAACAAACCAAGGGACTTCAGCCGCTCCTCACATGTCTTCCCCTCTAGACCCTTCACAACCTTTGTAGCCCTCCTTTGGACAATCTCTAATGGCTTTATGACAGTTTTATACTGTGGTGCCCAAAACTGCACACAATATGCTTCTCAGTGAGATTCTTTTCCGATGTATGAAATCCTACTTAATCCATTGAGCTACCATTTTATAATAGCATAGGAGGACAGACATTGAACATATTAATTTCTACCATCTTTAAGAAACCTACATTTCAGTAACTGTCTACTTTTCTAGATGAACTTCCTTACTATCTCCTGATTTCTCAAACGATCATTCTATAAGTTTACAGCTGTTCTAGATAATAATATATATCATATGGTTACTTCTAATGGTAGTTCTTTTAGTAGCATGCAAAGCAGACAAAATGTTTAGGGATTGGTTAGATTAGAAACAACAACTTTATTTTTTTTTCTAGGATTTTTCCTAATAAAGATTGTCTTGCTATTACAGATAAATAATCTGTCAAATGAAAGAATGTTAGAAATCTTCCTTTCTCTAAAATTCCATTACTATTTCTGCCTCATTTTTTCATCTAAAAAGCATACTTGTGAATAGCATAGCAGTGGTGAAACTTTGATTACTCTGCAAGGTAATGGTAACACTTTATTTATTTAATTCTTATAATTGTAGCATGGCCTCAAATGGCTACCTAACTCCTAAACTTGTAAGTACAACTCGTTAAAGCATATATATATATCTGACTGATATATCCTGCTGTGAAGCGATAGACATTTGGTGATTTGTATGTAAGATTTTATTTTTTTTTAATTTGCCTGCAAATTGGAAAATTAATGTTAACTCATATTACTAGTGTCTTTGCATATTAATACATTTTGGAAAGATTTTAAGTCATGTTACTGTGTACTCAGGTCTCATAAAACTTGTGTAGTAGAAAGTTATGGAATATAAAACAGCTTTTGTATTTCATAGGAAATAGTCTGGAAACTTTGTAAACACTGAAACCTAAGTTAAAACCAAAGTGATTCTGTTTAGTACTGTAGGGCACTTATCAATTACATATGCAAACAGAAAATGTTTTTTACAGAATTCACTTCTAAATGAGCTTCTGTTTCTGGTTGAAAAGGAAATCTTTGTAGGCATCGGTGTTGCCTACAGAGAGAATAAGCTGATATTTTCTTGCTTAAATCATTAGTGCTTTGAGCTTGTCTTACCTTTTGTCACCCCCATTGGTTTGCTTTATCAACCAGCTCTTCATGTGAGGGGTCAGTTCTTCAGGGGCTTATTGTGGAGTTCTATTTCCTACCTCCCTCATTGTGTTTATAGTGTATGCACTGTTTGTATATAGAGAGAGGACATCAGAAACTCCACAACTTACTGGAGTTTAGTCTATGAAGAGCTGGTTGTAAACAAACATGAGAAAAGATCAATTTGCTTTGCACAGGAATGCTGTGTGGTGGGTGGATGTGTTGGGTTTTTGGCTTTAGATATTCTTCTTGCAGTTTATTGCTGCTTTCTTAACCATTCAAACAATCCATAAATACTGTCTCTATGAGATATGATGGCTCATAAATAATCATTTACATTTTTAGCTTCCATTGTAGCTATTCTAATGAAAACACCTTTTTGTAAGTAACACTTCTTTTTTTCAATCATACCTACTTGTCTCAGCACAGAAGCCAAAAAAGACTACAAGATAATCCAGATGCTCCAAAATACTACTCTGTGCCCTGACAATCATAAAAATCTTCAACTGACAACACTGCAAAGAAGGTGTATAGACACACTTGGGGCTCATATGTCCATGACAGTGTACTTAGTTCCAAATTGCTGCTGTCAAGGGACTGTGTTGCTGAAGAAAAATAGCAGTTCGGAATTAGAATACCAAACAACTTGGTGCAGAAATTATGATTCATTTCTTGTCTTTTGTTTAAATGCTAATGGATTGAATTCAAAGTTATTTTTGATAATCAGGGTATAAACTGTTATCTAAAAATTAAGTAAATAGTATTACTATCCAGCAAAATAAAACCGTTTAAAAGCACTTCAATCTCAGGGTCCTCTTGTACAGTCAGTTAAGTTTTGTTTTGTGGTGATCACTGCTGATCTATTTAAAACAAACAAACAAAAAAAACTTTTAGTATGTTTAAGCTTTTCTCCGTAGTAGATTATTTCATAAAGTTTAAAATGAGGGAAATCAGAATTTTCCTGTTTTAGAAACCTTTCTCTAAATTTTGAAGAGTAATTTACAGTTGTCCTAAATTAATTCTTCAACTACTGAGTTCGAAGCAGAAGAAAAAATTCAGTCTTCATATACTCTTCATAATTCAGACTTCATATACCACAGTTTTTTCATTGACTGTGAAGGAAGTTTTGGATGACAGTATTCTTAAAAGAAGCATTCAAGATGCATAAATTATAATTCTCACCAATTAAAATGTTAGCATTAGCTAATTTTGGAGCTCATAATCTCCTAAAAGACACATTTCCACACTGTAAATGTAATCTTTACAATGTATGGAACAAAACCAGAACATGTTTGTTTGTTTTTGTGTTACTAAGATATTTAGCAGACATCACGAGAATACACAGATTTTAGGACTTACAGCCTCAACATGGGACAAAGGCATAGCTGGCCTATGCAAGAGGTTAATGGATATGGTCTACTCTGGCCTGATTTGTATGTTTCGTGCACCATGCTGCGGAGATGGTGCAGATAAAACTGTTCTGGCAGCAAGAGCAACCTCATCTCCACCTCTGTCTTCTTCAGTCATTTTCCAAGTCATGAGGCCATCTGCTGTGTGTGTGCTCCATCTGCACAGCAGAACTGCCCTATGCATGCTCAGAAAGCCAGAGACTTCTTGGCAAGCAGTGGTCTTCCTGTTCATTTGTTCGTGGCATGCCTGGGAAATACAGCATTTTCTGAAGATGCATAGAAAGAATGAGTCCATATATACTGGAGGGATACCTCCACATTTTTCCTCCTAAATATTTTATTTCTATTGAAAAAGTTTCTAGTAAAATTTTCTGGTTTCCACAGACTGCCTTGGAAGAGGTACATTTTGGTGTATGGATGTTATAATAAAGAGCAGTGAAACCATTGGAAGATTCCAGGGACTTTTCATTGTACGGTCTCTATTACAGGAAGAATTAGATTTACCTCAATCTGGTCCATTAAAAAAATACAACTGTAGAGCCAACAGAGGTTGCAGATACATCAATTTATTTAAAAACTGCCTTTTAAGATAGAATGAACCAGACCTAAGATTGGGCTTTTATGAAAATTCAAAATATCTATATTACTTGACTCATAGTCTTTGAGAGTTCATCGTTTCTGGAGATGAGTATCTAGTCCTTTCTGAGGAAAGGACTCACAGATAAGTACAATAAAATAGTTTCATTTGGGTCAGATTATCAGCTGTGAAGACAAGCTATGTCTCTGGATATTTCCAGTGTATAGCTTTAACAGTGACTGGTTATATATTTCAAAGTGTCTATTGACAGTAAAAGTCCATCAGAGAAGCTGAGAAAACATTTTTTTCTATAATAGGTAATATCTCTGGAATTAAACATATACATATAAACACACAGCAAAAACAAACACTTTTCTAACTTTAAAGGAAAAATCTCATATTTAAAGGCAAGGAACTTGAGAAGATTATGTAAATTAGATAAAAGGTACGTGCCTTGATTGTCTGGAAATACTGATGTCTGAATTTCCCCAAAACAGGTTGATAATTTGAAAGATCTGTGCAGTTGAGCAGGATGTAAACCAAGAGATTGAAGGAGAGACAACAGTAGTGAAATAAAAAATGGTAATAGGCATGAAAATAGACATGCAAGGAATGGCTGGTTACTTCAGGCATCTGAGAGAAATGTAATAATGCTAAGAAAAGTTTCCTTTCCATGCTATGTAATGGAGGCTTTGGCATTCTTGTATATGTTTGTACATGAACTTTAAATTCCAGTCAAAAGAGGTCTGTGATTTGCCTTAGAAGTGAAAATTTCAAAGATACATATTGTTAAATGTTCTTTCAATTCCACCCTTCACAATTCATGTAGTCTCTGCTTTAGTTTGCAAAGCTGGGACAGAGGTTATTAGCATCATCGGTATGAAAGGAAGATTACTAGTTTATCCCAGTGCCTATAAATAGGTAAAGAAGATCCTTCTAGCCACTCCTTTCCTTCTAGAATAATAAAAAAAATAAATAAAAAAATAAAAAAGAAGAAAAAAAGTGTAAACATGGCATATCTCCATCCAAAAAGTTAAAACAGATTCTGACAGATGTGATCAGGCGCTTCATTTTAACGTTTGGCTGCTTAGCTATTTCTTTGAAGTCACTCCTGCTACAGGTTATGAAAGCTGAGTGCATGTTATTTTAGCTATTCCTCCCTCCCAAACAGGAAGCAGTTCTTTTATAATGTGCATTTTTTATCATCTGATTTATAGGTTTTGTTTGCTTTACCATATTGTACTTCTTTCTTTGCAGAAAAAAAAAATAAAAATAAAAATCTACAGCATACCTTTGCCTAAGTTTTCCTAGTCTTTACGAGATCTGCAACACTTTTATTTACTTATTTTCAAAAAGTTCAGACTTCATTGAACTGTAAGCCAGATATTTAACCAAGCATATTTTTATTTCACCTTTGAAACAGATAGCTGTATTTTTTATTTTATTTTTTCCCCTTGGCAAACTTAGAATGCAAATTTTCAGGAAATTTGAAAGCAACGGGGGAGAAAGCACCTTTAAAAATGATATTATTTTATTCATTTCAAAGATTATTTCTTGTAACACAAGTGTATTATTTCACAATGAAAGTATCTCTAATTTTCTTTTACCCACAATGTATCTCCTCAGATACAACACATCCCGCTTCAGGGAGCGAAATAATATGATAAGAGAAAGAGAAAGAAAATGAACTATAAAAGTACAGATTTTAGGATCAAGTGGGCTATCATTTTGCATGTACTTCTTATGTGTCCTGATTTATTGTATATTTTAAAAGGCAATGTAAAAAACATTCTTTCAAACAGCAATCTGATAACTGTGCATTTTCTGTTTAGCATATTTGTGTTGTGTCATATCTGTTTATTCAAAGACTACAAAATCATTGTCTAATTTCAGGAGTCTGTTGGACAAAGTCACAACAGATACCAGCAGTTTGGTTCTGTTCTCTGGCACAGATGTGTTTGTGGTTTTGTTGTTTTAACAGAAGATGAAGTCTATCAAATTAAGGAAATATATCTTTAATATTAAATATGTAGGTTGAACAAACCATTTTTTTCTCATTGGAGTCAACTTTTTCTATTCTTAGAAGAAATGTACATTACCTTATGGCTACATATCTATAGCCTACACTTGATTGCTCCCAAGTTATTATTATTATTATTTAAATCTCAAAATAACTGCATTTTAAAACATCTGTTGTTGACTGTATCTTTTGGGGGAACAACTACGTTAACCTCTGGTCACTGAGAACTTAGTGTGCTAAAACAGTATAACAGCACATGTACAGTAACAGCCAGAAGGGTGGAATATTTTGGCTACTGCCTCTTCCTTGGTAACAGGAAATGAACAGCTCATGGCATAATCTGTCTAAATATTTTTTTTTTTGTCATTCTTTGCCTGATTCCAGCATGAATTCAATATGACAACACTTTGTTCTCCTAAAACATCCATATTCCACCTAACTTTCAATGTTTCTTGCAAACAGTGTTTTTGTACTGAGTTAATGAAGGGAAATACTTCCTTTTGTGTTTAAATGTTTTTCAATTTTTTTCATTGTTTCTATAGTTTCCAAGAGTGCTTGAACTAATACTAAAGTTGTGCTTTGTGTTTAATGTTTATGACCTTTATGAATGTAAGATTAAAAAATAAAAAATGCATCTGTCTAGCCTTAACATCTTTTAAAAATAGTCATTTTTCTCCCTCACAAGGAAATATATTTATTTGTTTAAAATAAATCAATAGAACTTCCTTATTTTTCATGATACTCTATTTTTCCATCACTTCACCAATAACATTATATTTTTATGTCTTTTCAAGCAGATGGTTGAACCAGATAGAACTAGACTAATCAAATTTTATATAAAGAAGTGTTGGATCTGTGTATTTGACGAAGAGACTGTCTAGTCAAAGATTCATAACAAATGCAGGGAAATTTAGGAAGAAATACACAGGTAAAATACTCCTGAAGAGAACACTATGAAAAACTCATCAGACATTTTTACAAAATTTTGAATTGATCTTCTACTATCCAGAATACTTTTGGACATGACCATGACTTAAAAGGAAAATTTTTGTCTTTTTTTTTTCCTTTTTCTCCAACCATCAAGAAAACATGTTTGGTACAGGTGGTATTTCTGCTATTATTAAACAGTGATAATGGCATATCCTATTAATTGATCAAAGCAGATTCCATTTGATGGGAAGAAATGATACTAGTCCCTTGAACATTTCTTTTCATTTCTTCCCTTTCTTTTCTTCTTTCTTCCTTTTTCCTTCTTCCTTTTCTTCTTTCTTTCTTTTTTCCTTCTTCCTTTTCTTCTTTCTTCTTTTTTCCTTTTTCCTTTTCTTCTTTATTTCTTTCTTCTTTTTTCCTTTATCCTTTTGTTCTTTATTTCTTCATTTTTCCCCATTTCTTATTCTCTTCTCCTCCAAGCCCCACCCCCAATAGTACCAGTACTTTCTCTTTGTTATACTACAAATTCTTCAACTGCAATCTCCCACATTATGGAGCAACAGACAAAGACTTGTCTCAGGTGTGCATGTTTGACATTTCAATTGCCCCAGCTTCCAGCTGTGTAGTGTATTTTATCTGGCAGTACAGAATGATTTGGGATATCTGTTATCTGATTTACCATAAAACACAAACTCAGTATAGTTGGATCTCTGGGACTTTTGCTTTGACACTGAATACCTGAAGGAAAACTATGCATCATGACTGAGATGCAAACTCCTGTAAGTTGCAAAACTTCTGTAATTATATAGCATGTATGCTTTTTTTTTTTTTACGTAGTCAGATTTTTTTTTTTTCCTAACAGTGCTGTTTTAAACTCTCAAAAGCTGATTTTTAGTATTTCTGCTTGTATAATCAGCTATAACAGCCTGAAACATTGTGATGCCTCAGGAGAAAAAATATCCATAAATTTTCAAGTTACTTTGCCAATGCATACAGTGCTTCAACTAGTTTGACTATTATGGAAAACATTAGGTATAGAAGAACATGTATACATTTATATGTCTGTGCAATATGCTTTAATTCAGTAGCAGAACTCACAAACAGCTTTGTCTTTCCCAAATTATTTTTTCTGAGTAACTTAATTGCATTATCCAAACAGGAATTTGTCCCACAGCTAAGATAAGTGATACATCCTGGCATTGATTTTACATGAGCAGCCTTCTTTTTGCAATAGTGTATGGTGTTCATTCAAATCAAGTTTTCCCTACCCCATATGATGGCAAACGTTTACACAGGTAGTCTGAGTAAGAGATGGTGTTAATTATATGTTGTGTATTTCTGCAGGAGAGACCTTAGCAGCTACCGCCTTTCCTTGCAACAACTTTTGCTACCCTCTTTTAGATGCAGCAGAACTTAACTTCAGGTTTCCCAAAGAAGAATATATTGAAAAGATGTCAAAAATGTCAAGGCTAGTATTTGCTATTTCTTTTGACTAGTCAAAGGGACTTGGCTGATCTTTGTTGCAGAGTGTCATACAGGTACAGATTGTTATATAAACTTTATAGAACTTTCTGGAAACTTCTTAATCAATAAAAGTTGTCTCCTCATCACTTTTTATAATTTATAATTAGTGCTTTCTGTTTAGTTGTATAATAATCATGTCACATCCCAACTTGGAAGGAACCCACAAGGATCATTGAGTCCAGCTCCTGTCTCCACACAGTACTGCCCCAAAATCCAACCATATGTCTGACAGTGTTGTCCAAATGCTTCTTGAACTCTGACAGGCTCGGTGCCATGATGACTTCTCTGGGGAGTCTGGAAGGGTGCCCAACCCTCTCAACGAAGAACCTTTTCCTAATATCCAGCCTGAACCTTCCCTGTTGCAGGTTCATGCCATTCCCTGGGGTCCTGTTGCTGGTCACAAGGGAGAAGAGATCAGCATCTCCCTTTCCTCTCCTTCTTGTGAGGAAGTGATGAGGCCTCCCCTCAGTCTCCTCTTCTCTAGGCTGAAAAAAAACAAGTAAGGTCAGCCGATCCTCATACGTCATCTCCTCCTGGCCCTTCACCATCTTCTTAGCCCTTCTTTGGACACTGTCCAACAGTTTTATGTCCTTCTTACATTGTGTCACCAAAACTGCACACAATGCTGGAGTGTTGAGGCCACACCAGCACAGAATATGGGGGAAATAAGTAGATATGATGTTTGTCCATTTTCTTTTCTTCTTTATGTCAAATCAAAACTCTTCTTAGAAGAGGCATGCAGTTTAAGAACAGTCATATATGGAGATATTGTGGTCCAGTACTGATGTTTTACAAAGCCGTTGTTTTACCATTTTTGTTTCTCAGAATTTTCTATGCCAAATCAATAGATGAAATTTTGAGGTAGTAATTTTGAGTCAACAAGTGCAATTACAAACTTTTTATGCAAATTCAGCCATTTTTGATTGTCAAAAAAAGTTCAAAAAGTGTCAGAAAACTTGCAATTGCATAGACGTGGTAATGAAAGTATTTGTAACGTAGAGCTAAAAGTACAGTATATGTTGTACTTTCCATTCCATTCACAAAATCTGTATCATGCATCAGCATTTATTCATCTGACATTTGTAAGGAATGCAGTAAGGATATCTACACACTGAATACTTTTGATAAATTCTAATGGAAACAAGGAGAATCAAGAATTCATTCAAGGTAATTAGAACAAACAGTATACCAGACTTCTTATAAATGAAGTATTCCCATATGTATCTATTTATATCTGCAGGACAGTTGTTTATTTAGACTATTTTCTATTAAATTTAAATGAAAATAAGAAATCATTAAAAAAAAGCAAAAATACTTACAATGTTGGAAAATAAACTTTTTTTTTTTTTTTTTTAAAGCTAATTCACAGTGTTACGTGACAAATGTGGTGTTGAGTAACATCTAACAAGAGTTTCATGCCAAAAAATTTGCCTAGGTCAGAGATATATCCAAGATTATTTAATGTATTTGCCACAATACAAAGTAACTGGAAGCCTTACTGTCACATATACAGTATAACATAGTAAAGTTTGGCCAAAAGCAGTTCACTATGCTTTAGCGAAAACCCTACTTATTAAAATCAAACCACCTGCCCTACTCTGCTCGACATGAGAAAGGGCTTACAGGTCATTTTGCTTTCAGTCCTCTGATGACTATTCTGGATTCTTTTTTACTGTAGATGCTATTTTATTTTTATTATGGTATTAACTATGATTTCTATTGGTAAAAAATAAGTGCTCAGAACAAATTATCTTCACTAGGACAAGACCTGGAAAGACCTAGTAAGATCTAGTGGTATAAAATCATTGCAGAATGGGGAACTTCTAAGAATTAAAGTAACTTGTTAACCTGCTGAGTTTATAGTATCTCCTCTATCCTATAACTTCGTAAAGAGAAGCAAAGTGGAAACGAGACAGAAATTAAAACCAAAGATATCTTGCAGAAAGACTTTCTCCGTGGGTTCTTCTTTTTTCAAAAATGGATGTTTAAACACCAACATTTTCATATGCTTTTTTGCAAGAAGGAGTGTATGTACTTTTTACAATGTGCTTTAATATTACTGTTTCAAGAGGTCATTTTATTTTAGAAAGGCAAGTGATTTCCAGGAAATTCCAAACTAAAATCAGTAATTTAGGAATATTTTGTCAAACATGTTTAGTGTTAAAAACATTAAAAGATAGGCAGATACATAAAAAGAGCTCAAAGAAAGTTAATACATCTGAAATTTTTACTTTAAATACCTTGGACGTCTCCACTTAGAAGTTTAAAAGTCGTTTTGGGATGATTTCCATTTAAGTAATGATTTCAGTCAGAATGTCTGAAATGTCTGTATCTCAGAAAGGAGACACAAACACAGCCTGGAAGACAAGAGTGAGAGACAGTGAGCCATCTATGGAAGATGTTAGAATAGTCTGTAAAATTTGGTTGCAAATCTGACTTTTATTTTATTTTATTTTTTGGGGGGGTTGTTTTCACGGTTCTAAATCAACACTGGGCATCAACCTACTTGCCAAAATATATGGCTTGAATGTGGAAGATTCAAAATCCAGCTCTGGATCAGGGTTATGCGGCTCAGGGACGTCATTAATGCTGAAGCATAATACAACTATAACAGTGTCAGAGATGTGTATTTATATGCAATGCTCATGAAAATCCCAAACAACACTAATTCTGTTTTATTTGAGAGTCTTTGATGTTAGTAAGAGACAGGCTTATGCCAAGTCTGGCACATCAGAGTCTGAATTGTATAAAGGCAGCAGCCACAGCAGCTTTGTTCTGCATGAAGGCTTACATGTTGAGAGAGAGATTGTGCTTACAATTGTGAACAGTGTAATAACATTTGCAGAGGCCGTAATGCTGTTTCATGTCAATTATTTGTTGAACAGGTCTGACAATCGACCAGCTGACAGTTTTCAAACTAGTGGGAAATGAAGCAATGGATTTCAGGCTTCAGCAATGGATTCTGGCTTTTATGCCAAAGACTTTAGTTAGTTATTTTTTGAATTGGAAAGAGTTCTTTGAAATTGTTCTAATTTATGTTCTAGTTAGAGATAAATATTCATAGCTTCCATCTTATTTTGGTTTCACTTGAAGAAAAAAATATCTTATATTCCAAATAGATATATTAAATATTACTTTTGCTTGAAGAGGAGGATGTTAGAAAATCTAGTCATATCTGTAAAACATTTCAGCCACTCGTAAGTATAATTTGTCCAGAACTTTAAGTATGGCAGTTACTGATATAGTTTTTAAATGCATATATATATAGGCATATATGTATAAACTATATATATATATATATATGACTTTAATAAAAGTTTGAAACAGCTATCATTAACCTATCAGACTAAAATGTATCAATGTTTGGGGGATTTTTCCAACCCAAAGATTTTCTATTTTTAGGTCTATTTAAATTTCTGTAATAATGTTTGGAGTCAGCATCACTATACACTTACCTACATTTAGGCATCTAAAAATTAGTGGTCAACACTTAATTAAAGGTCTAATCTGACATTATTTTCAACGGAAATCTAGGGCTTGATTCAGTACCTTGTGCACTGCCACTCATTAGAACTACAGATGTACCTGGGTACAGAAGATACCTGGCAGTTACAGCACAAGACCTGTGGGAGATCCACACACTTCTAGACCTTACTGAAAGCAAAGAAACAAGAGTACATCAACATCGTACACTTAGGTGTGGACAGCTGAATTGATCCTCATGGAGCTGAGAGAGGTGTCCAGATGAACTACACAGAATGTGTGCAGTTTAGAGTGATTTCAGTAGCTTTCTAAATCTGTGTTGCTGAGATCCCCACTGATTATAATAGGAATATAGGTGACTACCTCACATGTAAAAATCTGCATTTTGACAGTGGAGGTCAACCTAATCCATCTTTCAAATGTATGTATTCAGTTGGCTAAACAGGCAATTTATCCCATTTGATTCATTAGAACATTCAAGGTTTCTGCACGGGTCTGGCATGACACCTACAGGGGAGACACCTCTTTTCCACATGCAGTTGGAGATGAGGCACAATGTTGGACATCCAAATTGGCAGAAGTACCTTTGTTTTTATAAATTATCTGAAACCAAAAAGTCTGCAGCTTTCCTGTATATTTTCTCTTTTAGGAGCAGTTTTGAGGACAGCCTCTGAGTAATGATATGCTCTTTATTTCTTTTCCTGTTTTGCAAAAAGGACATTAAATATTTAATGATATCTCATTTCAAAATACACATTTTCACTAACTTGGTGTACATTTTAAAAATAAATATAAATATAAAAAATAGCAAAAGTATTCTATAAATTAATATTATATAAATATATATAATAGATATAATTATATACAATATATTATATAAGTATATATAACTATATAAATTAATTCATATAATTATATAAATATAAATAATAGCAAAAATAAAATGACATTGGGAAGTGGAAAATTATGAACCTGATATTAATAATACATCTGGAGGCAAAGAAAAAAAAATAAATTTTCATTTAACTGTACTAATTCAGTTGAGTTCAGTGGCTTTGAATAAAATTCCTCAATAGGAAACGATACATCTTCATTATTGTGTCAGTCCTTACAGTATTATTGCAATTTATCATTGTGAGCATTCTTATAAAAGAACCAAGTTTACACATGGTATTGAGCATAGTGGGAAAGTTTATCAACTTATATGTATATTGTGATCCAGATGTCATCCTTTTTCATATCAGAGATGTTTGACAGAGATCTAACAGAAGTGTACAAGACAAAATCTGAAAGCATTCTCCACCATTTGTGTTCATGCTGTCACAACCACTGCAGATTTCCAATTTTTTTTTGTCTAGCCATCTCACTTAGATATCATTTGTTTGTACATATCGTTATCCCCTGTCCTGCTTTTTCCAGTTTCTATTTCTCCTTTCTCTCCTCATTTTTCATGGCCTCATGACTTTCAGCTGTCTTTCACACTCTCTATGGTCAGGTAATTCCAAATAAATGATTAGCTCTCTTCTCACTACAAGTAGTTTTTTGTCTCCTTTTTATAGTAGCCTTGCTATAACTTTCCTGCCTCTATTTTCCATGTCCTTCTTCTCCGCCTTTTCATGTTGTCTGCCCTCTCCATCTTCTGAGTTTACTTCCACAGGCTTTTTATTTTTGATTCTAATGTCTTTTGAGAAACTGCCTATACTATTAACCTATATCTGTTTAAGTAGGGACACTGAAATTGACTAATGTGGAACAGCCAAACTCCTCTTACTTGTCTTATTCTACAAAACACAAAGCCTGCATACAAACAGTCTGCTGTCAGTCTTTCCTGAACTAAAGTCATGAAAGCAACTCTTCTAACAATTTATCTTAGCAAAGACTGAAATGCTTGGGAGCTATTAAATTTACTAGTGTAGACTTAGTCTCTCTCTTTTCTGACCTTAATTTCTGGGTTTCTTTTCTCTTGAATGTCACTCAAAAAAACTTTTTCCCTAAGCCTGTATGTATATCAAGCCCAAATCAAAGCTCACGCTCTCCAGTGGTTAAGCACAAGATCTCTTTATCCATATTGTATTAATATGCTGAGAGTACTACAGCATATGCCACAAAAGGGTATATTGGATTCAACCTTCGGGGAATACTAGGGTGAGACTGGGGTATCTCTTAGTGCTCATTCAGGCACGCATACGCCTACACTATAAGCAGGACAAGTAAATCATGCCTGGGTGAATGTCTTTTGTGTAAGCTGTCTGTCCTGCTCATTAAGAGTGCTTGCAAGTGAGTAACAGGAGAATAGGCAGGACTAAATTCTTCATTCATAGAAATCCTACCTGGAAACTCAGTAACACTCAGTTTAAATTCAGACAACTCCAATGTTGTCTGGAGAACAGAATTTCTAGCTATTAGAAATAAAAACATTCTGAAAGTATGTACGTCTTGAATTTTTAATAAGCCCAAAAGGTTCACCTTTAAAATGTCATGTATAATCAGATTTTCTATGTAGTCTCTTCTTAGAAGGAAAGAACTTAGATACTTCAGAATATATCATCTCAAATACGAAATATTTGGATAACAATGAAAAGGTACATAAAATGTTAAATACAATATTAAAATTTTAAATTATAACATTATTACATAAAAGTTAAAATTAAACAAATCACATTATTTAATGTAAAAGTTGTATCTCTCCACAAAGAAGGTGTTTTTATACTAGCAAAATAAAATCAACTCTAAATGCTCTGATTCAGTTTGCTTTTTATCCCAAAGTTAACATATTACCCAAAACCCACAAATTCTTATAGAACTAGTTTTGCCAATGGGATGTATTTTATACAGTCCTAGCATTTAAACTTCTAACCAGAGACGCTTTTCAGCTCTTCTAACCAATTTGAACTGGTGACATTGTATTATTAAAATCTGAGAGACACAATGCACTCATGCCCTAGGTAGAGAACCAGTACTTACTTCATTGTAACACATATATTCTTCTGGAAAGAAATAAAAGAAGCAGAAAACCTGCAAATATTTAGAAAGGATGAATGAGATTACTGATGAAAATTCTTTTCCTTCAAATACAGCTTTTAAGGAAAAAAATGCAGTATCTAGAAGCACTGTGAAGTAACGCAAACTGTACTGTAATAATGAGTATGATATAAATATTAAGTTAATCCTTAGTTTTATGCCTATTACATTGTTTATATTAACTTTTTTTTTTCTTTTTACTTTTAAGAACTGACAATTAAGATGTGATTTTTTTGTTCCAATTCAAGATTAAAAAGCCCAGCTCATAATGCTAATGACTGAACATCATTAAGTTATGCTATGGTTTTAACACAGCAGGCAGCTAAGTACCACACAGCTGCTTGCTCATTCTCCTCAGGTGAGTTGGGTAAGATAATCAGAAGGGTAAACGTGAGAGAACTCATAGGTTGAGATAAGGATGGTTTACTAGGTAAAGCAAAAGCTGCATGCACAAACAAAGCAAAACAGGGAATTCATTCACTACTTCCCATCACCAGGGAGGTGTTCAGCCACATCCAGGAAAGCAGGGCTCATCGTGAATAACATTTTCTTGGGAAGACAAATACCATCACTCCAAATGTCCTCCCCTGCCCTTTTTCCTTCTTTTCTCCAGCTTTTATTGCTGAGCATGATGCCATGTGCTATGGAATATCCATAGTTCAGTCTGGTCACCTGTCCTGGCAGTGTTCCCTCCAAGATTCTTGTGCACCCCCAGCCTCCTTGCTGGCAGGACAACATGAGAAGTAGAAAATTTCTTGATTCTGTGTAAGCACTGCTCTGCAGCAACTAAAACGTTGGTGTGTTATCACCACTATTTTAATCAGAAATCCAAAATACATCATCATACAAGCCTCCATGAAGAAAATTAACTCTATCCCAGCCAAAACCATAACATAGTAAAACCACAGTAGTTTAGATAATAGGGTAGAATATTAGATAATAGGATAGAAAATTAGGATAGAATAATGTGTACAAAAACACATTTTAAAAGATATTGACATCCTAACAGTAAGTGTTAAAAAGTTGAAAAGAACCATTTTTGTTGAAACTTCATCAACATAATCACAGAATCACAGAATCATTAAGGTTGGAAAAGACCTCCAAGATCATCTGGTCCAACCATCTCCCTACTACCAATGTCACCCACTAAAACATGAAACTACACACACACACAAAGTACAATTATTCTTCATACAGCCCTGCATAAAGCAAACTAGGTCACAAGTTTTAGCTAATATGCAAGCTACAGAGAAAATCAATTTTAGAAAATTTGAGCTCAAATGGTAAAAATCTTGTAATGAATCAACTGAGGCAGAAGGATCATGATGGTTACTACAGACCAAAATTAGCTATAAGCTGAATTACTTGTTTAGCTGCGATAGAGTCATGATTCCTTTTAGAGTTTGCTGAGTCTGGTTCTAATGATATTTTTAGCAACAGTATTGAAGTCCTGCTTCATCACCATGGACCATGGCTATTTGATATAGTTTAGTTACCCACTTTGGTAGTTTTTGTATCTGGGAGAAGCTTGGTCTATAGGCAAAACAGAGTTTATTATTGAGTCATGTTTAAGGTTTGGTTTCAATCAATTATGCTGAAACTACTCTCTTGAGGTTATAGATATATTTCAATGCAAGTCATGGAACAGACATCATCAAAAGGTAGATATGACTTGGAGTTAAAAAAGTAAGTCTGTAAACGGAAATGTAAATTCCATCATGATAAATACACTAACTAACTCTTGTTGCTTTTTGTTTCTTTTCATTTTATTCTTCCTCTTAATTTAATACTGAGATAATTTGTTGCTAAATACATTGGGAGGGGTGAAACTATTAATTTTTGAGTCTTCTGGCCATGGAGTCTTTATTATATACACGCTCTATTGGTATTGTATTTCACAGGCTTCTAGAAAATTTTCACTGTTCAGCAGAAATAACCACTTTGAACAGCCAGAAGTTCTAATATCATATGGAGATGCATCTTAGCACATAAAAATGCATCCTCCAGGTGAGATATATACTGTGTGAAAACGACATTCCTACTATAAAATTTGATTGCTGTCAACTGCCTTATTAAAGTTATACTTCTCAATATCAACAATGATTTTTTCTAGGCTACTCACAGATTAAAATTTTTGAAAGAATATTCTGAAGAAAGTCTAAAGAATATTTGCAGTCCAATTAAGATTACGCAAAACAAACAAACAAAAATACTGGCCTGTTATGTTAATGGAAATTAAAGCTAGGTTACATTAAATATCCTTTGCAATTTAAAAGAAAATTGATATAAATACATTTTAAATATCATTTAGTCTGCCAATATTTAGAAATCAAATTAATTAAGAGAATTAACTCCTGTTGTAGTCAGTATATATGTATATATTTTTGTGAGGAGTTACTTTCTGAATTTTTCAAATGTAGTTTGTTTTTTTTTTCTTCAGGCAGTAACTGAGTTTTGTGCATGTCTCCAAATCCAATAGTAAATATCTTCAATAGAAGTCTTCTTTTTTTTTTTTTCTCTCTTTTTTTCTCTTTTTGAATATTTTACTCTGGATAGTTCTTGGTCTCTTTATTCCTGGTCCCTTGGAACACGTAAAAAAATAAAATAAAATAAAAAAATAAAAAATCCTACTGAGTGTGCATGCTTCCTCTTTTGTGTTGCAAAGAAGAAAGTGTATACCTTATGGTGAAGAATTCATTTCCTTTTTTTTTTTTTTTTTTTTTTTTTGATATTTGGTTTAACTCTTTGGTATGTATAGCTACTGTGGAAGTTTTCTATAACAATGTATAAGATATCATTCCCAGTAACACAATTCGCTGTATAATTCTCTAGAAATTTTTCAGAAACACTAAAATAGATGGTTATCATCTTTCCGTGATGGTACATCACATAAAAATGCACCACATGAAAATGCTTCAGCACCATTTCCATTTCATGCACATATGCATGTACGCAGAGATGAACTGGCACTCTTCTTGTGATCAGCATTGTTCCCGGTGTCTTATGATTTAAACTAATACTAGGCAGTATTTTTGTGGCCTTCTCTTGAGGACTTTTTTTCATACTTGTGTTTAAAAGGAAATCTTAAAGGGCAAAGTAGAAGCATTTGTGATTTTAATCATATGCTTTTAAGAGATAACAATAAAAGCAGTCTGATTTGTGAATATAGAACACAAAAACATAGATAAATACCTGCTAATGCTGAAATTTGCAACTAAAAAGTTAATACTTCATATATTGCTGAGTCAGGTAGTATATGTGGGGAGTTGCAAGAAATGCTTTTTAAATGACAAATGACTTCCCTGGCACCCATTTGTCATTTAAAAAGCATTTCTTTCAACTCCCCGCTTCTGCCTTAGGCACAGGAGTGTGAGTTGACTGGTGGAAAAACCAACCTTGAAGTTATCATAGGCCTATCTAGCATTTTCTTTCTACCTTCCCTATGAACACTGTCTCTTCATAAGGAGTTTCCTGAAATACTTGCATGAACTGATATAGCAGAAACTCCTTGTCTTACAAGTTTTTTCTCTTGCTTGGGTAATGCTTCTATGAGTAATTGATTAAAAAATTACAAACGTTATTTCACAAACCCAAGCACTGATTTGGGTACCTACCTTTCAGGACTGATAAGAAGCAGTGTGTATTTCTTCCTTTTCCTGCCATGTTAGTAGCATGACAGAATTTTATTTTGCTTTCCACTCTGAGGCAGGATGGGACGCACCCTCTACAAAGGATGGGTGGAGAAAACTGAAGTTCTTGTTGCAATTTAGCAAATTCTTGCCACAATGTTCATGTACTGGAGTGCCTTGGTTGATGCTGTTCTAAACTTAAAATGAAGGTCACAGGATAACTTTCTGGGTAACTCTGGGAAGAGTGATGGGGAGATGTCAGGTGGGGTTCAGGTACAATTTGTTTCACCTAAATTTAGACAAGTATAATGTATATGTCTACACCTGAACTAGGAGACAAATGAGTAAAAAAGGGTAAAATGTGAAGTTTGTTATTTTATGTTTTTGTTTTAGGATGACATAAATCAGTCCACACTAGCCTCTGCTGCTGATAACGATTAACACAGGTATAATTATCCTGCTTCAGATACCTAAAGTTACATCAAATGAATTGTGTCTGATGTCTGATTTAGAAAGTCTCAAACTCTTTTCTTCACTTCTTTCTTTTACCATCAGAGGAAGACATGGGAACACTGCATCACTTCTGGGATGACCAGGGAGACTGTGGTGAAAAGGAGGGCACTCAGAAGCAGCACAATCTCCATTACTAGATTCTTTCTCAAGCAGACTAGTAAAGCTGTGGAGAAGTACAGGCATTGTGACTTGTATCTCCCCTGTATTAAGACAAAGAGTAGTAAATAAAGAAAATTAATTTCTCTTGTAACTTTTCCTGTTTGCTTTTTATAGCTGCAAAATTCTGTATTTTTAAGAGTGATCTTGAAATCTTAACATGAAGGCACATCAGATTTTGGTAGTCCATGCAAGATGATAAAATTTTTTGGGGTTGTGCGGTTGTGCCTTTGCTTCAAACAGAGTTCAGTATACAGATAATTTTCAGTAACTAATAAAAATGAATAATTTGAATGATTAATAAAAACGAATAATGAATAAAAATGAAAAAATGAATACCAAAAGATATCATGCTTTCTGCCTTCTTTGTTTCTTTCTCATTTCTTTCTCTCTCTTTATTTATTTATTTATTTATTTATTTATTTTTAGTTTAGCTTAGTTTAGTTTGTATAATTATATTCTATTTTTCCTCCTGGAAGCAGTAAGCTCAGCCACAAAAATTGATCTTGAAGAGACCTGATATAGACTAGGTTTTTCATTCATTCAGTTGTCTTGTGTTTAATTTGCTCTTTCTAGTTAGTTTTGGATGGAAATTAACATAGATAAGTAGAAATACGTGTGCTTCCCATCCCAGAAAACTGCTTATGAAATTATTGTTTTAGAGCTCACTTTTTAGTCTCCTATGTATTCTTCTATCCCAGGTGAGCAGCTGACTTCTAGTCACAGAAGCCAGTAGTTTCTCCCTGGCAAGCTGCAGATTCCCCTGTGAAGAAACAGAAAAAGTTAATTACTGCATATATTCCTGTCTCTTTCCTGCCATCTGCTTCTAATGCCTTTTCTTCTAAACTTGTGTTTCTTCTTGTAGATCTTTATTTGATTCTCCAAGGCAGTTCATCTAACATCAAATGCCATTGTAAATTGAAATTACAGTAAGCTAAAATAGAAGAGAATTAGAATGCTCATCTAGGCTATCTGTTCATTCTTATATCTGTGAAACTTCCTTGAATCTTTTCTCCCAAAGCCCAAATACTACTGTTATATCACTAGTAGTTTCCACAGGGCCAGATGTGGGTAATAACATGCCCCATAACTCCAAATACAAGTACTGACCCTAAGTGTTGATTGTGCCAAATCCTTTAATATTATGAAAGACATAAAATCTATGTTTCACAAAACCCTTGAATTTTGAATAAGAACTGTGGAATTGGACTCCTAGTTATGATAACGCTTTACTTTAAGTTTGCTGAAAACATGAACTCCCCCCCCCCAAAAAAAATAAAAATAAAAAAAAATCTATGAAGCAGATAATGATTTTCATTTTTTTGCAGAAATTCATGAAAATACTGCCAGACAGTATAGGGAGCTAGTGTCAGGGCTGGATAAGACAATGTTTTATTGCTGTACTTAGACCAGAATTTCCAAGAACTTCATGATCCTGAAAGGAGCTCAGTCTAAATGCAGGATATGGAAAAGGATGTGTTTTTTTTCTTTTTTTTCCTCTCTCTTACACACACAAAAACATACATACAGATGCTTCTTAAGTATTACAGAAAATCCTCTTAGGACACACAGGACTTCTGATCTCATCTAGCTTTGGGTTTCACCCTGTCTGTACCATGAACAAAGAGATTTCCAAAGAAAATAAGGAACAAGGAAAACTGGAGCCGAAATTATATTTTATCAAACATCATTTTGCTTCCACACTTTT
The DNA here is from genome assembly GCF_009769625.2 of Cygnus olor. Classification (NCBI taxonomy): domain Eukaryota; kingdom Metazoa; phylum Chordata; class Aves; order Anseriformes; family Anatidae; genus Cygnus; species Cygnus olor. Next base: position 162,638,120 of record NC_049169.1, on the reverse strand, counting down.
TATTTTCAGATCAGATCCAGAAAAAATGAGGATTTTACTATTTGAAAGACATTCCCCCACTCCTTTTAAAGATAATTCTCTGGGAGGGAGAGATAGTGCCAGAATATTTTCAGCACCCACAAATTCTAGAGACAAGTACACATAACTTTATTTTTAAACAATATTTAATAAATATACTAATTCATCATAAAGGAAAAAAATACAAAGTAATAAACATTAGCTTCAATAAATGCTCAGATGAGCTCAACTTATGGCATAGTTTCTTAGTGAAGAAAGCCAACAAGTCCCATTCACAAAATTATTTACATTTCTTGTGAAAGAATTACAGTTTCTAATTTCTAATGACTTTTGAAAAACAGGTCAGATTCACTGTCTTCAGTGCTAGTTCTCTAATCTTGCATGTGCTAAGCCATCAGAGCTGAGAGTATTCAGCATTAGGACCTTTCCCAGGCTCTGGGCTGTGCTCTTTCAATGTACACTGCCAGTCTATCAGCTGTTCGCTGGGCCTTGAACAACAGCTGCCAGCAACTGCAAACATCCGGCCTCTACTGAGAGGCATAAAGAACCAATTGATAGGAACAAACTTCAGGATGCATAGGAATGCCTGCACAATTCTAAATTAATTCTTTGAATTTTAGTAGTATGAATGGAATGAGAGAGAAGGAAAATAAAAAAATTAAAAAAAAAAAAAAGGAAGCTGATATAAAGCTAAGTGAAAGGGTGTTATATTGATACAATGTTCCTGGTTGGCCTGAGACGATTGCAATGATTTTTAAATGTTACTGGAGTTTACTTGGATTTAATCCTTCCTGACCTTCATTTCCTATGCATCTACCCTTACATGCAAGTTTCTGCAATACTCTGATAAACTGCTTAGCCAAACATCATTTGGCTCTAACACAGGGCTGATTTGTTTCCTTGTCAAAGGAAGCTAACCCAGTTATTCTGCCTCCAAAGCATCAGGTGATAGAATTTATAGACGTGTTGGTCTTACATGATTGTGAACTGATGTCCCTGTCAAACTAACTCTTTTGTTATACTACAATTGCTGATTTTAAAAATAACTTCATGACAGCTTAGGCATCTGAGCAAATGAGTGTTGTTTTGTCAGGAGAGATCTCTGCTCACTGAGTTAACAGTGCTGTATCAGATAGAATTTCTTAGTAAAACACTTCCACAGTTGAGTTGATTGCCTTTTTGAAAACTGAATAGAAGAAGAAAAAAAAAAAAAATAGGCACACTAGAAAAACCCTTTTAGTCCCATAGTGCTAAATATGACTAAGTGGCTAATGGTCTTTTATTATGACAAACTGGCTCTTCCTACAGCTAATGCAGCATTTCAAAATGGGTCATTATAAACCTTGAGTTCATGAATGAAGCATTTTCAAACAGAGGAAAGGCACATATAAATTATTACATTAGGAACTCCAGTGGAAAAAAAATAAGACAATTCAGACTACACAGTTTTCTCCAATGCCTATGAGAACTTGGAGACAAGAGCAACAGCATGACCTTGTAATGGAATGTCATCCTTGACTCTGAATTGCCTGGCAGACATTTATCTGAGTCACAATTTTAACAAGGTTTAGGTTTCCTTCCCCTTCCCCTTCCCCTTCCCCTTCCCCTTCCCCTTCCCCTTCCCTTCCCCTTCCCCTTCCCCTTCCCGTTCCCCTTCCCCTGCCCCTTCCCTTCCCCTTCCCCTTCCCCTTCCCCTTCCCCCTTCCCCTTCCCCTTCCCCTTCCCCTTCCCCTTCCCCTTCCCCTTCCCCTTCCCCTTCCCCTTCCCCTTCCCCTTCCCCTTCCCTTTTTATTTGTCTTTGTCTACTTTTTTCTATAGGTCGATCTTCATTAATATTCAAGTCCAATCAACTCTTCTTTAGCCACATATGGGCTCTTGGCAGGCAACCTAATGTTTTCTTGCTTTGGATCTGGAGACAAGGAGGAGAAGCATACAGGGTTAATACTCCCAGCAGGGCATAAAGACCAGCTTTATGCAATCTGCCTATATAGGAGCAGAAAGGCATTGGAAAAGCCCAAATGGGCCAAGACTGATGTGGGGCCAGAAAATCTAATACTGAAAAAACATTTCCACCCTGCCTGTCTGTGCAAAGGGATGATAAAATCTAGCAAAGATAACTTCAGATGCCAGTCTTTGGTGGATTCTTTGGAACAGATTTTCTCCTCCCCTCTTCCAGCTGTGCATTTGACAGCTTTTAGCCATAGATTCACATTAACACAGTTATATTGTCTGTTTTTCAAAACAGTGGGTGTCCACTTCTTTTTAGTTACAGTAAGTCAGGCTATTTCTCGTCTAACTCTGTTCTTCCTGTTAGCAGGAAAAGATTCCAAAATGTGCCTTCAGCCAAGTTTTGATTGCTGTGAAGATAAAATTCAGGATGTGTTCCTGGGGTTTTCACATTATCAGTAAAAGTATTGTGGTCAGAACTTCACTGATTGTTTTGCTGTTCAGCTAACATGAAGACCTGACACTGAGCACACTACTCTTATGCAGGCAAACCTCCTCTTGAAACAGGACGTGTTGTTGCTAACTTGATTTCGGGTATCTAAAAAATAGACATTTGCATCCAAGTACCTATTTAGACTACTTTTTATTCAACAGAAGGAAATAAACCTTTCCATAGTATAAGTCATTGAACTTTGCTTAGGTAACTATCTACGATAAGATGATTTTCTTCTCAAAATTATGTTCTTTACCTATAAAAGAACTCCAGGTGAATAGCTAAGGTAGAACAGTTTACATTGTAGCAGGGGGGTGACTTCTATCCACAGTGTATATAAAAACTCTGTCTGTAAAAGAGGTCCTGGAAGTTATCAGAGCTGGTAGAGACCCTTTAGCATACTGAACAATAAACTCAGACAGAATTTGGTTGTATTTTTCCCTAGGATGGAAATTTTATTATGTGAAGCCAGTGGGAACTGTAGGAATTCAGCCTCCTCAGAGATTCAGTGGAAAGAATAAGGCAATTTTTATTAGTACTTTGGGGCAGGTCCCTGCTTGCCTTTTTCTCCCTTTTCTTCCTGCATTCCTGTTCTTGCTATTAAGATTAAAGCATTTTATCCAGTGATTCTTAAATGTAGAAAGTATAAGGTCTCTGAATCAGGAAATGGAACTCAAGACCCCTTTCTTCTGCCAGGGGAATGCAGGTGTATTAACAACTGGGCAATTCTTAAGCTCTCTTTTGTTTATCTTACCAATCTAGTTTGGCACAGCAGGTCAATATTTAACAGTCTTACAACTGCAGTCCCACTTTTGCACACAGACTGGTGATTAGACACTGTCTTTGGAAGAAGAAATGAACACAAACAGTCCAGGGCAAACCCTCATTCTCTACCCTCATTCTCTTTCTGTCAGTGCTGTGAAATGTCTGTCCATGGCTGTGCATTTTTTGATAAGTGGTTATGCATTATTTGGTGCTGTGAGTCCTCTAGCTATGGTCTAATTCTCTTCCTCTCTCTTCCCTCACCTCCTCCTCCCACAGCCCACCAGCATAAGCACTTCCAGAAAGGCAGGCACAGGTAAGTCTCTTTTGCTTGATCCAAACAGCTTAAAGAATGAGATAGACACCAATATCCTAGGCTCAGACACAATGACAATATCTCTAAATGAGTATCAAATTATGCAAACACTCCTGAATTGATTCCACACCTGTTGTCAATGACTTTTTAGGCAGCTAAACTAACTGGTGCCCTAAATCAGTCATAATTTCTGTGTACTGCTCAGTTGCTCAGTTGCTTATTTATTTATTTTTTCATCCTTAATCATCAAACTAGTAGAGTTTAGCAACTTTTAGCAAAATCCTTTAATGTTTAGGAAACAGAGTGCAGTTACTGTTGAAACATGCATAAATGTATTTGGCCTTAAAGGAACAAAATACATATAAAGAAAGAATGGTGGTGCTTTTTTTTTTTTTTTTTTTTTCCTGTTTGTTTTTAATATAACTTCTTACTTTAGTCTGACCCATTAAGTTTTCTAAACTGAGGTTTGTGGCATTTGGCATCTTCTGTTCTTTTGATAAGTACCTAAGCAGGATGTCCTTGCAAATTAAATGAAAAACAGTCCTGGAAGTTTTCCTCCCTCAGGAATAAGTATTAAGATTGGCAGATGGTTTAAGTGGAAATACACAGGAATTTACTTTAGCCAGTACTTGAAAATCATTCCAGTATATATTACTAAGGTAGACGCATGAAGCTCCATCAGACATCCTGTGTTGAATCAATTTTTAATGGCCTAGAGCAAGACATTTAATTTATTCCATCCAAATTGTTGCAAAACAGCCTCACTCTAGAAAGAACAATACATAAATATCCTAAAGTAATAGTATTTTCAACTAATTTTATGCCACAGGAATGTCCTTACAATTTTTTGGTAAGGAAGGTTGTGGATATACCCTAACTAGTAATCTCTGAAAACCTGATGCAAGCTCTCTTAAGTCTTCAGGGAAATTGGAGTTGAGTTCAAATGCACTCGTGGTCATTCATACAAGCATAGAGTTTAACATAGCGATGTGTGTGGAGAAGGTATTTGTGTGGAGAGTGTATTTGTGTTATAAACTGCATGAAGTAGATTCTTACATATTTACTTGGGCATTTCTGATCCCGTCACCAGAATTGTGTATTTCAAATCTGTGCTCCATAAGAACTCATTTAGATTCTCTGAGCAGTGTCCAGTGGCAAACAAGCAAAACAAAGCAATGACAAACTGCCAGAAATAATACTTGTTCTTTCCCGCTTCAGATTCTTCCAACATTAGCCATCCAATTGGCAAGTAAAAGAAACGTAGTATCTACTGGCCCTCTAGTGGTAAAATAAGAGCTTTTGGGAAGATGGGAATTCTTGGAGCAGAAAATACAGCTCCTCTGATCGTGGATGAAGGGAAAATAAAAGATAAAATATTGCAGTTTTGTATATATGATGGATGGATGGATGTATAGATAGATGGAAGTCATAGCTAACTGAAGTCATTTTAAGAGACTTACTGGATTGAATCTTAGATGGTTTGAGGGCCACCACATTCCACTGGACAGTACTAAAATACCCAATGACAGTACTACCATTGTTTTCACAGCAAATAAGGTCTGGATTTCCTTGGTTGAAGCATAAGAAGAAAAATGACTGTGCTGAACAATTTAACACTACAAACAAACAAGCAAAAATTTACTTTTTTTTTTTTTTTTTTATATAGATGTATTTAAGCAAAGAGATGTATATCCGTCTGTCTCCAGCAAAGAAGGAAGAGATGAAAGTAGGGTTTAGAATTTTGCTCATGATCTTGCAATACTTCTTTTAACTCACTGTGATTAACTCACAGGAGTAGACAGAGAGGCTGGAGCTTTCTGTTTACCTCTACTTTTCTTTAAAAGGAAAGGGATACTCTTAATCTGGAATTGTGCTTTTTGCTGTAGTTAACTTCATGTAGTTGAAGGGATTCCTTTTTTTTTTTTTTTTTGGCGGGGGGGCGGGAAGGGATCTAGTGGCAATATGATGAGACATTGTGCTATTCATTCCAAAGTGTTTCCCTGTTGTAATTGAGACTGAATTGCTGTATCTTCTGTTCCATGCCATCTGGAAACTATGATGTGAAATGAAACAGCAAACACAGGTGCTACAATTTGCAGTTTAATTACTACCATACAACAGAATATATAAAGAAGATAATATTAAATGGTTTAACTGTTGCAAATGTAGTTCAAAGGGTAAATTAGACGATGGTGTGAATGAAGCTACTTATGGAAACACTGACAGTGGGCTTAGTGTTATGGTAGTGCTAGGACTTTCCTTTTTGAAGAGTCAAGGAAGATTTGATAATCCATGTCAAAACTCTTTTCTATAAGACCCAGTCTGGCTTCCATTTTATGCAGAGACAAAATTCTGACTGACTCTCTAAACAGTAAGATAGGAACTGTACTTAATCATATGCAGTACTTTTCATCAAGGTTTCTCATTTAATATATTAAACTATATTCACTTACTAAAACTTCATACTAGAAAATATTAAATGTTATAGGCTAAACTTTGTGCATGTGCATAACAGTGTAGTCAAAGGATTTCAATTTATATTACATACTTGGAAAAAAAAAAAAGTAAAACTATAAGTTTTTATACTATTAACTAGATAATATGTCATGATTATGTTTTGTCCTGTTCTTTAAGACTCATGACTACATATCAAGGAAGGTGGGCACATTTTAGAAGAAAAGGAGGGGCCCAAATGGACTCAGTAAAGCAGAAAACATCTCTGCAAAATGGCTGTTGTAGCCCATGTTTGCTGTATAATGTTAGAAATGTTCATTTTTGTGTTATGAGAAGTGCCTCACTCTCAGAGAGTTACATGAAAGTAACATTTTTCTTTGATAACAAATATGTTAGAATTGTTTATTCCTGTCAGTGTTGAAAAGCCACAGTTATGCTCTGTACATGGATATCACTGAGAGATACACAGGTTCCTATGCTTCAGCAGAATATATGAAAGGCATTAAAAACACAGCAGTGATAGTTTTAAAATTAAAGCTCAACGGTGAAGTGATTATAATGAGAAAAAAATAATATCTGCATTTTGACCCACACTGTGTCTTTGGACTTGTTCTGTGATTTTCCAACTTCTGAATTTATTAATTTATTATCTTATTCCATAGTGTCCTTCTTGAAATTTCTAACAGATGATAACAAAAAAAAGTGTGTAGGTTTTAGGATTCTAAGGTCTAGTTAAAGATCCCCTCCCTTCCCCCCCCCCCCCCCCCCCCCCCCCCCCCAAAAGAAAAAAACAAAATAGAGAAAATGCATTTTGAGGAATAAATCTCTGTAAAAGGACAGCACTTTCACTTGCTGAAGTATTTAATGGAGAACAGGATGGTTAACTCTGTTAATCAGAATTATTGCGGTATGTACTTGTGTGTGTTTTCCAAAGGAAGCTCGGGTTTATTTTAACTATAAAATCAATTTGACTGTAACAAAAGAAGCTCTTAATAGCACTTACTCTTAGTATTTTTCCTGGTTAATAATATCTTCACTGCTCTGACATCAGGATGAGCAGCTTGTGGAATGGAAAGGAAATTAGTTTGTAGGGGGACATTTGTGGGTGTAGAATAAAAACCTTAGGGAATGCCACCTGATTTACCACAACTGGAAACAATAGATTCTCTCTCCTCAGCCACATCACAAAACAAATTCATTTTTTTTTTTTCTTTCTTTTGTATTCTACTTCTCCACAAGAGATCCTTTACAGCACTGTATGTAATTTTTATGACTGCAATATGTATAACGACATTTCTTTATAGTTCTGTGTCATTTAAGAAAGATCAAGTTGATACGAGTTTATACATGAGTTTATAGTGATCACTTCGTATGAATGAGAGCATGTTGAAAGTGGTGGATTCATATAATAATGGCTCAGAATATTACATCCATGGACATTTTGCATGTTATTTAATATGTGTTGCAAATTCCCATTTGCAGTTTCTAATATTGGGAAAGTCTTGTTAACAATATTTATCGTTAATAACATGATATGAATTTCCTTTGAGATAAAATTATTATATTTTTTTATTAAATTTGTCTCCACTATAGATTTGAAGTTCACAAGTCACAAAATAGCAGTATGCTTTATTTAGAGAAAAATATATTTTATATCACTACTAAAAATGTTTATGCAAATTGGTATAACGTGTTAACTCTAGTGAAATCAGTCCAATTAGAATTTAAAGTAGAAATGAACAGATCTTAAGAACTTCTGAGTTTGGTTTAGGATAGTTTGTTGATTATTCAATTATCTCAGCTATTAAAAATGCTTGGCTCAATTAAGCACTGACAGATTGGCAAACCTTGTGACAAGTGATATATGGCAGATTCTTACCTCCTTACAAATATATCAGTACTTATTTCTCTTTTTAGTACCTTTCAGAACCAAAATGAAAGAAGTCTACTAAACTAATTCAGATAGGTTTAGGTGACATTGCATATCAGATTTTAGTGTATAGAGCCCATATCATTTATGACATTGACATACAGTTAAGATAAGAAGATCCTTGGTTCCGATGTAACTAGTACTTGATCCCAACATTGAGTTGTTAAGCTATTCCATTAAATTTAAGTTACAAGTGAGGTTACTGGGTATGTTAACATGTTTATGGTCAAGTACTTGCTCAAAAACCTTACAAGATCAAGATAAATCAAATATTTTATCATGGCTACTAATTTGACACTGACTTAAAAAAAAATAATCATCAGTATCTTCAAAATTTCTAGTTCTCTTCAAATTTTTGAATGGGACATTTCTCCCTTTATTTCAGGCTTGTAAATGTTAAACATTCAGCCTGGACACTTCACAATAGTTTTCTTAAAGTCAGTGGAGAGAAACAGACAATTGACCTGAACTGTCTCAGATCTCTGATGATGAGAGAAAATGTGTTCCTCTACTGACAGTCCAATGAGCACAATGTCATTGTCATAGATGTTGATGTCCAGTCTTAGACTTTTATGTGAGCTGAGTCCTATCCCTGGAAGCCCAACTTTTAGCATTTTTACCTATTGGTGAAAAACAAAAGGTATCCCTGTCTATCTCTAGCTCTTTTCTTTTAATCTTTATTTTTATATTTTTGTTACTGTAGTGTGCTTAAACTGCAACAAAGATTAGCAAGTCATTCAGCCATCTATAGTAACGAATTTTATAAAAACTAGTAGGGACACCTTATTTAAATAATAATAATAATAATAATTCTGTTGCTTCTTGATGTCTTTTTTTTTTCCTAATTAAAAATCATGTTTTCATTTATGTACATTTGGTTATACATACAAACACATACACAAAAACACATATATGTGTGCTGTTCAATTCTCAGTTCAATTCATGAACATTTTTTGTGTTGTTTTTTTGGATGCTAAAATATTACATTAAGACCAAAATTTAAAACTGTTGCTTAACTGAACTATAAGAATACATTGTAATTCATATTTGGATTTATCATGGTGTTTTGTTGCCAGTATTACTTTCCAATTAAAACAGCAAGTACCCTGAGCTCAGCTGAAATTGCTTCCTGTCATATGGAATTTCATCGGTGTGTATATCTGTCAACATATCAAAAATACTGTATGATGCATAGAATAATGACTGTACTGCCACAGTATAGTAAGTGTTTAACAGTGAAGGCCAAGTCTTCGCTGTTGAAACAAGTCCTCATAGGAAGAAGCCTGAAGACTTTCTTAAGTCCCCGATATTCCACTAGGATTCAACAATCTGTTCAGAACAGGCAGCTGAAGCCTTTCCCCAAAGGACTTAAATGCAGGAAAAATTTTGTTAAATGAAGTTGGTGATTTCAGTGAGTGCTGGATCAAGCTCATAATAAGGTGAAGACAAGCAGATATGTATGAATTGGCAGATAGGCCTATTTTTATATTATGAGACCTGAAATTATCATTGCATAAGCAATTTAAATCTTTCCACTATCATATCTACACAGTGCATGTAAACCTTCTTCAGAACAAAAGGTGTTTTGTGTCCTACACAATAAACCAGGAACCCAGATGAGAACAGGTATGCAAAAAGTGTTTCAATAATATGATGCAGCTGTGTGCTTTCCAAACTGAAGGTACAGCATAAAATTGATTATGATAAAACTGTTAATATGAAACGCTATTGAAAGACTGGTTTTGAAATATTTATCCTGTAACAATATGTTAAGTCTCCTACAGCTTGATTCTGATGTTTGTACCTATTTTATAAACTATTATCTGGAAAGTAACAGAACTACATAATTGATTCAAAGAATGGTGCTTGAAAAACATGTCTTGTGATATTTTATCATCCCACCTAATAGATTGTACAGCAGAACTGGAAAAAGTACACGAAGGTCAACAGGCTAATCCGTGGTATGTAAAGACTTCCATATGAAGACAATGTAAACAGAAGAGGAATCTTCAGCAAGAACCAAGTATGAAAGATATACAACAGATCTTTATAATCTTAATTGGACTGAAGCATGACCATTGTTAAACTAAAGAATTGGACCAGAGTTCAACATAATCTTGATTTTTGAGTGAAATTAACTGAGAAGAACTGAGGGTGGTATTTAGAAAAGGCTCTGAGATTATAGTGGACCAGAATTTCGCTATGGCATACTGTTGTGAAAAAGGCAACAAAATGGAGATGTGTAAAAAGGAATAAAGGCTGCAAGATATGTAGTGTTTCATCTGCTGTACTGAGAATTATTAAAGTATCAGCTGGAATACTGAGTTCAAGATTGGGTACTACAGAATCACAATGTGTGGCCTATGGTCTTGATGAGAGCAACAAAAATATGCAAAAGTGTGGGAAATGTCATGTGTGAGGAATGAATGAAAGAAATGCTCTTGCTTACCTTAAGAATATTTGGAGAGTTCACGATAACTGCCTTCAAATATGTAAAACAATGTTCTGAACAATGAAAGAATAATCTGTTTTCCATGACCATGGCAGATAAGAGCAGTAATAAGTTGCTATTGTTTCATTAGAGTTATTTTTTTTAGCAAAATGATCAGGTTAGATATCAGGAAAGTTTTATAAAAGTAAAAGAAGTAAAGCCCCAGTTGTATGCTGTCTTGGAAGGTTGGGTTGTCTATATCACTGGAACACTGTCAGAAATAGATATAGATGATCGTGCCAGGTCAAAATTAGATAGTCATGATTTCTGAAGTCATGGCAACCTTATTTTCTTATGATTATTTCTCACAAGAATCTAGTGACGTACATCAGTAACGTACATCCAGTAATGTGATAATTTAAAAAAATACAATAAAATAATAGAGCTCGGAATTACAGGTAACATCAATCCAAAAGTATGAACAGCTTGAAGAAGTGACAAAACTGATTTGCCTATGATAGTCAGTAACTAGAACAAGCTGTGGTATAATGCTTTAATGTTTGTCTAGAGTTGCTGCATCACTCAAATATACTGGAAAGATTAGGGAGGTGATCATCCCATTGTATTCTGCTCTGGTGAGGCCACATCTCGAGTACTGTGTTCAGTTTTGGGCCCCTCACTACAAGAAGGACATAGAGGCCCTGGAACATGTCCAGAGAAGGGCTACAAAGCTGGTGAAGGGCCTGGAACACAAGCCCTATGAGGAGCGGCTGAGGGAACTGGGCTTGTTTAGTCTGGAGAAGAGGAAGCTCAGGGGAGACCTTATTGCTCTCTACAGCTACCTGAAAGGAAGTTGTGGGGAGCTGGAGATCAGCCTCTTTTCACAGGTAACTAGTGATAAGACTAGAGGGAATGGCCTCAAGTTGCACCAGGGGAAGTTTAGGTTAGAAATGAGGAGACATTTCTTCTCAGAAAGAGTGAGGAACCGATTGGAATTGGTTGCCCAGGGAGGTGGTGGAGTTACCGTACCTGGGGGTGTTTAAGGAAAGGTTGGACATGATGCTTAGGGACATGGTTTAGTGGGTGATATTAGTGGTAGGGGAATGGTTGGACCAAATGATCTTGGAGGTCTTTTCCAGCCTTAATGATTCTATGATTCTATGATTATTCCGAGGCAAGCTGTTATGCTTATAAATTTCTACATATGTTTTTAAAATCTTCCAACCTAAAGATACATTCTGGAAAAATATCTTAAATATCTTAGATATCCTAGTGTGTACCCTTGTTTTTTTATTTTTATTTTTTATTTATTTTTCCCTGTCCTTCTGTTATTGACTCACACTATTCATGTATTTAAAGAAAAAAAAAATTCTATATGTATTCTATATGTATAATATAACAATATGCATTCTGCTAAGTCCTTTAGATAAATGTTTTCCACAGAAGATCAGTTGATGTTTCAAGTACAGGTTATTAACAGTATTTGAGGCAGCAACTCCGGTTCAGCTTCCTCTTCTGGAATGGGCAAAATGTAAGACACCTACAAAACCAACCAAACAAAAAACAACAAAAAACTACAAGATAAATAGCTACTCATTCAGTTTTTGATAGTGGTACAGACATTTTATTCCTTGAGGGAGAAAAGAGGAGGGAAAGAGAATAAAAGCTATTGTGTCATATCTTGTCAACAGATGTCTAAGGGATGTTGTTCCTTCCAAGGGAACTGAAAGAATGACTCTCTGTCATCACGGGAGTTTGGAGATAATGTGGTTGGAAAGGCCTCTCCTCACAAAGTAGAGACCTGGGAAAGTTGGTGAAAAGAAAACACACATAATATCTACAAATTAAAATGTAGGGTGCAGTTACCAAGAAAATAAGAAAAACATATGAGTTTATTAAACATTTTTTTGTAAGTAGATTTGTTTACAAGAACTTTTTTTTTTTTTTTAAACTTCTGAAAAACTGCTGGATCCAGAAGCAGTAAATCGTTTTTTGTAAAATGACCTGGAAAAAAAATATTTGAATATAAGGAAAATTTAAAGTAAATAGCAAAGTCTTATAAAGAAAGAGGTCTGTACTTTATAAATTATTAGTGCACAAAAGGAAAGCTAGAAGCAGGGTGTAAATTTTAGAAAGAGGTGAAGATTGAACAGTGGATGTTTTTGAGGTGGTAGAAAAACTTTAAATGTATGGTGGCTGGAAGAATTTAAAGATATGAAGTTCACCATTTTCATACAATTGAGACATGAACTGTGTTTGGTGTGCTCCCAAATGCAGTAGCTGAAAATACTGCTGCAACTTAGCAAATACATTGAAAAGCAGCTCCAATTCTTTGTTTCCTTCAGTGACTCAATCTGAATACAATTAAAAGCTATTGTTCAGATTAGAGGCACTTCTAATTAATGTACATAATTATAAAAAAAGAACACATCTTTATATCAGTGTTTTTGTGTATATTCTTTTCTGGGCTCTTATGACAGAGTGGTCCTGGGAGACCTCAGGGAGACAACTCTTTTCAGAATATTTAAGAGACCTGTCAGGAAATGAAAACTTAGGGAATTTCTGTATGGGTGGATGAATATGAGTTCCTGTTTCCTGAGGTTCTGGTTGAAGTGGCAGGACAGTGGAAATTTGTTTTAGATACCTTTGAGATCTATAAGTGTGGTATAGTGCCACAATAAGTATATCTCATGTTACTCCAAAACAGTCAGATATATCAAGGAATTGTGTTCATGTAGAAACAACACAAGGCCGAAATAGCTTCACAGTCTGTTGATTAGAGTTGTCTATCATTAGTCCAGGTAGCAGAACAAGCAAAAGAGATCGTGTGTTTCCATTAACATAGTATCTCTGTAGACCTCATGCTATTGTCCAGCTATACGAATGAGGAGCACTATGTTTATTATTCATCTCAGCTAATATGCTAATATATTATTCATATATATGTACGTGTATGATAATTTTTAATATATTATTTATGTGTATTCATATATATGAATATGAATTCAAGGATATATCAGCAGATAAGTAGATGATCTTTATTAAGGTCCCTTCCAACTGAAGCCATTCTATGATTCGATAATATATTTCATTCTAAGATAAACATTTAAGACCAGTCACATGAATCACTTCCTGTGAAAGTTTCCTACAGAATCTTTTTTGTACTCAACAAGCCTAGACAGCTATCTTAAACTAGATGCCCATTTCTGGACAGTCTAACATAACATGGAGTAAATGTATCTTACACTGGAAGCATGAATTTTGAGCTTACTTCAACATATAGAACTCCACTGTTTTTTTTAATTTTTTTTTAATTATTATTATTTTTACCAGTTTACCTTTATCCCCCCCCCCCCCCCACACACACACACACTTTACCAGGGAATTGCTTTGTGATACTCATTTCCTTTTTTTCATACTAATTGAACAACTCATAAACAATTGATAGAGAAAGACTATCTGTCAATTCAAAGAAAAACAAGAGTTGGTAAGCCTAGACAAAGAGAATTAGTCTAAAGTGTATCTGTTGCTCATCCGATGCACACATGTTAAGTCACATTAGAAAGAGTGGTGCACAGTGATCTCCAGAGGGAAACAGCTGGTACTGAGGACCTGGTATGTCAACACTATATCCATGCCAGGAGATTTCACTATCTCTGGGTTGGTCTAATGGGCTGGACGTCCATTAATGGTTGGAAGAAAATAAGTTTCCTCTTGGAGAACATCTTCCATTTTACTTTCAGCTAAATTAAATTAATTTAGCACTCTTTAAGACTATATTGTGAGGAGATGACTCCACAATAAACAAGTGATTTAGTTTCAAAAGTGTATTTCTGATCTGAACTCAAACTGAATTTTAATTACACCCAGTATATTTTGCACCAACAGTGATAGGGCTTTTGGCATATGTGTTATGGAATTTAAGCACAACACTTTTTAAAACTGTCTAAAATCTAACGAAGTCAAAGCTGTAGTCAATTGGCTGAAGGAGCTGTATTTGTCAGTGTTCTAAAAACTGCTATAAAACTTAATTAAAATGACAGAATATAAACATGAGGGTTTGTATGAGTATTACACACATCAACGTACGTTCAACCATCTAAGTGCACATGATGATGTGTCTGTTTATCCCATCACTCTCCACTCCCAAATAAATAATAATAATAATAAAAAAGGAAAGGAAAATAAGGAAAATATAAACAATAATATTATTAAATAATTAAATAATTATTAAATAATAAAATGCAGTCCTGTCTCAAACATATATATACGTGTGTGTGTTTATGTACCTACATAGATATCATTTGTTTATGTAACTTCTAATCTTTAAAAAAAACAACAACAACTTTCAATTGTGGAATTACATTCTAGATTTTTCTTCTATTTCTTCTCTACATTAATGGTTGATAGCTGCTCATGCACATGTATTTTACTTTACTTTTTCACAGGAGATCTAGCAATGACCTTCTATGCCCCCTTCCCCCACTCTCTCCCCCCAAATAATTGCTGGACAGGTGGCAGAAGGCATCTGCTTCTTGCTGCAAATACCAGGTTTCCCTAGGCTTGGACTTGAACAGTCCAATCCCCTGCAGGGCAAGTTCACTGAAGTGCAATGGCCCACTCTGAGAGGGCTGTGTTTTCTAACACCTGGGTGATGAATGGAGTTTCCAGCTAGTAATTAGACACCTCCTGCAGGCTGCAGAAGAGTCCCTTTTTGTACATTGTTTTCAAAGGTGGGGGTGGGGATGGGAATCTTAAAAAGTAGAAAGAAGAAAGCTTCCTACGTGGTGTTTCATGTTAGGTTGCACTCCATCAGGAAGAAAACCCTGGGACTGAAGTTAGTTTCATATTAAGTTTCATAAGGGGGCTTTCCTTCTGAATTCTTGACTGATTTTTCAATCTCTTAAAACTCAATATCATATTACAGGTATTGAAAATAAATGTATCTTGCAAGGTAGTGGGTAATGAGGCACTTAAGAGAAATCCCTGTACCCTGACATCTCTCTGGAGCCCAGAGAAGTTAGCATTCATTGATAACTCCAAGGGGATTTATTTAAGCCTAAAACAAGTACTTCTTTGGATTTAATTATAGGAAGTGCTTAAGCTGCTGAATTCAAATGCCAAAAGGGATTCATTTAGTCTGAAGCGAACCTTTTCCTGCTCTGAAATTAAATCTCTCAGAACAGTTTGAAACAAGCAAAGGAAAAAAAAAAAAAAAAAAAGGGAAAAAAAAAGGAACATTGCCTATTTTTATTGCATATATGCCTATTTTTGAGGTCCACTTCATCCCCGTATGCAAAAAAATCTTTCTCTGGGAAGCAGTTTCTGTTCACCTCTCACCTCCCTGATGGCTTCTGATATTGATATGGCATACCTTTTTGTTACAGTAATAATCAGTAAACCACTGAAAGTTCAAAGAATTTAATTGTTTGAAAAACAGTTTCTTTTATGGCTTCTCTTTGTTTTCATGTGTATTTACTTTCCATGATTAACACAGGAATGATTGATTATTGGTTGTTAAATTGCATTTCTCTTTCACTCTCTCATATAACTCTCCGATTAGAACTTGCATGTCAGAAGTTCTGACAACGTGCAGTTTCAGGGAGTGGAGTGAAACTCACTGACACTGGGTATCTGCCCCAGATCTGTTAGCAGATAGGAAGTTGAGGTAGATTATAATAGCCTAAACATCCAGTATCACTTGCATACACAAAGATCTGCATTGAAAGTCCTCTTCACTGTACAGGAACATGGGTATGCCTACTTGGAGTAGTTATATTTGAGGCATGTTTCTGTTCGGTTGGACCAGTGTAACTACATTAAAGAACTGTTGCTGTTTACTTACTTGTCTTAAAGCATTTTGTATGGAAACTAGGGACTTGTACATTTGTGTATTTGTTTGCCCTACCTAAATATATAACAAATTGTCCTCTCCTGGTAGAATAAATGGAGGTAGCAAATACTGCATCTCTGGATTTTTTTCTCAGCCATTTTTTGTACCATTTGGACAATGCAATTAGTTACCTGCTAGTTTTGCCCAATGTACCCAGAGTTGCTTAACCCTTCCAGTCTATGCCACCTTGCGTATCCAAGTCCATCTCTCCCAGAACTTCCTAATAGTGTAACAGCTGTGAAAATCTTCTAACAATAGCATAAAGAATTTCATATACATGTTTTTGTGTGGTAAAATAAAATCCTTTTATTTTGCTCTGTTTTGATAATGAAAGTAAAAAATTTTATGTTCGTGGTGAGTCCTGATGTAGGGACTGATGTTGCTGACATGGAATTTTCTGAATTTCTCTGAATTCTCTGAAACCACTTGTATCAAATTACTCTGTACAGCCAGACATACCTTAGCCATGTGGAAATGAATGTATCCAAAATGGCATCAGTTAAATGAGCTACTCTGTTCCTTACATTTCTCATGATATTTGCCTCTCTCCACTTCAATTTTTATTTATTCATTCATTTATTTATTTATTTATTTATTCTGTCAGTGGAAGGCATGGATTCAGAGAAGAGGGGACAAGGGAAAAGTAAGGAATTTTGCATTGCAGTTACACCTCAAATCCTTCTCCTTAGCCACCTCTGACAGAATGAGATGAGCACTGTGCCACAGAGAATGGAGAAGGGGCTCTTCATACACTAGTCTTCTGCATTACTATCTGGCAGTTTAAAAAATACACATACATATTTTCTTCACTTGACTGGAAATCTAAGGGTTATACTGTAGTCAAAACAAGGATATGAAATATCTGACATAAGGAAGAGCTGCTCCCTTTTTATACTAGTATTTATTTCTGCTTCATTAGAGCAGAGAACACTTGCTGGATGGACGTATGAAAATTCAAAACTACTGATAAGAAACAAAAAATAACTCAAGCAGATTGAGCTACATTATGTATGCTGCTCAAATGTATGACAGCTTTGCTATATTTGATCCAGAATTTTCATTGTTAATAATAAGATCGTAGAATCTTAGAATATCCGAGTTGGAAGCCTCCATTAAATATCAGCATTATCTACTGTTATAATATTTAATATTGTTAACTCTTTGATATCATACATATCTTTACATACATAAACACTATGTATTAATATTAATTAAAATTTTGAAAGCTGTGTCAAAAATACTTGGGCAATATTTTTTTCAAAGTCAAGTGAAAAAGTTTATCAATGTGTTGTTGTGCCTTTTGTTTCTAGTATGATTTTAACCTGATTTTAAGCTTATTTTTGTATTGTGTGCCTCAAAAAGGAGAAAAAATTCTTAAATTTCTTGTTTGCATACTTTCTTTAGTACTGACACAGCATCATACAATAACTAAGAATTTCAAAGAACAAAAGAAGGAAAGAAGCACATAAAGCTAGATGGGAGTAATCATTAGAGTGCATGTTTGAAAAGATTGCTGTTCTTTTTTGAACTTCAGAAAAGATCTGTTATTTCAGGATCTGAGGTGCATTACTTTGCACATTTGTAATATATCAGAAAGATAAATTGTGTCAAACAGCATATATCTGAGCTTGGTTTTGGTTTCTTTTGACAAATCAAAAAATTAGAACATATGCCTGAAGATTACAAGTAAGTACAAATGTATGCCTTTCAGGATTTTGTTTCCCTTCTTTCTCAGGTAGTGAACTGCAGATGTTACTCCCAGGCATTCCTTCTCTCCTACTTAACGACTAGTATTTAAAAATGATACAAACTGGAATTAGCAATGGAATAATTTCAACTCATAACATTAGGAGAAGCAGAGGCACAAATAAGGGGAACACCTTGGAAGAATACCATAGCAGCTGCACACTGTGTAAATGCATTTATAAAATAAGGGAAAGATCAATTGGCTGATTTTTGGTGCTTTTCATAAAATACAGTATGTACTCTTTCAGTAACAGGGGCCAGATGTACATCTTAAGATAAATTTGACCCTGTTCAAGGAGGTTGCAACAAACCTTTTATAGAATTCATGTTTAAAACTTGGTTAATATACATTCCAATGTAGGCAGATGGCTATTTGCAGATTTCATTTTAATTACGCTGATCTAGCTGGATCACAAAACCAGATATTCTAAGTAGCAGATAAGTTGAATGAAAAAAAAACAAAGATAAATTATCAAATCCTTCAATTCATTATATGACAAAATCTATAAAACCATCTTATCATCTTATATATGTGTGCTTAAAAGATGGATATAAGCAGAATCTCAGTTTTAATTGGAGTAAGCGTAATATTTGTCTAATTCTTTGAAATATGTTTCATTTTTTAATGTCAACTCCATGAACTCCACCCAGAGATTTAACATTTGTAGACACGTAGTTTTCTTCGTGAAATACAACTTGCAAAAATGAAGCATAAACAACTAAATTCTGTTTCTAGAGGGTCTTGTAATGTGTTTTATACTTAATATTGAAATAGAAAAATATGAGTGAGAGTAATAACAAAATAAAAGATCATATTATTACTTTCAGTAACTTACAGATAAGTACTTCAACGTTCAGAGAGGAAAAATAAGCCATGATTCAGTACTGAAACACTGTAATGAATGATGGATGTAATATCATAGTTGTGGATATGGAAAAATCTTGTCAAGTCCTTCCAGATTTCACTTCAGGCTTCCCAAATCAAGTGGTTGATACTCAACCCTCACCCAGTTTAATTCATATTTTGATTCAATGTACACTACATACTTTAGTATTTTATGAAGAACAGTTAAACAACATGGTGCATATAGAAACTTGTGTAGTATGTCAGTTATTATTAAATGTCAGAAAATAATGAAGATATTCAGTACATTTTAGATACACTGAAATCAATAACAAAATTTTCAACTCTCTTTAAAGTCAGAATTTTATGCTGTGATACATTTGCCTCATAGCTTTAGAAATATTTTTATCTGAGGGCACAGTGGAATGTCTTTGTATCTTACAAAAAGTCTGAGTTGCATAAGAGTAAAATATTCATGTGGTAAGTCATAAAGTTAACTTTAATTAATACATATCTTTCCAGGTCAAAACTTGCTGAGAAATCTTCAGTTCCAAGCCTACTTTTACTTCACAGAGTGAGATTTTCCCAATGTCTCCGATCTTGTTTCTTTTCATTCCTTAGCCAGGTTTTCAAGGAAAGATGGTTTCAACCATATAAATAAAGATCACAGTGTCAAAGACAGATTCTTGGGGAAAGATACAAAACAGCTTTTCAAAACAGTTTTGCCCATCATTCCGAAGTCAATCATTTGATTGTTTGATACTTCCACACTAACATTTGCTGATCAGGAATGGCATCCTTAATGCCTTCTCATCCTTAATAATACACTGATTGTAAATACAAGCTGTCTGACCATCTAACACTGTGTTGTAGTTCTAGTAAATAAATTTACAGCAAGGTATTAAATCTATGTTCAAAACAGTAAAAGTCTGTTTTATCTTGTCCCTGGTCATCTTCCCTAATCCTAAATAAATAAATAAATAAATAAATAATAATAATAATAATAAAATAATAATAAAAAAGTACAAGGACTTCCAACTTCCAAGGACTTCTTAACAACTATTCGGAACAAAAGTGAATAATTGTAGTCAATCTTATTAACCATATTCTATCTACCTGTGATCATGACCTGTGTATTTTGTAAGCAATGTAATCAGTGTTGTTGTTGTTGTTTTCTTGATTGCTTTGAAGTTTTTACTTTTATTTATTCTTGTCCAGAATAATCGCTTCAGGATTTCACACAAGAAGCTAGGGACACAAAAGATGACCTATCAGGAAATGGAAACTTAAACGTCGCCAGGGAAAACTCATTTCATTAGGGGATTTAGAGCAGATGTTTACATTGTTGCTGCTTTTGAGGAATAACATATGTCTGTTGCATTGATTTGTTTATCAAATACTGGTATTGAATAAGTTTGTTCCTGTATTTCATAATGAGAAACAAAACAATGATTTAAAAACCAGAAGAAAAAGAAATAAGAAAATCCATTACGAACTTTGGAATAAAGGCTTTTTTAACTTATATGTTTGCTTTTAGAGAATAGTCCTTAATTTGTAAAAAAACATTTTATATTTAGCTTATGTATATATCTATTTATAGATAAATATATATATATAGATACATACAAGTATATATCTAGTAGATCTGTATATGCTTGTATATATCTAGTAAAGCCTAGACAGGGAGTAAATCTTCATGACCTTTGCTGGTTGTATCATCAAGGATGGAGATTTACCTCCTTATTGAACAGACAGCTAAAGAAATTCATCAGACCAACTAGAGACCTGGGCCGTTGCATAGACTATTTCTGTGTCAGATGCCATTGGTACAAGTCTGTCTTTTGCTGAAATTCTTGTTAAATGCTTAGTGCAGCATAAGGTTATAATAATGTTGAGGAACCTAATCTTACACAAATTTTGAGGAACCTTTCCAAGACTTTTGTGAGAACAGCAAACACAAAGGAACCCAGTGACATAGGTACTGTACATTTTCATGTTCTGTGTCCCTTTCCTTACTTATAGGTCAACACAGACTGCTCTGCAAAGGTCAAGATACTATATACTGCACAGGTGCATAACCCTTACCTCCTTTCCCCAGGGGAAATGGTGATTTATGTGTTGGGAGTACCCAGGCCCTCCTATGTTACGTTTTTGTTGTTGCTGTTTCTTTTTTTTTTTTTTTTCCTGATATGGGGATGAAAGTGTATAGTGGCTCTTGAAAAGTAAACACATGACTTTTTTTGTTGTATTTATTCTAAGCATTTATCCTATTTTTCTGTTATTCATAACTAAAAGGCCACCAGTAAAAGTAGTGCAACCTCTTGGCCTTCATTAACCACATTGTAGGTTATCCCTCTTGAAAAATCTCCCTTTTTTGTCTTATTCTGTGTCACTTCATGGGTTAAGTACCTTAGAAAATAGGCAATTTTGAAGAAGTAGATTACCCATTCACGGCTGCTTGTGCGCTTCCCCCCCCCCTTCTGTTCCTTTCTTTGCCTTTTCAATGTAAGATGGCAAAGAACAAAGAGATTTGGACAAAAGTCAAGCTAATCAGGTTGAATCCCCTTCATCTCAGATATGCAGGAGTTAAATTCTGCAGTTCAAGCTCTGAAGCTGTTCAATAATTTGAGAAGTGTATGTTGGGGAAGGGTGTGGGGTGGGGGGGAGGGGGGAGAGATGGGGGGAAGCCAAGAAGAGCATTCTTTTATGGCGTTTTGTAGCCTCTGGGAAAGGAAAGCATTGCTCTTTCAGACGAGTCAGATTAGTGCTCTCCTTCAGGCACCTCATCTGGAGAAACTTTTCCATGGCTGACTATAATCACTGTCATCTGGAAAAGAAGGGAAATGCTGATTTTATAATGAAGTATATGATTAATTTGGAGCTGTCCAGCAGGGTGTGGGCTCATTGACAGATTTTCATATTGTTGCAGCCACTCTTCCTTCAGTAATAAACCTACTGAGAGGGCATGGAAAGGCTGTAGTTTTGTATAGTTCATGTAAAATATGAATATGATATCAAAGATAAGATTGCTGCATCAGTACAAAGGGAGGAAAGTACTCGGGCTTTTGTTTCTAAGAGATTATATATCATGGTGCTTATGGGCTTTAGGCATAGAAGCAAATCCACTGAATTCATCCTGACTATTCATCTATTGTAAAGATAGGAGTGTACCTATTACAGTATTTGGTTTTGGTTTTACTATTGTTGTTACTTAACTATTATTTTTATGAACAACCTAGAGGATACTATTGCCTTAATACTCCCCAAATCTCTAAGGTTTTACACCCAGCTAATTCCAATCTCTTTATCAGTGGCCTAGCGAGAGAGGGGGGAAAGTTCAAATAAATTTGTTATTCAAGTCAGTCAGGATCAGATTTTTTTGCCCTTTTACACAAAGAAAAATGTCTTCCACCACAATTTCCCAAATACAACAGATCATAAATAATGCAAACACAAGTCAACAAAGTTTTGTACTGTAACATTAATACAGTTTTAATACCTTTCTTCTGAAGATAAAAAAGATTTTGACATATATCCAGAATCACTGCAATGGATTCAACGTTTCTATAATTTTAGGAAAGCATTCATCTCTGACAGTATCCTGATATGGTAACACTAACTTGTAGATACACAATTTTTCCAGAACATTTTTAATGATTCATATAGTGTTATAAAAAAGCAAGACATTTAATGTTCCACAGACTAGGTGTTTTTGAAAGAGAGAAGAATAGATAGTATACTGCTATAATGAAAAATGAAATTTTGTTCATTTTATAGCTGAGTGAAGTCTCCCAATTTCTGCTAGAGCAGTGTTTTATTAATTTTCTGGTCATTTATTTAATTTCTCAGTCTAAAACAAACAAAAACTCATTTTTCAAGCAATGAAAAAAATGCACACAGTATGCATCTACAGTATATCATAATCTGATCTTGCAACTTAGTGCAGAGTCATAGACAAGTATGCATCTAAAATAAATGTGATTCATTATCCAATGATCTTTTAGAAACCATGTTTAAATGACGTAAGTTTTATGCACAGAATCTAGTTTTCGTAACTTTCTTTTTCTTTCTTTCTCTCTTCCTTTTCTACAAAAAGTAATCATGAAATTTAACAGTTTATTTTGACTGAAAGATGCCTGGAGAGGTAATGAAGTGTAGAATCTGAACATGTAGCAGGCTATGTAGGCATATTCCTGCACCTGCCCAGGGCTCTGATGAAGTTATTACACATATGCACAACTGGTGTATTAGAGACTCAAATGGTGACAGGGCTCTCTCTTAACATCATAGGCTGTAGTACACAACACGGCTCCACTCTTGCTCTTGCAAGAGATTTGGTTCTGAATGGACATTTAGGACTCTAGAAGTGTTTTTATATATGTGAATTATCTATATGCATGAGGAAAACAATTTGTGACCATGTCAGTTTTCTCATATTGATCACAATTTCCAGAAATTTTCAAATCAGAATTTCTGTATTGTAACATTGTAATCTAGATTTGTGAACTGACATTATCAATGTCTGATCAAATAAAGAAAAATAAGTTTGCATTTAGAAAAAGTGTATTAGTACCACTGAAACTAAGATCTTTTAATGACAATGACAGTTATGTAGATTATTTTTATTGCAGCTCTGCTGGGTTTTTGAAGATGTCTGAGTTTTAACTGACATGAACCTGAATGTCAGATTCTTAACACTTACCCAATGACATGATCCTATGATTTAGCCTTGAGGTTGCCATCTAAAACAGATTAGGCAAAAATACATTTACTACTTTCCTAATATTGATGATATTATCAAGGACAGACATTTTCTAAAGAAAAATAAAAAGAAGAAAATCCATGAATTTTTAAATATAATTAATGTGAAGACAAATCTTTCCTATCTCTTTGGGGAAGACACATAAAAATGATCTAAATTTTTGGTCTGAAACTATTTATTCTTTCTAGGGATTTACAGAGTATCTTCTATTTGATATGACTTTTTCCTCAATTTGTTTCCTAATCATAAGGCTGACTTGTGATACTACCTCCAGGTATGCACAGTGTCAATATTTTAGGCTTCTGAGTAATTTTTGCTGGATAATTTCGATAAGTACATAAACTCAGGAGTTGATAGTCCTAAGAGGAGAGTTAGATGCTTCATTTTGTGTATGTTTTTCTTTAAATATAGGTGAGTTATTTTCTATTTGAGCATATTGATTTTAGTCAAGAGATGCAAGGAGGCACAGGGGGAGATAATCCAAACTCTTGTAGTAGATACTTTTACAGAAAAAGTAGTTAACAGTTTCTCCATATCACTATCATTGTCTTCCAGGGTTACCATCACTTTCAGAGAGATGATGACATCTCATTCACCAAAATCCAATGCAATATACATAAGCAAAGATTACAGTAATTATTTTTCAGAAGTAATTTAAGAAATACTGAGGGAGAAATACTCCAGGCAAGAAGAAACTTTGTTAGTTAATGCCTGATTGTTTCTCATAAAATTTAGGCATCTTTAAGAACGTCTGTAAAACTTAATCCAAAACCAGTAAGGCTTGTGAGTCCACCTATTTTATGGTATTTTATTTTCCACCTGTCGCCTATTAGTGCTGACTGCTATTTATTTATAGAGTGGTATCTAAACTTCTTAGTAGGTTCTATGGGAAGGCAGAAGCTTTTGGTCTTTAGGTTTATTGTGCTTTGAATGTCACTTAGTCAGAATAGATTTATTTTAAACTGAATTTGTGGCTTTACAACATACAGAAAGTTGGGGATAATAATGGAAAGGAAAAATTAGCACCAAAAATGGACAAAATATGATCATGTTCAACACTTGAAATGATGTCATGCTCATAATAGCTCAAGTACTTCTGCATGGAACGTCACTGTTGAGGATAGATATATCCTAAGAACTACCTAATACCTGTCTGTCGCCTATTCTGCTATTATACAGCTACTAATATGACTGAAATTTTTATCTTTTTATATTCTGCTCTCAATTTGCATTAGAACCAGAACTCCCTTTTTCATTCTCTTAAGAGAATGGTGCTTAAAAATGTATTTGCAACCTTTTTACAATTACTGAATTGGAAGACACCTCTTGGAGTTAATCTAGGTCATCTCTCTACTGACCTTGAGGGATTTGGAGAATCTGAAACTTCAAAGAATCTAAAATATTTTAATTGCTCCTTTATCTTCCGTCTGCTTCATCTGTAATAAAGCTTTCAGTCTAAATAATTTCTCTCTTATAAATTTAGCTACAGTATCCAGACCTTGATTTACTGTACGATTTTCCATGTTTTAATATTTCCTATAAGTGTTAGGTGATATAGGTGATACCTATATATTTTGTATATGCAGAGAAAGGCAAAGAACTTACAGTCTGAAAAAAAATAATATATATATATAATGTATAAATAATTCAATTAATGATAGGATTTAGATACCTATTAATCATGCTAAGACAATATTTTACATTAATGGGCCTCTGAACATTTTCAGAACTCTTTTGCACCCTCTAGCTAACCAGGGAAACATTCAAAATCCATAGAAAACTACATTTCTGGTACTGGCAGTGCACAGAGCTGCTCAGCTCTTGGCATAGTCCTAAAACTTTCTGACCTATACCTGCACTTGCAGTGGGATTCTCACATTGCTTATGTAATTCTAGGAATAGAGCCAATAGACCGTACAAAACAGGGCTAGGAAAAAAAAAAATGAAAAAAAAAACAGGGAGATGAGGAATTTAGCTACTCTCTCTTGTCTGAGGGCCTTTTGCCTAGACTACTCACCAAAGTACTAGTGAAGGTTCAAAATAGCTCCTCTGCCTATGTCAGAAATATTTTGCAGGTGAGTTTTAAAGTCTGAAAGATAGAAGCATTCTCTAAGGTTGAAATTATTCCATTCGGAAACAAACAAACAGACAAAAAAGACCAGGGGAAAATGAAGACCCTTTTTAGATATAGCACACCCTAAGTACCACAAGACTTAGGTTTTCTGAATGTCCATTAGCTTATCTGTGATACACAAAGACAAAAACTTAAAATTCCTTAAACTCCATGTCCATCTTTCTACCTTATCTTCTACAATTCTCACTTGATTATTTCTTTTCCTATCTTCCTTTTGCTCCTAGTCTTTATTGTGTTTTTTTCTTTTTTTTTTAACAGTTCTATATTGTCTATTTCAACATGTTTGTGATAGTCGCTTTAATAAAATCAGTTTTTGCATCTTTTACTTAAAATATTCTCACCACAATAGGACAAAATTAGCCCTTTACTAAATGGCTCATGGTTCCATTTTATGTTATAAATTCTTCACCTCATTTTCTCTTTATATCTAATGGCAACAAAGATTATGTTGAAATGGTGATTAAATATATATATATATATATATATTATTTTTAATACAATGTATTATAACTATGGGCCACAAAGATGACCAAAGGGCTGGAGCACATATCCTACAAAGACAGGCTGAGAGAGTTGGGATTATTCAGCCTGGAGAAGAGAAGGCTTCAGGGAGACTTTACTAGCAGCCTTCCAAGACCTAAAGGGGGCCTACAGGAAAGCTGAGGAGGGACTCTTTGTCAGGGAGCGTACTGAAAGGACAAGGGGAAATGGATTTAAACTAAAAGAGAGTAGATTTAGATTAGATATAAGGAAGAAGTTCTTTACTCTGAAGATGGTGAGACAGTGGAACAGGTTGCCCAGAGAAGTTGTGGATGCCCCATCCCTGGGAGTGTTTAAGGCCAGGTTGGATGGGCTTTTGAACAATCTGGTCTAGTGGGAGGTGTCCTTGCCCATGGCAGGGAGGTTGGAACTAGATGATCTTTAAGGTCCCTTCCAACCCAAACCATTCTGTGATTCTGTGATTCTATGTGATGCGAGCTTGTCTCCTAGTTCCTGGTAGCTCTTGTATGTGTACCCTGTCTCTTGATTCAATGTTGAGATAATAATTTGGAGTGTATCATTAGAAAGGAACCTGTGAACTTAGGTGGGGATATACGAGTTATGATGAGCATAATTTAAGGACCAGGACTAATTAAAAAGTTGTTACTCCTCAAGCAGAGTTACTGTCCTTTGAAATGGGTTGCAGTAATTTACTTTATGGCTGCCAAACTTTTGTGTAAACAGTAGGAACAAATGCTATGTGCTTTTTGGTTTTGTTTTTTCAAGGAAGGTTACCTCCTTCAGGAAATAGTTCTCAACACCGAATGGTAAAAAGAGTCCTCTGGCAGACCCATTAAGGTTCTTGATCTCTAGAGAAGTTCAGAATTCGAGGTTTGCTTTTGCATAGGTCTGCAGTTCCCTGCCCAACACATCGAAGTTTTCAGTATTTCCTCTTTAAAGTGCCTAAGCCTTAATTTTGGATTTGTTTCAGAGTATCATGTGTCTAGAAAATAGAACCTGCATGTTTTAACTATAAGGCATCTAAGGTGCTTTTTAAAAATAATGATAATAATAATAATAATTAGTAGTAGTAGTAGTAGTAGTAGTAGTAGTATTTATGTCAGCATGTTTAGCCTTTAAACTCAGTCTTGAAAACTTTTAGATAATTTTATGTATGTGTGCACATATTTGCATAACCAGGGTATTTTGATACACGTGACATATAATAGAAAGTTATTTTCAGATATCAAGGTATCAAATAAGAGTAATGTAAGCATTTATCTTGCCTGCCTTTACAACAGGAAAGACCACGAGGGCATATGTTTTCCTGAAGTCTGAGACTACTCATTATACAATTCTTGCATGCAATAAATAAATAAATAAATAAATAAAAGACACAAATTCTAAAGTTATACATTTAGGTTGGAAACAATTTTCTGGCAAGTTAGGAAATCTGGAAAGCACCACAAAAAGAAGCAAACTGTGCTGAGATCTCTTAGGGCTCTTCTGTTATTTATTTAAATCTGAATCAAATCCCATTGTAATTCTTCTGAGAGTAATCATTTTCAATGTGCAAATCAGATAATAATAAATCAACCAGTATGCCATACAGAGGCCCTTAAAATAGCAATGTGGATCCCATGAAAATGATTTTATTGAAGCCAGGACCCAATAAAAGAGCTAAGACCAGAGAAAACACTGTATTTACTTCTAATTTGACAGAACTCTATGTCTTAAATTACCCAGACTACAGAATTTCACGAAGTTATGAGTCATTTATGGTTTCCTCTGGTTCAGGTCACCAACTGCTTACTGCTCATCAAAATACATAACTACATTCTTCTGTCACTACCATAACATTTTTGCTTACTAATGCCCCTTTTTCAGATTATCACTTCAGGACAGATTCGATTTTATCTTATGATAAAACTTATCCAACTTAATGATAAACGAAGTGTGTAAGAATATTTTCAATAAAATAGAAAAGAAATAATACAAAGTTCTTTGCAGATAACTTGTAAATGATTTTTTTTTTCCAGGAATGCTGAACACAAAAATGAGGTAGAATTCTTATAACAGATGTGTTCTTGGCTCCAGCAAACTAGTCACAAAGGAAAAATTGATTTTCATTTTAAATGCAGGATATTAGGTTGTTTCTGCTTAAGGCACATTTAGGATTTAAGAATTTGCAGGATTCTCTTAAGCTGTATTTTGACTCAGCACTTGTTTTCTGCTGTTTTCTCAACAGAAGACTACAGTGAAAATTAATGCATTAATGCATCAGTCCATGTGTAAATGTATTTGTGTATTTTGATTTTTTTTTTTCAGATGACATCCACAGATAAGAGACATTTAGAGTTTGACACTTCTGAAAAAAAATGCATCCTATTGTATTGAACAGGTTTCAGAGACATGAGACTTCAGTTCTCTGCTATATTGCAGACCCCTCAGACACACTGAAAAAAAATGGTTCCAAAGGTCACCACCTTTAGAACAGAAGAGAGGATAAAAATAAAAAAAAATAAAAAAAAAAGGTATAAGTTTGAACCTTAATCAGAGTTTCCATGCCAGGGGGATCTTGATATTTCATAAAACTGATGTGACATGCTGCCTAATTTATTGCTTGTGTGCATAGGGAATTTTACTGTGACAAAAAATAATATGACTAGCTCTTCCTAACATTTTTACTAAGCACTCAGACATTGTGAAGACTTAGGACTCTTTTGTTAGTTTTACACCAACAGTATACCATGAGATAAACTGTTCATTCCTCAGCTGCAGTCAATCTGCTACTTGACAGTGAGTTTCATTAACTTTTGAGTCAAACCCCAAGGGATGTGTGAGATTCCTCTTTGTGGACCTGAGGGCTCTTTACTAACTCAACGGTGACAGTAGTAATAGTAAGTCATTTGAGCAGCTCAACAGTAGCTACCATTGGTTCAATATTCCCTCAGTCTTCAAGATTTCATTTCTCTTTCATAATTGTGGGTACCAGCGGGAGGAAGGAGGCCCTGAATACTCTGAATTGCAAAGAAGGCAAGCATTCGTATTTCATATACAGTGAATATGGTTTTACTTACATTCAACTGCAATATATTCGAGCATACTAGTTAGTATTTCATAATATACTTGGGGAATGTAGAAATTTCATAAGAATTACATGAGATTTACTCTTTATAGTCCAGCAATTCTTTGAAAGTTGCCTATAAGTTTCTTTGAGGCTAAGGGAACAGAATGCATTTGTGAATTACTGTAGTAATTAATCTTCTCTGGTATTTGATATGCATTTAAATAGCCAAAAATTAAAGGTTCAGTAGTCTAGCTAAAGGATTGAACTCTAAGAACCAACATTCATTCAGATAGATTACTGTATGTGGTGATTAATATTTGACACAGCACAGAAGAGTCATATAAAGGACAAAGTAGAAGACCATTACAAGTGCTGCAAGTCATTTGTCAATTGCTTCGTATTACTCTCATAGTCAAATCTTCAAATTTATTTGCATTATTCCAGATAACATATAAAGTGTCTGTCTTGATTTTAATAATATCAGAAAGAACAAGAAGAGTAATTACTATCACTGATTCTGAAAGATGATACCTACAAATTAGGTAAACTGCACTTTTACTCTCAAATGGCAACCAAAATGCTTATGTCAGGTATATCAATTATCATATTTTAAAATTGCAAAACTATTCTCTGCAGGGTTCAGGTTGGCAATCATGGAATTTAAAAATCCTTTACCTTCCTCTAAAAATATTTTTGACTTGACATAAATAAAATAAATACCCATGATATATAATCAATAACCTTGATATTGTCTGACAAAAAATAAGATAAATTGAGTTAAAAAGTACAGAATGTACAGAATTCCAATACTAATAGGAAAACTAATACTTTTTCTTTCCTTTCCAATTGATTATGTTGACTTTTATTACTGTCCTGTAAGTAGTGTAAGTAGAATATGCTTAAATTCAAAATGTCATCCACCAACACTCCTCATGTTTTCCTAACTGTATCTGAGCTCTGGATTACTTTTTGTTATAATAATTATGAAGGCCTTTGGGACATATGATTAAAAGAGAGTGTTGCATCCAGTTCTTGGCTATTACATGCCATTACATAATCCTGTTAGTAAATGCATCCAAGTCCATCCAAAAGCTTCATGTATCTTGGTGAAAGGCTGCTCAAGAATCTTGCTCCTTTAATAGAATTGTTGTTCTAATTTCTAGGCATAAGTTAGCTATGGTTAATTTGTATTAATTTTTTCTTTTTCTGCTATTATTCCTTTACCCTTGATATATCCACAGAGATTAACAGTGTCATTTTTCAGACAAATTCTCCTCCATTCTGTTATTATCTGTTCTTCAAGGTGAGCCATTTTGAAAAATCACAGCAACTCATTTGCACGGCACAAACTGTGTTTTATTTTAACAGTGGCACAGGTTCCTACAATGCCTACAATGTCAATCTTGACTTTTTTTTTTTTAACATCAATCAATGTAAATTGGGTAGGGAGTTAAATTCTACCATCACATCAAAGTTACAGTTCTACAGGGATAACTCAGGAGCAGGTACATGAAAAAGTGATTTAAGTTGAAGCTAAAGCAGCGTAGGATCAGGTTCTTTTGAAAATTTAATCTCAATTGTTGTGTGTCCATAGATGCATCCCATAGCTTTGGTTAGAGAAGTGTTACAGAGCATGATAGCAATTTAAATTGAGTTGTGATGGCTGAAAACCCTACTGGACAATATACTTGTACAGAAATCTTCCTGTGGAGATGATTCTCGTTCTTTGGCTACTTTTCTCTAGAACAGCTGGGTGCTCTTGTAGGATCAGTTTGTTGCTCTTGAAGTCTTAGAGCGATCTGAAAGACTTTATTTACTTCTATGTCACAAGAATGTGTGTTTTCTGACAGTATTTTTCTGCTTGTGCTGTGTGCAGTGGTGCTTAAAGGAGAAAAGCGATTTCGTATACTCTGTTATACAGAAAACAGCTTTTTTTTTTCTGGGAAAAAAAAAGTGTTTACAAGTTCACAAAATGGACTTCTGGTGCACATATTGTGGAGGATGGAAATGATGGATGGGGAGTTCCCAAAGTTTTGTGACTTTGTTTCTGGTTCATAGACGTAATTCTACTATCCCCAGTCTTTACTGAAGCAGGGTACCACCTACAAAGGTCTATGTAGTATTTCATTCTTCTCTCTTTCTCTCTCTTTTTTTTTTTTTTTTTTCATCAAAAATCATTACCAGATTGGTTTAAAAAATGACCCTTTCTAGAAAATGTATTATTTGTAACTGCCTGTTACTTGTTCCAAATATTTAAGAAGAAAGGTTGAGAAACAATAACTTCTCTCTCTCTCAAAAAAAAAAAAAAAAGAGATTTTCAGATTAAGTTCTGAAAATAACACTAATTTATGCTCCTCATTGTGTATTTTAATTATAAATGTTGACATTCCTTGACTGCCATTAATGGTCCTTTTTTTAGGTCATGCTAAGTTGTGGCTATCTTGTGACAATTGGTTTAAATTCTGCACTGTGTGAGAAAGTATCTATGTGCTACAAATCTACATGTCCTCCACTTTGGCTAGTAGTCTCTTTTTGAAATAGGAAAAAGAATAAACTAAATATCTACTCTTTTTTTTTTTTTCTGTACTTTATCATGTTGTATTTATTAAATCTGTTATTTATTCACCTTTGATGAAAATTGTTTTAGTCTTTTTTCAGATTTTCTTTTCATGAGCATTTTTCCAGAACCACAATTACAAGCTATCACCAGATTGTGAGTGTCTTTGCAACCTTATCTATTTTTTATTAAGAAAATAATGAAGAACATAACACAGTATTCTTAGTGAGGAAAGACCCATGATTTAAATAATACGTTACTTTATTATATAATTATAATGTTCTCTATTTCATTGTTTAGATCTTCTAATGTTGTCTTGGCATTTTGAACACTATTACACATTGAGAAGACACTTTCAGTAAACTATACATTGAACTAAATCTTTCCTTTCACCTTTCCCCTTCTCCCTCTCCCTTTTCCCCATCAGCAGTGGATGTTCCAGATCTTTTTTGCATTATAAAGTTCGGCCTAATGTTCCCCTTTAGGATTTATAGTTTTGATTTTGTAGTTGTACAGGTAATGGTAGCTGATAGAAGTTTACTGCAAGCAATAGAGACAGGAGTTACCTTTTCTCAACCAGACTTAGAAGCATGTTCTTTTAAAGTGTGGAAGTATCTTTCCTTTGTTAGATATGTATGTCTCACAAAATGTCTTTTAAAAAAAAAAATATATATATATATTTTTAACCAGTGAATAGAAAGGGAGATTAGCATAACTAGTTTGGATGAATTCCAATTCAGATTTTAGATAATACCAATATTTATTAAAAGTTCCTTCTCCCTATCTTAGTTTAATTAAAATTTCAAAACAACTTCAGAAGCTTTAAGTAATTTTGTTGATCACCTACATTCAGGCAATTAACTACCAACATTCATTTCTGTATTGTTCTGCCAAAATTTCTATACTGGTCTTCTTGAGTCTGTTTACTGGATCTAGATTTACAGTGGGAACATCTTACCTTGCCTTCCCCTTCCCCTTCCCCTTCCCCTTCCCCTTCCCCTTCCCCTTCCCCTTCCCCTTCCCCTTCCCCTTCCCCTTCCCCTTCCCCTTCCCCTTCCCCTTCCCCTTCCCCTTCCCCTTCCCCTTCCCCTTCCCCTTCCCCTTCCCCTTCCCCTCCCCCTCCCCCTCCCCCTCCCCCTCCCCCTTTTGCTGACAACAACAGAAAAATAACAATTGATTTACATTCATAATTAGGCAAAATTGGAACTAAAATAATCTTTCAATTAGACCTCCACAAGCTGCTTTTCTTGAAAAAATCTGTTGAACTTCAGTATATCTAATCTCATTGCCTTTAGTCAACTTGAAATGTGTACATCGGGACCTTGCTTTCTGAGTTAATGAATATCTGCATCTATTCTTAGATAATTTGTGTACTCATTTCAACAAAAGTCTTTCTGATTTATAAGTAGAGACTATAAGAAATTGCATACAGTTCACATACCCAATGCATTTCATTCTTAGCATATATCTCTTTGAGGCCTCCTCAAAGTTCAGATACTACATTTGAGATTTTACTGTTGTTGTAATTTATATCTTTAAAAGTTGTTATTCTGCATCACATTCAGCTAACACTTTGACACTAAATGCTGAAGAGTCACAGCTTTCTACAATAGCTATTGTATTTTCAGGAATTTAAACAAAATACAGATTTAAAACCTTTTAGAAGTCAAATTTTCTCATGTTTAGTTCTCATGACAAAGCTGCTTTTAGTTGGCTGTTTTGGAAAATGTTGTATGTGTCTCCTATGATCTTATGATTTTGCGTACGTTTCCAGGAATTATCCAATGTTTCTTAAGATCTAGTTTCTGCAACTGAAGCTTTTGTCCATTTGCAGGACATGCATATCCTTAGAAGGTAATGCGATCCTTCAAAAACTGACATTTGTTTTTCTCAAGTTTAAACCATTACTCCTTAAAAAGCTTTAGAAGGCTTTCCACTCCTGCCAGATGTTCTTCCTATGTTTTATGGAAATAAATGAAGTCATCTAAATACATGAGGATATCTTAAAATTCTCAAAATGTGGCTTAGATCATTTAGTGCGTTTTGAAAAGTCCCTCATGAACTCACCATCTGAAAGGCATTCTGGAGGACTGGAATAATTGAAAGGGTGTCATATATATATTTTTTTCTTTGATCTTCATCTATTATTTCATTTTGTTTTCATGTTACTTATTTTTTATTTGTTTCTTAGTCAAAACCTGTGCATTATTTTTTCTCCTGACGTGATATACATGAAGTTTAGCATGCAAGAAAGTCAGTAACTATCCTGAGCTATCTGTGCATTCTGTTTTGTTAGGTCACTACTAAAGACTGTTTTTTTTTTTTTGTCGTTTGTTTGTTTGTTTGTTTTTATTTTTTTTATTATAATTATAACAAGGTATTTTCAAAGCAATGAAAATTTGCTAGTCAGAACATCCTGCAGCATGTAGTTTAAGCTTTTCCATAGAATCATGGAATGGCTTGGGTTGGAAGGGACCTTAAAGATCATCTAGTTCCAACCTCCCTGCCATGGGCAAGGACACCTCCCACTAGACCAGATTGTTCAAAAGCCCATCCAACCTGGCCTTAAACACTCCCAGGGATGGGGCATCCACAACTTCTCTGGGCAACCTGTTCCACTGTCTCACCATCTTCAGAGTAAAGAACTTCTTCCTTATATCTAATCTAAATCTACTCTCTTTTAGTTTAAATCCATTTCCCCTTGTCCTTTCAGTACGCTCCCTGACAAAGAGTCCCTCCTCAGCTTTCCTGTAGGCCCCCTTTAGGTCTTGGAAGGCTGCTAGTAAAGTCTCCCTGAAGCCTTCTCTTCTCCAGGCTGAATAATCCCAACTCTCTCAGCCTGTCTTTGTAGGATATGTGCTCCAGCCCTTTGGTCATCCCTGTGGCCCCCTTCTGGACTCGTTCTTATACTTCCATGTCCTTCTTGTGCTGGGGGCCCCAAAGCTGAATGCAGCCCTGCAGGTGGGGTCTCACAAAAGTAGAGTAGAAGGGGAGAATCCCCTCCCTTGACCTGCTGGCCACACTTTTTTTGATGCAGCCCAGGATACAGTTCTGTGTTGCAAGCACACATTGATGGCTGATGTCAAGCTTCTCATACACAACAGTCCCAGACCCTTCTCACCAGGGTTGCTTTCAATCTATTCTGTGCCCAGCCTGTATTTGTGTTTGGGATTGCCCTGGCCCACATGTAGCACCAAGCCTGCTGGACCTCATGAAGCAGTTGGACAATGATCCCAGATATAGGGTCTGATTTTTTGGGTGGTCCTCTGTGGAGTCAGAAGTTGGACTAGAAGATCCTTGTGGGTCCCTTCCAACTTGGGAAATTCTATGATTCTGTGATTCTATGGAAAGACTGTGAATATACTATAATCAAATATCTTTAGTTATCATCTTCACTATGAAACAGCTCGTAATTATTGCTATGTGAACACTTTGTTTTGTTGACCAAAGTGCTAATAACAGTTTTGCTTAACACAATACTATGAAGGGTTGTCCTAGGAGCTTACTTAAAAAAATTTGTCTGTTAGTAACTAAATTTGTCTGTTAGTAACTACTATTCAAGTATTTTTTCAACTAGTATTAAATCCGTCATCATTCATCTGACAGAGAATCCTAAACAAGGTTTTGGGAGCTATACCAGGTCTACTGATTCACCCATGTACAGTAGGCCTGTTACCATATACAGAATGCAAAGTTACCAAATACAGAGTACAGAATACACATTATACACAGCTGTTGATTGGTGTCCATGACATCCATTTCTGGTCACCTTATTATTACTAATGTGTTAATGAAGTGACTGTTCATTAACTTTCTCCTCTGTTTTTGTACATTCTGGATTTGGGATGACTTTATTTATCTTTGATTATTATTTTCACTTATAAGAAAATAACAGCATATTCTTTGAATTTTTTAAAATATCGTTAGTTTCCACAGAATACTACTACTATTCTGGAGGTTGTGTTAGCAGATTCTTAGTTCCAGAGGATGAATTTCTCCAATTCTTACCTACAGAGAAAGAACTAAGTTGTCTAAATATTCTACAATCCATTTTTTTCCTCAGTAAGTCACTAGTTTGTAACTTACTTTGGAATTTAGTCTTTTTTTTTTTTTTTTAGAATCTTTCAATTCCCATTCTATTCCTTTATGTTCACCCTTAGATACATATGTTTATTAACTTCTTTAATTTTCAGATAATTAAAAGGGTTACTGGTGCTGTTTCCTATACCTTTACCTTTGTGCTTGTAACTGAGAACTTGAACATCATAAGAATCATAGAATCATTAAGGTTGGAAAAGACCTCCAAGATCATCTGGTCTAACCATCATCCTACTACCAAAGTCACCCACTAAACCATGTCCCTAAGTTCCAGGTGCAGCCTTTCCTTAAATATCCCCAGGGATGGTGACTCCACCACCTCCCTGGGCAACCCATTCCAATGCCTGACTTCTCATTCTGAGAAGAAATGTCTCCTAATTTCCAACCTAAACCTCCCCTGGTGCAACTTGAGGCCATTCCCTCTGGTCCTGTCACTAGTTATCTGCGAGAAGAGGCTGACCCCCAGCTCCCCACCAAATATAACAACACCTGTAATCCTTTTAATTATCTGAAAATTGAAGAACTTAAGAAATGTGCTTTTACTACTGTCTGCTTTAGAAATTTGGGGAAAATTATAAACCAGCAAAATTTCTAAGTTCTGAAGTTCTATATAGAACTAATTGGCATCTGGCCTGTTTCAAACAATCCTTCCTCAAGCTTCTTATGCTTTGTTTCTATGAAACACTATCTGATTACTCCTGTAATTGTAAATTTGACCACAGACAAGAATTAATAGTCAGAAGAATGCAATTTTAGAGCAAAGCATGTTGCCTTATAAATAAATTGAAGCAGCATAAATACAAAAATGGAAAGTGGTTATATATTGACTTTTTTTTTTGTTCTTTCCTTTTTTTTTTTCTTCTTTTTTTTTTCTTGCAGACTGAGAAAGGTACCTTCATCTGTGCTTAAAACAGAGCTGACAATTATTCATTTCAACTGTGGCAGGGTTAATTTTCTTCCTAGTAGCTGGTATGGTGCTGTGTTTTGGATTTAGGATGAGAATAATGATGACAATGATGAAACTGATGTTTTACTGGTTGCAGAGCAGTGCTTACAATGAGTCAAGGAATTTTCAGCTCCTCCTATAGACCTGCCAGCAAGGAGTGAGGGGACAGAGCCAGGACAGGTGACCCAAACTGGCCAAAGGAATATCCCATACCCCCTGGCAGCATGCTCAGCAATAAAACGACTGGGGGGGTTGGCCGGGAGGGGTGCTGCTGCTCACAGACAGTGTGGGTATCGGTCAGCTGATGGTCTTACACACCACTGCATTGTGCGTCACTTGTTTCGTATATTCACTTATCATAATAATAGTAATTATTTTCCCTTTGTTTTCTGACGTATTAAACTGTCTTTATCTCAAACATGAGTTTTATCTTTTTCTTTTTAAATTTTTTTTCCTGATTCTCTCCCTCGTCACACTGTGGGTGGTGGTGGAGTGAGCGAATGGCTGTGTGGTGCTTAGCTACCTGCCAGGTTAAAACACAATATACATGATCTTATTACAGACATCACAGACTGGGTTTGAACTGCTTTTAAACACTGACTCTTAAAAATGTGTTGTAGGAAGCAAGTTGGCTAATTTTATTGCTTCTAAACTGAAGCACTTTTAAAATATGTGAAGGGCACTAATAATTTTCAGACACTGTTACTGTTAAACTGTTTGTACTCAGAAATGTGGTGACTTCCAAATGGAATAATTCAGGGCACTTCAGTCTGCATGTCAGTAGTGTTGAAAATATACAGCCTTACATTTAGAAAAACAGGACATGTTCTTTAAGTACATCTTTATTAATTTTGGCATAACAAAATATTGTGTAGTTCAAAAATTTCTTTACTTACACACAACCTATTATTGAAAACATTGAAAAAAAATTCACTGCTGTTAAATATGTTTTATGATATGGAGGGTAATAGAAAGCAATAATATGATTTTTTTTTAAATTTTCTCTCAATTCTTTCATTTTCTTCAGAGGAATTTAACTCCGTGTGCCAAAAACATGCTTATTTTTTTTCTGTTTCCTTTAAAAAGGATTTTCGAAGAAATTGTTAATGAAATAATTCCTGTTGCATAAATATGCAACCTTATTGAAACCATACTGAAGTGTTATGCTTTTAATGGTATTGTGCTTGGTAAATGTTAGAGGGATATTAGTTAGACAGGGAAAGGGTAATGGTGTAACGGTGAAAGAAATCTATTGATACAGCGAAATCCCTGCCTTATGTCCATGGATAGGTGGATTCAGGATAAGTGAATATCAGTGGATTCAATAGTGCTAATATGCATGCACACACATACACACACACACAAAGTAATAATATATCTTCACAGCAAGAATAATATATCTATATACAGCAAGATATATCTATATACAGCAAGATATATCTATATACAGCAAGATAATATATCTATATATAAGTAATAATATATCTTCACAGCATGCCTATGAATGAAGGTCCACCCAGTCATCAGTGGGTTTATGACCTAAATTATGACTTGGTAGGTTATTTCTGAAATTTGACACCATCATGTCCTTTTAACAAAAACAAAAATAAAATTTTCTTTCTTTTTACTAGGCCATTATGTTTTCTATCACATCAAATGTGATTTCTCATCAAATGTGATTTCTCAGGCTCAGATGAGTATTTTTGGAGAAAAACTAAAGTCCCTCACAAGCTTCTCTGTCAGCAGTGTAACACTACACATGCAGGGAGATGCACATTCCAGGAGATGTCATGATCACTTCATACCTTGATTTTTCTTTATTCTTGCTTTAACAAATTACAAATTCCATGCATATGTATTTTTTTTTATTTTTTTTATTTTTTAGAAAATGTTACTCCTGTGACTCAGTCATCAGCAGTGCTATGCAAGCTTTCTGAAGCTAGTTTTCTCACTCGTTTTTTCTAAAAATAGCAACAAATAAAACCCACTAGAAAACTTGAGGAGTAGATATCTGTTTAAATATAGTCCTTTAACTTTGTACTGAGGCAAAAGAGTCGTGGACACAGGAGACACATGTTTATGCTTTGGTGGTAGTAACCTTCAGGAGAGAGACCAAACATACAGCTTGGGACATTTATTCCACAAATCACATTCCCAGAAAGATCTGTGTCTATGATTACAGGATTTCAGAATATGTTCAGAGTGCTTCAGGTGATCAAGTTACTTCTTTTTATCAAATTATCTGCTGTGAAATAAGCCAAGGCAATTAACATATGTGTACCTTCCTTTCTCTAAACTATCATGACTCTCTGCAAGTGAAATGAGATACTTTTTTTTTTTTTTTTTAAGAAGATATAAGCACATTAAACAGTTTCAAGGTTACATATCATGATTAAACTAATCAATTGACAAATAGTAACTTGTTAAATTACAATAAATGTAGTGATTGCAATCATGTGAACGTACATTTAAAGTAATAAGATAGGAGCTAAGATAACGAAGTTAGACAGAAACCGAACTAGCAAAGGCAGTTTTTAAATGGTAAGGGAGAACTGAAAACACAATCATATGACATTAGCTTAGCAAATTACTATGTCAGTTTAGCTGGGGCAATTGCCTGTAAATGCAAGGACAAGTTAATCAGCAATGATGGACAGCTATGTTGGGTTTCATTGCCAGTAATTTAATCTATAAATGCAGATATAGACAATGGCTGTGCTCAGCAGTCTCTAGGTGCCGTGTTTGTTTAAGGCAATTTGATTTTAGTTGAATGATTTGTGATTTCCTTTGCCATATACTTATACAAACAATAAAAAGAAGTTATGTTTCATAGTTATGATGTCACCAGAATTATTTTGGCTATGCCAAACTCAGCTGTGCTTACCACTTCCCAGGTCTGGATATTGCAGTGCTACAGCCTTTGTTAGGATGAAGACTTTGACAGCAGCAAACTTCTTACAGTGTGTCATCTTTTATATGCAAAGGACCTTTTGGGTGTTCTCTGAATATCAGTTTGTATGTATTACAACAGGGAATGTATGAAAGATGCTCCCACTGAAAAACATGCTGCATCAAATTACAAAAGGTAAGTTTAGATTACTTGGCTCCTAGTTTCATGAAAGAAAATAAATTTTATTTTAGCACTTTCAAGAAACTTATGACTTTACTCGCTTACTTACAGTTAGACAACTGGTGCTCTTTGAGATGATTTAGCATATGGGGTCCAACCACCACTCTAGAAGGGCATTGGTCTCTTTGTGTGTCCTATATTGTATCTGCAAGATCTGTACAGAAGTCTTGGATATGTACAGGATTTTATGTGACACTGAGTGTATTATGTGTGAGCAGTTAAGCCCATAATATTACTTCCTATCTTAAATTAGACGGGTAAAGACAATATTTTCTTCTTAAACACACTGAAAAGAGTTTGGGCTCTGACTGTAGATACATGACTGTATGTATGTATTTTGGGATGTCTAACTCCCAGAGTGGTGAAAATGAAAATCTAAATAAAGAAGCCAGTGCCATCTGGAGAAATATTCTGCTCTCCCTTACAAAGACACCTATATTTTCTAAAATGAATATCTGTCTGATATTCTGTATTAGCTAGATCTCTATGGAGATGATAAAGACATAGATTACTAGATGATTAACAAAGATAACTAATTTATCCCTTCAGTATTTCTTGTAGTTTTATTTATATTATCTTAGATTTGTATGCATTGAAAAAGATGCAGAGAAAAACTATTAGACATAATTGTGAGTTTAATTTCATTTCTTTTTTCACTTAAATTAGCACTCATTACAACCTGTTTTCCTATGATCATGAATGAATACTTCAGGAGTCTTTATTCAACATGAATTTTAAATGCAACATGATATTGTTATTATTAGAAGAATGTAATACATTGGCTAAATGTGATATGTTTTGAGTTCTACCATTTCCCCCAGTACTTCCTAAAACATCCCCTTTACTGCTAGAGTTGTTCTAAATGTAAGAGAGAACCTTCTGAGGTTGATCTTTAAAGTGAAATTAATCTCAGTCTTAGGAGGTACCCCCAGAACCCTGATTACACTTATTACCCAAACAGAAAAACAAATCTCTGGCGTATTGTATAATAAATGTGAATAAAAATAATACTGTGGAATATGTAGTTTGATGGATTGGATTTTTGACATTTGAAAAAGAAAACAAAATGACACACTGTTTTAAAGTTTGTATTCACTATATTTAAATCCAAAGATATATCAAAATAATACAGGAAAACATCTTATTTTCTCTGTCATATTAAGTTATCCAAATATCTTTTACTTTAATAAAAAAATAAATAGTGTAAATCTATGTTATTATTATTATCATTTACTTTGGTTTGAGACTGTGCAAAAAAAGGTATCCACAAATAAGCATATAAACAAATAGAATTTATTTTCATGAATATTGTTTATATGCAGCTTGAGAATTTTGAAACATTTATGTCTGCAAATGAATAGGCAAAAAAAACTAGGATAATATTACATATCCTCCTAGTAGAGAAAGTCTGATAGTTTAAAGCCTTCATATAGTGAAAGTTTAATGTTCTGAAGCCTAATGTTCCAAATAAATTCCTCTACCTAAAATAGCAGCAAATCAAAAACACCCCTGAAGCTTTGCCTATTAGCCTAAATATATATGTTAAACTATTTAGGAACTTCTACATAATAGGAGGGCAAGGGAACCCCCTAGCGCATAAAATAAGAATTAAACATGGAATTTACCTGAAGCTTTAAGCTTTATCCATCAAAGTTGTATATTATAGTAATCAAACTAGGTTTTATAATATAAAGTAAATCACGTGTATGTTTTTTACTTTAAAAATATTTTAGTTTTGACACAAGCTCAAAGCATCAAGATTAGAGAGATTAATGGTGATTAATTTGATTTGTCCTTGTGGACAACTATATATATATATTGTTATATAAAATACATGTTATTTATATATATGTATGTTTGTATGTGTTTTGCTATTTATCAGAAATTTTCACCAGGCTTAGTTAACATTAAAATAAACATTACTTATTAGATCCAGCATGAACTCCAAAGTCATAAAAATTATGTAGAACATGATATTTTTTGTTGGCATAAAAATATTTTAAATGAATTATATATAGTAAATCAATGTGGTGATATTTTATCTTATGAGTACTCTGTTCCACTGAGAAAGGCATCAAAATTATCCTTATGGGTAATTTCAAATACTGAACACATTCAATCTGAAAGCTTTAAGTGTAAGTTTTTACTTATGAATATCTCTTTCTATTTCTCATTATTGTCGATTTTACAAATCTTGAAAGACCACAAGCTCTGGTGTGAGCCCTTACCTTTGCATGTTCATTCCTCCTTCTATTTCCTTCATTCCTCATGCTCTTTGCCCCTTTTAGTAACACTCTTTTTGCTTTTCTCTTTTTTTTTTCTTTAAAAAAAATTTTCTTTCTGATAAAAATTCCGCTATAGAAAAACTGAAGATGTACCAAGAACTTATATCTGGAATTATTATCAAACAATATTATCCCCTCACAAATGAGTGAAGATTTCTAATTCAATAGCTGATGCATACAGCATGGACAGCTGTCAAAGATAGCACCAGACTCCAGCACTGAAGAATCATTCACCTTTAATAAAGATTCTAGATTAATCTGTGTTACATTTTTACCACAGTTTTATACAGGGACTTTCTTTACTGACTTCACTGAAGTGATCCATCATCCCAACAGTCTTTGAGATCTAAATTAGCTTCTGTGTTTCTGTCTGTTTTAGATAGATACATGACAAAAATAAATCCAACCCAATCCAGTTTGCTTTCTGTCCTGGTTTCACCTAGCATAGAGTTAATTTTCCTCCTAGTAGCTGGTATGGTGCTGTGTTTTGGATTTAGGATGAGAATAATGTAGATACCATGCCAATGTTTTAATTGTTACAGAGCTAGTGCTTACACAGAGCCAAGGACTTTTCAGTTTCTCACACCTCCCTGCCAGTGAGCAGGCTGGGGGTACACAAGAAGCTAGGAGGGAACAGAACCAGGAGAGTTGACCCAAATTGGCCAAAAGGCCAATACCTCATACCATATAATGTTATGATGAACAGTTATATGGGGTGGCTGGCTGGAGCTTGGGGGGGGAACACTGCTCAGGGACAGGCTGGGCATTGGTCAGCAGGTAGTGAGCGATTGCATTGTACATCACTTGCTTTGTACATATTATTATTATTACTATTATTATCTTTTTTTTTTATTATATCTTTCTTTTTCTTTCCTATTAAATTGCCTTTATCTCAATCCACAAGCTTTTACTTTTTTTCATCCCAATTCTCTCCCTCATCCTTCGGGGAGGGGGGAAGCAATGAGTGAATGTCTGTGTGGTGTTTAGCTGCCTGCTGGGTTAAACCACACTGTTCAAGGGTGCGGCTGCATTCTGTTTGCTTTCCAGATTGCTAATAGGATGTTTCAAAGGCTTTGGTGTTATAGCCCAGTTCATAACCTATCTCATTGTGTTGATTTTTAGATCTTTTATACACTCACATTTTTTATTGTCACTGATCTCAAATTCAGAATCTGATACTTGAACAATTTTGCCACTTGTAAAGATGACCTTAAGTGAACTGGAAGCTGTAACATAACTCACCGTATATCCTAAGTAAAATCTCAAAGGAAACACATTTATTGAGAGATTTTTTTTTCTTTTCTTTTTTTTTTTTTTTTTAAATATATATCAGCTTTTCTTATATGGTTTTATCTTTAGCATCCTAATATACACTATAATGGGTTTTCATGTATGAGTCTTTTTTTCAGAGATCTCTATTTTTATTTCACTCCCACTTCCCTCACATTTCTGCTAGTTATCCTTCTCTTTCCTCAATTTTTTCAAAGCTCAGGAAGAATGACAGTAAATATTTTTGCTGCCACATTTTAGTGCTGGGCCAGCTAAGAATAATGCATACTTTTCTCAATGTATTCATTCCACCCTTCAGCTGCACCCTGTCAAGGGACATGCTGAGCAGGAGCTGAAATAAATAATTATACTCAGTCATCAGTTTGGGAAAGAGAACTAGGGGGAAGTTTTAGAAATAGGTCTCCTGCCCGCTCAGCAGAGAAAAGAACATTGTAAAGCAGCAAGTAGAGGTGAAACAGAGAGAAAAAAACCCTGAGGGCAGATGGCCAAGACAACCCAGTGACGAAGGAGGCCAACCAGAGAGCTGGAGAACTTAGAGTAAAGCCTGAGCATCCAGCCAGAAGCCATGAGTTAACCAGTTCTTGTGGGAAAGCTTGACTGTGGGATTGTAGCACTCATCAGGAGCCCAACAGAAAAGGAAAGACAGACAGGTGTAGAACACTGAACCTCATAAGTCATTCTGTAACCACAGTCCAAAGAAAATAAAAACCTCATTAGTACTGGAAAGTTTGACTTTTGCTGTGCTCACTTGACCAATTTAAGTACTCATACCAAAAAAATATCAAGCTGTACTGGTCAAATGCATTGCATAACGTCATTCTGTGTCAGGTCTCAATTGGTGTAAACTTTGTAAACTCCATTAACTCCTGAAAAATTCTGTTTATACAAGCCAGCTGAAATTCCAGCTCTCAAAATGCAAAATTAATTTGTTTTATTACTTTTAAGCTGCATGTTCATGGGGTAGCAATAGGAAAAAAAAAAAAAAAGATGTCGTAAGAACTAAATAATGTAACCACACAATGAGGAAACATATTTCTAGCATGTATGAACAATCACTTATAGAGTGTTTTGTTAATGGGCATTATGAATTACTAAAGATGATTAGTATGGGTGCAAATTAATGGCTATTTCATAGCAACAGATTTGGCCCTGGCAGTGGTGAAACACAACTTTCAAAGTTTTTATCTCCTCTTGGCATGTATTCCAAATT
Source organism: Cygnus olor (assembly GCF_009769625.2). Taxonomy (NCBI): domain Eukaryota; kingdom Metazoa; phylum Chordata; class Aves; order Anseriformes; family Anatidae; genus Cygnus; species Cygnus olor. The sequence continues at coordinate 162,593,324 of NC_049169.1, read as the reverse complement.
TAATTCAATATTAAAAAAAAACACAGACAGTGGTATTATGGTATTAACATCACATGACTTCAGGGGCTCAATTCATTTGTTTGGTCATAGGTATTCAAAACCACTTAGGATTTTAGGACTCAGCCTATCTTCAAACCACCACTTCAGAAGGCCTGGGTTTCCTATGGTGACTATGTTATATCTGCCATCCTTACACAAATGTCTCTAACTGCAACCTCTTAGACTGCCGTAGATGCCTGTGTTTAATTTATTAAATCAAGCCCTAGATGCCTACATCTGAGCTAGTGATCTTCCAATCTTTTCACAGACAGTAAAAAGAAATTTATGCCTTCATACCACAATAACAATGATGAAATGTGTATGTCCTTTGATGACTACATCAAAGAAATGCTAGACCATTCTCCACTGACTGTAAGGGGAGCCAAAGGTAATCACCTTAAATTACAAACCTACATGTTATGTAGATATTGCCAACACCATAATGCTGGTACTAGAAGAACACAAAACCAAGTTCTCTTCTCCTGTATCTTCCCCATTCTCTTGTTTGTCACTGTAAGGATTATGCTACCCACGTAACCACTAGTACCAAACCAGCTGCCACAGGTTTGCCTGGTATAAGATAAACTATCGTTTGCTCCTTCAGCTGTGGAATGATTGATCCTGTGATATACATATTTTCTTTGCTTATATGGTGGTAAGAAATCTTTAGAGACTGCAGCTATTTAGTTCCATGTAGGATATGGCCTTTCAGGAAAAGTATTTGCTTCATTTCTCCTTGCAGCTGGACAGCATAGTGATTGTAGTAACATTCTTTTGCAGATAAATGAAACCATCATTTCATAACAGGTCTTATTCACCTCATTGTTTAGTGAATTAGCTTTCTGAGGGACAAACTGAGGGTCACAATAACTTGAGCTGTTTGCCAGAGAATACATCTGCTAGCTTTCTTAATAATGCCTTTAACTGAACATCTGCAACACTCCTGGGACTGTTGACTGATTGTGTCTTCCATCCTCTCAACACACAGAAAATAAAGAAAAAACACACCAATAATTTTCACCTTGGAAGCATCATATTCATTTCCTCCAGAAGAAAATAAAGGATGGAGCTGATGCAAACATTTTGGTTAGCTAAGCTGATTATTATTATTTCCAATAACTTTTTGTGTACAAGACAATTAAAACAGTGAGAGACTGATGATAATTTAAATGGTGGTAGAAACATACGTGCACATACACACACCTAAATGTACACCATTGAATTAAATGTATAATAGCTAGTTGTTGGACAGCTGTGGAGTAAGCATATGAACAAATGAATATCCTTTCATAATAGTAAAGCTTGAAGCTTTTTCCACCTCTGCCTCTTAAAAATAAATTTAATTCAATTACATATAAAATGAAGGATGTGAAAGATGAAAACAAAAAGAATCTTCACACATTTGTGCAAATTAGTGTATGACCTACACTCATAAAAAGTAGAGTATAAAGTTGTCTTCTACACTTCTACTCATGTGGAGATGAGGTCATATCAGAAAATAGGACTATTTTAATGATTTGAATCAAATTATGATTTTCTACTTTTTGCTTAGTATATTTAATAACATTGTTTGCAATTTTCACACGTAAATTAAATACTGTCCACTGTTTCTCATAAAAAGTACTCAAAACACTGAGACTCCAAATACTGAGGCTACATGGAGAGTTAAGACATCTAAGCTTTCTTAGCACCGCAGCATACTATCTGTGCACTACTGCACCATACATATAAAATTCAAAGACCTGAACTCCTAAAGGAGCCTGGCATTTCTCTTATAAAAATTAAACATGGTTTAGCTATAAATTAGGTTACATATACATTATAAATATAATGTTTTATGACAGAAAAAAATAATATTTAAAAAATATATATCTTTATCTACCCATTTTGCTGCTGAAAAAAAAATAAATAAAATGAAGAAATGAGAAAAACAGTCACTAGTTAAGACCAGGGACAATGTTTGTATGTGAAGGGATGAACTGCTCTGCAGGAAGAGTTTAAATGCTTCAGTTTCATAGACAAATAATATTCAAAACTTAAATAAGTTTAAATAATGTTTAAAATCAGGAGTTAACAATGAGAACTGTTAACAGTAAGAAAAAAGACAGATGTCATTATTATTATATTAAAATAATGACAACATTTGCTGTTGTCCTGGCTTTGGCTGAGATAGAGTTAATTTTCTTTAGAGTGGCTGTTATGTTGCCATGTTTTGGATTTAGGAGAAAAAATAATGCTGATAACACAACAATGTTTTGGTTGTTGCTGAGCAGTACTTATACAGAGTCAAGGACTTCTCAGCTACTCATGCTGCCCTACCAGCAAAGAAGCTGGGAATGCACTGGGAGGGGACAGAACCAGGACAGATGACCCAAACTGGCCAAAGGGGTGTTCCATGCCATATGATGTCATTCTGAGCAATAAAAACTGGGGTGAGTTGGCCAGAGAAGTATAGCAACTGCTCAGAGGCTGATGGGCCATTGGTCCGTAGGTGGTGTGCAACTGCAGCGTGCATCATTTGTTTTGTATATTATTATTGTTTATTATTACCCTTTATGTTCTGTCCTAATAAACTGTCTCCAACTCAGCCCATGAGTTTTACTTTTTTTTTTTTTTTTTTTCGTGATTATCTCCGCCATTCCACTGTATGGTAATGAGTAAGCAGCTGTGTGGTACTTAGCTACCTGCTGGGGTTAAATCACAATAATTTTTAATAAAATAGGAATCTTCAAGATCATGAAATTATTTCAGAAATACTACTATTTAACCTAAATAAATGTTTTGGAAAATTATCGAAATTGCCATGCACTGGTATTTCTTCCAGAAAAAATAAATAAATAAATAAATAAATAATTCATCTGATATTATATTTTATTGCCAACTTGATGAGACAAAATAAAAATGTTAAATTTCTCCATAAAAGTGGAAGGGACAATAGCTCTGTGATCACAGTATTTGTGACAACAGATAGTTGTTTGCTGTTTATTAATATGGATTTTTATGTTAGGCCTACGTCAGTATTTAATGGAATAGAGATCAGTTTCATGACATCTGCAAAGTCAAAGAACCATGTGAACAATTTCAAAAGTGGGTGCCTCTGGTTAAATTAGTTCCTTTTTTTTTTTTTTTTTTTTGTGCTCACACACTTGTCATCTGATTTTCTAATGTAACACTGGGTGCAGCTGTTGAAAATCATTAGTTCCTCAAGAGCTCTAGCTCAGATTCTCTATAAACAAATATTACTTGAATAAATGGATCTTTGAATGGGACCCCAGCTATCTATTTGTATTATTAAAAGTACAAGCTTGCAGCCTGATCAAGGTCTTGTCTGGACCTGGAGGGAGACTGAAGCCTCTTTAATCTCATCTAGGCATTTATCTCAAGAAGATATGAATTTATTTTGGGAGATGCCTATTTCTGTTGACAATTGGGGGAATCAAAATGACTAGCATAGCACAGACCTCTAATTTTTAGATGGTTGATACTGATGAAATGAATCCCAACTTAGATGAATGCATGGTTGAAAACTGCTGAATTTATGACACACATGATTTTGTAAGACAAAGATTGTGTGCTTGTAATTCATGTTCTTTCCCCTTGGTGAAGGAGATATAATAATAGTCATCAAACTGCAGTTCTTATGTTATAAATTATTTCTCTGTACATTTCTAAATTTTCTAAGAGAATAAAAGAATAACAGCATTTATGAAAATCCTAGCTGTTTAAGTGTTTTAAAAGTAAGATTTAAAAAATTGTTTGATTTCTTGTCAAGTAAGATGAGTCATTTCAAGTGATGAGATCTAACTTTATTCAACACACCCTCATTCATTAATGTATTCTTATAAAGATAAAGCCATTGCATTAGGAACAATCAAAAGCTAACAAACGCTATCAAAGATAGAAAAGGTAAGTTGGTATACAGAAGACGGGCATCTCTGTGACAGATTTGTCTTTGAAACTTCTTAACGTAAAATCAATTCCTCAGTCTCTTCTAACTATGAAAGAAACAGCAGGTGGAATTGTTTGACGTGGAAAGTTGTTACTTGGAGTTTGCATGCATTTGTGCAAGGCCTGAACTTTTCTGCAGACGTTTTGCTGCAGGAATCAGCATTCCTGTTGCATGGAATCTAAATGTTCAAACTAAGCAACCAGGCTATTAGGTAAAATGGATTAAGTTGTTAAAAATATTCTTTTTTTTTTTCTCCCCAATTTTTTATTTTCTTTCCCCTTTTTTCCTGCTGTAAGCAAGTGACCAGTTGTTCCTTAGAGCAAGGAAAGTGAATAGATGACAAACAGGTGAGTCTAGTCAAACTTAATCTCATCTCATATCATCAAGAGGCTTCAGTCACATGAAGGAGTCACATTAGAGCATATGAGTAAGTGACTCACTGCGCTTTTCTATTTGAAATTTCAATGATGAAAAGAGAGATTTTGGACTAAAATGGAAATTGTGGGTTTGCCTAGCTTATTTTGTAAAATTTGTATGGTCTTATCTGCTTTTTTATTTTTTAATTTTATTTCTTAAGGAAAATCTGTCTTTTGGTGCCATTTATTCTAGTTCGTCATGTACTTCAAGAGTTTTGTTTTGTAACTAACTTATAAGCCATTCTGAAGTTCTTCTATTTTAATTAATTATTATTATTTCTTATTCCAAACAATAGATTTACAAGGTAGAATTAGGACTCATCCAGCCATAGCTTGTTTATTTTCCAAGGACTCTCAGAGCCTCCAGGCTAAACATCTGTAAAGACTACACCCTCTGCTAAGGAGTTACTTCCTCTTCAGAAGCAGCCATGTAATATTGAATTGACATTACGCTATACAGCCTTTGAAGTATGCACCGTTGCCAGAAATGAAATCCACCCAAGTGTATACTTGAGTGGCTCAGAAGTTCTTGTTCACATGGATGCTGTAGAAGGATAGTTTGCGTCAATGTAATAGACACAAACCTCTCAAAGTATTGATACCTGGTCATTTCAGTGGAGACTACACCTTTCTTGGATATGCTCCTTTAATTTGTTGAAACCTTCTAAAAGCTTCAATGTAAATGGGATGCTAAATAATGAACACATCTCAAAGCAATCAACATTCACAGTCCCTTAGTGCTGCTCTGTATCTTAAACTTCACTTTGTGAAACTAAACTACTTCACGTTTTAATTTTACTTTTGTACAGATTCTATAACTGTTTTAATCAGTGAAATTTAACACTTCATGATGACTAAGGTACCCAACAAAATAACCTTCAGCCTCTTCATACACAGGACCGCAGTAATATCTGTAAATGAAATTATATACATTGCAACTTCAAATAACCTTCCAAAACCTAGAAAAAAAAAAAAAATAAACTGATATGAGCAAATATTTAACATATCTGTATATCAGCTCCAGTGACTCCCTGAAAATTGAATAAATATTTGTATTTTTGTTGAGAGTGGTGACAAATAAAACATCCCATACAAAGGATTCCTTTGCTATTTAAAATCTATGATCCAAGAATATCTAAAAACATGTCTGCCAAGTAACCACAAACCAGAACTACTGATTTAAAGTTATGGAACTATGTGAAATCTCAAAACTTGTAAGGATAAATGAAGGAGAAATAATGAATTAAGTGGTAGGACAAGACAGCTGTTCAATCCCTTCTATCTATTCCACTTTTTTATCAGCTATCTGGCACTCAGAATCAGAGTTTCTCTGGTACTTTAATCAGTTTCAGAAAGTACTAATTAAAGGGCAGAATGGGCAGCAGCAGGCAGGAAGAACTAGCAGGAAGCTAAAAAAGTTGAGTCAATAAAAACAAAGTAACTGAGAAAATGATAGGAAACAGGAACAGATTAGAAGGGGTCAGTAATTGCAAAGTGTACCAGCGGAGAGGAAACTTGATTTGAGCAGTGTGTGCAGACAAAGAATTGTAAAAGAAGTACTGTAAACTTTTTTATTTTTTTATTATTATTATTTTTAATACACAGACATTTCCTGACACACAATTAAAGTAGATTTGGGGGATTAAGAAATAAATGTCTCGGAGCCTGTGGGAATAGAGTTGTTAGATCTAGTTTCTTGGCCATATTCCAGTTTGGATATTGCCCCAATTTTTTAAAGCTGCATATGGTAACTCTCTGTACTTCCTGTCCTAAACTGCCAAGTAACTTCACTTTATGTTGTCAAACAGCTGCTTATTCTTAAGTAGTTTATGAGCCTTTGGTATGAATGATGGTATATACAGCAGTTCAGGTCAAATAAATTGCTTGAAGTTGCCAATAGGAAGTTTTCCATGGCAAAAGTAATAAAGGTAAAAACTTCCCAGAGCTCCTGCTACAATGGGTGTGTCCAGGGCAGGAAAGACAAACAGCATAAGTAGGCACATATTTAACATTTTCATTCTGGCAATTGGATTTCTATTTTAGTTCTGGTTGGATTTGACAAACTTCTTTTTGAAAGAAGGCAAGGGATTTGGAGTCCTTCTGATGAGTGCAAGAGGTGGCATTCACATGTGTTGTGAGTGAATTTTGATAGACCTACTTTCATCCACTCAACAGCATAAGAATTCTGATTTTACAGATCTGAAAAAAGTAATGTTTATATATAAATTTTAATGATGAGGCTGAACACTGACTTCCTTAAGTCTTTTCCCAGGCAGCGACCTGGGTAATGAATTTTGTTATCATCTTTACAAATGTCATTAAAGGGAAATTAATCCTTCCCTTAGGAAATAAGACCTTCTGGTTGCCATTAGTCAAAGCTGATAGACTTGCTTGCTAGGACAAATTTCTTCTGGCTATATTTGCCGAAGCACAGACATCTTGACTTTCATGACTACTTGGCCAGTGCAATAACATATAATTATAATCAGTAACTAAAAGGGAGGAAAGGGAGTAATAAAATAATTACCTCTTTTCTGTTTGTGCCTGAGGTCCTTTTACAGGTTTTTTTTTTTTTTCCTATCTCTACTTAGCACTGTTTCCATTATGATGATTTTCAGACTCCTTATTTTTTTTCTGCACTTAATTATTAGTAGTATTTATTTATTTAGTGAAGTGAAAAAATGAACCAAGAATGCTGTTGCAAATTCTACTTTCATTGCAACTTTTGTTCTTGCCTAATAGCTCTCCCTGCTGGTTCATTCCTCCCCAGGTTGATGAGTGTTATAATGGATAGTTTGGAGGGTTACTGGGTGAAGGTAAAGCTCAGGCAGGTTGCCTTCTGAATGACCCTCAGTGACAGCTGTAAATGGGGCAAACAGTTCTAATAAGGAGTTCAGCCTTATAATGGTAATGGTCACTTCACCGTTTGGGGGGTTGGGGAGGGAGGAATGGCCTTTATTAGCTGAAGAGATTGTGCAGCTAAGCAGCTTGCAGTTCACATATTAATAGTTAATTTTAATGGACAGGTTGTGACATTATTTTGAAAGAAGTTAAAATAACATTTTCACAGCCTGAGGAAATATAGAGAGACTTACTGTAACAAAACACCCCATCAGTACAATATCAGCAAAGTAACTTTTTACCTGGTAGCAATTTTGCAATGGGTATACAGAAATAAAAGAATTAATTCTTGTGTTTTGCAGTTTGCATTTATTAGAGATATTCTAAAACTTTTTGTAATATAAATGGCACATCATTCTATGGGCAAAGTCTGACACTATTTATTTAATGTTATAGAGGCACTAGTTAGAATACTGTTGTCCTTGGGAAGACACACAAATACTAATATCCTCTAAGATATTGTATTATTATTTTTCTTCTTAAGATGTTTTTCTAGGTTGTAAGTATTTAAATTGGAAGGGATTATTCATATGTTTTTTTTTTTTTTTTTAAACTGTGTGGAAGTATGAGGTTATTTGAAAATTGCATGAAAATGATGAAGTATGAGTGTTGATGTCAGCCCCGCTGGGATTTTAGCAGTTTCTTATGTGGATTGTTCCTGGTGATGAATATAAAATATCAGAACCTATGTTATACAGAAAGGTATGTGATGGAAGCATGGATAAAAGTGAGAATACACTGTGATTTAACATTTCAGTAGGAAAAATCCTAAAGGGAAAAAAATACTTTTTTTTTCCCAAGTGTAATTCAAAAACTGAATTTGTCTCTGTGAAAATTGTGAAAACTGTGTCTCCCCTGAAAAGAGACACAAATATACCCTTATATCAACATAATTAATTATCTCATGTCCTCATTTTATGGCAGAGGTAGGATTGTCTGGATGACCTAAATGATTATTTTGATGCCTACACATATTTGGATTTCTTTCAACAGATTCTGTTGAACAGATTGTGTCAATGCAATCTTATTTCTCTTCTTTATTGTAGTTATTTAATCCTAAACTGGACTCAGTCTAATTTTAGTTTGCAACAATTGTGCAGGAATTGTCCCAACAATGTACATAGTCTACTTTCAGTGAGAATCATAAACACATGCAAAGTATCAAAATTGACTCAGAAAAAAATATATTTTACTGTATTTATAAATTTATGAGTAATATAAGCAAGTTTGTGGGAGATATATCATTACCTGTTCTGTTACCAGAAGACTGCACCATTATTATCTGTATTGATGCAGGTAGAAGTGCACAGGCAATATATTTAAGAAACATACACTACTCTGTGATCTAAGTTGCTAAGGAGGCGATGCATGCCAGCTATAAAGTACAAATTGCCATGATTTGTTTTCTCAGCCAACTGCATGCTGTTTAGCAAGTTAACAGGGGAGAATTACATGGGTTATATATAATGGAATGTCTGAACAGCTGCTGTCGTGAGAGCAGTTGACAGGTTTGTCAGCTTTTAGAGTAATTAACCCAGCAGGAAATAGATTCCTAGGTAGCTACTGGAAGGAATCAAGTTTGGTGAAGCAATGATGGGTGAGAAAATGACAGTGGAGATATATGGAAACATCTCTCTTTTTATAGAAAAATAGTCACTTTCCTGAAGTTTATGGGGTTGAAACATAGGAACAGGGGTTCTTATGGGAGGATGGTTCTTATGGGAGGTTATCCTCTGGATAACCTCCAGAGGATTCTTAGGCCACCAGACTGGTCAGACACAATTTGGCCTTAGTGAAGTCATGCTGGCTGTCTTGGTTCACCTCCTTGTCCTGCATGTGCCTTGACATTGCTTCCAGGAGGATCATTTCCATGATCTTGTCGGGCACAGAGGTGAGGCTCTCCGATCTATAGTTCCCCATTTCCTCCTTTCTACTCTTTTGAAAAATGGGAATGATGTTTCCTTTTTTTCCAGTCACCAGGGGCTTCACCTGACTGCCAGGACTTTTCAGATATAATGGAGAGAGACTTGGCAACTACATCAGCCAGTTCCCTTAGGACCCTGGGATGCCCATCATCCGGCCCCATAGACTTGTACTTGTTAAATTTCATCAGACGGTCTCAAACCTGCTCTTTGGTTACAGTGGGAGAGACTTTGCTCTCCCAGCCCTCATCTTCATGTTCAGGGAAACAAGATTTACTAATACTAACAAAATACTAATACTATGAAATACTAACCATTTTTTGTGTTGATCAATATGAAATGTTATTTCACATGAAACACATTTTAAAAATAAATTAAGGGAATAAAATAAATTAGATCAATCAAACCTATTGGTTCATTGATGAGAAGCTCAGCATGAGCTGGCTGCACTTGCGACTTAAAAAGCCAACTGTGTCCTGGACTGTATCAAAAGAAGCACGGACAGAAGTTGTGGATGCCCCATCCCTGGAAGTGTTCAAGGCCAGTTTGGATGGGGCTTTGAGCAACCTGGTCTACTGGGAGGTGTCATGGCAGGGTGGTTGGAATTAAATGATTCTTAAAGTCCTTTCCAACCCAGACCATTCAATGATTTTCTGAGTCCAGTTTTGGGCCCCTCACTACAAGAAAGATATTGAGTTGCTGGAATGCATTCAGAGAAGAGCAACAAATCTGATGAAGGGATTGCATAAGAAGATGTATGAGGAGTGGTTGAAGGAACTGGGGTTGTTTAGTCTTGAGTAAAGAAGGCTGAGGGGAGATCTCATCGCTCTCTAAAACCACCTGAAAGGAGGATGTAGCACAGAGACTGTTGGTCTGTTTTCTCAGGTGACAAGCAATAGGATGCAAGGAACTAGCCTCAAGTTGCAGCAAGAGAGGTTTAGGTTATATGTAAGGAAGAATTTCTTCATGGAAGGAGTGGTTACGCATTGGAACAGGTTACCCAGGGAGGTGGTACAGTCGCCATCTCTGAAGGTATTTAAGAGATGTGTGGATGTGGTGCTTACAGACATAGTTTAGTGGCAGGCTTGATAGAGTTAAGTAATGGTTGGACCTGATGATCTTAAGGGTCTATTCAACCTAAATTATTCTACAATTCTATGATTATACTGAAGAAGGCACAAGTTAAAACATATTATTTGGAGGTAAGGACTAACTGCAGGCAGTTCTTATGCTTCACAGATTTTACATATGAGCTGGGCCTCATGATGTTCAGTTTCTTGAAGTTCCCCTCAGTTTTTATAAAAGAATGCAGTGAGGCATGTACAGAAGGCCAAAGGCTGGAGAGTGGGATAGGTGCTATTCCACTTTGCCTTAACTGTGGTTCCAAATGGATCGATTTCTAAGAAAAAGTGTTTCAAATTCTTCTCAGGCAGATTTCCTTTACACATCAGACAAATCTCTAAACCAAGAAGGGATATGGTTACTGCAATACTAAATATTGCAAAACCTAACTTTCTGGTTCCCATCCCATAGCCACATCCGTATTTTAAATTAGGTGCATAAGCTGCTTTTAAAATATATAGAGAGAATTAGATGCCTCAGAAATGGATCCAAAACAATCAAATGCTAGAAAAATGGTTTTGGGCCACAGGATTCAGGCAGCAACTTTAAACTACATATTTTACAGACTGTTAGCCAACTTTTATATAAACTATTCCTTTATATTTTTTCTATCGTGACATTAATAATGGCATGGTATCTAGATATTTCACTGTGTTATGTCATGTAAATTCACTTCATGTGCCAAATCAGAACTGTGTTCAATTTTTAAATAAAAAGAAAAACAAGACCCATAGCCATTCACTTGTAGAAAACAATATATGACTAAGAGGAGACTTAAAGTATTTATGAACAGAAAATAGGGATATTGAATCATACTGAATCATCATCTCATTCATACTGAATGAGAACACATTATTTTCTTCTGTGTCTGTAGTCTATTTTAATACACATTACCAAATACCCAGTGCAGAAACGAAGCAGAAAGGCAAATAAAACTCTACATCATCCTGCTGGCTTGGCATTCCTGGCTGAAAAGTCGGAAATGAAATGTCATTACATTCTGTGCTTGAAAAGTACTTTAGGACCCTGGAACCCTAATTTATTATATTCTTTTGGGACCTTTGTTTTCTTACTAATTTTTCCATTAGCAGATCAGCCACTTTTGGAAAAAAAACTTTCTCATGTTATTATTGATTGCCACTTTACATGAAAAATATCCTCTTTTCTGTTACCACCTTAACCCTGTGGTACCAGGCAATCTTTAGCAAGCTGTATTTAATTTCTCTTTTCTGCTCTATGTTGTGCCATATTTTATTCGCACTTCATTCTCCTACTACATATCTAATATTCGTTTCTTCAAAAAGCTTGGAGTTGCTAGTATTTGTACCTCAATCACTCATAATCTAAATTCAAAGAATTACTAGATTTACAGATCTGTGTTTCCGGTCATAATGCTAGAGTTTGTTTCTTTAAAACTAGTTTCACTCCCTTGGCTTCTTCAATATCGAAGAATCTGGAAAATGCAATCTCCTAGGGTAAGCTGCATGGAGATGCATGATAGGAAAAAAATGAAAAAAATAAAATAAAATAAAAAAATCTGCTTTGAAAGGAAAATAATAGGCATAGGAAAAGCTGACAGCTGAGTGCAACACTTAGCTAGAAAAATTCTAAAAGAGTAAAGTTCCTTGATGATTTGTTTCAGTGTTTGAGGGAAATTCCTTGTTGATTTGTTTCCCTGTTTGAGCGCTGTTCCCCTGCTGTTTGAGAGTTCAGGTTAGTCCAGGGAGAAAATTACTAGGCAGAATGCCCTGGGTAATACTGTAATTTGGAAGACAGAGAATATGTAGCCTGCATTTTGAAACAAATAAACAAAACACAATAAAACAAAACAAACAAACAAACAAAAACACATCAGCAATATTCAGAGAGAGCTTGCTGAGTGGGATATTTTGCGGAATACCTATGGAATGCAGTCATACAGAACATTCTGAATTCTAAACAGAAATATATTATTGAACATTTACCTTCGGGCACAATCTCACAGAAGAAAATACTGACACTGGGGAGCTACTATTGAGCTGAATAAATTGATGATTCAAAGCACAGGAAAGACTACAGTGATTTTTATTTATTTCTTTATTTATTTTCAGTTCAATTAAGCTTCTCTTTTCCCTGAGAGGAAAAAAGAAGTTTTTAAGTCAGGCAAGACAACTGGATCATAAAAAGCACCCAAAGGATACTTGTGAAATCACTGAGACAGGTCACTAATACAGAGGAGGAATTGAAAATAAAACCTGTGTGAGGATACACTTCTCTACATGATGTCCAGCTGCCTCAGCTAGATGTGTCAGTATTTCTCAGAAGTTTGGTGTCACTTGGCCCATGTTGATGCTGTGAGATTACTGGGATTATTTTAAGGAATAAATGAAAATTATGTGTGTGTATAGCACATGCCATATTTCACAGAATCACAGAATGGTTGAGATTGGAAAGGACATCTGGTCCAACTCCCCTGCTCAAGCAGGCACACCTAGGGCTGCTTGTCCAGGACCGTGTCCAGATGGCTTTTGAAGATCTCCAAAGAGGAAGACTCCACAACCTCTCTGGGCAACCTCTGCCAGTGCTCCATCACCTGCATAATAAAGAAGTGCTTCCTGATGTTTAGATGGAATTTCTTGTGTTCCACTTTGTGCCCAATAAGAATCTCTGAAAATGCAGTTACTTCTGATCTAGTCCTCACACATATACTGTGTGAGGCTTTGTCTCTAGCTTTCTTTTATGCTGGATCCATAGCAAGGTGGTCACAAATGGCATTTAAAAGACTTAAGCAAGTGTCCCTCTTTATTCTTTTATGAATATGAAAGACAAAAGATGTGAGAGAGACATGGTTTTATGAACCTAATAATGTTCTTCAAGAAACAAAGAATCCTTGTGTTCTGTGCCTTGACTGGCTTAAGAGGTTTCAAACGTATTGCTTCCATGCATGCCCCAACACATTAGCTGATATGTACACATATGAACAAATAAAAGATTCAAGGCCCGGGAAAAACATTTTTGGTACAGCTTAACAAATTTGGAATAAATATTGACTATATTTCTCTTGACTTCCATGACAGAAATGGCTGAAATCTACTCAGATTAAGCATGGGCAGAAAGAAGTACCAACTATTTAGGTACACTTACAGAGAGGTGCAACACTAGCCTCTCTAATGCTCTGGGACCACACAGACATTGAACCTCCTTCTGAACAGCCTCATCATCATATTAAAATCTCAGAAAAAGACCTGTCTTTCAGCCTTCCTCAGTTGCAATTGCTGGATGGAGAAATGTGTTTAAATTCCTGTTGAAGATGGCTTTTAACAATACTGCTTTCTGTATGGATGATCTCATTAAGCTACTATGAAAAAGAGGGTGATCTTCATTTCCTAGTACTCTTCTATGAGGAGAAGGTGTTCTTTCATTTTGTGAGTGGGCCAGACTTCTCACTTAGGCACTTAGAGCACTCTTAACACGTTGGCTATAGAAGAATATTGCAGAATCACAGAATCATAGAACCGTCTAGGTTGGAAGAGACCTCCAAGATCACCTAGTCCAACCTCTGACCTAACACTAACAAGTCCTCCACTAAACCATATCACTAAGTTCAACATCTAAACGTCTCTTAAAGACCTCCAGGGATGGTGACTCAACCACTTCCCTGGGCAGCCCATTCCAATGCCTAACAACCCTTTCAGTAAAGAAGTTTTTCTTAATATCCAACCTAAACCTCCCCTGGCACAACTTTAGCCCATTCCCCCTCGTCCTGTCACCAGGCATGTGGGAGAATAGACCAACCCCAAACTCGCTACAGCCTCCTTTAAGGTACCTATAGAGAGCGATAAGGTTGCCCCTGAGCCTCCTCTTCTCGAGGCTGAACAATCCCAGCTCCCTCAGCCGCTCCTCGTAAGACTTGTTCTCCAGACCCCTCACCAGCTTCGTTGCCCTTCTCTGGACTCTCTCGAGCACCTCCATGTCCTTCTTGTAGCGAGGGGCCCAAAACTGAACACAGTACTCGAGGTGCGGCCTCACCAGAGCCAAGTACAGGGGGACAATCACTTCCCTAGCCCTGCTGGCCATGCTGCTTCTTATACAAGCCAGGATGCTGTTGGCCTTCTTGGCCACCTGAGCACACTGCTGGCTCATATTCAGCCGACTGTCAACCAGTACTCCCAGGTCCTTCTCTGCCAGGCAGCTTTCCAACCACTCATCTCCCAGCCTGTAGCTCTGCTTGGGGTTGTTGCGTCCCAGGTGCAGGACCTGGCACTTGGCCTTGTTGAACTTCATACAGTTGGCCTCAGCCCATCGGTCCAGCCTATCCAGATCCTCCTGCAGAGCCTTCCTACTCTCGAGCAGATCGACACATGCACCTAACTTGGTGTCATCTGCAAACTTACTGAGGGTGCACTCGATCCCCTCATCCAGATCATCGATAAAGATATTGAAGAGGACTGGCCCCAGTACTGAGCCCTGGGGGACTCCACTAGTGACCGGCCTCCAACTGGATTTGACTCCATTCACCACAACTCTTTGGGCCCGGCTGTTCAGCCAGTTTTTAACCCAATGAAGTGTATGCCAGTCCAAGCCATGAGCAGCCAGTTTCTTGAGGAGAATGTTGTGGGAAAAAGTATCAAAAGCCTTACTGAAGTCAAGGTAGACCACATCCACAGCCTTCCCCTCATCCACCAAGCGTGTCACTTTGTCGTAGAAGGAGATCAGGTTCGTCAAGCAGGACCTGCCTTTCATAAACCCATGCTGACTGGGCCTGATCGCCTGGTTGCCCTGCAAGTGCTGCGTGATGACACTCAAGATAATCTGCTCCATGAGCTTCCCTGGCCCTGAGGTCAACCTAACAGGCCTATAGTTCCCCGGGTCTACCCTCGGGCCCTTCTTGTAGATGGGCGTCACGTTTGCTAGCCACCAGTCGACTGGGACCTCCCCTGATAGCCAGGACTGCTGATAAATGATGGAAAGCGGCTTGGCCAGCTCCTCCGCCAGTTCTCTCAGTACCCTCGGGTGGATCCCATCCAGCCCCATCGACTTGCGTACATCCAAGTGCTGTAGCAGGTCGCCAACCATTTCCTCGTGGATAGTAAGGGCCACATCCTGCTCCCCATCCCCTTCCACCAGCTCAGGGTACTGGGTATCCAGAGGACAACTGGTCTTGCTGCTGAAGACTGAGGCAAAGAAGGCATTAAGCACCTCAGCCTTTTCCTCATCTTTTGTAACTAAGTTTCCCCCCGCATCCAGTAAAGGATGGAGATTCTCCTTAGTCCTCCTTTTTGTGTTGATGTATTTATAAAAACATTTTTTGTTATCTGTAATGGCAGTAGCCAGATTGAGCTCCAGATGAGCTTTGGCCTTTCTAATTTTGACCCTGCACAGCTTTGCAACATCCTTATAGTCCTCCTGAGTGGCCCGCCCTCTTTTCCAAAGATTATAAACCCTCCTTTTTCTCCTAAGCTCCAGCCACAACTCTCTGTTCAGCCAGGCCGCTCTTCTTTCACGCCAGCTCGTCTTTGGGTATGTGGGGACAGATCGCTCCTGAGCCATTAAGATTTCCTTCTTGAAGAGTGCCCAGCCTTCCTGGACTCCTCTGCCCTTCAGAACCACCTCCCAAGGGACTCTGCCAACCAGTGTCCTGAACAGCTCAAAGTCAGCCCTCCGAGAACTCTACCATTTCGTGGTCACTCTGCCCAAGACAGCTCCCAACCACCACATCTCCCACCAGTCCATCACTGTTTGTGAACAGAAGGTCTAGCGGGGCACCTCCCCTGGTAGGCTCTCTAACAAGCTGTGTCAGGAAGCTATCTTCCACGCTCTCCAGAAACCTCCTAGACTGCTTTCTCTGGGCTGTGTTGTGCTTCCAGGATATGTCTGGGAAGTTGAAGTCCCCCACGAGAACAAGCGCTGACGATTTTGCAACTTCTGCCAGCTGCCTGTAGAACTCCTCATCCGTCTCCGCATCCTTGTTTGGCAGTCTATAACAGACCCCCACCAGGATGCTTGCCTTGTTGGCCTTCCCGCTGATCCTAACCCATAGGGACTCAACCTTATCATTCCCAGCCTCAAGTTCCACAACATCAAAACACTCTCTAATATAGAGAGCCACACCACCACCCCTTCTGTGCTGCCTGTCCCTTCTGAAGAGCCTATAGCCAGACATTGCAGCACTCCGGTCATGAGAGTGGTCCCACCACGTTTCCGTGATGGCAACCAAGTCATAGCCTGCCTGCTGCACGATGGCTTCCAGCTCCTCTTGTTTGTTACCCATGCTGCGTGCATTAGTGTCGATGCACTTCAGTCAGGCCATTGCCTTCTCCCCCGGCCTTGCCATTGTTCCCCCTGGCACAGCTCCAACAAGCCTTATTTCAGCCCCGTCCCCCTTCTTACCTAGTTTAAAGCCCTTTCAATGAGTCCTGCCAGCTCCTGGGCTAGGATTCGTTTTCCCCTTAAAGATAGGGACCCGTCTGGGGCCATCAGGCCGGGTGCCGAGTAAAGTGCCCCGTGGTCAAAAAAAAAAACAAAATTTCTGTGTTGGCACCAGCCTCTGAGCCACGTGTTAATCAGGTGGGCTTTCCGTGTCCTCTCTGTACCCCTCCCTGCCACTGTAGGGATAGACGAAAACACCACCTGTACTCCCGCTCCATCCATTAACCGTCCCAGTCCCCTAAAGTCCTGTTTGATATCCTAATTTTGCATAGTGCTTTATTCCATTTCTGCAACTAACCATTACTCACAAGGGGCACAGGCATAGCATGAGCAAGGATAACATACGTGTGGGTGTGGTCAGAAATGTGAGTCCAAAATTAATTAACTTCAGGCTTCTTCTACTGAATTTTAGGCATGTGTTGAACAGAAAAATGAGTCATTTTCAGTTTTGGCTCTCAAGCCTTTCTCACTGTAGGATCTGAATCTGGTGCAGTTGCCTATTCTGCCTAGATTTTTCTTCACCTGGTTAGTGGCTTCTGCCAGATAAATTACCTGTAAACAATACATACATCTTTTAATGAAGAAAGAAAAAAAAAAAAGTGCAATCACAAATGAAATTGCCTGGTTATTGTGAAATATATGCTCTCAGAAATGCACTCTAATGTTCCGCAAGAGCTTATTTAGATTTGTGACCACTTAGAGTTACCTACACTTATGCACCAGACCTGGATAGCTTTAACTTTGAGGAATGTGCAGAGAGGAAGAGTTCTGTAAGAATCTTTTCAAAATAGAGAACATGAATAGGAAGAAGATACAGAAACAGCTTTAATCTGACAAAAATAAATAAATAAATAATAAAAACGTCCTCCCCAGGAAAATAGAAGAGGTACAGACCCGCAGAGTCTTATGGCAGGGTTGCTGGAATTCCCTGTCTTGAACAGAAAGTATACAACAACTGGATGCTTCTGATGGGAATAACAAAAGCCTGTAAAAAGTGCGAGAAAAGTTCTGCAGAAAGTTTCATTCCTGCAGCAGAAAGTGCAAGAATTTTGAAAATAACGTCTCTTTTCAACCTCAGTTTCTACTTTTTAAATTCTAGGAAAAACAAAAACAAACAAACAAAAAACAAAGACCTATGCTCCAAAAAAAATTAGGTGTTAATGAAGATTTAGACTAGCTTAAATTACTAATGTAACTATATGATCTCAGCAGTCTTTAGCAGACCTGATGACTATGGGATTTTTCTGTCTACTAATGTTTGAAGGTGATATCTTTGTATTGATTTATACCCCATATCACAAATGAGAACATTGAATAAATTTAGTAGTGAATAAAGCACGATGAAAGTACAATTACAATACTACTGTTCATTTTTAAAACTGACATTCCATAGGATATGGCAACAATTCTCTTTACATAACAACTATTCTTAGGCTTTATGGTTCTAAATACAAATTTAGAAGTCCTATGACTTCTAACACTGAATATTCTCAAATAGTAAATCAAGACACATCTAATAAAACAGGCTTCTATATAATAAAAGATATCTAAACAATTTTTGTTATTGAACTTACTCTGGAAGATTTTTGTAGAGTTGGGGTTGACAATGTGAGGTTTTCTCATAACATGTCTTTATAAGAAGTTCTACTACTTTAGCATGTCTTGTAGTAGTATTGTTCTGATAACTTTTCATTTTATTATGGCATGTTAACTAAAAATGAAAAATAGTTATAACCTTAGCACTTAAATGCATGTCTTTTTGCTTTAGAAAATGTGAATATTTTTCATACTCTGATAGATATTCCATTTCTAGAAGAAACATGTTTGCTGCCATTTAAATGGTTAGTCTTAATTCAAGACCATAGAACACCTCATAAAGAATTTGGAAGTCTAAGGAGAACATAGGGTAATTATTATGCTACCCCAGCATCACTTTTGTTCTTCTTCACACTTTTCCTATAAAATTCACCCTGTTTATTTGTTTGTTAAACTGCAAATCTGTCTAAATGCATATCTGTCTATATTTTTTAAATGAAGGTGAGAGAAAGGAGGGAGAAGATTCTAAAAGTTTGTTTAGCAATTTATAATAGTGTGATCTATCCATCAGTAAAAATACAACCTTTTTTTTCTTTTTCAGTTGCATACGTTTTGCTGATAAAACAGTATGCTAGTCAATTATCTAAAAGGGTTATGAGAAAATTCAGAGATGAAGTAGCTGAGTTATTAGCAGTGACATGTAATCATCACTTAACTACTTCCTATGTAGCCAAAGACTGTATGTGTGGGAAGCAAAATATGACGTCAATCTTTAGAAGGCTACCCAAGAGGAATGCAGAAAATTATAGGGTACAGAGCCTGACCCGTGTACAAGGCAAAACATTAAAAACCAGTTAGGAGAAGAATTTTATCACTCCAATAAAGGATAGAATTGGTGGACACAGAGGTAAATGCAATCCACTTGATGAGAGTCAGCAAGTGTTTTGAAAAGGGAAATGTCGTCTTACAAACCTCTTGGAGTTCTTTAGAGTACTGAAGATCAGACTCAGTGATATAATTGTATTTCACTATATTTTTGGTAAAATCCCTCATTAAGAGATTTTAAGGAAACTTTGCATTCATGAGATAAAAGCAAAGCTGGATGGTCATCTCAAAGATACAAAATGGAAAGGGTAGGTAAATAATCATCTCTTTCCATGGATGGGGTTCTTTACACAGCTGTGTTCAGGGATGTGTGCTGTTGAACATACTCATATATGAAATGAGTAATGGGGAAAAAAGGTTAAGCAGTGAAAACAAATTTTTTTTATATAAAGTTATTCATTGTACCAAGGATGACAGCAGATCATAAAGAATTCTGCCAAGATCTTGTAAGATTGATGGATCAATTCGTAGATAAAATTCAAATAGACAAATGAAAATTGGCATAAATGAAGGAAGTGATCTTTGTTTCCTGGTTTCACATTTGAAAAGAAGTGTTCTGAGCTGACAATGATCAGAAATGTCTGATTTAGACTGATTCATGATAACTTTATGTAGGCTTAACAGTAGTTGAAAAATGAAATAAGACCGAAAAAAAAAATAGTTTCAAGTGTACATAGCAATGCTTATGTAGAGTGGAATTACAGCATCTGAGAGAAGGCCAGGGCCTGCCCCATGACAGGCACAGTTGTTTCCAGGTTCCAACTTACTCAAATGAACCCACCACAGGACACAGCTGGACCCAGCAGACAGGCTGATGGCATCTCTGGGAAAACACTGAAGAAAGGGCAGTAAACAATGGATGAAGAGTGGAGAAGGAGGGGAAAAAAAGAGTGAGGAAAACTAAGGTTAGAGGAGAAGGTGGAGGATGCGCTTCAGGCACCAAAGTACAGACTCTCCTGTACCCCATGGAGATCCTGCATAAGAGCATTTCCCTCCCCTCCCCTCCCCTCCCCTCCCCTCCCCTCCCCTCCCCTCCCCTCCCCTTCCCTTCCCTTCCCTTCCCTTCCCTTCCCTTCCCTTCCCTTCCCTTCCCTTCCCTTCCCTTCCCTTCCCTTCCCTTCCCTTCCCTTCCCTTCCCTTCCCTTCCCTTCCCTTCCCTTCCCTTCCCTTCCCTTCCCTTCCCTCCACTTCCCTCCCCTTCCCTCCCCTTTCCTTTATTCCCTCCCCTCCCCTCCCCTCCCATCCCCTCCCCTCCCATTCCCTCCCACTCCCATTCCCTCCCCCTCCCATTCCCTCCCCTCCCATTCCCTCCCCCTCCCATTCCCTCCCCCTCCCCCTCCCCCACCCCTTCCCCTTCCCCTTCCCCTTCCCCCATGTGAAGTCTGTTATACCTGCAACTGGTAAGGAATCTCCCTGTTTTTATTTTGAACTATGAGTTCTTTTCATCTCACTTTCTCCTCCTGTTCCACTGAGAAAGTACAGTGAGCAAGCAGCTGTGGGGGAATTTAGCTGCCAGTCACAGCTAACCCACCACAACAATAAAACAATAAAGCAAGTAAATAAAGGAAACATTAGGAAAAAGAGAACTAAACATATGACAATGTTTTGACATCATGCAAATGCTTGATTCATTTTTACTTCACATTTCATTTGCCATTCTTGTCCCTTCATCTTACAACTGATATATGAGGACTGAAAAATATCCTTAGGAAGGCAAAGCAAATGAAAATGGGTATGAAACAGCTTCCATTCATGGAGTATTGAAATAGACTGAGATACTTCAGCATGGGAAAGACACAGCTTGGGAGAAGAGGGATATGAGTGACATACATGCTCGTGAGTATCATGTGGAGAAGGGATAGGAACTGACAGTTCCTCATCTCTTCCAATACATGAAGAAGGGATCACCAGCTGAGACAAGTTGAGTGCAGGTTCAGAGCAAAGAAATGAAGGTGGTTCTTCATGACGTGGGAAGCAGAGCTGTGGAACTCCTTGCCAAAGGACCTTGTAGTTGCAAAGGTTCAAGAGAAGCTTGGATGGACAGCTTGGAGAGTTATGCAGTGCGTGTGATTAAGGAGGGAAGACACATGGGACTCCACAAATTCCTTGAGCTGAAATCAGTTGAAATCTGTGGGCATGTTAGGAAGTTATATGCCAGTCCTGTTCATCTTCCTCCCTGACTATCTGCTTATGACCACTATTGGAGGCAAACTTTGGGATTAGACAAGACTCATGGGCTGAACCAGTTTGCCAATTAGATTATTATTTTTTCTCTCCGTTCTCTTCCTATATTTTATTTATATTTACCCTTCAGTAAGACACATTAACTCTTCCCAAAATCTGTATTTCCTTAAGTTATGTCATGATTTGGACCAAAATATTTGTACAGAGCCTATAGGATGTGGGTAATTGAAATGTGAAAAGGAACATACAGATGGCTTGAGAGCAAGACACTTTTCTCTCTACTATGTGCTCCATCTCATCGTGTTCCAGTTGTAATCCAATTCAGTACTGGGCCAACAGCAGTTTAAGAGACCATGTAAACCACTGTTTAAATAAGGCAGTGCTGGAAAGATAAACCAAATATGATAATAGGATAATTGTTTTTTGTCAATAGTTTAAATGAGAAACAAACAAAAAATACCCTAGAATTCTAAAGATTGTTCACAATGATTTAAAAACAAAAAAGCACCATGGTAACAATTATTTTGGAAAGAATTAACAGCATTTAAAAAAAAAAAAAATTAAAAATGAGCATACCATGTAATAAGGAAAACAGTTACTTAGAAGCTTAAAATGGAATAAGGTTTAAGATTCATCAAAGAAGTTATCAGTACTTGAGTTATATCTTTATAATAACTTTTAGAAATGCTAAGTAATGTTATAAAGGTATGATTTATCAGTTACCTACAAGCCAGTGACATTTATGTGGTCTCACATTCAAATATTTGAAAAATAACTATTAGGATTCATATGCAACATGTATTGTAATACTTCTTTTCTTACTCTTACTGGATTCTATTATATATAGATATATATATATTTGTGTTAGTGTTGCAAGAATATGCCCTATATAAGTGCAGGCACCAGATGATAATTAGAATTTTTCTCAGTTAAAGAGATATTTGCCAATAAATTTATGAATCATATGCTTTTATGTGTCAAGGACTATCAGCTGATACTAATGGAGTGTTGGAAATTTTGACAGCTAATGCTCTGAGACAAGAAAACATTAAACTTTAGAATTCTTTATATTTCAAAGCAGCATTCAGCAAGTATTGATCTGCTCCACACTGAAATATCTTTGGCAAACTGATATTACTCTGAATTGATGATGACTGCAGTTATAATGTCTGTGTTTGCACAATGGCAAGTAATTCACCAGAAAACATTTATCCTGAATTATCATGGAGACATCAGTTCACTTCAGCAATGTCATAGATTTCTAAGCTCTTCCTGTGGCTTTCTGAGAGAAGTAACATGTCATCTCACCATAGAGAATTCTACTGCAATAGGAACTCCAGTAAGATTTAGTAGCTGATGTAAGGGACTGCAACAGTATGAAATGAAACAAGATGAAAGTGAACTCTCACATGAAGTCAACTAATAATGATGTGGCAGATACTCCTGTTATCAGGAGGAGAGCTATACCTGGAAAGAAAATTGTAATGTTCTTGCAACCAATGTTATACTGAAAACTGATCTAAATAAAACAGTTAATTTATAGCAACTGCTAACATAGCTGTAAGATATTGCATAGAAAGAGAGGAGGAAATTAGAAAATTAACTTCTCTGGGGAGCTTGCCCCATAAAATTAGTTAGATGTGATAAAATGAGGATAAAAAAGTGAATATCTAGTCTTTCTGTTTAAATCTGCAATTCCCATCCCCGGTTAACAGTAGAGGAAGGGGAAAACTAGAGCTACTTTATAGATTGTACTGATAGAAAGATGTTATAGAGATAAAGCAAGTGCATGGATATTTTCTGGAGTTTACAATTTTATTTGCAAAGTAGTCTGATGCTATGTTTTAACAGCTCTCAATCTGTTCATCAACAGCAGAATTGGGGGAACTTCTATTTTATAAAGAATATTTTGTTTCCTTAGACTTTGGTTTCAGCTCAAATTTGGCTGGAAGTTTCTAGGGATGTGCACCTGCAAGGGACTGTCTTATTCCCATTTCACTGAAGAAATGCAGGAAGGCTGCCAGGCTCTGCGGCAGCTGGAATAAAGTCAGACTTCCCTTACATTACAAGTCCTGAAAGATCTTTTCAAGAAACCTAGCAACCATGCCCCAACTCTTTGAGACATAACCCCAAAATTCAAAGGCTATCCAGATTTCAGGATAATTGTTGAGGACTCAAGAGCTGCGTCCGAGTCAATTTCTGTATTCCATAGAATATTATACAAAAACTTGTATTTTCATTTCTCCTAAATCAGACTCTAGAATTGCTGTATCTAGGTGGCAGGTGTGACCCAGGGTAGGAAGTGCATTTCAGTGTTCCCAGCCCTAGGACAGACAAACCATCCAGCAAATGCTTTATTTGGACACTTAGTTTGGATTTAGTGAGACTATCAAAGAGAGCTTCAATGGAATTCTTTTGGTCTAGTGCACACAAGGAAATCTTTAGTTTTGTAAGTCTGGCAGTTCTGCATTATGCACTATGTTTTTGCTGCAATTGCAGTTAACTTACAGTTTTTAACTTGATATGTTAAAAGTGATGCTTTATGTAAAATGAGATCTGGTAAGCAGAAGACATTGACTGAGAACCTGAAACAGTCCATCTTTTTTCTATCAGTAGAAACACGTAGTGCATCATAGTGCATTTTTGGCTGCGTGCTTTTTTTTTTTTTTTTTTTAACAACCAGTCTTTTCAATCTTATATGACTTTGTAAAAAAAGAAAATAAAAATAAAAAAAAATAATAATGGAGAAACTGTTAAGAAGCTATCTTTCCTCCTCTATAAAAACTCCAGTTGTGTGGAAGTGAACCCCATCCTGGAAATCATTGGTCTTCTTTTCTAGCTCTGTAATTTTAAGTTTAAATATGTCTCTTTTATGTTAGAAAGATAGCCGTGCATGCACATGTTCACTTTCAGCTGAAAACACATCTGTAGTCTGAAATATATATATATATATATTTTTTTTTTTCTTAATTTGCAACTATATTTTCAGATAAATTGGGGCTGGCTACCTAACCATATGATGACTGCATTGTGACCATCTTTGTTCCAACAGAAAAGATTTACAGGATGCAGAATAGAGCAAAAGGTATAGTTTCTGCAGCAAGTTTCCTTCCCTAGTAGGTTGTGTCTGTGAAGTTTTCTTTCTTTCTCTCTCTTTTTTTTTCTTCTCTCTCTTTCTCTCTCTCTTTACAACAGATAACACCTGTTGAAAATTTTGTCCTGAAAAAAAAGACATGAACTGGCAGAAAAAAAAAACGAAAGCACAGTTTTCTGGCTCTTTTGACCTCCATAAACATCAGATTCATTACAGCTGGAGCCTGGAAAAGTCATCACATCCTCTTAAGTTCCGTAATAAATGCAATTCAAGTGTGCAGCCTGCAGGCATTTCATATGAAGGTGATCTAGTGTCAGAAAAAGATGGTATATAGAGAAATGAATCTCTAGTTCATTAAATAAATTCTTCCACTGGTGAACAGCTACTCTGAATTTATACAAGAAGAATAAATGTGAGTATGGGAAGTAAAGGAAGGGGAGAGTTAATGGGAAATAAAGGTAGAAATGGAAAATTTATTTAATTTTGTGATTCTTTATAAAAGCTACTGCCTTTCGTACTTAGATCAGTCTTCTTCCTTTTTCTACCATCAGACTGTCAGTAACTAAAAATACTTAAATGCTTGGTAAAAAGTGCATGTGAATATGTGTCCTGACTAATGTTATCTTGGTGAATGACATGTTAAGTTTCTTGTAACAAGAAATCTTGTAACCTTTGGATGTTGTCTTTGTTTCCTGCTTAAAGTCACTTTATTCAGAAACTCACACCTATGCTTAACCCATCAATTTGGGGACTGTCAGGATTATGTGAGTACATAATTTTCAACTGTAGTATAATGTTAATGAGACTTCCAAAACGACAGTTCTTACTTCCCTCTCCTTCATATCCTACTCCCCTTTCAAATTACTTAATTATTAGAGAGCTTCTAAAGCTGTCTTTAAAGTAAACACATTTGTAAAGAATTTAAATTAAGTATATATTTTTTTTTTCTTTAAAAACAAAACAACAACAACAAAAACTTTACTCCATTTGACACCTGTTCAAATATAGGAAGCTATCGTCAGGTTACCTGCATGCTCAGATGTGATGGCTTGTGTCAAATTATTTTGACTGGTAAATCTCTTGTTAGTTCTATCAGTTCCAAACACTATCAGTTACAAAGGTTTCCTGGGAAAGGCAGAAAACTAGAAGACAAAAATGTTCATTATGAGCCAAAGCATAAACAAGAGAAGCAATGGGACTTCAGAGAGTTGATGAGCAAAAAGGAACTTGTTGGAGCTCATGCTTCTTGCTGGAATTTGTTTCTCCCTCCTGTGCAAATTGGTCTCAACCTACTGACCTTCCAAGATTCTGGAAGAGTTCTCTGTTTGATGAATCTGGCCTTGGAGAGAGATTAGGGAAAAAAAGCAAAAAACAGTTATCTTGTAGTGATACAGCATTTGGCAAGATCTGCTTAGACTTCTAAATCCTGCTAGTTTGAATGAAGCTAAGAACTTTTCTCCTATGTACATTGTCGCTACTCCTGTAAAAGAGTGAGCTGATAGGACAGCAGAAACAGAATAAAACAGAATGAATTCTTGTGATTCTTACATTTGTTTGGTGTGAACAATATCATGCTTGCTTAAAACTTCATGTTATGAAAGTTTTTACACCCTATTCCATGTGACTTGAATTTATGGGGTGTGTGATTTGTATGGATCTAAGTATGGTATCTTTGTCAGAGCAGAATTAGAGTACTGGCCTCCTGATTTCAAGATTTCAATTTAAATGTCTGTGCATTTGTCCAAATAAAAGCACAGCGGACAAGTGCTTTCTTATATCATTATTTACATTAGTAAACTTTGTATGATGGAGAGCCTTTTTAATGAGAAAGTATCACTTCACTAGTATCCTGTGATTACATCTATGGAATTAGAAAACTATCAGAACACTTCTGTCACCTGCTTCTGAATGCACAGCTCTGTCCCAGTAGTGTGCTGTTTCTACACAGGTGTGACACAGCAAGTATGACAGTCAGTGAACCTCAGCTAAGATAAGGTTTTATATTGGAAACAAACTCACAAAACAAGCTGTGTGCAATTCATACACAGATCTAATTTTAATAGGCATTTAATACTCAAGTTGGCATAAACACACAAATTAACTGTGTATGCAATTTTTCACAGTGAAAATTGTAAGGGATAGTTCTTTACTGTAAAAATATATGGTAGGTTCTCCTGCTCAGATGACATTGTTGGCAAAAGTGAAATAGTATTGTCTTTCCATAAAAAAATACTCTGATCAAATCTTTAACATTAAATTAGGGGTGAGGTCACAGAAAGTCAAATTTTGATACTAAAACAATATTATAGGTTGAATGTTGCCTCAGTGCTACAGTGCTGTATGCTATAGCACATGATAGCTTGCTTACCTGGAATAATTCTTAACTGGAATGAATGTGAAGCTTTTGGATAGTCTTGAGTTAGGGTCAAAAGTCTGAGAAAGGCTACATAAACAAATCTAGTTTGAGGAAGCTTGTCAAAACAAACTATTTTCTTCTAAGATGTATATCATTTAGTTTTTGTTTGTTTGTTTTGTTTTGTATTGTTTTAAATCTTTAAGACTTAGAGGGTGTTTATAATTTTCCGCTGAGAATACCTGACAGTCATAATTCCCAGGTCAGCACATCATTAGAAATGTCATACCTAATACTTTAAAGGCCATTTTCAAGGCCCTGCAGGTATCACCAACACTGACTGTCCCTGCTTGGCCCCCAGGGGATTCACCTACTCTGCCCGGGGCCGAGGGTCACATTTCAGGTCGGGGGGCTGTCAGCCCCAGCTGACCAACCCAGCAAGGCCACAGCAGTACTGGTCTCCAGCTCTCCACTGCCCTACTCTGCCCAGCCATGGGCCCCACTGAGCCAGGCCCACCTGAGGACCCACACTCCAGCCTGGGCTCAGCCAGTCCTCATTGCCCAGTGCCTGAGGCTGAGGCTACCCATGTGCCTCCAGCTGCCCTCCTCCTGGCTGGGGTGATGGGACAGGCCCTTGCTGCCAGGTCCTGCCCTGACAACCCCATGTAGAAGCCTCTAGGTCCCTGGACCACAGGGAGCTGTTGGCCTGTGTAGCACCCAGACAGTCACTGATGGGCCATCCTACCCACAGGAAAAAAATATAATAATTTTGTGACTGATTTGTACCAGACAGAGACCTCTGAGAATATTATTATGAATGCAGGAAAAATGTTTAATAGTTTTGCTAATATGTCTGTGATCTACAGTCCTAGAAATTTTAACTGGAATTAACCTTGAGAGTCATATAAATGATTTCTTTGCTTTCATATTAACTATGTCCAAACTGGTCCTACCAAATATTTGTCAAATCTGTTCTTAAAAACCTCCTGTGATGGAAATGTTTTTGTTATTCCCTATGGACACTAAGAATAAATTTTTCCCTTCTTTATATCAACGACCTTTATTCATAAAAAGACTATGCCCTTAGTCTTTCACAGACTAAAGAGTCTTCATACCTACAGTTCTTATTTTCAGTCATGTTTCCTGTACTTCTGCACGTTCTTGTTACAAGTTCTCTGGATTCCAAGCAAAGAGAAGATTTTTTTTTTCAAGTACTACAAACAACACTCATGTTTATATATCTTGGCACTCCCCCCCCACCTTTTTTTTTTTTTTTCACGCAACTTGACATTAACTGATTAAAGATTGGAGTCCATCAAAGACAAACTGAAGAACGCTGCTCAAAACAGTCTTTCATTTTGATGGTTAACCTCCGATTTAGTCATCCTGTGCAGTTTTCCAGCAAGCTTTCCTCTCACACTATCATTTCGTCTTTGTTTTGCACCATGTCCTAAGTGTTGCTGTAAGATCATCTAAGCCAATGGTAAAAGTTAGTAACAGACAGTGACTTACTTCTCTCAACTTGTAGCGTTTGTTTATTGTTCGTACCCACCTCCCCCTCCCCCCAGCTACACTCCTCTTAACTGATTTGTTCTTTGACTGACTTTCATTTTCCAAAGTCTATAAATAGATTAGTTGAAGACCTTTTTTCCAGTACATTTCTGGGAACTGAGGTTAGACTACCACAACCAGAAACTTGTTTCCTAGCTCCCTCCTCCCTCATTTATAAAGCTACATGTTGTGTTGTTCTTCTAATCTGAAAACCCCAGCTGTCCTCCATGAGTTTTCAAGCATAATAACAATTGGCTCTGAAACTACTTTGATAAATTCTTTCTTCCTCCAAGTGAATTTCATTAGACAGTAGTTTGAAGTAATTTAGTCATTACTGTATGAATGTCAGTGTTAAAGATGGGGGGGGGGATACCTCACACCTCATTTCCGTATTTGCATAGCTTTTGTATAGTCTCGAAACCTAGCAGGAACTGGGAAACAAGGTGAGATTTTGCAACCTCAGAAGAGCTTGCCTTCTCCAGTGAGCACTCAAGAGGCATGGGAAACTTGAGGTCATGGAATTCACAATTCACAAGGAGCTGAAAGCCAGCAGTGGGAGCCTCAGAGACAAATGGTACATCATCCAGCTTGCCTCTGGGGTGCAGTTTCACAATTAGCTTCAGTTAGTCTAAACCACACTGATGTAAAAAGAGATAATTCAGCCCTGCCTCTGCATGTCTTTTGGGAGCAAGAGCAAGACTTCTCTTTTAGAAAAGAATATGATCTTAGATTGACTTGAACTGACCACAGCATGTACTAGGAATGAAAGGCTCCTAAACCAATATTTTTTCCAATGTAATGGCAAGTGAAATAATTATTCCTGAGTTATTCTAGAAATGTTGAATGCAGCCATCTCTCATATGCTTTTTTTTTTTTTTTTTCTTTTTTTTTCCACTGCTGGTAAGACAGGCAGCTGCATGCTATCACACCTGGATACACATCAATGCTCATTTATTTACCAAACAGTATGAGAACAGCTGAGTCAGCAAAAACTTTTCTGAGGATGGAAAATAATAGCTTCTAGAGGAGAAAGTCATGACTTAGTCATCCCATCAAAATCAGAGAATGCCTATCTGGTAAACATACATTTCCCAGACTGAAATGATGATATGTTTAATTTATCATGCACACGATCACATGTGCATTTGAAGGGTGATGAAATTAATGTCTGGTGTGGATTGGTGGGAAGAAAATCATAGAACCATAGAATATCTGATTCAAGTTGGAAGGGACCCACAAGGATCATTGAGTCCAACTCCTGGGTCTCCAAAGGACCACCAAAAAACAAAACAAAACAACAACAAAAAAGCAAGGATAAATTAATAATTTATTTAAATGTGTAGCAGAATACACAGTGACATCAGAATATGTACTAACAAAGCAGAAATATTTTTCTTCTTTGAAATGAATGCACCGGTACATGATGGGGACCACCCAGCTGGAAAGCTATTTTCCAGAAAAGAACCTAGGAGTCCTGGTGGACACCAAGTTGAACAAGAGACAATAATGTGCCCTTGCCACAGAGAACATTAATGGTATCCTGGGCTGAGTTTAAAAGAGTGTTGCCAGCAGGTCGAGAGAGGTGATGCTTCCCCTTACTCAGGATACCTCACTCAGCACTGGAGAGGTAGCACCTGGAGTACAGTTTTGGGCTCACCAGTACAAGAGAGACATGGTGAAGAAGTTCTTCCTAATATCCAACCTAAACCTCCCCTGGTGCAACTTTAGCCCATTTCTCCTCGTCCTGTCACCAGGCACGTGGGAGAATAGACTAACCCCCACCTTGCTACAACCTCCTTTATGGTCATACTGTACAGAGTCCAAAGTAGGGACACAAAGATGATGAAGGGACTGCAGTGTCCCTCCTATGAAAAAAGGCTGGGGGGGGGGGGGGGGGCATGGGGGTAGAGGGAGGGAGGGAGTAGTATATCTTATCAATGTATATAAATACCTGGAAGGAAAGATCAGAGAAGATGGAGCTAGCCTCTTTTCAGTGGTGCTCAGTGCCAGGACAAGAAGCAATGGTCACAAATCAGAACATAACTGGTTCTGTTTGAACAGCAGGAAACACTTTACTATGTGGCTGACTGAGCATGAGCTGTCGAGTGAGGTTGTGGAGTCTCCCGCCTTGGAGAGAGCTTCAAAAGCTGCCTGGACATGGTCTTGGGCAAGCAGCTCTAGATGTCCTTGCTTGAGCAGGGGGGTTGGACCAAATGACCAGAAGAGGCCCCTTCCAACCTTAGCCATTCTGTGTTTCTATTAATTTTTTTTTTCAAATTTTTTTTTTTTTGTACATCAGTGGAAGAATAGAAAGTATTGCCAGTATTTTCTTGCATGTCCCAGTGAAGAAAAACCCTGAAGCCACAGGAGTTATTTGTGGAGGGTGAGGTACTCTGTAATGTCTCAGTGAGCAGTTAATTAAGATCTTGGCCTTCTACTGTTCAAAGTTAGCTTTCACTAAATAGACCCTAATATTTCATGCAAAGCTTTCAAAATAGTTCTGCTCAATCCCATTCATTTGAATAATTTATAAGAAGCCCTAGGACACTGTCTCAAATGTTTCGATAGAGTTAGTTCGAAATGAAATTCACCAATATGTCAGGTGTTCATTAATCAAAGCACGAATGGACAGTGGGACAATACTGCTTAACTCGAGCAGTAGTTCTGACTCTTGTGCGTCTTACATGTTTCCACTAGATGGCATTCTGTACTTCAAAACTGATTTTATTATTTTTTTAACATTGTGTTTATATAATTCAGCTTGAGTGATAATTTAAAATAAAAAATAATTGAAAAAATAAAAAATAATTGAAAATAAACACCTCTAAAGATTTGGAGTAGCAGAAAGAATATAGTAGCATATTTATAGCCGGCTATTAGAGAATCAGAAGTAGAAACCATGGAGCTATCACTATCGCTTAAGTTTATACAGATGCACTTATTCAAGATCATTCTCTGTACCACTTTAGTATTGAGATAGTACCACTGAACTCAATGAGGTAAGAATTATACCATTCTGTTGCTGCAGTAGTTCCAAAGATTTCTTAGTCAAATTATTAGCATTGATCTGTTTAGACTTCATTAGTTTACCTTTATGTAAAATGGCACGTAACCCCCTAAACATGAAATTCCTCTGATTATTCTACCTTGAACATTCTACTTTATTCCTGAACTACTTATGCCTAATCATTTTGTGATTCTATCCTAAAAAAGAGCTAGTAAATTGATTTTAATTTTTAAACCGTCGATTAAATCAAGATGATTATTTGCTTTCCTACTACATCCGAAGAAAACCTTTTGTTTTCTCATAAGTCTTGGAACCCAAATAATTGCTGCTTAACATAATACTATTTAAATTACATAGTTATCTCATAACTGTAAAATAGTTAAGATGATTCCTGAGTTGTTACTGTGCAGTCAGGTTTGGTATGCGTTGCAGATAACATCAGTGATACTAGAGGCACTCCTCTGAGGCACGGTCTGCTCATATTGGGAGGATACTTCAACACAGCGGGGAAGTGACTGGATAAACTGTACCACAAGAAGAAGAGGGTAAGATTAAATCAAACTGTTGAGGTAGGAAGATGAGGGTCATGAAACACTGAATGTTTGTGTTAGAGGAAAGGAATATACAACAACCTCAGATGAAAGAACAAGAAAGAAAAGAAAGTTTATAAGATAAAAATAAAGATGGGAATGAAGGTTTATGGAAAGTGCAAAAGAAAAATAAAACTAAGGACTGAAAAATAAAAATGTAATTTATAAGCCCCTCCCAAATTGTCAAAAACAGCTTAGTTTGAGGTGAAATTGTCCTGTTAAATACTTTTCAGCTTACAGAGTTGTCTCACATAGGGAGCTTCCAATTAACCCTGGCCTTTCTTTTCATTCTATGTTTTTCCTTTTCTTTTCCTTTATTTATTTATTTATTTATTTATTTTTTATTCTGATGCTGCATTTAAAGTTAGTTATGATTTTAGTTCCATTTAGTTCATACAAAAGGTAAATTCATAGAAAATACAAAATATCTACCATATTAGGTCTTTGTTCAGATGACATTCTTCTTTAAATAAGTTTATAATTTAAAGAGTTTCATCTTAAAAATAAAATAAAATAAATAATAAAATTAAATAAAATACATAAAATGAAATAAAATGAAATAAAATAAATAAAATGAAATAAAATTAATAAACAAAGCAAGCAAACCAAATAAACTCTCTAAAGGAAAAGAGAAAAATGACAACAAAACAGTATATGGATTTCTATATGAAGTGTAGCTAGTCTTTTGGAACAACAACAAAAAATATCTAGACTTAAAAATTTAATTTAACTATAAAAATGCAAAATTAAATTTCAAGCATCCTCAGCTTGTTTTTTCCTTTCTCTCTTCTGCCAGAGTCAGTGTGTAGTGGGTTTACGTGGCAAGGTTTTGGTAGTGGGGGGCTGCAGGGGTGGCTTCTGTGAGAAGAATCCAGAAGCTGCCCCATGTTAGATAAGGGCCAGTTACAGCCGTCTCCAAAAGGACCCACTGCTGCCCAGAGCTGAACCAACAAGTGATATTGTTTGCGCCTCTGTGAGAGAAGATTTAAGAAAAGGAAAAAAAGAAACTTTTGCACAACAGCAGCTGGGAGAATGAGGAGTGAGAAACAGCCCTGCAGATACCAAGGTCAGTGAAGAAGGGCAGGAGGTGCCCCAGGCACTGGAGCCGAAGTTCCCTTGAGGTCTATGGAGAGGCCCCTGGTGGAGCAAGCTGTCCCCCTGCAGCCCACAGGTCCCACATGGAGCAGATCTCCATGCTGCAGCCCGTGAAGGAGCCCCCCGGTGGAGCAGGTGGAGGTGGCCTGGAAGAGGCTGCGGCCCATGGAGCGCCCCCGCAGGAGCAGGCCCCGGGCTGGAGCTGCAGCCCATGGAGAGGAGCCCACACAGGAGCAGGGTGTCTGGGGGGAGCTGCCGCCTGTGTGGGACCCGTGCTGGAGCAGTTTGCTCCTGACTGATGGACTCCGTGGTACAGACCCATATTGGAGAAGTTCTTGAAGAGCTGCTGCCTGTGGGCAGCACCCCCAGGATCAGTTTGGGAAGGACGGTATCCTGTGGGAGGAACCCCCGGCTGGAGCAGGGGCAGAGAGTGACTGTGAAGGAGCGGCAGAGACGAAGTGTTAGGGACTGACTGTAGCACCCATTCCTCATTCCCCTGAGCTGCACGAGGGGAGGAGGTGGAAGAGGGCGGATGTGGGGAAGGTGGTTTTGGTTTCTTTCCTTTGTTTCTCACTTCTCTAGCTTGCTAGTAATAGGCAATAAATTTTACTAATCTCCCTACTCTGAGCCTGTTTTTCCCATCATAATTGTTGAGTGATCTCCCTGTCCTTATCTCAAACTTTGAACCCTTTTCATCATATTTTCTCCCCTCCCCCTTTGAGGAGCGGGAGTGAGAGAGCGGTTGTAGTGGAGCTTGGTTGCCCACCTAAGTAAAACCACCATACAGTGACATGTACTTAACATCAGACTAGGCTTTAAGTTGGACTGCCACTGAAGTGTCATTTGTATAATGTGCACTTGCAGTCCAGAAAGCCAACAGTATCCTGGGCTGCATGAAAAGAAGTGTGTCTAGCAGGTCAAGGGAGATGATTGCCCCCCTCTACTCTGTTCTCGTGAGACCTCACGTAGAGTACTGAATCCAGGTTTGGGGCCCTCAGCACAAGAAGGACATGAAATTATTTGAACAAGTACAGAGGAGGCCCACAAAGATGATCAAGGGGATGGAGCACCACTCCTACGAAGACAAAATGAGGGAGTTAGGGTTGTCCAACCTGGAGAAGAGAAGGCTCTGGGAAGACCTTGTAGCAACTTTCCAATACCTAAAGGGAGCCTACGGGAAAACTGAGGAAGGACTATTTTTCAGGCAATGAGTGTAGTGATAGGAAAAGGAGTAATGGTTTTAAGCTGAAAGAGGATAGATTTGGATTAGATTTTTGGAAGAAACTGTTTACGGTGAGGCAGTGGAACAGGTTGCAAAGAGAAGTTGTGAATGCCCCATCCTTGGAAATGTTCAAGGCCAGGTTGCTTTGGGCAGCCTTATCTAGTGGGAAGTGTTCCTGCCCATGGCAGGCGGGTTGGAATTAGATGATCTTTAAAGCCCCTTCTATGATTCTCTGATTCTATAATTTCAGTAGCTTAAATATTTTTACACAGGTATTTTGAATTCAACTTTCATAAAAATTTGGTTCTGAAAGTGAATGAGAATGAAATTCTGGTTCTTTACCAGATCTAGGAAAACAAACAAACAAACAAAAAATAACAACAAAAAAAGCTAATATTAAAAATAACTGGAAAATTCTGTAGAGGTCATCCTTATGCTTGTATAGAAAACAAACAAACAGAAAAAAAACAATGTCTCAGTGAGACTCAGGTAATGTCTGAAAATATAAATCACTTGATATAGCACACCTTTTAGGCACATGCTGATCTTTTATTCTTTTGAGCATTTTTTTTTTTTTCAGAAGTATCTTGGAAGGAAACCAAAAAACCAACAACTTATTTCTGCACAGTCAACTACTGTGAGATAAACAGACTCATGCTACAGTGGATGATGAACTGGCTCAGTGGTAGAGCTCAAAGGGTTGTAGTGAATGTGACAACATCTGTCTGGCAGCCGGTCACTAGCGACATTCCCCAGAGCTTTATTCTAGTGCCAGAATCAACATTTTCATCAATGGTCTGGATGAAGAAGTTGAAGTCTGCTGCTGATACTAAACTGGAAGGTGCTGTTAACTCCTTGGAGGGACAAGTGACCTTGCAGAAGAATCTAGATAGATCGGCACACTGAAAAATCACCCATTGTTGAGCATGAAGCTCAACAAAGGAAAATGCCACATTCTGCACCTGGTATGTAATAATGACAGATAAAGATACAGTCTGGGAGAAAAGTGGCTAGAGAGCAGCTCTGCAGAAAGGGAACTGGTCAACAGTAGGCTCAATGTGAGCAGGGGCTCATCTCCCTTATTAGATTATTGTTGTTGTTCCTCTGTGATCCTTCTTGTTTGTGGAGATGAACATAACAGTTTCAGCACAGTCCTTCATTTAAGGAAGAAATAAAAATATTAGTCAGCTTAGAACATTATGTCAAATATACAGTTTTCAGTGCATCTGGACTGGTATGCCCAACAAAACAAAACAAAACAAAACAAACAGAAATAGAAACAATCTGGAACAGATTTACTAGAAACGTGGTTGATGCCCCAGGCCTGTCAGTGTTCAAGGGACATTTGGACAATGCCAATAATATTCTTAAACTTTTGGTTAGCCACGAAGAGGTCAGCCAGTTGGACTAGATGATCTTTGTAGGTCCCTTCCAACTGAACTACTCTATTCTATTCTATTCTATTCTATTCTATTCTATTCTATTCTATTCTATTCTATTCTATTCTACTCTACCCTACCCTACCCTACTCTACTCTACTCTACTCTACTCTACTCTACTCTACTCTACTCTATTCTATTCTATTCTATTCTATTCTATTCTATTCAAAACAATGAAACAAGAGCAATAACAGAAACATACCAATGTATACATTTTAATATCTCAGTCTAGTCTTTTTTAGTGTTTTGAAAATCTGTATTCATTCAGAATTTCAGCCAGGTTAGATTTTTATTGCAAATGCTGACTGCAATCTTTTTCAACTGTTACTTAATTAATAAAATTTCCTAAATTTGATGTTGAAAATTATATATTGTAATTTAACTATTTAACATTTAAGCTGCACTTGCATTAGAGTGCTTTATGGTTTCCAGTGTACTTAACATGCTCAATCTCCGGAGTATTTTATAATTTATAAGATCAGAAGACCTTAAACATTCACCATCACCTAGCATTTTATTACACTAAGTCTGTTTCCCAAGGTGATTTCTCTGGTTGCCACTGTTACAACTGTTAGTTATGCATTGAACAGTAAAGGAGTAGTCTTATTCCACCCTGAAATGCTTAAATGCTGCTTTAGTTAGTGACTGTAAAATGGATATCCTTGGTTAACTGTGAAATCGAAAGCTGACTAATCAAAAGGTCTTTTTATTTTTCTTAAAACAAGGGCATTCCTACTTCTCTGAAATTGCTTTTCATTTTATATATATCTCATTTGAATATCCACTATGTGCTTCTACATTTCATTGTCATTGGTTTTGTGGATAGGATTTTCTGCTTTTCTACTTAAGCCTTGTTTCTCTTTCCACATGTTAGAAACTAACCCTTTAGTCAGATTGCACAGCTATAACAAATACTTCAATTTCCTTTTCCTTAAGGTAACTGAGATGTTGTTAAATACTTCCTATTTCTTGATTTTTAAAACCTCTTTGATAACTATTAAAAAAAAAAAAAACAAAAACACTTTTGTGGAGTTTGAAAACAAAATTCATTTTACAAGGTGTTCTTCAGTGATGGAGAAATAATGAACACACGGACACCCTTGAACTCATTTCCAGAACACTGCACACCTTATTCTGTCTCATTCTTTTGACAAATTACCATGTAGTAAGAAAGCAGTATTTCTTATTGCAAAATTTTGGAAAGAAAGTTGTCAATTATGAAAAATGTGAACAAAGGCTATCCTGGAAGCTTTCCTGAACAAACGGAAGTTTGTTCTCCTGAAATTCAGAATTTTGATCCTTCTTTTTACCTTCTACCTTCCTCTCAGGATCCTGAATGACACTATTTCATGGTCACTGCAGCTGTGGCTGCCTCAGTCTTCATAGTCCTAACTAATTTGTACTCGTTTGTAAGTATTAGGTCTAGCAGAGTGCCTGTCCTTGTCATTTCCTTGATCATCTGCATCAGAAAGTTGCCCTTAATGCACTCCAGAAGCCTTCTGCATTGCTTGTGCCATGGTGGTTGTCCTTCCAGCAGATATTATGTTCAAGTTCCTCTTGAGGAACTGCAAATATGAAGCTTCTTCCAGGTTTCTGAAGAAGACCCCATTTACTTCTTCCTATCAAGCAATCTAGAGCAGACACCCATCCCAACATCACAAGCATTGGTCTGCCCTTTAATCTGGTGTGTGTGTGTTTGTTATAGTTGCTTCCTTCATATGCCCCTTGCAATAACTGATTGTTAAACAGCATTTTGACTTCCGGCTACTTTTATTTTTTTATTTTTATTATTTTTAACACCCCCCCCACCCCCACCCCAAATTCTCTTTCAAGACCAAATATTCAATATAATGGATGTTTTAATGGACATGACTTTTAAAATATTTTTATTTCTACCTTTAGATTACACTCCAGAGCTCTACTCTTTTCATCTGACTCCTACGAAAGAGAGAGAAAAAGAAAAACAATGTCTTTCAAAAAGCTAAAGCACAGCACAAATTTCTAAAGACTACTTTTCAGTGTTATCCAAAATCCAAAGAATGGATGAATAAATAAATAAAAATTCTATCAAATGTCGATTTGTTATTAAACCACTCTCTTCTTTGTGTACATCTTCATTAGTAACATACATCCTATTACCAACTATCTGTGATGAATTGTAGTCCTGCATGTTTCCTCCTATGTTTTATTGTGCCAGTATCTCCAATTCTGAAAGCATAGCTTTATCAAACAGGGTACATTGTTGTCTGCCAGTATTTCCCACTTTTTATTGCTACAGTGAAATTACATTCTCAAGTGAGTTTATAAAACTTAAGAGGCTCTCTGACTTACTGGTCTTTTAACCAAGTGGAAATTTATTATAGACTACTCCATTCAGACAGTCTGTTCCCTTTTGTTAACTACTTCCATGTTTCTAAATCAGCTGTGGTTCACCTGGAAACTTGTTTATCATTTTCTTTCAAAGCAGAAACTTCTATTATCTGTGCTATTGCCAAACAGGAATATGTTTTAATAAGGCTTGATTAGAATGTTCAAGATTAACATTTCAGATTCTGACTGAAAATCAGTAGGAAGAATAACACTGAAAAACTGTAGGTGTTGGTTTGGAGATAAAACAAAAATAAGAATGTTGAACAAGCATCAGACAACCTCAACATTTGAGAGCCTTTTGTTTATTCATAATACCACATCAAAAAGCTCATTACCCAGACTCAGTTAGAAACCTCTTTGGGTATGTGTGAAACAAAAGTCTGCAGCAACAATGCAGTAAGTGGACCATCCTACAACCTTGCAGCAAAGTGACATGGCATATGCTAAAAAAGCTAGTCAGGTCATGTGCCTGACAGCCATTGATATACAGGAGCAATTTTGTGCAGAAGATAATTGATCCCCTGTTCTGTGTGTGTTCTAGTGCTAGCATGCTGGTCAGTGAATTACGTAATCTACGCAGATATATTTGCTGGTGTTGGTACTTTGTCATCTGTAATTGCCCTGGGACACTATCCTGTGATTTGCTGGGACAATATTGGAAGACTACACCAAAGACAGTATGCCAAAGTAGTGTATCTTCTTTTATTTATTTATTTATTTATGGTGCCTGTTGTTTACTTGATTTTGCTTACTGCAATTACTCAAATATTGCTCATATATTGTTTAGAAAAATGAAATTTGAAATAGGCCCAAACTATGCCAAAGAATGCAATTATTTGACAGCATGGAAAGCAATATCCCAGAAGCATGGAAAGCAATATCCCAGAACTTGAGCATATCACCCAGAACTGTTTAATGTAGATCTAGCCTCTCTAACCAGAAAAGGCGCAGATCTCTCACCCTTAGAAGTAACCAAGTATTTATGTAATTGTTTTTAGAGTGGCTACACTTTGGATCATGGTTTTATCATCACTGATATTAGATTTTTGTGAAATAAAGCAGTACAGGGGAAACTGACACCAGATTATTAGCTAATATACTTCTGTCAATATGCATACACATGCACAAGTGGCAATTGAAAACACAGATGTGGTATCTTGTTCATTATCTCAGTGATATTATGTGCTGCTTTTCACTCATCCACACTGTGCAACATGAGATGACAGTTCTGCACCACAACAGCTTTTGGTTCTCAAGGTCAGGAAAGGCCCCAGAGAGGGTTCTTTGAAATTCTTCGTAGTTCTACTACAACACTGCTTGCACACCACAGCATTATCTGCTTATCTGCAAGCTGTTCTGGGGATTGGTAGTATTTTACTAGTAGCAGCACAGAGAATTCCAAATAATAAATATGTGGTTAGCAAGGTAATAATGATAGTAAATATGTGCTAGCCAAAAACTGTAAGTCCCAGTTGTGGAAGACATTTCACTGGTTTGCATAAATCACTTAGTCAATGTCTTCATGCTGATTTTTTTTTTTCCCTGTGTTGAGAATTTAATGCAGCTCTTTTGCAAAGAAATGTTAAGTGTTCACAACAACAGTTGTACTGTATACTGTATTCAACTTTCGATGTGTTTTGATATTCTGCAATAAGCATTCTGAAAAAACAGCTAAGGGATTGTAAGGTAGGTTTGTTGAAAATAGTTGAAAATAATTCTGACAATTCTGGCTTAAATCTTTCAATCTTTGGATAGTCACAAGTCAGTATGATAAGACAGTCCAACCCATGTTTTAGTGTTTATGAAATCTTTGTGTGTTATAGTAATGAGCACCATAAAACTCAGGAGAAAATGAATAATTGTCTCTCTCTGGTGTGGAGTTATGATGGTGTATACTAATGAGAAAATATGAGGAAAAAAAAAAAAAGACATGTCAACA
Source organism: Cygnus olor (assembly GCF_009769625.2). Taxonomy (NCBI): domain Eukaryota; kingdom Metazoa; phylum Chordata; class Aves; order Anseriformes; family Anatidae; genus Cygnus; species Cygnus olor. The sequence goes on along the minus strand of NC_049169.1, from coordinate 162,553,302 downwards.
TTTAACTGCCGTCTATCGTACTCACTGAAATCAGTTAGGATTCTCCAGGGAGGCAAAAAATTTCCTGACATTAATAATGTAAATTTGCATCATTGTGCATATATACATTGGATATAAGGAACAATTTTTTTTTTTTTTTTTTTTTTTTACAGTGAGTGTGGTAAGACACTGGTGCAGGTTGCCCAGAGAAGTTGTGGATGCCTCATCAGTGGAAGTGTTCAACATCGGGTTGGACAGGGTTTTTAGCAACCTTGAACTAAAAAAAAGACGTATCCACTTAATTCTGCTCAGCTTTTGGCTAACACACCGCTCATGATAAATTCTGATATATGCTGTGAGCAGGACCTTTGGGTCAAAGTGAGAGCAACACATGCCCAGGGAGGTGGTAGAGTTACCGTCCCTAGAGCTGCTTAAGGAAAGGTTGGATGTGGTACTTAGGGACATGGTTTAGTGGGTGATAGTGGTGGTAGGGGGATGGTTGGACTGGATGATCTAGAAGGTTTTTTTCCAAACTTAATGATTCTATGATTCTACAGGCAGGACACAATGGACAGGAAGGTCAATATCCATCCACTGAATTTTCTAAAATTAAGCCTTAAATTTTATCTGAAGTGAACAAAAAAAAAAGTGTTAATTCTCACTAATTATTGTTCATTGTATTGTTCATAGTATTGTTCATTGCCTCCATACTAATGTGTTTTTCTTTGAGTGAAGCATAAAATGTTGATCTATCTTTGACTGTCCTTTGCCATAAGTTTCATTCAGAGTCTGTGCCTCAAAATGAGAGCGATTCCCTTCACTTTTGAACTGGATCATTATATTGCAGGAGGACTATTCCCCAGTCAAACATCTTCAATAGGTTTAAATTAATTTTAATCTGTCCTTAAACAGTTTCTGTAAATCTTAAAGAAATGTAAAGTGTGACTGAAAGCTGTAAAAATACAAGATACAATATAGGATGCAACAAAACAGACTTAGGTAGTTCAGAACTTGAACTTATTAAACATTTTCAGTACTAAATTCATATAACATGTTGAGTGAGTACCATTAAAATCTTGACATTTAATGCTGATGGCAGTTAAACTTCATATGGTATTTGCAGTAGTCCCCATTCCAAGCATAGGGGAACTGCAAATACCTCACTAATGGTAAATACCACAGGGTGTTAAATGTCAAGACTTTAATGCTTCACTGTAATTATTATGGGATAGATTCTGATAACTTTTCTCTGAATAGGTAGAATCTTCCTCCTCTGAAGAATGTCAACAGGAGTATTTTTGATAATGTTTACTACAAGAAAGAGCTCATCTTTGTAGGTTCATTATTATGTATTTGTAAATTGAATATAGAATAACGATTCCATGTTATGTTCTCATATGCCATTTAGCTTTTCTTTAAGCTGTTTTTGTAGATCCATTTCCCAAACAGGAAAGGCCACTACAGCATAGTTTAACGTAATGCCTGCTTGATATATTGCAGCAGGTTATGAACATGCATGAAATACATAAACACAATGCCTGCTTGATATACTGTAGCAGGTTATGAACATGCATGAAATACATAAACACAGCATTGAACTCTGAGATAAATAAATAAATAAATAAAAATCTACTGGTGGGAACATATATTTGTTTTGGCTTGGGTGTTGGGTTATACAAGCCATGTAGAATTTTATTAGTGTATTAGTTGTAAATAGTAAGATTTCAGTAGTGATTGGGGGAGGCAGGGCTGCACGTGGGGCTTCTGTAGGGCCTTTACCCATCACTGCCAGTTCCTGCCAGCTCAGCAATGGGCTAGCCCAACTCAGGCCAAAGCTGAGCTAGTTGGAGGAGTTTGTGGCACCTCGGTGAAAACACATTAAAGAAAAGGCAGAAAATGCTGGAGAAAGAGAGGAGAAAGAGACAAGGCAACAGAAGGAACAAGGTGTGAGGAGTAGGAGGTGCTCCATGGATGCACCATCAAAGGGGCTGCAGACTCTAGAGGATCCATGCAAAGGTATATCCACAAAAGGATTTGGAAGACCCACACCATAGCATAGTAAGAAGGAAGGAACAGCAGAAAAAAAAAAAAAAAAAAAAGTGAGAAACATGGTGCAGCAGAAAAAAATGGTCAGTCACTGACCCCAGTATCCTGCCTTACTGAAGGCACTGGGTATAATCTACAGTAATAATAGGAGGAGTGAGGTATCTGGAGGTTACGAAGCAGGGTGAGGAGAGCTGCTAACCAGGGCCAACTGGTTAGTATTTTCCTAGTTTATGCTCACTCCTCGTATAGCATGAATGTATAAATTTAGTAAGGCAAAGGAGTGTTGAATTCTTGTATATCTGTTTGGCCCCCACAGGTTATTGGGGTTGGATCTAAGCTCACTTGGTGGGTAGTGGATCTATCCACTTAGATTTAGCAGAAGTTCTGAAATCATCATCTGGGTGATCATATTAACAATATGGAAATATAGAAATGTAGAAATATAGTTGCTTCTTTTCTTCGCTAGTACTTTTATTTCCATGGTAAGAAGGTACATAATTTTCATAGTGGGACAATTGGCTTTCCACTTCATTTGCCAATCATAAACTTTTTGTCCTGGTTTCAGTTAGGACAGAGTTAATTTTCCTCCTAGTAGCTGGCAGGGTGCTATGTTTTGGATTAGAATGAGAAGAGCGCTGATAACATGCTGATGTTTTAATTGTTGTAGAGCAGTGCTTACACCAAGCCAAGGACTTTTCAGCCTCTCTCTGTCCTGCTAGCGAGCAGGCTAGGGATGCAGCAGGAGCTGGGAGGGGACAGACCCAGGACAGCTGACCCAAACTGGCCAAAGGGGTATTCCATACCATCTGACGTCATGCTGAACAATATATAGGGGTGGCTAGCCGGGGTGGAGGGGGGGGCCGGCTGCTCGGGGATAGGCTGGGCATCGGTCAACGGGTGGTGAGCAATTGCATTGTGCATCACTTATTTCGTACACATTATTACTATTAATACTATTATTATTATTATTATTGTTGTTATTCTTTTCCCTGTCTTAATAAACTGTCTTTATCTCAACTCACAGACTTCACTTTCCCGTTTCTCTCCCCCATCCCGGAGAGGGAGGGGGGAGGGTGAGCGAACGGCTGTGTGGTGTTTGACTGCCAGCCGGGCTAAACCACAGCAGTCCATTTGGCGCCCAACGTGGGGCTCGAAGGGTTGAGATATCGACAGATTTGACCAGAGTGTGTTAAACTAAAATTGGTATAAGTATTCGACCTGCTTAATAGTTGCTAGTCACAATGTTGATTGCCTTAATCTCAAGTCTGCTGTGCCTGTTTCCCAAATTGAGTTTTATAGCAAGTTACTTTCTGTATGTGCTCCCTGTCGTGCTGTTTGTCCTTTCCGGGCCCTGGTTTAAGATTGTTATGGTACTGTGTGGTGTAACGATGGCTTATGAAATGATGAGGTATCTGGTCATGACTCTAACCTGGTATTTGTACTCAGCACTGTCGTCGACTCTATACTTCGGAAACCATATCTCAGAAACTATTAGCAATTACACCTATTGCCTTTTTTCATCAGGGAGTCAGTCTCTGGAGGGGACAGGGGAAGATATTTTTTCCTACCTGTTCACTCTCCCTTCCTCCTTCACCACCCTCTTATCCCCCGAGCTAGTTACGGTAGCTCTCCAAGATGTTGAATATCCTTGGGATACTCAGACCAGCATGTTCTTGTTGTTATGTCTCCTGAATGCGCTTCAGGTTTTGTTTAAGGTTAAATAACTACTTAGGAATCTCATCCGGAGATCTGTCTTGAGGCGGGATATTTGCGAGTGGCAGGGAGTGTGGGAGGATATGGGCAGGTTTCTAGGGCAGTGGGCACCTCCAGTGTTTTGGACATTCACCCCTGAACAACTGCAAAATCCTAAAAAAATGGTAGAATGCTTGAAAAAAAGGTGTCATGACTCTGGCAGTTCCAAAGTGACACAAATCACTGTGGCGTGCTGGGGTCTGGCTTGTGCCTATCGAGCTGCAATTGATGCTACTATCAACCTAGTGACAGACCCTGCGGCTGTTCCAGTCCGGGCTCCAGCTCCCGCAGCCGTTCCAGCTCCAGCTCCCGCAGCCGTTCCAGTTCCAGCTCCCACAGCCGTCCAGGCTCCAGCTCCCGCAGCTGTTCCGGCTCCAGCTCCCGCAGCCGTTCCAGCTCCCGCAGCCGTCCCGGCTCCAGCTCCCGCAGCTGTTCCAGCTCCAGCTCCCACAGCCGTCCCGGCTCCAGCTCCCGCAGCCGTTCCAGCTCCCACAGCCGTTCCAGCTCCTGCAGCCGTTCCAGCTCCTGCAGCTGTTCCCACTCCTGTGGCTGGGTCAGAGAAACGAACTGTAGCAGTGCAAGTTGCCCCTGCAGAGGGTACTCCAACCCCTTTGGCAGACCCTGTGGCTGGGTTGGAGAAACGAACTGTAGCAGTGCAAGTTGACCCTGCAGAGGGTATTCCAACCCCTGTGGCAGACCCTGTGGCTGGGTCGGAGAGGCGAGCTGTAGCAGTGCAAGTTGCCCCTGTAGAAAAGGTGAAAAAATGGTATAGAGACTCAGGTCGTTTAGAACGCAGAAAGTCTTCTGCTAAGTCTGGGTGTGGAGAAGACGAGGCTGGGCCATCAAGTGTGCAGGAGGATGAAGATGAGGATGAGGATGTCAGAAAATCAACAGTAACTACCCGAACCCTATACCAGCGTGAGCTACGAGATGTGCGAAAAGATTTTGGTCGCTGTATAGGTGAGCAGCTTGTCACCTGGCTGCTCCGGTGCTGGGACACTGGAGCCAATGGTGTGGAATTAGAGGGCAGGGAAGCCAAGCGGTTGGGATCCCTTGCTAGAGATGCAAGCATTGACAAAGCAATTGGAGATGGAGCACGATCTCACAGCCTCTGGAGGCGTCTCCTGTTAGCTGTGAAGGGAAGGTATCCCTACAAGGAAGAACTTGTATGTCTACCAGTCAAGTGGACCACCATGGAGAAGGGAATTCAGTACCTGAGGGAATTAGCCGTACGGGAAGTAATTTATAAGGACTTAGACGATGCACAAACATCCACAGATCCAGATGAAGTCCAGTGTACTCGACCCATATGGCGGAAGTTTGTACGGAATGCACCATCAACATGGGCCAGCACGTTGGCAATAATAACCTGGAAAAACGGTGAAGATCCCACAGTGGGTGACATGGCTAAACAACTCCAGGAGTACGAAGGAAATCTCTCCTCTTCCCTACAGGCCTGCGTCTCGGCTGTGGAGAAACTCTCTGAAGAGTTCCACCAACTTAAAGAGAATTTATGTTCCCCCCCACCTGAACGAACCAGTGGCCACCAACTAAAAGAGAATACTTTGGAGAAACTTTTTGAAGAGGTCCACCAACTTAAAGAGAGTGTATTTTCTTCCCCACCCGTACAAACCAGCGTCTCGGCTATTAGGGGTAAACGTGCATCCGTGCAAAGAAGACAATATGGTGGGTACACACCCCGCGCCACCCTGTGGTTTTACCTACGTGACCATGGAGAGGACATGAGAAAATGGGATGGAAAATCTACTGAGACCCTAGAGGCACGGGTACGTGAGTTGCAAAAGAAAACAATTGGGAGAAAGGGGTTCTCTGAAAAGTTTGCTGCTCCAACTTCTAGCAGGCAGTCTTTTAAACACAGAAACGAAGATTCTGACCAGGACTAGAGGGGCCCTGCCTCCAGCCAGGGGGAGGAAAGGGACAACCGAGTTTATTGGACTGTGTGGATTTGATGGCCTGGCACGTCTGACGCACAGAAGTATAAGGCTCTAGTAGACACCGGTGCACAATGTACTCTAATGCCATCAAGCTGTAAAGGGCCAGAGCCCATCTGTATTTATGGCGTGACAGGGGGATCCCAGCAGTTAACTGTATTGGAAGCTGAAGTGAGTCTAACTGGAAATGAGTGGCAAAAGCACCGTATTGTGACTGGCCCGGATGCTCCGTGCATCCTTGGCATAGACTATCTTAGAAGAGGATATTTCAAGGACCCAAAAGGGTTCCGCTGGGCTTTTGGCATAGCTGCCTTAGAGACAGAGGACATTAAACAGTTGTCTACCTTGCCCGGTCTCTCAGAGGACCCTTCTGTTGTGGGGTTGCTGAGGGTTGAAGAACAGCAAGTGCCAATCGCTACCACAACTGTGCGCCGGCGGCAATATCATACCAACCGAGACTCCCTGATTCCCATCCACGAGCTAATTCGTCAACTGGAGAGCCAAGGAGTGATCAGCAAGACCCATTCACCTTTTAATAGTCCCATATGGCCAGTGCGAAAGTCTAATGGTGAGTGGAGACTAACAGTGGATTATCGTGGCCTGAACGAAGTCACGCCACCACTGAGTGCTGCAGTGTCGGACATGCTAGAACTCCAGTACGAACTGGAATCAAAGGCAGCCAAGTGGTGTGCCACAATTGATATTGCTAATGCATTTTTCTCCATCCCTCTAGCAGCAGAGTGCAGGCCACAGTTTGCTTTCACTTGGAGGGGAGTCCAATATACTTGGAATCGGCTGCCCCAGGGGTGGAAACATAGCCCTACCATTTGCCATGGTCTGATCCAGTCTGCGCTGGAGCAGGGGGAGGCTCCTGAACACCTGCAGTACATCGATGACATCATTGTGTGGGGTGACACTGCAGAGGAAGTTTTTGAGAAAGGGAAGAAAATAGTCCAAATCCTTCTGAAGGCCGGTTTTGCCATAAAACAAAATAAAGTTAAAGGACCTGCACGAGAGATCCAGTTTTTAGGAATAAAATGGCAAGATGGACGTCGTCAAATCCCAATGGATGTGATCAACAAAATAACAGCTATGTCTCCACCAACTAGCAAGAAGGAAACACAAACTTTCCTAGGTGTCGTGGGGTTTTGGAGAATGCATATTCCAAATTACAGTCTGATTGTAAACCCGCTCTACCAAGTAACTCGTAAGAAGAATGCTTTTGAATGGGGCCCTGAGCAACGACAAGCCTTTGAACAAATTAAACAGGAAATAGTTCATGCAGTAGCCCTTAGGCCAGTCCGAACAGGACCAGATGTAAAGAATGTGCTCTACACCGCAGCCGGGGAGAATGGTCCCACCTGGAGCCTCTGGCAGAAAGAACCTGGGGAAACTCGAGGTCGACCCCTGGGGTTTTGGAGTCGGGGATACAGAGGATCTGAGGCCCGCTATACTCCAACCGAAAAGGAGATATTGGCAGCATATGAGGGAGTTCGATCTGCTTCGGAAGTGGTCGGTACTGAAGCGCAGCTCCTCCTGGCACCCCGACTGCCGGTACTGGGTTGGATGTTCAAAGGAAGGGTCCCCTCTACACATCATGCAACAGATGCTACATGGAGCAAGTGGGTTGCACTGATTACTCAGCGGGCTCGAATAGGAAACCCCAGTCGCCCAGGAATCCTGGAAGTGATTATGGACTGGCCAGAAGGCAAGTACTTTGGGATATCATCAGAGGAGGAGGTGGTCCGTGCTGAAGAAGCCCCACTGTACAACAAGCTACCAGAAAATGAGAAGAAATATGCCCTGTTCACTGATGGGTCCTGTCGTATTGTGGGAAAGCATCGGAGATGGAAAGCTGCTGTATGGAGTCCTACACGACGAGTTGCAGAAGCTGCTGAGGGAGAAGGTGAATCGAGTCAGTTCGCAGAAGTGAAAGCCGTTCAGCTGGCCTTAGATATTGCTGAACGAGAAAAGTGGCCAGTTCTCTATCTCTATACTGATTCATGGATGGTAGCAAATGCCCTGTGGGGGTGGCTACAGCAATGGAAGCAGAACAACTGGGAACGCCGGGGCAAACCCATCTGGGCTGCTGCATTGTGGCAAGATATTGCTGCCCGGGTAGAGAACCTGGTTGTAAAGGTACGCCATGTAGATGCTCATGTGCCCAAGAATCGGGCTACTGAAGAACATCAAAACAACCAGCAGGTGGATCAGGCTGCTAAGATTGAAGTGGCTCAGGTGGACCTGGACTGGCAACATAAAGGTGAATTATTTATAGCCCAATGGGCCCATGACACCTCAGGCCATCAAGGTAGAGATGCAACATACAGATGGGCTCGTGACTGAGGGGTGGACCTGACCATGGACACTATAGCACAGGTTATTCATGATTGTGAAACATGTGCTGCAATTAAACAAGCCAAACGATCAAAGCCTCTCTGGTATGGAGGACGATGGCTGAAATACAAATATGGAGAGGCCTGGCAGATTGATTACATCACACTCCCCCAAACCCGCAACGGCAAGCGCCACGTACTTACAATGGTGGAAGCAACCACCGGATGGCTGGAAACATATCCTGTGCCCCATGCCACCGCCCGGAACACTATCCTGGGCCTTGAAAAGCAAGTCCTATGGCGACATGGCACCCCAGAAAGAATTGAGTCAGACAATGGGACTCATTTCCGAAACAACCTTATAGACACTTGGGCCAAAGAACATGGTATTGAGTGGGTGTATCACATCCCCTATCATGTACCAGCCTCCGGGAAAGTTGAACGATACAATGGACTCTTAAAGACTACACTGAAAGCAATGGGTGCTGGGACATTCAAAAATTGGGAAACACATTTGGCAAAGGCCACCTGGTTAGTCAATACTAGAGGATCTGCCAACCGAGCTGGACCTGCCCAATCAAACCTGTTACGCACTGTAGAAGGGGATAAAGTTCCTGGAGTGCACGTAAGAAACATGCTGGGTAAGACAGTCTGGGCTACTCCTGCCTCAGGAAAAGGCAAGCCCATTCGTGGGATTGCTTTTGCTCAGGGACCTGGATGCACTTGGTGGGTAATGCAAAAGAATGGGGAGGTCCGGTGTGTACCTCAAGGGGACCTAATACTGGATGAGAATAGCCCATGAGTTGAATTATAGTATGTTAATTACCATATAACACTGTATGTCATCGCTACCATGGTTGCTATATATCATAGATGAAAATGGTGATTAATTAGAAGGTATTGGAAAGAGTGTAACCTGAGCATGACATAAATGGTATGGAATAAGGGGTGGATATCTGTCCTGGTTTCAGGCAGGACAGAGTTAATTTTCCTCCTAGTAGCTGGCAGGGTGCTATGTTTTGGATTAGAATGAGAAGAGCGCTGATAACATGCTGATGTTTTAATTGTTGTAGAGCAGTGCTTACACCAAGCCAAGGACTTTTCAGCTTCTCGCTCTGTCCTGCTAGCGAGCAGGCTAGGGATGCAGCAGGAGCTGGGAGGGGACAGACCCAGGACAGCTGACCCAAAGTGGCCAAAGGGGTATTCCATACCATCTGACGTCATGCTGAACAATATATAGGGGTGGCTAGCCGGGGTGGAGGGGGGGGCCGGCTGCTCGGGGATAGGCTGGGCATCGGTCAACGGGTGGTGAGCAATTGCATTGTGCATCACTTATTTCGTACACATTATTACTATTAATACTATTATTATTATTATTATTGTTGTTATTCCTTTCCCTGTCTTAATAAACTGTCTTTATCTCAACTCACAGACTTCACTTTCCCGTTTCTCTCCCCCATCCCGGAGAGGGAGGGGGGAGGGTGAGCGAACGGCTGTGTGGTGTTTGACTGCCAGCCGGGCTAAACCACAACACTTTTGTATTAGAAACTGTTTCCACAGAAGAAATAGTGCATCTGCAAAGCAAAGTTCAGTGGGGTTACAGGAGGCACTGGTAGCCACAGGCTGATATGTCCATCACATTGAGTGTGAACATGGTATACACATGTATAGGGAACAAAAAATATATTTTTGTTTTCATTTTTACCCTACTTCAAAATTAAAAACAATAAAAATAAAATTAAAGTAAAATAAAATAAAATAGTAATAAAATAAAATAAAATAAAATAAAATAAAATAAAGTAAAAACGTTATAGGTCCTTATCCTTAAATCCTGTAAGGAAATATGTTCCAGTCATTTGGAACATTTGAAAAGCAAATCTTTTGCCTTTTTGTTGTTTTGACGTCTTTTTACCACTTTGCTTTTAAATACAACTGAATTTGAAGGTAAATCTTCTAATGAGCTTTTAGAATATTTTTATAGTGAAGAGAAGGCTACTTGCTAAATATACAGGCTTTGTTAAAATCTTGTTTAGATGTCATGATGTAAAATGAGCTTTATGTAAATTTGAAGCTATTCATTTTCAGTCAAAAAAGCTTAACTCTCACTAGTTCAAGGATATTGGAATGGTTCCTTTCTGGCCCTCTGCACCTCTAATTTTTTCCATCTATATTGAAGATGAAAACTAACAGTGTAAGGCTTCAGAGTAGATTCCATTGTGTAGTGTTTTTACTAGTGAATTCTGTAAAGTAAAGTAATCGTGGTCATACAGTTGTGCAGATCTGTAAGTAGAAATGATCTTTCAACTCCATGCTTTCCCTATGAGTGAACAACCTTGTAAGAGTGGAGACTTGAAATCTAGGCTCTCATTACCACCTTCTGTCTTATCTCCAGCTTGAAAGTATTACAAAATGTCCTTTCATTATACCAGCATGCAGCATGCTATTCAACACATACAATGCAATAAAGAAAGTAAATGATATATCAATACAAAATAGCAGTTGACATCTGGAACACACAAAAATCAGTAGAGTCAAAGTTATGGTTCCCAAAGAAATCATCTCAACTCCCTCACATAAACATATTCTTTAATATATGTGTACAAATTGGCTGAATTATGGTATCTATGGGAACAATATCTGTGGATATAAAAATTTGTCATTTCTCTATGTAGAGCACTCAAGTAGGAATTGTCTTTATTAATAACCAGAATTTCTTGGATCCCAGAAATGCATCCATAAAAGTGGCATGAACACCATGACTACAGACCCCAGAAGTAGTTTCCTTTATACTTATATTTAAGATTTCTATGACTGTTAGTTTACACTTTTCCCTTTGGTCTTAACTGATGAGCTTTATGTCATTCTATGGAATTTGCCTATCATTCACATCAGAACAGGGCGTTTTTATTGCTCAAATGTTCATAGACTCTACATCTGTATGACAACATTAATGGGTGCAATAAGCTAGACAACAGAGGTATTCAGAGGCTTTATAACTGTTGAAATTTAAACTCTGGTACTGTTATACTTAATGTGTGATTTTGAAAAATTCCTGAAGTTTCAAACACTGATTTTGCAGATTGAAGATGACATGGTTTAACAATTTGTTTGAAACAGAAAAAAACAATGAAATGTAGGGTGCTAATTACCTGTTGACACAGAACAAGTAATAATGCACTTTCAACAATAACAAAGAATTGCAATTTCAGGTTTGTAGAATACATTAGAGAAAAGATAAATGGTCAATCAGTATTCATATCAAAACTTGATAATTAAAAACTTTATTTTAGAATTTCACGTTTTATTTTTGTTGGTTAGCTTTCTCAGAGTATCATTGAAAGACTGAAATTTCTCTTTTGCTCATGTTGTGGGCTTTTTATTATTTTTATACTTTTGTGTATGAAAATACACAAAGACAGCTCTATATAACCTACTTCAAAATTGTGTTTCAAAATTCTGTTTTTAGAGGATGGAAATATCAGTAGAGCATATAGTAAAAGACAAAGTTGTCTTACATACTTTGTTTATGATCTGTATTGCTCTAATACAACTCTGAAAATTCCATCACAGATTGTTCTGTTTACATAGCATTGGGTTTTCTTTTAGAAGTTAGTATAGGAGGAGAGATTTGGAGTTAAAAGTTTTATATTTCATTCTTTCTTTCATATAGTTATCTTATATGATGCAGTATTGAATATGATGGATTTATTACAAGTTTTTATATGCATTTTTTTTCTGCAAGAAGACAGAGTAGAATATTGCAGTGTCCTACTTTAAATTTCATCCAAAGCTTTGCTTTTAATGTTACTTACAAAATTATATTAAATGAACACATTCTGATTAAATAAAAGATCTCATCAAACTGATGATAACGTGTCATCAAACATGATATGAATACTTTCCAGATGTGTATATTTACTTATTTATTTATAATTCTGGTTCTGGGCCATTTTTCTATCATGTTTTCAGTATCCAAAAATAACTTATCAGGAGACTCCAAATACTTTAAATGTTCATATTATGATGTTAAATCTGATTGTTAAATTTTAATAGTTTTGAGTATTATCTTTTGAATTTATGTTTGAGGTTTGGTACCTCAGAAAATGTATACTATCTCTAAAAATAAAGGATGATAACCAGAACATTCCAATGCCCACTAAGATCAGTGAGATTAATTCAGCTGAATTTGTGTGGTTTCTTGTGAAAAAAAAAAAAAAAAAAAAGAACGGGGATCCATTATGTTTCAAAGGGATGCACTGCTCAAGACCAAGTACCAAACCTAGAAAAACTCAAAATAATGCATTTTCTGATTTCATGTGTTGAATTTATGAGTCCTCTGTCAGAGGACTGATCACAATAGGATCAAAATATTAGAGATTTTATATGAAATAAAAAAATGGCAGACTTCTTCTTGGGTTCCATGCTCAGCACCTAGTACAACAGCATGGAGAGAGAGAACAACTTTTGACTAGATTAGTTATGCAATCTCTGTCATATTTGTGTTGATTGATACAGTAATTTTGTAAATGGGGTTAGTGTGATATGTAGATCGCTAAATATGCACTATTGTTTTCAAAATGTTGAATAAGAATAGGAATCTGTAGGACAGAATTTATCTAACCCTAATAAAAATATTAAAAATTTCAGACAAATTCTTTCCTAAAAGTGCCTATTTGTATTCACTGACAATAAACAGAGTTTAGGGTGACCAGCTTAGATGCAGGTGTAGACCTGTAGGCCTTCAAAACCAGGTGATACTAATACTGTTCTCCATGTTTGTTCTTTTTTTCCTTGTAATTACCTTTCCCAAATCAGCAGGGTAATCAGGAGATTTTTTTATTAGCATTTGTTTGCTTGTTTTTGTTTTTTTTTCTTCCCTCTATTATGTTACTTTGAATCTCTTCATGTTTAGAAAATTGGTAGTGCTGGTAGTGCCATCCTTGACAAAGGAAGGGAAGTATGAATAGGCAAAATATTATGTATTCATTTTATACAATGGCTTGACTTTCTCTATTATTTTAAGATCGTAGTAGAACAGCTATGTAAACAGAAGAGGAAGGGGGGAAGAGTGTCTGGAAAGCTGCCTGGCAGAAAGGGACCTGGGGGTGCTGGTTGACAGCTGGCTGAATACGAGCCAGCAGTATGCTCAGGTAGCCAAGAAGGTCAAGAGCCTCCTGGCTTGTATCAAGAATAGTTTTGCCAGCAGGACCAGGGAGTCCCCATGTACTCAGATCTGGTGAGGCCACACCTCGAATACTGTGCTCAGTTTTGGGTCCCTCACTACAAGAAGGACATTGAGGCCCTGGAGCATGTCCAAAGAAGGGCAATAAAGCTGGTGAAGGGTCTAGGAAACAAGTCTTAAAAGGAGTGGCTGAGGGAACTGGGGTTTAGCCTAGAGTAAAGGAGGCTCAGGGGAGACCTTATCACCCTCTACAATCACCTTAAAGTGAGCTATATCAAGGTGGGGATTGGGCGTTTCCCCCAAGCACCAAGTGATAAGATGACGGGAAATGGCCTCAAATTGCACCAGGGGAGGTTTAGGTTGGATATTAGGATAAATTTCTTTACTGCGAGGGTTGTGTGGCATTGGAATACGCTACCCAGGGAAGTACCTGAATGATTCTATGACTTATTTATTTATTAAATTACAAAGTGGTTAAGGCACAGAAGGCACGTGTCCTTCAGCTGCTGATGGTGTAGCTGAGCAGACATAAATATACAAAAAAGCATAATTACATAACTAAATGATTTGAAATTGGCATCTGCCAATTTTGTACACGTTGTTAGTCATGGAAAATGCCTTTTTATCATAATCAAATGAATTCATAGAATGCATCCCAGAAAATCAACATAAATGCTATTTACTTTTGTACAATTGCTTACATAATTTATGGAGATGGCAGACAGGTTGACAGCAGATTGGTACTTAGACAAATCTGTTTCACACAACTGCAGTTAATCAAGTTGTCCTCTGGATGTACTGAATGGAATGTTAGCTGATATAATCCCTGAAGAAATTAAGAAACTAAAATAATTTGAAAAAATATTTATCCAAAACATGCAACCTCTTTCAGATCTTGTTTGTCTGAATACTAAAAGTGAATAAACTTCCCTCTAAATATTATGTAACAATAATATATTTTTTCTTCTACTCTGTTTGGAGGAAAATACATCTCATTTATCTATCTATGCTCTTCATTCTAATTTTGTCTTTCCTTGGAGAAATCTGCTTTGAAAGTATCTCTTAAAGTCCCAGGGTCTTTCTTATTTAGACAAAATCACAGGTTCACAGAAAGTTTTGGAACAGATAAAAAACTTTCTTGGTGCTCTTCTGAGTTAATAAACTCCTGGTTATAATCTGTTAATGGTACCAGAGCCTGGGTATTATATATATATATATATATATATATATATATGTATCTCTAAACACAAAAAAATGTCATCTTGCCCTGTCTTTTTTCAGTTAAATGAGTATTTATAAAAGCACATACAAATCATAGAATGTCATATAAGAAAACAAAACAAATACTAAAACGTTGTATCTCCAATTCCATATCTGTGCTATGATTTAAATGATTTTTAAATACATACTTTTGTAAGTAATATGAATACAAATTTAAAAACGTAACAGTTTGTTAGCTTGTCAAGTGTGGAGATCATGGAATCATAGAATCATAGTTTATCCTGAATTGGAAGGGACCCACAAGGGTCATCGAGTACAACTCCTGTCTTTGCACAGTACTACCTAAAAATTAAACCATATGTCTGAGTGTTGTCCAAAAGCTTCTTGAACTCTATCAGGTTTGCTGCTGTAACCACTTTCCTGGGGAGCCTGTTCCAGTGCCTGACTATCTTCTCAGTGAAGAACCTTTTCCTAATATCCAACCTGAATCTCCCCAGTGCCACTTTATGCCATTCCCTCAGGTCCTATCACTGGTCACCAGAGAGAAGAGATCAGTGCCTGCCCCTCTGCTCCTGTCCATGATGAAACTGTGGGCCGTGATGAGGTTGCCCCCTTAGTCTATATTTTCAAAGCTGAGCAAAACAAGTGACTTCAGCTGCTCCTCATATGTCTTGACTTCTAGACACTTCACCATTTTCATTGCCTTCCTTTGGATGCTCTCTGATAATGTCCTTTATATACTATGGTGCCCAAAACTGCACACAGTACTCGATGTGATGCCATACCAGTTCAGAGTAGAGAAAATCACTTCCATCGACTGGCCAACCATGCTGTGCTTGATGCACCACAAAATACGGTTGGCCCTTTGGGCTGCCATGACAGACTGTTGACTCATAGTCAATTTACCAATGGAGAAAACTTCCAGATAGTTTTCCTAAGGGCTTCTCTCCAGGCTCGTGTCCCCCAGACTGTATGCATATCCAGGATTATCCTGTCCCAGTCACAGAATCCAGTACTTGGTCTCATTAAATTTCATGTAGTTGGTGATTGCCCACCCCTCTAATTTTTCAAGATCTCTTTGCAAGGCCTCTCTGCCCTTGAGGAAGTCAACAATTCCTCCTAATTTAGTATAATCTTCAACCTTACTCAGTGTGCACTCGAGTCCTGCATCCAGACCATTTAGAAAAAATCATTAAAGAGAACTGTCCCTAAAATGGAGCCCTGGGGGACCCCACTAGTGACTAGCCACCAGCCTGATACAACCTTATGGACTATAACCCTTTGAGTCCAACCTGGCAGCCAATTGTTAGCTGTATGCTAGACATTTTGTCCAGAAGGATTAGTGTGAGAGACAATATCAAAAGCATTGCTGAAATCCAAAAAATTACATCTGTTGGCTTCCTTTAGTCAACTAGTTGTGGTAATCTTGTGTTGTGGTTTAACCCAGCTGGCAGCTGAACACCACACAGCCGTTCGCTCACCCTCCCCCCTCCCTCTCTGGGATGGGGGAGAGAAACGGGAAAGTGAAGCCTGTGAGTTGAGATAAAGACTGTTTATTAAGACAGGAAAATAATAATAATAATAATAATAATAATAATAATAGTATTACTAATAATAATGTGTACGAAACAAGTGATGCACAGTGCAATTGCTCACCACCTGTTGACCGATGCCCAGCCTATCCCCAAGCATCCAGCCCCCCACCCCAGCTAGCCACCCCTATATATTGTTTAGCATGACGTCAGATGGTATGGAATACCCCTTTGGCCAGTTTGGGTCAGCTGTCCTGGGTCTGTCCCCTCCCAGCTCCTGCTGCATCCCTAGCCTGCTCGCTGGCAGGACAGAGCACGAAGCTGAAAAGTCCTTGGCTTGGTGTAAGCACTGCTCTGCAACAATTAAAACATCAGCATGTTATCAGCACTCTCCTCATCCTAATCCAAAACATAGCACCCTACCAGCTACTAGGAGGAAAATTAACTCTGTCCTAACTGAAACCAGGACATCTTGTCAAAAAAAAAAAAAAAAAAAAAAGCAGGACTTTCCCCTGTTGAATCTGTATTGACTGTGAGCAATGACTCCATTGTCTTTCCAGTGTTTTTCAATAACTACCGGGATAATCTTCTCCAAAATAGGACTAGGTGATCAAAATTGGACTAGGTGATCTTGTCATCGATCTAGTCCTCAAAATTGGACTAGGTGATGTTGGAGGTCTCTTCCAACCTAGGTGATTCTGTGAAAATTTTAACAGGCACTGAAGTGAAACTGGCAGGCTTGTAATTACCAGGGTATTCTTTCCTGCCCTTCTTGAAAATTGGATAATGTTTGCCAACTTGCGGTTGACTGGGACATCTCCAGATTCCCCAAACCATTGAAAAACAATTAGAGATGTCTCATGATGACATCAGTCAGCTCTTTGAGTACCCTGGGATGAATCCCATCAGGCCGCATAGACTTATGTGTATCCAGATAGAGCAGCAAATCCCACACAAGGTAGGGGTTGGCTTGGAGTTTATAGTTCCTGCAGTCTCAGTCCTGCTTGGGCCTCTGATGGTTCCAGGCACCATCATCAGTGTTAAAGACAGAGATGAAGAAGGCATTACATGCCTTTGCTTTATTTATGTCCCTCTGTGCTGTGACCACCCTCACCAAGTAAAAGACCAATGTTATCTCTGGTCCTTCTTTTTGCTGTTAACATATGAACTCCAGGTCTGGAGTCCCCAGCACAAGAAGGATATGGATCTGTTCAAGCGGGTCCAGAGGAGGGCCACAAAGATGATCAAGGGGCTGGAGCACCTTTCCTCTGAAGATAGGCTGAGAGAGCTGGGGCTGTTCAGCCTGGAGAAGAGAAGGCTACATGGTGACCTTATCACAACTTTTCAGTACTTGAACGGGGCTTATAAAAAAGATGGAGATCAACTCTTTGCTCAATCAGATATTGACAGGATGAGGGGGAATAGTTTTAAGCTAAAAGAGGGGAGATTTAGATTAGAGGTTAGAAGGAAATTTTTCCTTCAGAGGGTGAAAGGAAATTTTTCACTCAGAGGGTGGTGAGGCACTGGAACAGGTTGCCCAGCAAGGTTGTGGATGCCCCATCCCTGGAGGTGTTCAAGACCAGGTTAGATAAGGCCCTGAGCAACCTGATCTAGTGGGTGGCATCCCTGCCTATGGCAGGGGTATTGGAACTAGATGATCTTTGAGGTCCCTTCCAACACGAGCTATTCTATGATTCTATGATTCTATGATTCTATGAACTCCTCCACTTGCCTCTGGCCTGGCTAGGAGCAAGGGCTTCCTGCTACAGTACTTCCTATAACATGCAACTGAAATCATGGGTTAAACTGGTTTAAAGGCCTATCCCTATCCTTGTCCTTTTGGACCAGGTCATATGGTTTAACATTGAAATGGACTCCTCCCTTCACCGTGCTCCAGACTGGGCAGGACATAAATAAACTTTCTATGCCAGATTCACAAATAAAATAACACTAATTCTTAAAAAGAAAATGGATAAATCATTCCAATTTAGCTGAGAAAAATACTGTGTACAACTGTGGTGGTTTTACCTTGCTGGACAGCTGAGCATCACTCACAATCACTCTCTCAATCTCCCTCCTCAGAAGACAAGTGGGAGAAAATACAATGCAAAGGACTCAAGGGTTGAGATAAGGACAGGGAAATCACTCAACAATTATTGTCACAGGCAAAACAGAATCAGCATAGGCAGATTAATATAATTTATCACCTATTACTAACAAGCTAGAGAAGTGAGAAACAAAGGAAATAAACTAAACACACCTTCCCCCCACCCACCCTCTTTTACCTCCTCCCCCAAGCGGTGCAGGGGAACAGGGAATGGGGGCTGCAGTCAGTCCCTAATGTGTCATCTCCACCGCTCCTTCATGGTCACTCTCTGCCCGTGCTCCAACTGGGTGTCCCTCCCACAGGACAACAATCTGCTTCGCCGTGGGACCCATGGGCTGCAGGGAGACAGCCTGCTCCACCAGGGGCCTCTCCACAGGCCGCAGGGGAACTTCTGCTCCGTGCCTGGAGCACCTCCTGCCCTCCTGCTGCACTGACCTGGGGGTCTGCAGGGCTAGTTCTCACTCCTTACTCTCCCAACTGCTGTTGCGCAGCTGTTTTTTTTTTTTTGTTTGTGTGTTTGTTTGTTTTTGTTTGTTTGTTTGTTTTTTCCCCTTTCTCCAATCTGCTTTCCCAAAGGCCCAACCAGCGTTGCTCACTGGCTCAACTCTGGCCAGCAGCAGGTCTCCTCTGGAGCCTAATGGAGCTGGCTTTGATCTGACATGGGGCAGCTGCTGGGCTCTGCTCACAGAGGTCACTCCTGCAGGCCCCCCTGGTACCAAACCCTTGCCATGTGTAGTGGGTTTACATGGCAAGGTTTTGGTAGCAGGGGGCCACAGGGGTGGCTTCTGTGAGAAGGATCTAGAAGCTGCCCCATGTTTGGTAAGGGCCCCACTGCTGACCAGAGCTGAGCCAATAAGTGATGTTGTTTTGCGCCTCTGTGAGAGCATATTTAAGACAGGGAAAAAAAAAAACGCTGTGCCACACAGCAGCTGGGAGAGTGAGAGGAGTGAGGGAACAGCTTTGCAGGCGCCAAGGTCAGTGAAGAAGGAGGGGGAGAGGTGCTCCAGGTGCTGGAGCAGGAGTCCCCTGCGGCCTGTGGTGAAGACCATGGTGAAGCAGGCTGTCCCCCTGCAGCCCATGGTGTACCATGGTGGAGCAGGGTTCCACGCTGCAGCCTGTGGAGGAGACCATGGTGGAGCAAGTGGACCTGCACCAACAGAGGCTGCGGCCTGTGGAAGACCCCTGCCGGAGTAGATTCCGGGCTGGACCTGTAGCCTGTGGAGAGGAGACCACGCAGGAGCAGGTGACCTGGCAAGAGCTGCTGCCTGTGGGGGATCCAGGCTGGAGCAGTTTGCTCCTGAGGGATGGACCCTGTGGTACAGACCCATATCTGGAGCAGTTCCTGAAGAGCTGCTGCCTGTGGGCAGCCCATGCCGGGTCAGTTTGGCAAGGACTGCATCTCGTGGGAGGGACCCCACAGCACAGGGGATGAGAGTGACCGAGCAGGAGTGGCGGAGAAGAAGCACTATAGACTGACCATAACCCCCATT
Source organism: Cygnus olor (assembly GCF_009769625.2). Taxonomy (NCBI): domain Eukaryota; kingdom Metazoa; phylum Chordata; class Aves; order Anseriformes; family Anatidae; genus Cygnus; species Cygnus olor. Next base: position 162,533,705 of record NC_049169.1, on the reverse strand, counting down.
CCCCCGTTCCTCTGCACCGCTCGGGGGGAGGAGGTGGAAGAGGGTGGATGGGGGAGGAAGGTGCTTTTGGTTTCTTTCCTTTGTTTCTCACTTCTCTAGCTTGTTAGTAATAGGTAATAAATCTAACTATCTCCTTATGCTGAGTCTGTTTTGCCCGTCACAATAATGACTGTGTGATCTCCTCGTCCTTATCTCAAACTTTGAGCCCTTTTCATCGTATTTTCTCCCCATTCCTCTTTGAGGAGGGGGAGTGAGAGAGCGGTTGTGGTGGAGCTCGGCTGCCCACCCGAGTAAAACCACCACACCATGTAAACCTGATACACTCTTTTATGAAGTTTTCTAAAATTTCGTCTCTTGTTTCCGAAATTGCATCAGCAGAAGGACTCCTTTAGCCAGAGAAGCATGTTCATCTCTGTTTACTTCCTTGTTTTCCAAATTGCACCCCTGTAGAACCTGGCTAAAATAAAAGGATTAACTGAAACTGAGCCAACTTAGCAGATGAAAACTGCAAGAATGCTGGCAGAAATGGTACCCAGCTTCCTGTTTTTGACAATATAAATAATGTTAACTGCTATGCAGATTTTGTCATGAAACTGCTGTGTATTCTACAAAAATTTGTACAATTCATGAAGGTAGCAGCTGGTAACTGTAGTTAAAGCTATTCAAAACCAAACTGGGAGTATTAAAGGAAACTGGACTTAATGCATGCACTGATTTGTGGATTTAATTACTTGTTTGCTTTCCTTAAGCGTGTACTGTATAACCAGACAGTGAATAAAGTGACACTGATGAGTTTCTGGGAAAACATCTCAAGCATTTGGAAGGCTGAAGACTTATAAGCCTTGACATACATTGGAAAAACATAGGTATTATCAAATATTTACTATCACTAATGATGCTTACACTAATGTATTTTAGGCAAAATCAGAACAGGGTAAGTGGTTGCCTACCTCAGATAATTATCTGACATTTGAGGAAGAGTTATTCTCCCATTTTCTTAATTTGCTAGTGGCCCGTTTCATAATACAAAGTCTGTCCTACTTTTCCACTAATTATTTTTTTTTTTGAGCTAATTGGTGTGTAGTTTCTAAACTTTGGAGGTATGTGTACATGTGTATATGTATATTCATACTTGTGCATGTATATATATATATATTTGTAAGTGTGACTTCTGGGAATACATTGTCATACATTCTATAATAGGATTTTCATATATTGCAAAACATTCCGTGTATAGAGAAGGGAAAGGATAAGCTGGCTGGTTTTCCCTTTAGCTTTCCTCTTGAAATGAACCCAACTTCAGCCAGGAAATGTATTTCAACCCAAGATACTTCAAGGTTCTCCAATTTAGATTACATGTCTCAAAAATTATATATACATATATATGTACACACACATGTATTTCTAACTCATTATTTTACTATATATACAAGAGGAGATTGTAATGAGGTAGAGAGCTAGTATGAATTATTTACTCTATGCTGTATGGTGATACTACTGACCTTGTACATAAAAAAAAAACAAAAAAAAAGGTACTCCTTCTGCCTTTACCATCTATAACACACTGAATGTATGTTCGATAAAGATTTTGCTGTATTGGTTTTAGAGTAAATTCAGAAATAGCTTTCCATAGCTTTCCAAGAATTTCTAATAATGTTAAGAAGTTCAAACAATTATTATTATTTTAAGTTGATGTGAGACAGCATTTTCAGGGATTATGGCTATTTCAACCAAAAATGGGTGAACCAACTCAGATAAAACAAGAGCTAACCTAGCCTTTGTCCATTCCTGGAATTAAACTCCTGTTGACATTTGTAAATGTCATAACATTTACATTTTTTCAAACTATTTTTTTTTATGTCTCGACTACTGCTTTGGAATGATGAGACCAAGATACTGTAAATGAATCTGACTTTAAAAAGCACTGTGTTCCTATACCCTGAAAAAATCTGTTGTCTCAAAAAGACACAAGTAGAACTGAGCAAGAAAAAGCTTTTTTTTTTTTTTTTTTCATCCTGCAACTGTTCCCTGCTGTGTATCAAGATGGATCTCACAACTTTCAAGGTTTAAAAAAACAACAACAAACAAACAGAGCCATAAGGCAGCCTAGCGCACCTACCTGGGTAAAAAGAAGTTTGCTTCTCATCCAAGCAGCTGTCTATTTGCACTTTATTATTTTTGTTTAATCCCTTACAATCTATTTCAAATGCTGAGGATAGACTTTCCTCTCATCTTCTTTGAATAGAAATGTTGTTTGTATCATACTTGAGGAAGTTTCTAGTACCAGCTTCTTGAAAATATTTCAATTTGATAAATTTATATTTTAGATTAAAAACTATTTTGTTGAAATAATTGCAATCATAGCCTATCCCAAGATGAATTTTGAAATCTAAGGAATATAAACCATCAATTGTAGTCAGATTTTTTCGTTATTTAAAGAAAAAGGAAAAAGGACAGTATCTGTCTTCATTTATTATTATTATTATTATTATTATTATTATTATTATTATTATTATTATTATTGTTATTATTATTATTATTATTTTCTTAGAGAAAGAAATTAAACTGTAACCAACAACAAGAAAAAAAAATAAGAAAGGAAACGTTCTAATCAGGTCTGTTCAAACTCTCCCTATAAATATGTGTGTGTGTCTAGATGTGCTATGAGCTCCACCAGTGTTTTTCTAAATCATGGCTATATTATAGATATGATGTACGATGAACTCAAAGTAAACCATATATCTAATGTCAGTTTGCTTTAAGCACGTCAGTCATCTTTTCTTTACTTTAAATGCTGAACTGTTTTTCCTTGGTAGCTGGGAAGCTAGCCTCTACTTTAAATAAAGTTTGAAACCTAAGTAATCTTTGAATAGATCCCATTTCCCTTATATCCAGAGTATTTTATTTATTTATTTATTTGGAAGCAAGAAGGGAGTCAAGAATAAACAGAAGAAGGATAATACTATCAAATGCCTTTTTTTCCCCCCCTGTTATTTCTGAAGTATACAAACGAAATTGCTTTCTGCCAAGTGTAAAGGAAGAGAAAGAATATACTGAACCTCAAGCAGAAATAGGAAAGTTTTCCACCGTTATTTTAACTTCTGGATGAAAATCAATGATAATTAAATTTGAAAACACAATATAGCATAAGGACATTGAGGCCCTGGAACCTGTCCAGAGAAGGGCTACAAAGCTGATGAAGGGCCTGGAAAGTCCTTTGAGGAGCGGCTGAGGGAACTGGGGTTGTTTAGTCTGGAGAAGAGGAGGCTCAGGGGAGACCTTATTACTCTCTACAGCTACCTGAAAGGAAGTGGTGGGGAGCTGGGGGTTGGCCTCTTCTCTTAGGTAACTGGTGATAGGACTAGAGGGCATGGCCTAAAGTTGTGCCAGGGGAGGTTTAGATTGGAAATTAGGTGACATTTCTTCTCAGAATGAGCAGTCAGGCATTAGAATGGGTTTCCCAGGGAAGTGTTGTCATCACCGTCCCTGGGGGTGTTCAAGGGTTCAAGGAAAAGTTGGACCTGGTGCTTAAGGGACATGGTTTAGTGTGTGACATTGGTAGTAAGGTGATGGTTGGACCAGATGATCTTGGAGGTCTTTTCCAACCCTAATGATTCTATGATTCTCTGATATTTATATATGAAATATTTATTTTCCATAAATGGAATACAATGGCTACTAAAAAGGAACAGTGAGTTGAAAAATTGTTTCTGTCAACAATTAAAATAAAGGTCTTTTTCAGTGGAAGTTTTTCTTGTCTGAAATAAGCATCATTCTGAATTTAATTTTTATCTCTAATTCTGTACAAAAGACATTGGTTTTGTTCCAGTGAAACTGTGCTGCTAGAGGTCGAAGAAAAAGAATGGCCCCTTCTGAAAAAAAATGTAAAAATAATTTATTTTTACATAAAGGAGAATTTACACTTGCATACCCATTATGAAGATTCTGAAAGAGGTTTATTTTCTCACAGCCTTCCATGTACATTTGAAAAAATACAGGAGTATCCCATTATTCAGGGGCTATTTGATGCTAAAGATATCTGAAAGAACATAGGGTAACTGCCTCCCACTATTGAGAAGGAAAAGGCTATTTACATCCATAAATGTTACCTGTGTTTTAGTCTACATGAACAGCTTAAATACCTGAATATGGAAGGATTGAAAGTGATGAGCATTTCCATTTTAATGTCACTAGATTTTAATTATATCTCTATGCATTCCTATTATAGGGTCTCTAAACCTTCCATCCATATAAACCATCTCTAAACCATCCATCTTTCTTCATTTAATCTTCAAAATTCATCACTCCTCATTGATTTCTGCACTAGACAATCTTATACTCAGTAACAAAAAACATAACGACTTAGATAACAGGAAAAAGAAAAAAAAGAAAAAAAAGAAAACAGACAAATCTCCCATTTGTATTTTGCTTGACTGATTAAAAGGGAATTAACCATTCAGAGAGCATCAGAGAGCAGCGTAAGTGATTAGTCCAGGACAGAAGCAAGCTGAACTACAGAATTCGGAGGATTTCACTGCAGTGGTATTCCTACCTACTCTTGTCTTTGTACAGCAACAAGCTCAATTATGAGGGAGGGACAGGGCTTTTCAGAGCCATTCTTCCATAGAAATGAGATTGTAAATGGAATAAATTGATAAAAATGTTTCAGTATTATTTCCTCTCTTTAACCTGCCTAGAGTAAGGTTTTTTTAATATTATTATTATTTACTGAATTTCTACTTTCATAGGAATGTGTTCATAATTTTTCAGTGCATATTTATTATGATTTTTTATATTTGGTTTCTAATTTGAGTTTTGTGTTGTACAAGATGCTCCCATGATTTTAGTGCTATTGTTTCCATGGCTTTACTGAAATAGATCACTGCAGATATTTTATAAAGCAAGATTTAAAGTGTCTGGACTCCTGGTGTTTAGCATCCCTTTTGTGTTTCTCAGTTCTGGAAAAAATAAGCTAATTTGGATCTGTTTCATGGCTTAGATTTAGACTGCAATCAGTTATATTTCTGTGGCTGATGCTATGCCAGAATTAAATAGTTTTGACCTCCACTTCCACTCAGTTATTAATCACTGTCCACTGAGATCTGCTATTTTAACTGTACACCTCAAACTTTTCATTTCTAAGATGATCTGGGTTAAACAGAATACTTTCAGTAGCAGAGTTTTTGACAGAAACATGTATAAAGTAGGTACACAGTGGAAGATTTTAAATGGTATATGTAAGGGTAATTGTTTGGTGGTAGATTTTAAACAGGGCATGTAAGGATAACATTTTGCAAGGGGTGAAAAGCAGATGTCAGGGCAGCAAAAGTCACCTTCAAGTTTGGTTCAGTTGGAACCACAGCAACGTGACTATCAGGAATGGCATTGAGCTAAACAAAGCACCTCTGAAAACTGATCATGAGCTTAATGGTACACAGATAAACCTGAGACCTCTGCTACTGTTGAAAACAGCTGTAGGTTTCTGCAAGTGCTCGTAGCAGCTATGTTACAAAATTTCATGGCAATCAGCAGAAACTACTAGCAGAGTGAAAACTGAACCTAGAAAAAGCTGCATTTGGGGGGAAATTTAACATTGCCTTCTGAGTGATGGAATGGATACTTTGCTTTTTTTTTTTTTTTTTTTTTTTACTCAAGTTTTAATAATGAAATTTTCATATGTATCAAGGAATATAAGAATGTTAGATAAAAAAAATCCATTTGTTTTTAATGATATAAGTAAAAAATAATCAGAAAATCATCAAAATAAGAAACTGAGAGAACAGATTACATTAATGGAAATTGATATTTTATTTTTTTTTAATATGTGGATCAGTAGTATTGCTTTTTTATGTTTTAGCTTAAACAGTTTTCATGAACAATGCACAGTGTCCTTTACTTCCTCTTTAAATACAGGAGATGACAATATTCTTTATATGGTAAACTTTTTTTCAGTAACTCATTGAAAAATTTTCTCATGTTCCAGGGATGGGATGCCCACAGCTTCTCTGGGCAACCTGTTCCAGTGCCTCACTACCCTCAGAGTAAAGACTGTCCTTATATATAATCTAAACCTACCCTCTTTTACTTTAAAGCCATTACCCCTTGTCCCATCACTTCACTTCCTGACAAAGAGTCCCTCCCCAGTGTTTCTGTAGGCACCATTTAGGTATTGGAAGTGCACTATAAGGTATCCCCAGAGCCTTCTCTTCTCCAGGCTGAAAAACCCTGACTCCCTCAGCCTGTCTTCATAGATGGGAGATTTAGATTAGATGTTAGGAGAAAATTCTTTACTTGGAGAGTGGTGAGGCACTGGAGCATGTTGCCCAGAGAAGTTGTGGATTCCCCGTCCCTGAAGGTGTTCAAGACCAGGTTGGATAAGGCCCTGGACAACATGGTCTAGCGGGTGGCATCCGTGTCCATTGCAGGGGGGTGGATCTTTAAGGTCCCTTCAAAATCAAGCCATTCTATAATTCTATGATACCCTACTAAACTGTTCTTTCTTTCTTTTTTTTTTTCTTTTTTTTTCTTTTTTTTTTGTGTTTTTTTTTTTTTTTTTTTTAATAGAAATCTTTTTAACCAGGAACACATTTATTTGAGGAAGAAACAATGAAGTAGAATATCAGAATGTTTTCAACATGCAATTATTTCAATTGTAAATGCAATATCTTTCTTTTTCATTAAAACTAAGTAGTAAGACTATATGTCTGATATTCTTTATAATTGCAGTTAAACGTTTTCTAGAAAAATGTAAGAAGTATATTTGTTATGAATAGGCTTTCCTCAAGATTTTAACAGCAACAACAAGTAGCAGCAACGAAAAGTAGAAACTTTTGAAGACTACGGAATTTGCTCTTATGAAGATAAGCTAATTCACAAGAAATTTTATGACAGAGGAAATTTATAGAATGAAAATCTGTGGTCTGTCTCTTCCACTTCTGCCATCCAGAAGGTGACTATTTCAGTCAATGCTAGTCATAGCTGCTGTTATGGTGAACAGAAGAAAATATAAGCACAATAACACTCCAACAATCTAGGGTGTTATATTAATAGGAGATACCTTCATTCTAATTATCTCAAAGGAAATATAGATAACTTTCTAGAGTTTTTAACAGTTAAGGTTGCCACATACAATTTTCCCAAAACAGACTGGACATGGAGCAAAGACTGGATGATATTAACAGTGACAGCAATGGACATTATAATTAAGTGATCTGTTTTTCTTCAAGAATGAACAAAAAGAAATATCAGTAGATACACATACAAAATCGTGCATAAGTGTTAAAGATTTTGTAAGACACAGGAAGAATGTACCAATGGTTGCACTGTGACTTTGTTCATTTTATAGCTGCGTGAACAGATAAGTAATGTGTGCAGACCTGAGGTTACCGAAATCCTTTGAAAACTTACTGAGGAAGAAAAGTCAGGTGATTCCCAGGAGAGCTGAGGGTGAAGCAAAAGCTGGGCAATAAGCTACTGCTGGAATGTGAAACAAAGCAATTAAGTGGAGGCAGTCAGACTAGATGTTAACTGTGATCTTTTTTGCCTTGAAAGTGATGAATTGGGTAAAGCCTGGGTCAGACATTCCCTCAGTGATCAACATACTTATGAGATTAAAAGGTGTTGTGTTTATTTGAGGGAGAAAATATCTTCAGAAAGACAAAGGGTCAAAGACGTCAACTTGCAGTAACTCAAACAAATATTCAAGTTTTGTGCTTTTGAATATATCTTACAGAGCAACATGAAAAAATGTACATTAATAAAAAATGTAAAAAAAAAGTACATTAAAAATGTACATTAACAACATTTGGATAATCATCCACTATGTTACATAAATAAATAAATAATGAATTAATTAATTAATAGAAAACCATAACTTCTAAAATCAAGAGAAGGGAAAAAAGGAAGGGAAAAGCGAAGGGAAGGGAAAAGGGAAGGGAAGGGAAGGGAAGGGAAGGGAAGGGAAGGGAAGGGAAGGGAAGGGAAGGGAAGGGAAGGGAAGGGAAGGGAAGGGAAGGGAAGGGAAGGGAAGGGAAGGGAAGGGAAGGGAAGGGAAGGGAAGGGAAGGGAAGGGAAGGGAAGGGAAGGGAGGGAAGGGAAGGGAGGGAAGGGAAGGGAGGGGAAGGGAAGGGAGGGGAAGGGAGGGGAAGGGAGGGAAGGGAAGGGAAGGGAAGGGAAGGGAAGGGAAGGGAAGGGAAGGGAAGGGAAGGGAAGGGAAGGGAAGGGAAGGGAAGGGAAGGGAAGGGAAGGGAAGGGAAGGGAAGGGAAGGGAAGGGAAGGGAAGGGAAGGGAAGGGAAGGGAAGGGAAGGGAAGGGAAGGGAAGGGAAGGGAAGGGAAGGGAAGGGAAAAGGGAAGGGAAGGGAAGGGAAGGGAAGGGAAGGGAAGGGAAGGGAAGGGAAGGGAAGGGAAGGGAAGGGAAGGGAAGGGAAGGGAAGGGAAGGGAAGGGAAGGGAAGGGAAGGGAAGGGAAGGGAAGGGAAGGGAAGGGAAGGGAAGGGAAGGGAAGGGAAGGGAAGGGAAGGGAAGGGAAGGGAAGGGAAGGGAAACTGTCCTTAAATTCTTCAGTTATTGAAGTCCATTTCTTGAAAAGAGAACCACAATTAAAAGCATCTATTCTTAACATAGTAAGGAGAAAATAATGATATATAGTATTTTCTCCTTGCCTTGCCTTTGTCTTGTCTTGCCTTGCTTTTGCCTTGCCTTCCTCCCTTCCTTCCTCCCTTCCTCCCTTCCTTCCTCCCCCTTTCTCATTCTTTCTTTCTCTTTCTTTCCTTCTTTCTTTCTCTTTCTCTTTCTCTTTCTCTTTCTCTTTCTCTTTCTCTTTCTCTTTCTCTTTCTCTTTCTCTTTCTCTTTCTCTCTCTCTCTCTCTCTCTCTCTCTCTCTCTTTCCTTCCTTCTTTTCTTTCTTATGCATTACACATAGACAAAGGTGAAATGAAGTGGAGCATGTTATGAGTAAGGAAAATATCACTGATATAAAACAGCTGCTGATATAAAACAGTTGCTGACAGCCCATGGTTTGCCAGGTACATCAGCTGGTTCCTGGTTCATTTCTCCAATTTGTGATACGATGACATTGGTGATGGTTAGACCAGACATTCTTGAAGATCTTTTCCAACTTTAATGATTCTATGATTCTATGATATGGCTGATATTTCTGGGTCTGCGTAAGAACTGCCTGTGTCATTTCACTTCATTTTTCAGTAGAATCCCGGAAAATGGTGAAAAGAAAAAAAAGAAAAAAAAAGAAAAAAAAGAAAAAAAAAAGAAAAAAAGCATGGGAGTTGGGAAGGAATACATATGTATAAGAGTAGAAAATGGTGGAACTCAGGATTTCTTAGGATGGTTCTTATGATTAGTGAATGGGCAATTGCTAGTTACTCCCACTCATGAACTAAATTCAAGACATCACAGTAAGTCTGATAGTGTACAAATGAAGAAGAGAGTCACAGGGAAGCTAAGCCATCCTCTTTTTACTCCTCCTGGAATTTTCAATCCTCCACTTTCTATTTTTTTCCTTTCCTGAGAATTTTCAATCCTCCACCTTCTATTTTCTTTCCTTTCCTGAGAATACCCCAATGCATAGGAGACAGAATAAGATCCCCCACTTTTCCCCTCTTTTGTTCTGCTGTATACCTAATTTTTCGTTGACGGACTTCCAGAGTTAGACTCTTCATATTTATTAAGAGCAATCTAGATACAGAGTCTAGAGATAGAATCAATGTATGTTTACATTTTAAATCAACATCCTTAGGTTGCTTCTAGCTCTACCTGAGATAATCAAATGTACTGTCTGTTTTGCTCTCTCTGTAGATTTTGTTTTTCAGCTTTCTCATCAGCGTGCATCATTATGTGCAACTATGACATTTTAAAATATTCCATTTTTGTTTACACAGTCATCTTTGATATACACTGACTCTTCATGAACACAACAGTGACCTACATCTTTCATCCATCTGAGAGCAAGGTACTAAGAAAGTTTTATATTCTTTTTTTTTTTTTTTTTTTTACACACACAAAAAAAAAATCTAGTTCATTGGACCTCCTAAATTTCTTCAGTATGGAATTAAAAAAATAGGTTAGAGCAATTAGCAAACTAAGACGCTACTGTGTAAGTACCAGGGTTATGCATGTTCTTTGAAGTTCCTAGCTGAACTAAACCGAAGTGCTGTCATGCTCTAGTAACATTCAGATGAACAAAAGCACTCCAGCTGTTCCCCTCACCCTTTCAAACATTATGTTACTTTTAGCTGTCATCTAATTTATTGCAGAATAGAAAAAATGCTTTCCTCTTCTCTTGGTGAAATGTAACAGATTGCTGCACCTTTTCATGGGTTATACTGTTCACAATTGCAATTTGAGATATGGTTTTTGTATTCAGACACAGCCTCATTTAAGCCTAGTAGCAGAAGCCTAACAGTAAATCACATGGTTTTTCTTTTCTTTTTTTTTTTTAAAAAAAAAAAGTTAAAAAAAGAAGGAAGTCTGAAAAGAGATTATCTCTCTCTTGACATTTAGTAGATAACAGCAAGATAGTTGATATGTGGTAATTGGTAACTTCATATTTTTTATTATGTTTCAAAAATAATGTTTAAAAATAATGTTTTAGGAAGATCAGAGTGCATACCAGTCTGTACCAACTAACTATTCCTATCTGTACCTTGAGTTAGTAGTCTCTAGTTCTAGGGAATATCTTTTAGGTTTGGAGTGTAAAGTTTTAATCTGAAGCAATAAGGAAGTCGAGAGACTGGCAGAGTCATGAATATACTGTGAAGTGTGAGAAGGTATTTGAGAATCTCTGCTATGCAGGACTGTTGGTGCCCTACACTACATGTACTCTGCGTAAATGGAAGACGCTAAAAGAGCTGTAGCGTGGGAATGGGTAGCAAAGAGTGAACAGCATAAAATACAAAATCCATGGCTACCGTTGCAAGATTGACAACCACAATATGTAAGTCAAGTGTCAAAGTAGGAACAGCTGGCCTCAGAACTGCCTCACCAAAGGAGAAGACTGTTAATGTTAGTTATATTTTAGGAATTAAATATGTTGTTACCTAGTTTGTCTACCTTTTTTTTTTTCCTCGCTCTCCTCCGTGAAATATTGTTTGCTTATATAACTGACCTATGTTTGCAATACAAGAAAATTGAGTATCACAAGGTATAGCTTAATCATCTGATGTCTCTGGGTAGAGGCTTGAACCAATGCTTTGTTAGCTATCCAAATTACATGAACATTTCCCGCACTGCTGCCAACCAAGACTTCACAGAAGGATTACAAGAACAGACATTATTTCTAATAATTTTATTTATTAGACACCTTTTTGTAAAGACCAAACAGAGTGTGGCCTTAAGGGAAAACGAACAAACAAAGAAAAAAACCAACAAAAAAAAACAACAAAAACCCAAACCAACCAACCAAAAAAAAATAAAACAAAGCACACTAGTGATAATCTATCTTCGTAAAAATTCCTTTTGCAACATTTCTACTGATCCTTTTATTAGTAATTTATAAGAAAAAAAAAATAAAAATCTCTGGTTTAAGCAACAGGTTGGCAGAGATGTGAGAAGAATGGACCAAAGTATGGAAGATAAATAATTAAAAAAATCCAAATGCTGTGCTAATTACTTGAGAAACAGAATATCATCAAACCAACTGCTTGCTCCATTTTGTTGCAGGAAATGGCAGTGGTGATTGTATCAGAAATGAGGAAGAGTCTGTAAATGAGGAGAAACACAGGTGGTGAAATGATTAATGTTGGATCTAAACAGTACAGGTGTCTGGCAGTTCTTGAAATGCCCAGGAAATAAATGGGATATTTATTCTCCCTGACAGGAAGAGGAAAAGCCTGTGCTTGATTCTCCTTCTCAACAAATGAAGTGTTGAGTAAACTGTTCTGTTGATTTATTATAGTGGTATCAGCTAAGACTCCTACTGAAAAATTTCCATTGGTATTTTCTGCATAGGCCACTATTTCAAGAATCTTCCCTCTAATCTAGAATATTAAAAATAAAAATATGCTGCAGTAATTTTGGTAAAAAGGATACACGTGAGAAACGTCTGATACAACTACTATTGCTCTCTCTTTATATGTATCTATCTAAAGAAAAATAATATTCCAATGCCTGAATATTTTCTCAATTGTTTTTTGTAATCATTTGATATAGTTAGTCTTGGACCTGTCCCTCTGCTGTATATGTTTGTTGCACCAGCATTTATTTGTTCTGAGTTCAATCCATGTTCATCCTCTAATGATTTATCCCTATGAATAATTTTCCATCTGAGGTTGTTTCATTATAAAGGGTCTAGGATTTAGTCACATGGAATTCCATTATGGAAATTTAATCTCCATGTCACTTTGTAAATGGAGATTAGGGATCTTTCATCCCTATTTTATCACAAGAGAAGGCAAATAAAGTATAATTTATTTTGAAACTAAGAAGATTTTACTGATGAAATCAGTAATTGCACTTTTTTGTAGTACAGACAAATAATATTATATATACTTTTTAGATAGAGTATTTCTTTCTGATAAATTATTTTGAAAGTTCTTATTTTTTGTCTTCAGATTAAAACTTTAGTACAAAACCTAAAAGGGATAGGTAATCACTATTATACTGTGTTTGGTAAAGCTTTTGAAATACTGACCTCTTTGGGTAGGTAAACCACAAGATAATTGGAAAGTAGCAGGGGAGGGGGGAGTTGTCCAGAATCTTAGGAGGAGGAAGACCACATTGGATCATAGACTATACAGAAACAAAGATATTACCTGGATTGATATTCTTCTAACTGTGCATTACAGATTCAACTTAGAATCATAGAATCATAGTGTATCTTGAGTTAGAAGGGACCCACAAGGATCAGCAAGTCCAACTCCTGCATCCAAACAAAAATAAACCATATGTCTCAGAGCATTGGCCAAATGCTTCTTGATCTCTGACAGGCTCAGAGCCGTGACCATTTCCCTGTGGAACCTCTTTCAGTGACCAACCACTATCTCAGTAAAGAACCATTTCCTAACACTCAGCATGAACCTCCCCTATCACAGCTCCATGCCATTCCCTTAGGTCCTGTCACTAGCCACCACAGAGCAGAGATCAGCACCTCCCCTTCTGTTCCCCTTCATGAGGAAGAGGATGAGGTCACCCCTTGGTCTCTTCTCTAGGCTAAACAAAGCAAGTGACCTCAGCTGCTTCTCATACATTTTCCCCTCTAGACCCTTCACCATCTTTGTAGCCCTCTTTTGGACACTCTCCAATAGTCTTATGTCCTATGTGGCACTGAAAACTACACGCAGTACCTTAGGTGAGGCCACACCAGCGTAGAGTAGAGCAGGACAATCACTTCCCTCAGCTGGCTACAATGCTGTGCTTGATGCACCTCAGGATGCACCTGGCCTTCCTGGCTGCCAGGGCACACTGCTGACTCATGTTCAATTCAAAATCAACTAGAACCCCCAGATCCCTTTCTGCAAGGCTGCTCTTCAGGCTCTAGTCCCCCAGCCTGCACATATATATATATATCCAGGGTTGTCTGGATATAGGCACAACTTGGATTGTTAGTGCCTTCCGTTTGATGAAATTGCTTATATTTATTGTGGTAAACCAATACAGGAGTGAGACAGTAGCAGATGGGAATATAGTTGCTCCTAGAGAAGAATTTGTTGGCATACATCCATAAAGTTTATCTTTGCAGCCTTTACTAAAGTGATTTCTTTCCATTTCCACTGCAGTCTGTAATGTCATCATCTATTGAACCAAAACAAAAACAAAAACAAAAAAAAAAAAAAAGGAAATTTAAAGTTAACTTGTTTATTTTGCTTATTTTTTTTGGAAATATGCAATCGAACAGAAGTTACTATGAATGTACTCTATAATTGCATTGCAAGATGAATTAATATGTAAAAAAAAAACTTTATAATTAAGATAAAATCTGTTATTTTCATGTTCTTCCTTTCTTTATGATAAATGATTCCTGGAAAGATTAAGGTTCTTCTTTACTAAATGAAATGAAGCAATAACCTGAACTACAATTTTTGAAGTTTCATATATATACAATTTTTAGAAATAGCTATGTTAGAGGTGGATACTTTCTGCATTCAACCCTTTCCAACCGCCCCGCCCCCCGGGAAATCTGGGAGATTCATCTCCAAGATGAATCTACAAGCAATATTTTCTAAATAAGAAGAAATATGAAATAATATTAATTAATTTGTTCAGGAAATTCTTCTGAAAATAGGCTCTTCTTGAAAACTACAGGTAGCAATATTAAGGAAAAGGTTTAAGAGGAAAAAACTGTGATTTCTCAGAACTTTATGAAATAGTCTGACATTACATTCATTCATAAATTCCTATGCTTGTGGGAAAATACTTCAATTCATTATTTCAGTATTATGTTTTTGAAAAACTAACAAGCTAACAACCCTCAGAACTTTCTTATCTGATGTAAAGCTGCTTAACATTTAACTTCCTGAAAAATAAGGTACTTTAAACACACCATGAATACTGTTGTAAACTTACAAAAGGTGTGCGTTACTTTTTTTTTTTTTTTTTTTTTTTTTGTATTTGACAACATAGAAATGTTGGTTAGAAGCTTAAAAACAGTACATAAAAAAAAAAGAAGTTTATTAAGAATGCTTAAAAACTATTGAAATTCTTGGAACTAGTCATGCAATAGTTCTGTTGTTTCTTCTACATTATTGCTATTTGTAAGTTTAGTAGGCAAATGTTTCAGGCAATTAGTATTGCAAACAAAAGCTACTAACTTTAAGTATTCCAAGCACAAATACAGGTTGGGTGGAGAATGGATTCAAAGCAGCCCTAGTGAGGACCTGTGGATGTTGGTTGACAAGAAGCTCAACATGAGCCAGCAATGTGAGCTTACAGCACAGAAAGCCAACAGTATCCTGGGCCACATCAAAAGAAGCGTGGCCAGCAGGTCGAGGGAGGTGATTCTTCCCCCTCTGCTCTCATGAGACACCAGCTGGGGCACTGCGTTCAGCCCTGGGGTCACTAACGAGAAGGCTCTGGGGAGACCTTAGAGAGCAATTCCAATACCTAAAGGGGGCCTACAGGAAAGCTGGGGAAGGACTCTTTACAGGGATTGTAGTGATAGGATAAGGAGTAATGTCTTTAAACTAAAAGATGGTGGGCTTAGATTAGATATAAGGAAGAAAATCTTTATTCTGAGGGTGGTGATGCAATGGACCAGGTTGCCCAGAGAAGCTGTGGTTGCCCCATCCCTGGAGGTATTCAAGGCCAGGTTGGATGGGGCTTTGACCAACCTGGTCTAGTGGGAGGTGTCCCTCCCCATGGCAGGGGGCTTGGAACTAGGTGATCTTTAAGGTCCCTTCCAACCCAAACCATTCTGTGTTTCTGTGATTCTATTTAGGACTTTTTTGATACAGCATCTTCTCTCTTTTTAGATAAATAAAATTTTGCAATGGAGAGTAATAAAGACAGTTAGGAGCTATTTTATATATTCCTGGAGATTTGTTTTCTATTTGTGTTCTGTTGATTTATGTATATAAGAAAATAAATAAATAATCAGGGTTTTGCACTGTATGCTATATTATGAAAAATTTTTTTACTGAACTCATCACAATTCTTTGGTATAAAGTTGTTAAGACACTTCATTTATACTAAGAAAGAAAGAAAGAAAGAAAGAAAGAAAGAAAGAAAGAAAGAAAGGTGTTTTCCTTTTATTAAGCAAAGTAGATGACATTCCTCATAAATATACTAGATGACATAGATATGTTTTCACAAAATGGTGTTTTAATCTAGTCAGCATTTTCCAATGACAAAACTTTCCACTCAAGCTTCTTAAATCAGTTATTTTTCTAATGTTTAATAGCATTTATTTATTGTTATTAAGAACAAATTATTGTTGAGTGCATAATTTTTCTCTATTTGCCAACACAGAAACTGTGTTCTCTGGATATCACCTGTTTCTCTAAAATGTATTGAAATAAGGTAAGGATAATTTGAATGATAATGTAATGCTTCTTATTTAAAAGGGATCTCTATCACTTAAGGCACCATGTCACATACTCCTTGTTTAGAGCAGTCCTGTGAAACACCTATTAGTGTCATTTATTTATAAGGATGATGAAATTATCATCTTGTTATATAATTATATAAGTAGGAAGCTCTTCACAATGTTTCTGTTGCTAGTCTGATTAAAAATTGTCATTAAAGAACTTTAAATACAATGATTGACAAAGGAGAACTGTTGTAAGAAAATGACAGATGCCAACAAGATTTTCAATTAATACCATTACAAAATACTAGTCTTTTCTAGAATTTTCTCTTCCTGGCTTTGATGTTTGATTTCAGTCCTCTTTCATTCCCTTATTGCCCCCACAACCAACACCACACCTCAGTCCTGTTATGACCCACTTATTTTGTTGTCACTTATCTTAGCTGCTTGTTGTTTGTGACAAAGTTAACTGAATAGTCTTCCTCCCTCCTCCAACCTTCTTCCAACCCACAGAGCAGATGGTCTCACATCTTTGTCTAACATTTTCAGCTTAAAACCCAAACATTACGGAAAACATAAGGGTCTAGTATTCCTCCCCCCCTCCCCTTCACTGATGCCATGATGCAGAAGTAGCACAAAACAGAGAAAATCTTTTTCTATATTTCATACAAAACTTCTTATACTTAGAGATCATAGGCTGCTGTGCAAAATTAATTCCATGAGCTACAAATACAAATCTGGAACATAACTTCGTGGGACTGACATGCAGGCTCACATCATTCTTGGTTATCCATACATCAGAAAAAGCAACTTCAGGAAACTGTGTAGAGCTGACATCCAGGGACAATGACCTTACCCCCAACACCCCTCACAATATTCATCAAAGCTTGTCTGCAGGATCAGAAGAAAAAATATGTTATCAAAACAACAGTCAGTCATCTCTGAACACAAGGTAACAGACAGGATCAGTAACTTTAAATCTTTCTTGTTTGGTCTTGTGAAAGGTAAGACGTTTCAGGTGCTGGAATGAAAGGTTTTGACGTAAGCAGAGGAAGACAGAAGCAGACAGCATTTGAGGGAGATATGGTGTCATTAACATATTTACTAAACTGTGAAGTTATTTACCATTGAGTATATGGTAAGGTTTTGGTAGTGGGGGGTCTGCAGAGTGGAGTGGCAGAGGGAACACCAACGTCAGAGGAGGAGGAGGAGGTGCTTCAATGCACAGGAGATACCCACTGCAGCTCAAGGAGAGCCCATGATGGTGCAGATTTTTCCTGACAAGAGCTACAGTCCATGCAAAAATCCATGAGGGAGCAGCCTTTTTTTTTTTTTTTTTTTTTTTCCCCTGAAGAACTGCAGTTTGTGGATAGCCCAGTTTGGAACAGAAGAAAAATGTGAGGAGGAAGGAGCATCAAAGAGAAACTCTTAAGGACTGACTGAAACCCAACATTGCCCCTCAAGGCAAGGGTAGAGGACTCAGGAGTGAAGGAGTGCTATTGAACTTGGGAAAGGAGGGAAGAAAGATGTTGTTTAATGTTTGTATTTTGTTTTCCACTACCCAAATTAGTGATTACATTTTTATTTTAATGGGCAATAAATTAATTCTTCCCAAGTAAAGTCTATTTTGCCTGCAGTGTTGGTGAGTTAGCAATCTACCTGTCTTTATCTTCACCCAAGAGCTTTTCCTTCTTGTTCTTTCTATTTTCTAACCCCATCCTACTGAAGGAGGGATGGAGCACGCAGCCAAGTGAACATTTGGCTGCTTGCCAATGCTAACCCACCATGATACTGTAAGGATGTCTGCCTCATTCTTGCCTCATAAACATTTAATCGTTATATATCTATTAAAATAACACAAAAAAACAACAACAACAATAAAAACAAAAACACACCACCACCACCACCAAAAACAACAACAACAATAAATAAACAAATGCAGAAACAATGAACCTTGTTGGAAATAGCAATATATCAGAAGAGCTCAATGTTTTCACCTTGGACATATAAATTATCCTCCAAAGTACAACTGGTATTGTAAATAAATTTAAATATGTTCTAAGAGATTTTGAAAACTTTAAATTCAAAGAGATTTTTTTTAGTGTAGGTAGACCGGATAATTGTTGCTCAGAAGGTTTTGTCTAGATTTAGAATCTTTAGAGACACCACTACCCATTTTACCCATTTTCTCCTCTTCCCTTTATGTCACACTTTAGTTTTCATCAGTCTTAATACAATGAATAAAAACCCCACCAATAGTATTAAATATTATAACAATACCTGTCTAAGAATTACCAGTTATGATGCAGTTGAGGTGATATGTGCAAAATGTATTCTGCTTTGGTCTAATGGAGATGCGTCTCTGATTTGGAATGTATTGTCTTGCTACTTGTGCAGACAAATACAAATAACTTGCTTATAAACTCTAAGAATAACACCTCATTAAGAAAAAAAAAAGAAGAAAACTAAGAAAACACCTCATTAATATTGTTACCTGTGTGGTTAAAAAACAAACAAACAAAAAACAAACAAACAAACAAACTAAACTAGTTTACAATCTAGGCAAACATATTAAGATTAGCAAGTTAACAATATCAACATTTTTATAGTAATATGTTCATGCCAATGTATTTGAGATGGTGTCAGCATTACAATTACAAATAATGTAAAGATTTATAATTCAGTAAGAGAAGAACACTAGTTTGGCCACATTTCAAATGAGTTATTTTCTCAATGTATCTTCAAGGATTAAGGAAATATAATATTAAACTTACATTTTAGTCTGGGAGCATTCATAAAGAAGTTAGATATTCAGCTTTAACCAGATAAATTAATTTAAAAAAGGTTCCTCAATGCTACTTTGAATTCAAAGTTGGTCTAAACATGATGTGCTTACACTCAGGATAGGATGATTTGGGGATGTGTTCCAAGAACAGACGCAGCAGTGACTACCACTATTTGTCAAATATGAAATAATAAGAATGCTGTTACATAATACAGAGGATAAGTGAGAGGTCACAGGAAGGAAAATATATTTTTTGTTAACAGATTATCCAGGAATTCTGTGTTAGCATTAGGAAGGAGAAAATATATGATGTTGGTCCAGGCCCCTTTCCAAAAAAGCACTTAAACATTTCATTGGTTTGTGTGTTAATGATAAGTCTTGCTGATTGCATATGAAATACTCACATGGCTAAACTGAAGCCTACACTTAATTGCTGAATTGTTGCTGAGATGGGGGCATAATTAGGAAGCAAAAGAGCACTAGTGAGGTTGAAGCTAGCAATGATGTTCATTAACTCAGTCAGAACACTACAATCATTCCCAAAGTTTTGCAACATTCACTCCTGTTTTTCTCAAGGATTGGATCCAAGCAGGAGATCGTAATCAGAGGAAAGTGGAGAGTGGGTGAAGTAGTCATCTGTGAAGCAGGATTCACCTGGTTTATTTTTGAATAAAAAGAGTTTGGATGTAGCAGTTGTTTTTCTTTAACAACTGTAGAGACTTTCTCAGGTATAAATTACTCTGTTATGGTTATCTGAAGTTTGGTGATGTGAATGCTAAATGACTTTTTGTTACTCACTTTCTTTTGTCAAAGTGTAGGTGAGGAAGTAGGATTAATGGAGTTAGGATTAACATAAGAATTTGATGATAACTGTTGTGAAACAAAGGAATAGTGTTTTGCAGTGGATGAGTTACTGCTGGCCAAATGCAACATGCATCATTTAACAAAAATGTACACTGAATGCATGACATCATTTCTATTTTTTTTTTTTTTGCCAGTCTTTTTTCTTGCTATTGCCAGGGCAATAATTATTACACACAAAATATGTATATAGTGTTCTGAAGGAGCAGAGGACATTCTGAGTAACCTTGGAATTAAGTAAATACTAGGCAAAAAATAAAAAAGAAAGGCGTGTAGTGGGCACACCTGATGATTCACAAAATTGTTTTGTTGTTGTTGTTGTTGTTTTGATTTTTTTTTTCTTTTTTCCCTAATGAGGTACTGGAAAAACAAACAATCATTCCCTTTGTGTTAAAGCATAGCCTGTTTTGTCTACATGGTATGTCCATATCACTTGAAGTACTATTTTAAATATCCAAATTATTCCAATCCCTTGAAATCAGCATGAACAGATAGAAAGCTTTCATTTGCAAAACTGATAAAGAGTTCATTAGGTAACCTCAGAAAAAAAATCTGAAGGGATAAACTATTGTTGTCTTAGTAAATTGTCAGGTTTAAAGTTCCAATTTGTGTTTCACATGGTGCAGACAAATCACCTGGGGAGCTGAAGAGGCTGATACTCCTTAATTAAGAGAAAGCCTTTATTTTCTTTAACTCGTCATCAATTCATAGGAAAGAAGTTTTGAAACTGCAGCTCACAGGGCAGCTTTTAACATTTTGTGGAGACTGCCTGATGAGGTTATGCAGAGATGCCTTTACAGAATGATGTGATGGTCTCCCAGAATACTCAATTAATCCTTCAGAAATAGCTGCTGAAGCTGTTCTACTTCTTGCTGTTGTACTTTGTCCCACTGTAGTTTTTGACTTCTCCACAAAAGATGTTCTCCACAAATTTTGAAAATCTCTAACCATATTTCTTGTTTGTAAGCTAATCATTTGTGAGCTGGTCAGGGTTCTATTTCAGCACTTTGCTTTGGTACATTAAAAACAGTACTTTGATTGAAATGTATCTCATTTATAATCATAGTACATAGAGCTTTAATTTACAAATCTATTCTCCATATAGGGAGATTACACTACTAGAATGTTAATTTGTTCAGTGCAGAGGTTGCTTTAAAATATGAAGATGCAGATTTTAATACTATTCCATTTCCCCTGGCTGATGTTTCAGAAGGCTTTTACCTATTCTGCACAGACTTTTGGGACACAGGTTTTTCTATCTCAGGAAGAGTGTTCCCATCTATTTCTGAGTTTGGGAGCATGGCAGTTAATTTGTAACAGTGCTCTTTACTTTTTAACTGACCTTAGTCATTACTGTTGAACCGTAAATCTCTACAGAAAGGTTAGAAGAATATTCTCATGAGACAGGACTGTACCAATAAAACTAATAGAATGAAGCAGTCTTGCAGATGCACCCTCCCACCCTGCTGCCTCCACCCCTCCCCGCCAAAAAAAAAAAAAAAAAAAAAAAAAAAAAAAAGAGAATATTAATCAGTAGATGGCAGTATGAGCTAGCAAAAATCCTAAAGGCTAGTCTCAGAGACGTTTTGCACACTAATCATACACATAGCAAATTCCACAAAGTACAAGCTGACAAAGACCTTGCTTTGCCACAATCAATCTTTATTCACCACTAGATTACAGTGGTTAGATATATTTGATTGCCAGAGGTCCAGGACAAAGCTTATAAATAACTATATATGTAATCAGCTTAAATTTTTGTCATTGTATTTTTTGTTTTGTTTTTGTTTAAAACTGAGATTGGGGTGCAATCTGTTTATTCTTAACTTTGCTATATGAAGACCAGCCCATCTGTCACTTTGACTGCAAAGCTGTAATTTTAATGTTTCGCTCTGTAAATGTTTAAAACATCATTCTATTATTTACAAAGGGAAGGATACATCTAATAGACTGCAGTTGAAAGAGAACTGTCTCAGCTCACTTGTCTTTACTCCAAGACTTTTGCTGCTGTGTGGCTGTCTTCAACTGAAATGGTATCACAACAGTGGAGTAAATGCCGCATTACACTGCAGGATCCATTTTGGACAGCTCTATTCTCTTGCTCGCTTTGCTTTTCAGAAACTCAGAATGTACAAAGGATGTTGTCTTCATTCCCTTGGGAAAGGTATCAATGCAAATATTTTCCTAATATGCGCTTAACAATACAAACTCTATAAGGTAACTTGAAATAAAGAGAAAATGGAATAGTGATATGGAATTATTTTCCAGCTCACTATATACAGATATTTAGGAATGCATGTTTAGGTTTCTGTAAATCTGCAGTCCTTTTTAACTGCTTAATTAATATGAAATATCAAGTCCACACTATATTTCTCTATTTGGCTCTATTTGTTCAATCTATGTATTCATGTACCAATCACTCCTATGTTTTTTTTTTCTTAATTTACCTTATCATCCCTTTCTCTGTGAAAGAAAATTGCTGTTTTTCTGCTTCCCATTCAGTCATACAAATGTGAAAGAATTTTGTAACAATCCTAAAATTTCTTGCTAAATAAAAATATTTTCACAGCATAATAGTAAAATAGCATTATGTAAGGTCAAAAGTAAATACATATGTATATATAATGTATATATTTATACATATAAATGCCAGATGAAAGAGAAACTATTTGTGACCATATTTTCCATAGGAAATATAAAACATTTCCACAGGAAGTGAGTAAGGTCAGAGCACTGGTTCTGAACAGTACTATAAACCTGTGAAAACAGTAGTTAACAAAGGAAATAGGTAGCAGGATGCATGTGCATGCACAAAGACATATATATTATATATAAACATATATGAATGTAGTTACAGATTTTGACAGGATAATTAATTTCTGGTAGTTCTTCAATATTAGGAACCATTACATAGTTTCTGAGTAGCTGCATTTGCTGTGGGGTGCTTACATTAAGAAATTCAACTACCATGACTCAAACACAGATACAGAAATGAATTCCACACAGTAAGTGACCCTATTCTTTCCCCACAGGATATACTGATGTTTTATATTCTGTTGAAATCAACTGAAGTGTATCACATTGGCATCCAAAGAAACAACAGGTGGTGATTTCAGATTTCCCAGGTGAAGACTGTAATCAGTTGATCAAACTGCAATTGCTTTTTTACTCTGGGGTAAATACAAATATGCATGGATTGTTCTTTGTGGTCATGCTTCACTGGTATTCAGCTAGCTTCTGACATCACCATCTTCAAGTGCATACCCTTTACAGGCAGATCATTTTATCCTTTTGCCAAGGACATTCACATTAGTCACAGCATTTTGTATCTGCCTTGGCTCTAGGAGAGTCATCTCTTTTAACTCTGAGAAATAAATATATTTTACTGACAACTTCCATTCTAATATTTTTGCATAATTCGTATTTCTTTTATGTGTCCCCTTCTCTTCAAAGCTAAAACAGAGCATTCCTTAATAAATAAATAAATAAATATTCCCTTGACAATCTTGTGCCAAAGACTGCACAATAAACTTCAGTAAAAGCTGAGATTCATTCATTGCAAGTATAAAACGTTTGAGGAGCCTGCAATTTAATCTCACCCCCACCCCCCCTTATTAAGCAATTGGTAGACTGTAGAAAGCTCTATCCATTTTCTTGATTAATACAGTACAATATTACCTTTGGTTCTCTATCAGCATGAAGGTTTTAAAAACATAGTAGCACTCATGAAATAGACAATATCTCAAACAAAAGACAAGAACATTAAATATGCATACTATTTTTTGACAAAACTGTTGATGCAGGACTAAAAAGGAGGAATAAAATACCCTCCTGATATTAAAACTTTGTGGGAGGACACCGCCATCTTTGTACTTTATTTTTTTTTTTGTTTTGTTTTTATTGTTTTATATTTTTTATTGTTTATATTCTGGCAGAATATCTGCAGCCTTGATCTATTTAAAAAACAAAACCAGAATTTCACTAATACTTCTTTTTATTTCATGTTCACAGACTGAAACTTGTTGCAGTTGTGAAGATGATCAGCAGGTCAGAGTGGATTTTGTTAAGTTTTATGTGAATAGCAATAACTGCTGGGATCAAAGTCTATTCCACCTTATTCATTCAGAATATAATCAGATAAATATGGGCTTAAAAGCTTCTCTCTTTAAGCACAAATTCAAAAGGTTCGTGTGAGTTCTAGTACCTTGTTAGTATGGAAATATTGAGAATCACCTTCCTTGCTGTTGCAAGTTTTATACCAGAATATTGCACTAATATCTATCTTGGGAAACAGGTGTTTATAATATTAATTCAGTTCTCATTGGTATCATAACTTTAGAGCTAATGGCAAAACGATGTAACAAGATAATGGAGTCTGAAAGTGAACAATAGAAATCATGTTCTCCACTCCAGACAATATAAATATTTTTAAAAATTAGAGAAGTGTGAGACAGGCAATGAGAATCTGACAAGCCATTATCAATATTTGACAATGAGGAGAAATGCAGAGGAAAAGAGAGTATTGGAGATGCAAAAAGTAGAGTACTGACTGTACAAAAGTGATTTACATGTAGCACTCCGAATTAAGGAATTAACCTTGATTTGCCTCGTTACTTCAAAATATTGATATTTAAAACAATCACTCTGCTATGAAAATAGGTTTTATTCAAAAGGTTGCAGTATCAGCAGTGTTAAATTACAAAATTATTTTATGAAACAGAAAAGATTTGAAGCCTTATTAGTTGTTCAGAGACATGTTAATAAACTCATTTTATTAAAAAGGTTCACGTAAGATATATTCATCTTATATTTGCTGGCCTGCAACACTGTTGTGTGATCTAACTGTCCTTTGTATACACAGTTCTTTCTGTTAATTGCTATTCAAAAGGCAGGTAGCAGAAAATATCTTTATCTGTCTGCCAGTGTACTCAATCATCTGCAAAACATGCCGTCTTCACTTGAAACAGTATAAGTCAATGTAAAAACATACTGAAACTGTCATGACTTACTAGGTTGTTACCAAACTTAGAGTCACAAGACAATGCATTTTAAGACTAATTATTTTTGCTTGTAGCTATTATTGTATTGTGTACATCAACAGGCTGTCTGTTTGCAAACCAGTTCACTCTAGAATAACTGCACGCTGTTATCCAAGACATTATGGGCTTGGTATAGACATAAATGGATTATAAAATGGGTGGGAAAATGACAATTCAAAGGTCCAGCAGTGCAAAGACCGTTTGGTGGTCAGCTACTTAGGATCAGAGTAACAGGGTCAGTACTATTCAATAGTTTTGTTAACAGTTTTAATGATGACATATTATGTACCCTCAGTGAGCTTAATGAAAACACCAAACTGAGAGTAGTTGCTGGAGCAGTCCCTGTAGGACAGGGCTGTTATCCAGGAGAAATGGTCTGACACAAAGGTCCTGAAGATCACCAAACATGAATACAATATCCTGCACCAGGGAAGGAAGAGCTATATGTGACAGTGCAGGCTGGGGACTGACAGTCAGCTTTTCTGAAAAAAAGACAAGGGGTCAACAAAAAATTGAATGAGTCAGGAACGTGTCCTTGCAATAAAGAAGGCCAATGGTACCATGAGCATAAATAGCAAAAATGCATCTAGCAGGTCATAGAAAGTCATTATTCCCTTCTAGCACTCATGAGACTGCATCTCAAGTACTTAGTCTGCCTTTGAGCTCCCCTCAAGATGGACATTGGCATACTGGAAGAATAACAGCAGGAGGCTACAAAGGTCAGGAGCTGGATGGAGCACATGCAGTACAAGAAGCTAAATGCATTTGTTTTGTTCGGCCTTAAGAAGAGAAAGCTAAAAAGGGAATATTATTATTTTCTTCACCCAACTAGGGTGAAGGGTATGAAGAAGTCAGTTCTACTTTTCCCAGAGTCTCACTGTGGAAGGAAGACAGGCAACAGATACAGGAGGAAACATGGAAAAATCTCAGTATAGGAAAAAATGGTTTTACTGTAACAGTGATAAAACATTTGCCTGTGTTGCCTAGAGAATATCTATCCTCGTAGATGTTCAGACTAGATAAGGTCCTAAACATGTTTTAATTAGATGTACTTAGAGCAGGTGTTTAAATTAGATGTTTTCTGGAGGTACCTCCTGAATTTCAGAAAGTGAAACTGTGCATTTGTTGGTTCTTTACTTGAAAACTTATCATGGAGGCGGGGGGAAGGGGGAGGGAAGAGAGAGATTTCTTCTCAGAACATGAGAAGTTATTGTCAAGATAGTGAAAAGTTATCTTAATAAGAGATGTGGTTTTAGAGAATGCGGGACAATGAAGTACATTTACCCCCTCCCCCCCAAAAAAAAAAAAAAAAAAAAAAAAAAGTGCTGTTACTGTGAACAGGAACCAGTTTCTGCTGTGCTGAGACAACATATTTATGAACTGTAAGTGACCCATTGTGTCATAGGATATTTTGGTTTGGCTTTAAGTTTCATTTAAAGGATTGTCTGTAAAAAACACTTTTTCTTTGTATTACTAGCATGCATTCTTAACAACTCCTTCAGAGGGACTTTCTTGGCATTTACAATTACTGCAAATATTCTGAGGGCACATCTGTCTTACATAAAGCAGTACCATGTCTACACACCTAATATACTGCTTGATATGCTAGCTTCGTTAATAACTAGTCTTCACATAACTCCAGATTCACATAGCAGTACTGTTTCAAGACAGTTGTACAACACTTCGTTGGACAGTGAGATACATTCTAAGGAATGTCACTTAGTCTAGTTGATGTCTGATGCTATGGAGCATGTACTCACCAAATCTCTCCCTCTCTCATTTTTTTTTTTCCCTGGTGTCATGATCCTTCAAAAAAATATAAATGGTCTAAATTTGGGTGACATTTCATACCGAACCAAGAGTGGGGAGAGTCAGCCAAGCTTGTAACTGTAATAAAATACTTCTACTTAGAACAGGAATTGAATAAACAGCTGTGAAATGTGAGAGTGAAACATTTTACTTACTGTTTTTGAAAGTTCATTTTACATAGAAGTTAGTAAGTTTTTATTTTGAAGAATCATTCATTTATTAAGGGTTTTGAACAATGAATATTTGTCTAGTGCAACTGATTTTCTATTTTATTTTATTTAAGAGAGGGAAGAGAAAGACACTGAATGGATTTAAATTTAATTTTAAAAGTATCAAAAAATGTATTTTTAAAGGATCAAAATCTATTTATGGTTTCAAATTTTATATTTGGAAATTTAGAATATGCCGTGATAGAGGACATTCCTTCATGCATGTTCAGTATGCATCTTTAATTGCACATTATACATTTTTATTTCCTGGAACATATTAAATTTTCCCTCAAAAATCCAAATCCTTTATGATGGAACTCCAAAAGCAGTCTTAGCTTTTCCATTACATAAGTAGGCAAGTCAGCCTACTCCCCATTTCAAGACCACCTCCATCATGAAAAAAAAAAAAAAAAAAAAAAAGGTTGTTGTCATAGGTGACTCGTTACTGAGGGGAACAAAGGGTCCGATATGCTGACTGGACCCAACCCACTGGGAAGTCTGCTGCCTCCCTGGGGCCTGGTTAAGAGATGTTACTGGAAAACTCACTAGTTTGTTACAGCCCTCTGATTACTATCCATTATTGCTTTTTCATATAGGCAGTGATGAAGTAGCAAAGAGAAGTCCAAGGGCAATCAAAAGGGACTTCAGGGCTTTGGGGCAATTGGTTAAAGGATCCAGGCACACAGGTAGTGTTTTCCTCTGTTTTTCTAGTGGAAGGGAACAATAATGAACAGGCAGACCCAGATGATCAATATATGACTCTGAGGTTGGTGTCACTGGCAGAATTTTGGGTTTCTCAATCATGGGATGGTCTACACAACACCAGACCAGCTGCTGCCTGAGGTACCTGAAAGCTGGTACCTTTCCTAGAGGGGGAAAATGATTTTTGTGAAGCAGTTAGCAAGGCTAATCAATGGCTTTAAACTAGATTTGAAGAAGGAAAGGGGGTAAAACCAGGCTTGTCAGTGATAAGCCATGGGAAAGCACGCCAAAATTTGAGGGTCTGCATGCTATTGAGATCCTTCAGTATGCTCCATGGGGTGCTGGGTACAATGAAGCACATTTGAGATGTTTCTACACCAATGCATGCAGCATGAGGAACAAACAAGAGGAACTAAAAGTCTTGGCTCAGTCACAGAGCTTTGACATCATTGGCATAAGTGAAACCTGGAGGGAAGAGTCCTGTGAGTGGTGTGAGTGGTGTCCTGAGTGGACAGATTTAGGCTTTTCAGAAGGGACAGGCAGAGCAGATAAAGCAGAGTGGCGATGCTGTATGTAATGGAGGGGCTGAACAATAAAGAGCTTGCAGATGGTCATGGTGCGGTTGAGAGCTTCTGGGTAAGGATTAAGGGACAAGCAAATAAAGCAGAGTCATTAAGAGAGTCTACTGTAGACAATCCAGCCAGGTTGGTGACACTGATGAATTATTCTTTAAGGAACTAAGAGATACATATAGATCAGACACCCTTGTCTTTATGGGTGACTTCAACTTGCAGTCATGAAATGGGAATACCACACAGCTGATGTAAACATGTTCAGGAAATTCCAAAACCACCTTGATGATAACTTGTTGGTACAGGTACTAAGGGAGCCAACTAGGAAAGGCTGCCTCCCAGATCTGTTGTTGAGACAGAGAGGGTCTCATGGGTGAAGTGACAATTGGTGGCTGTCTTGGACATAGTGACCATGAAGTAGTTGATTTTAAAATCTGTGGTGATAGGAGGAAAACTGCCACCAAACTTCAAACCTGGATATGGGCAGAGCAGGCTTCAGAGCACTCAGCTAACTAATTAGTAAGGTTCCTGGGAAACTGCTTGTGAAGACATCAAGGTCCACCACTGTTGGTCAATTTTTAACTACCAGCTCTAATGAGCACAGGAACAGGCAGTTCTAAAATGCTGGAAGCAGGTGGGGCAGAAAGTTGGCTTGGCTGGGCAGGGATCTTATTCTAGAGCTTAGGTGGAAAAAAGGAAGTGTATGGCCACTGATAACAAGGTCAGGTGACATGGGAGGACTGTTCACCACAGTAGGGAGAAAAATTGTGAGACCAAAGCTCAATTGCTCAATTAGAATTGAACTGAAGCTAGCCAGTAATGTGGGGGACAATAAAAAGTGTTTTTTTGTTGTTGTTTGTTTTGTTTTGTTTTTGTAGTTGTCTTTTTTTTTTTTTTTTTTTTTTTAATATGTTAACAGCAAAAGGAGAAACAGAGAAAATATCAGTCTGTTGCTTGATAAGGATTGATACACAAGTAGGGACACAGACAAAGTAGAGACATTTAATGCTTTCTTCACCGCTGTCTTTAACATGATAATGGGACCTGGAACTCCCAGATGCCGTGAGTTGGAGGACCGTGACTGTGGCAACAACAAACTGCTAGCCAACCTGGAATTGTGTTGGATTTTCTGCTCCAGATGGATGCACATAAGTCTATGGGGCCTGATGGGATTCGTCTCAGGGTACTCAAAGAGCTGACTGATGTCATCATGAAACTGCTCTCATTGTTTTTCAATGGTTTGGGGAATCTGGAGAGGTCCAAGAAAGCTGGAAAACGTTGTTCTAATTTTCAAGAAGGGCAAGAAAGAAGACCCTGGTGATTACAGGCCTGTCAGTCTCACTTCAGTGCCTGGTAAATTATGGAGAAGATTATCCTGGGAGTTATTGAAAAACACCTGAAGGACTGTCATTGGTCACAGCCAACATGGGTTCACAAGGGGAAAGTCCCTGGTTTACAAACTTAATTTCCTTTTATGACAAGGTCACCCACCTTGTTGACCAATGGAAGCAAGTTGATGTAATATTTTGGATTTCAGCAAAGCTTTTGAAGCTGTTTCTCACAGCAACTTTCTGGACAAAATGTCCAGCATACAACTAAATAAACACATAATACAATGCATGAACAATTAGCTGATGTGTCAGGCTGAAATGGGGTTACATCAGGATGGCAGCCAGTCACCAGTGGGGTTCCACAGGGCTCCACTTTAGGGCCAATTCTCTTTAATATTATCATAAATGACAGGGCTGCAGTTCTTGAAGGTAAGGACTAAGTAAGTATGTGGACAGCACTAAATCTGGAGGAGATGTTGATTCCCTTGGGAGTGAGAGACCTTGCAGAGAGGTCTTTACAAATTAGAGGGCTGGGCAATCACTAACATTATGAAATTTAAGAAAATCAAGTGACAGATTCTGCACTTGAGACAAGATATATGTACAGACTGGGGTATGAGAGGCTAGAGAACAACACAACAGAAAGAGATCTGGGGGT
The DNA here is from genome assembly GCF_009769625.2 of Cygnus olor. NCBI lineage: Eukaryota > Metazoa > Chordata > Aves > Anseriformes > Anatidae > Cygnus > Cygnus olor. Next base: position 162,503,766 of record NC_049169.1, on the reverse strand, counting down.
TCTGGTTGCTGGTGAACTGAACATGAGTCAGCAGTGTGCCCTGGCAGCCAGGAGGGCCAGCTGTATCTTGGCGTGCATCAAGCACAGCATTGTAGCTGACTGAGGGAAGTAATTGTCCCACTCTACTCCATGCCGGTGCAGCTTCACTTTGAGTACTGTGTGCAGTTTAGTGTGCCACAATATAAAAAGGACATAAAACTATTAGAAAGTGTCCAAAGGAGGGCTCTGAATATCATAGAATCATAGAATATCCCAAGTTGGAAGGGACCCAAAAGGATCATCAAGTCCAACTCCTAGCACCGCACAGCTCTACCCAAAAGTTTAGACCATGTGACTAAGTGCACAGTCCAATCGCTTCTTAAATTCAGACAGGCTTGGTGCAGTGACTACTTCACTGGGGAGCCTGTTCCAGTGTGCAGCCACCCTCTCGGTGAAGAACCTCTTCCTGATGTCCAGCCTAAACCTCCCCTGCCTCAGCTTAACACCGTTCCCGCGGGTCCTGTCACTGGTGATTACGGAGAATAGGTCACCTGCCTCTCCACTCCCCCTTGCGAGGAAGTTGTAGACTGCAATAAGGTCCCCAACAATATGGTGAAGAGTCTAGAGGGGTGACATAAGGAGAGGCTGAAGTCACTTGGTTTTTTCAGTCCAGAGAAGAGGACACTGAGTGGAAGCCTCATGGCGGACTGCAGCTTCCTTACGAGGGGAGCAGAGGGGCAGGCGCTGAGCTCTGCTCTCTGGGGACAGTGACAGGACCCAAGGGAACGGCATGGAACGGGGACAGGGGAGGGTCAGGCTGCGTGTTAGGAAAATTTTCTTCACCCGGAGAATGGTCGGGCACTGGAACATGTTCCATGGGGAAGTGGTCACAGCACCAAGCCTGTCAGAGTTCAAGAAACATTTGGACAAAGCTCTCAGACATATGGTTTGATTTTTGTGTGGTCCTGTGTGGATACAGGAATTGGACATGATGATCCTTGTGGATCTCTTCCAACTCAGAATATTCTATGATTCTGTAACTGCAATTGTAATTCTGCAATGCAATTTTAATCAGATTTGTATCTGTATTTGACATCAACTTACAGGAAAATCATTTCTTAGTATGGATCATTTTGGCAAACACACAGAATGCATTTTTAAGTGGCCTTGTTTCTATGGCAATGAATGACTTGCAGATTGCCAGTGAAATCAATGGTAAAGTATAATACAACAAATAAAAATCACCTTTATAACTTTATAACCTTTATAACCTTTTTACTTTTCTTTTTCTACTCTGATTCTCACTTTGTAATTTATTTTCTTAAGTAGGACAAGTTTTTGTATTACTAGTAGTAGTTTGTATCTGAAACACTGTTTTAACTAAGAATAATTCCAGAAGAAAGCTGTCATAACTGTATTTGTAATTTCAAATCCAATGCCAAAACTGGGTCATTACTTCAGTGACATATAGTCCTGGATGGTGCAGGTATTGAACCGAGAACACTTTTAGTCAGTTTTAACATTTTTATTAGCCTTTGCCAAGAAAGGTGAAGAAGGGTTGTAAGAAAGGTGAAGGCATGTTGAGTTTGGAAGGCATCTATCCCAATTTAGAAAGGGTTTCTGGTGTGTTTTAAAAGAGACTTTTAAGCTATCCCCTAGCATCCCAGCAAGAGCATATATCTGCTCATTTCCATTTGCTATTATTTTATGGTTTCTAAGTTTAACCATGATGATTTAATTGCTTACCACTCCATTAATTATGCTGAAAAATGTTCTAGGATACTGGGGCAAACCCTTCACTGAATTTCCAATCTTGCAGTTTATGCTAATTGCTACCCCTTTCCTTTTGTAAAAATAAATAAATAAATAAATAGTTCTCTAGGTTGTTTTGAGGTTATTGTTGTACCAACATGTTCATTTGGGGGGAAAAAAAAAAGAAGTTCATTCAGTTTCCCCAGGGAAGTGGTCACGGCACCAGGCCTGTATGAATTTAAGAAGCGTTTGGACTGTGCACTTAGGCACATGGTCTAAAATTTTGGGTAGGCCTCTGTGGTGCAGGAGTTGGACTTGATGATCCTGATGGGTCCCTTTCAAATCGGGATATTCTATGATTCTATGATTATACCTTTCATACTATTTTCTAGGACTTCTCATTTGTCTGGGCTGTACAACCCCAGATGCATTTGTCTCAGTCCTTTGTATAATAATCCTATCTATCCTTTGCTTAAATGCTGTTCAATCACTTGCTTATTCCTGTTTCAAACTGTTTCAAAAAGCCTTTAACTTTTCATGCTTCAGTGGATGATAACCAGAAAGGTGTTAAGATTATTACTTAATTCTTCAGTATAATCCTGCATGAAGAAGTAAATACTTTCCTATTTTTGGAAAATAAATACTTACGTACAATTTGTTTCTTCATTAGAAAGGACACTTTTTTGATTATTTATTTGTAAGCATCTGCTTTGATTAATACTAATTATATATGAAATACCAAAAATTTACAAGTTAGAATTCCAGAACTTTGGAAGCATAAATATTCAACTTTCTTCATTTATCATTTCATTACCATTGAACATGTATTTGGGCACTATTCATTTGCCTAAAATAGGCACCTAATGCCATCTGAGACACCTTAAGAATATTCACATAAGAATATTCACAATAAGATATTCACATGCAACTCACAGGTAAGAGAGAGGACTTACAGGAAACTTATCTTTCTGAGCAGCAACTAGAACTCTAGAAGACTGCAATCTAGTGCCTAAAGCTAGACCAGATAACTAAGAAAATATCTGACTCCTATTCTCCTTTTTCTGTCCCTTGTAAATTAGGTGTTTGAGTTTCTTAGAGGTTTTGGATAGTTTCCGCACCTATTGCCATAGACAGCGTGAAAACCTGCGTTAAGGGATGTGGTTGCACAGCTTCCCGGTCAGATCAAGCCTGCTTTTGTCTATATTTGAAAAATCTCCAAGGCAACATAATGTATTTCCATGAAATACCCTGTAGCCTGTTATTGTTGGAGCAAACATTTCTAACACAATGGTGGGAGATGAGACTTTAGATTTATTCTTTAATAGGAAGATACAATCAAGATTATTTGGAGTGCGAATACAAATTTGGAGCAGCAGCTTATATTTAGGTAAATGGTTCTCCTTTCAATGTAACACATGTTGATACCAGGTAAATAAGTCCTACCATTTCTTACAATAGAAAGAGAAATGCATTCCAAATAAATCACACAGAATTTTGGCAGATACATCCTTGTAATCAACTGGATCTTAGTTTGGTTCTCAAGCTCTTGAGGGTCGCAAGGGCAGGGCAGCATTCACCACATGCAGCCAAGGAAAAAATACTGAGAAGACATAAAATGTAAGTGGAAGTTAATTGCCTCCACTAAACACTTGGTGATTTCTAGGCATTTCTTACATATTTTGTTTTAATAACCTTTGGATAAAACTGAAAAAAAAAAAAAAAAAAGCTGGGGAAGAAACCTAGTACTATTATAGAGCTACACCACTTGTTTTTTCCTTCCTTCCCTTCTGTCATCTCCCCCCTTTAAAACCTTTGCTATAGGATATTATCCTGGGTAGCAGGATTCTGGTTTTATCCTCTCAGGCTGAGAAACATTTTGAACCTGAAACTCCCACTTTCTAGGAAAGCAATGTTAGCTAACTATAAGCTTCATGCAGAAAGTTAGATTATCGGTCTATGAGTAAGTATGACTGCTGTGTACCATACTAAACTTGGTGTTTGTGTGTTGGCACACTCTGTACGCATGTCTCTTATATACTTCCTTAGGGGAAGTGGTCAGGAGCACAAAATCTTGAATATGATGTGGAAATAAAAAAATCGTGAATGGATGTTGTGGTGGGTTGACCTTGGCTGGCTGCCAGATGCCCACCCAGCTGGTCTCTCATCCCCCTCCTCAACAGGACAAGGGGAAAAATTAAGATGAAAGAGCTCATGGTCTGAGATAAAGACAGAGAGATCACTTACCAGTTAGTGTCAGGGCAAAACAGACTCGACTTGGAGAAAATTAATTTAATTTATTGCCAATTAGAATAATTTCACTAGTGAGAAACAAAGACAAAAATAAAACACCTCTTGTCTCCACAGAATGTCACTCCTTCAATTCTGACTCCTTTACCTCCCTGTCTCCCTGAGGCACAGGGAAGACGGATTTGTGGGATGCAGTCAGTTCATGGCAGTTTGCCTTTGCTCCTGTTCCTTCATCACACTTTTTGCCTGCTCCACTATGGGTCCTTCCATGGGCTGCAGTCCTTCAGGATATATCCGTTCCAGCATGGGCTCTCCATGGGCTGCAATTACTTCAGGAAGTATCCACCTGCACAAGTGTGGGGTGCTCCAAAGGCTGCAGTGTGGCTGCATCTGTTCCACCATGGCCTCTTCCACGGACTGCTGGGGAATCTCTGCTCTGACCCCTGGATCACCGCCTCCCCCTCCTTCTTCACTGGCCTAGGTGTTCATGAAGGTGTTTCTTGAAGTTTTTTCTTCACTCCTTACACTGCTGTGAAGCTTTTTGTCCTTTCTTGAATATGCTTTCCCCAGATTTCTGCCACCTTGGCTGCTGGGCCCAGCCATGCCCTGTGGTGGGGCCTCTGGAGCTGTCTGGAGTCGGGTGTGTCTGGCATGGGGCAGCCCCGGCCTCCCCTCACAGAGGCCCCCTGCAGCCTGCCCACTGCCAGCACCTTGATGCCTCAATACTTGCAGATAACTGTCAGACTCTTCAGTTCTTGGGCACACAACATAAGATCTTTAAGAAACTTTAGAAATACTGTGTGAGGCAGCGATGGATCTTCAAGCATACGTCACTTGTATAGTTAGTGGATTTTTCTCCTAAATATCTACATGATTCTTGTTGATTTGAGTTTCAATCCATTAAACTCTATATTCCTAACAACTGGCAGCTCGCTTTGGGAAGCAGATAATGATAAAGAAGATTCAAACACCAGCAGAATCCTAAATTCATCACTGAAACTTACATCCGCTTGTTGGATCTCAGTCTTCACATTCTCCAGTGTACAGATAAAGAAGTGACAGACTTTTCAGAAATCCTAACTGACAGACATGCAATTGCTTGGGAAATAAGTTTTTCAGTTTGCACTGCTACAAATATATGCAGTAAAGATCTGACATTCTTTTCAACAGCAATAGTTTTACAAGACAGTTCTAAATCCATGACTTAGACTGATTTTCCCCAAAATGAAAAGACCGTAAGTCTCAAGATCTTCTATAGAAAACAGAATTTTGTTTAGTGTTCTCTAAATATCACAGAGAAGTATGTTTTATTTTTCTCTCACCTTAGATGCTAATTTAGAATTGTATGAAATGTTTGTTTCAATGCAGTAAGTACCTCTCTAAAGGCTAAAGGTGAAACTCAGTCTCTCACTACCTCTTCTGATATATAGAGTATATTAAGACAATTTCTAAGGACTTTTCTGTACAGATGCATACAGACATCATTATGCAGTCTTTCTAGATGCTTAATGAACTGATTCTCTATGAAGCAGATCCCTACCTACTTTGTTGTCCCCTCTGCCTTCCCACTTTTCACATTTGGACTGCCCATTATGCCACTGCCTACTTTTTGCCACATGATGCAACTTAACTTGTAAAGCAAGTTATTCACCCCAAGCGCCATCCCAAAAGCACTTCTAAATTTGGAGCTGTAATTTTGGATGTCAATATCTCTACAGTGCTTGTTTTTATGAACAACAAATTTTGAATTCCAAACTTTCTCTAAGGATCAGCTATAGCTTTTTTTTCTGAAAAATAGCTAACAAATTAGCAGTAAAAGTGTGTTGTGGTTTAGCCCGGCTGGCAGTCAAACACCACACAGCCGTTCGCTCACCCTCCCCTCTCCCTCTCCGGGATGGGGGAGAGAAATGGGAAAGTGAAGTCTGTGAGTTGAGATAAAGACAGTTTATTAAGACAGGGAAAAGAATAACAACAATAATAATAATAATAATAATAGTATTAATAGTAATAATGTGTACGAAATAAGTGATGCACAATGCAATTGCTCACCACCCGTTGACCGATGCCCAGCCTATCCCCGAGCAGCCGGCCCCCCCCTCCACCCCGGCTAGCCACCCCTATATATTGTTCAGCATGACGTCAGATGGTATGGAATACCCCTTTGGCCACTTTGGGTCAGCTGTCCTGGGTCTGTCCCCTCCCAGCTCCTGCTGCATCCCTAGCCTGCTCGCTAGCAGGACAGAGCGAGAAGCTGAAAAGTCCTTGGCTTGGTGTAAGCACTGCTCTACAACAATTAAAACATCAGCATGTTATCAGCACTCTTCTCATTCTAATCCAAAACATAGCACCCTGCCAGCTACTAGGAGGAAAATTAACTCTGTCCTACCTGAAACCAGGACAGATATCCACCCCTTATTCCATACCATTTATGTCATGCTCAGGTTACACTCTTTCCAATACCTTCTAATTAATCACCATTTTCATCTATGATATATAGCAACCATGGTAGCGATGACATACAGTGTTATATGATAATTAACATACTATAATTCAACTCATGGGCTATTCTCACCCAGTATTAGGTCCCCTTGAGGTACACACCGGACCTCCCCATTCTTTTGCATTACCCACCAAGTGCATCCAGGTCCCTGAGCAAAAGCAATCCCATGAATGGGCTTGCCTTTTCCTGAGGCGGGAGTAGCCCAGACTGTCTTACCCAGCATGTTTTCTTAAGTGCACTACAGGAACTTTATCCCCTTCTACAGTGCGTAACAGGTTTGATTGGGCAGGTCCAGCTCGGTTGGCAGATCCTCTAGTATTGACTAACCAGGTGGCCTTTGCCAAATGTGTTTCCCAATTTTTGAATATCCCAGCACCCATTGCTTTCAGTGTAGTCTTTAAGAGTCCATTGTATCGTTCAACTTTCCCGGAGGCTGGTGCATGATAAGGGATGTGATACACCCACTCAATACCATGTTCTTTGGCCCAAGTGTCTATAAGGTTGTTTCGGAAATGAGTCCCATTGTCTGACTCAATTCTTTCTGGGGTGCCATGTCGCCATAGGACTTGCTTTTCAAGGCCCAGGATAGTGTTCCGGGCGGTGGCATGGGGCACAGGATATGTTTCCAGCCATCCGGTGGTTGCTTCCACCATTGTAAGTACGTGGCGCTTGCCGTTGCGGGTTTGGGGGAGTGTGATGTAATCAATCTGCCAGGCCTCTCCATATTTGTATTTCAGCCATCGTCCTCCATACCAGAGAGGCTTTGATCGTTTGGCTTGTTTAATTGCAGCACATGTTTCACAATCATGAATAACCTGTGCTATAGTGTCCATGGTCAGGTCCACCCCTCGGTCACGAGCCCATCTGTATGTTGCATCTCTACCTTGATGGCCTGAGGTGTCATGGGCCCATTGGGCTATAAATAATTCACCTTTATGTTGCCAGTCCAGGTCCACCTGAGCCACTTCAATCTTAGCAGCCTGATCCACCTGCTGGTTGTTTTGATGTTCTTCAGTAGCCCGATTCTTGGGCACATGAGCATCTACATGGCGTACCTTTACAACCAGGTTCTCTACCCGGGCAGCAATATCTTGCCACAATGCAGCAGCCCAGATGGGTTTGCCCCGGCGTTCCCAGTTGTTCTGCTTCCATTGCTGTAGCCACCCCCACAGGGCATTTGCTACCATCCATGAATCAGTATAGAGATAGAGAACTGGCCACTTTTCTCGTTCAGCAATATCTAAGGCCAGCTGAACGGCTTTCACTTCTGCGAACTGACTCGATTCACCTTCTCCCTCAGCAGCTTCTGCAACTCGTCGTGTAGGACTCCATACAGCAGCTTTCCATCTCCGATGCTTTCCCACAATACGACAGGACCCATCAGTGAACAGGGCATATTTCTTCTCATTTTCTGGTAGCTTGTTGTACAGTGGGGCTTCTTCAGCACGGACCACCTCCTCCTCTGATGATATCCCAAAGTACTTGCCTTCTGGCCAGTCCATAATCACTTCCAGGATTCCTGGGCGACTGGGGTTTCCTATTCGAGCCCGCTGAGTAATCAGTGCAACCCACTTGCTCCATGTAGCATCTGTTGCATGATGTGTAGAGGGGACCCTTCCTTTGAACATCCAACCCAGTACCGGCAGTCGGGGTGCCAGGAGGAGCTGCGCTTCAGTACCGACCACTTCCGAAGCAGATCGAACTCCCTCATATGCTGCCAATATCTCCTTTTCGGTTGGAGTATAGCGGGCCTCAGATCCTCTGTATCCCCGACTCCAAAACCCCAGGGGTCGACCTCGAGTTTCCCCAGGTTCTTTCTGCCAGAGGCTCCAGGTGGGACCATTCTCCCCGGCTGCGGTGTAGAGCACATTCTTTACATCTGGTCCTGTTCGGACTGGCCCAAGGGCTACTGCATGAACTATTTCCTGTTTAATTTGTTCAAAGGCTTGTCGTTGCTCAGGGCCCCATTCAAAAGCATTCTTCTTACGAGTTACTTGGTAGAGCGGGTTTACAATCAGACTGTAATTTGGAATATGCATTCTCCAAAACCCCACGACACCTAGGAAAGTTTGTGTTTCCTTCTTGCTAGTTGGTGGAGACATAGCTGTTATTTTGTTGATCACATCCATTGGGATTTGACGACGTCCATCTTGCCATTTTATTCCTAAAAACTGGATCTCTCGTGCAGGTCCTTTAACTTTATTTTGTTTTATGGCAAAACCGGCCTTCAGAAGGATTTGGACTATTTTCTTCCCTTTCTCAAAAACTTCCTCTGCAGTGTCACCCCACACAATGATGTCATCGATGTACTGCAGGTGTTCAGGAGCCTCCCCCTGCTCCAGCGCAGACTGGATCAGACCATGGCAAATGGTAGGGCTATGTTTCCACCCCTGGGGCAGCCGATTCCAAGTATATTGGACTCCCCTCCAAGTGAAAGCAAACTGTGGCCTGCACTCTGCTGCTAGAGGGATGGAGAAAAATGCATTAGCAATATCAATTGTGGCATACCACTTGGCTGCCTTTGATTCCAGTTCGTACTGGAGTTCTAGCATGTCCGACACTGCAGCACTCAGTGGTGGCGTGACTTCGTTCAGGCCACGATAGTCCACTGTTAGTCTCCACTCACCATTAGACTTTCGCACTGGCCATATGGGACTATTAAAAGGTGAATGGGTCTTGCTGATCACTCCTTGGCTCTCCAGTTGACGAATTAGCTCGTGGATGGGAATCAGGGAGTCTCGGTTGGTATGATATTGCCGCCAGCGCACAGTTGTGGTAGCGATTGGCACTTGCTGTTCTTCAACCCTCAGCAACCCCACAACAGAAGGGTCCTCTGAGAGACCGGGCAAGGTAGACAACTGTTTAATGTCCTCTGTCTCTAAGGCAGCTATGCCAAAAGCCCAGCGGAACCCTTTTGGGTCCTTGAAATATCCTCTTCTAAGAGAAGCTGAAAAGTCCTTGGCTTGGTGTAAGCACTGCTCTACAACAATTAAAACATCAGCATGTTATCAGCGCTCTTCTCATTCTAATCCAAAACATAGCACCCTGCCAGCTACTAGGAGGAAAATTAACTCTGTCCTAACTGAAACCAGGACAAAGTGTCATGTACTTCAGAGCACACATGGCAGTTATTAAAATTCATAAGAACTTCACAGTGGTCACAGATCATGTGTCTTTCATCTATGCAATGCTCTGCACAATTTTCATCAGACAGTAAGTAAAGTATTTCTTCACTTCTCTCCACTCAGACCATATGCTTTCTACCTAAATTCTGGGAAGTGATCTTGTATGAGCTGGTGTGACATGTTATAGAATTCAGTGGGGATGTGAGGCACAAATTGCACTCATGACATGCTCTGAGTTCGTAATGGACTAGCAGGAACAGCCCAAGAACTTACCAAAGTCTGATGTTCTTTGTTGTAGACTAATCAATTTATGTGATAATGTTCATTGCTGACCTGTCAGTGTAGCATCTGCCTGGTACTTTTACCTTCCATTGTAAATCTAATCTAGAAATACAAAAGCATAAAAGACTAGTGAAAAACCTTACACAAAGGGAACATACAATACATTTTTACACAGTGAAAAAGTAAAATAAAAATAGCTGAGAAAACAAGCCCCAAAGCAGTGCATCAATAAAAAGCTACCCTACTTACTATTCTGCAGTATTGTATTATTGTTGATACCTCCTTTGGTGACTTTTATAAATCTGCTAACATAAGCTCTGCCTGGTGTCCTGTAGGTAATAGATTCATCTTATTTTTATTTTTATTTTTATTTATATTAGTTTCACAGAACTTTTTCTAGCATAATAAATTTATCTCCAGAAGGAATACTTTATTACCTATGGCAAGATAAATTTCAACGCATAGCCCACGTGCTGCAGCAGTGTTTCATTCAGCCAAAGCTTAACTTCTGAAAATATGATTTTCTCTATTGAAAGTTTTAGGCAATATAGATATCAGTGTTTCCCCCAATAATTATTTATTCCATTGTTTGTAGCATATGACTAGTGACACTCTCATGCTTTTTGCTTATCTGGGAAGGTCCGGGTGAGTGTGTTTTGTCAGCAAGGATATGAACACTTTAAACTCACCAGTGAATCATCTAAAGTAGAAATTTTCTACCAATTCCTGCAGACTGCATCAATAACATTCTATATGGTCTCATTATTTTTGTTGGGTTTCCCATAACACTTTTCTTAATTATTATCTGTTTTGAGATTATTTCATACATGAGTACACCCTGCCTATTTCCAGGTACTGAAGATAAATATTTATAGAATTATTCATTCCCACCTTTGTCTTGCCTTGCTTTCCCCTTCCCCTTCGCCTTCCCCTTCCCCTTCCCCTTCCCCTTCCCCTTCCCCTTCCCCTTCCCCTTCCCCTTCCCCTTCCCCTTCCCCTTCCCCTTCCCCTTCCCCTTCCCCTTCCCCTTCCCCTTCCCCTTCCCCTTCCGCTTCCTCTCTTTCTTTCCTTCCTTTTACTAACATTTTGCATCTAAGGATGTAGTTTTAACTTACTATATGAAAAGATAATATGACAGGAAAATTAGTCAATTATCAACAACGTAACGTTCATGTATTTTTTCCTAAATGCACAGATTAAGTTAAAAAGGGGCAAAATATGTCTTTTTAGAGCTTCCCAAATAAACATGGGAAAATTACGCCAAATGTGTAACATGTATTGACCGTCTTCTGAACCCTTATTGGACATTTTTTGGAATTGAATTAAGGCTAGGTTAGAGGGAATAAAATATGAGCTAAGTTCTTGCTAAGAAGATTTGATGCTCTTCCATACAGATACAAAAGCTAGTTGAAGACAAAAAGTTACTGAGCAACCTAAATAAAAGGATATATGGTTATCTAAAGATAAAGACTTAAGGAATCCCAGAGCAATTATTTTTAAGCAAACTGAAGCACTGTACTGTCAAGGAGGTCAATACTGCTGAAGCCTAGTATTAGTTGTGCATGATTTTACTGATGTTAGCAGTTACAACTGAAAGAAATTGTCCTCTTAGTACAAGTTTTACATCATATCTGTGAATATATCATTCATGTAGCTCAAATATCCCCTTTTTAGATACTCTTTAGATATCTTTTGTATCTTTAGATACAGCTATTAGATATTACATAAAATATAAATTTGACTTTTCAAATTGTTTTAGGAAACAGTTATAAAATTACCTACATACATATCATATTTTTCCATGTTGCAACTATGACTATTGTCTCTTGTCTTTTTACTGTGTACCTCTGGGAAGAATCTTGCTTAGTATCTTCCATTACAAAATGGAAATCTGCAACAAAATCTTCTGTTTGCTTCCCAGGCATTTGTGTCCAGGTGCTTTAGACAGGATCCTGTCACCCTGCTTTCTCAGGATCACAGATAAATTCTTTCTTGTGGTCCTGTTCCTGATGTATTTTCACCTATTTTCAATTTCTTCACTTACCTATGAGTATTTTATCATGCATTGAACCTAATGTCACCAACTACCACTCCAAAACATAAAGTAAATATTGAGATAATCCATAATAATAATAATAATAATAATAATAATAATAATAATCCCTACTAGTCTATGGCCAATTGAGAATGCTAGTCTAAGTAACATATATGTGTCTATTCATTTAACTAAAACACAGAAAGCAGTCACACCTGACAATCACAGAAGAGAGGATATGGATAAGCGGATCCATTTTTGTTTAAGAATTCAGAGAAAACAAGGCATTCAAGGAGAAGGAGAACTAAAATAAAATAAAATAAAAAAGTAATCAAGATATTTTGCAGATTAATTGCCTTTTCTGAGACAGAAAATATCTGAATAAAGGTTCAGTTGCTCTTTTGATATTTGTTCACATATAAAATCTAAAATAAAAGAAGAAAGGCCAAGTAATGTTAATTTGGTAATCTCCTTGACTTAAAGAGGATATCTAGTAATACCAGAACAATAGAAACTATACCTTACACTCAACCTAAATGACACAATAATGAGGTTCTTAGCCACCCTCTAATAGGGAAATATTCTAAAAGTTGATGCTGTCAGTAACATTACATTTACTTTTTGAGTATTTCCTAAACATGAAGAATAGGGAATGGTTCTTTTTTGTTAAACTCAACCTGAAAACCTTTTTAAAATGTAATCTCCTGTGCTGTAAATGAATAATATGTTAACAAATAGAAGAGTTGGAAATGCATTCCATGAATTTCATTTCAGTAGTAACAGCCTTTTTGAATTTACTGCAGGTAATACTCCTCTTAACTCATGTAACCACTTGGTAGGAATGCAATTTGTGGGTAATAAAAATAATACAAATAGCCAAACCAGTCTTTGATATACAGGCATTCAAATTCCTTACATTCAGCTCAAGAAGATTATACATAAACCAGCTCTTTAGCAATTGACCATCCATTTCCTATTTTAATCCTATTTATTTCCTATTTTAAAGCATGACAAACAGGTATCTCTCAACTGTGTAGTTGCTATCTGTTAGTCCTTAAACCTCTCTAAATTATGACAAAGCTACGCAGTGATGAGTTTGCTCTTTATTGTGACCATTTTTCATACTGAAAGGAAACAAATATTTATATCAAGAATGGAAGAATTTAATAATTCTGGTTGTCAAAATACAAGTTATCTTCTATTTTAAATGGGGAATGTCTACATAAAGAAAAAATGTACAATTAAATTTATTTCTGATTTCTAATGCAAAGGGGTCTTCACATTTGCTCCATTTTAAAGTTTTATTTGCATAAGAATGTTATCTTTCTGACATCATGCTAGTGAACACTGATTTGTGAATCATAAATGTTGTAAAATAGTTTGTATTTATCTAAGCTTTCATGTCATGATGATTTGCTTTGAATTTCTACCAAAGTTGGCAAAACTGTAATTGTCATTTATTTTTAGAATCAGATACAACTTGTGTTGAAATGCATCCCCATCCTTCTACTAGTCAAAATCTTTGGTTTCCCTTACTAGCAGATCTTGTCCACCTGTGAAGGAGATGAGAAATCAAACAATTTATTTGATCAAATATGACTAAAACCAAAGAAACAGTCTTCCTTTTAGAGTCATGTATAGTACCACACTATCCACACGTTTTACTCATTTTATTTTGAAGAAAAAGTATCACAAAAATGTCTACTACAGCTTTCCTTGATGTCTCTTCAGGTATCGGGCAGGAGACTAATACAAGAACAGTGTATTTCTTTCTATCCAGGTTAGTCTCTTTGTGACCCCCTAATACTTATTAGACAGACTATGTAAATATTTATTCTGAAGAAGGAGCTTCCTCTCAGATTATAATACAAAACTTGATATTGTCAGGTTTTTTTGTTTGTTTGTTTTTTTCTTCTCTAAAATCTTCATAGGCATATTATGCTTATCTGCATAGCAGATAAGTGTGAGAAAGTTCCGTACTATTTGGTGGTAACATAGCCAGTATTTTCACCAAATTGTGGAAGAAAATTTCTTAGTTCTTATGAAGTCTAACTGAAAAATAACATTAAAACTGACTTGATCTGTTATACCAGTAGGAAAACAAAGCAGAACAGAGCAGAACAAAACAAACCAACCAACCAACCAACCAACCAAAAAAAAAAAATCCCCACCCTTTTTAACCATAAGAAAATGTCATTTAAATGTGGAGGGAAAAAAAAAAAAAAAAAAAAAAAAAAAGAACCCAGCCTAAACAACTCTTTATGTAGTAACAAAGAAAGGTTAGAAGACTTACATAATATTTTTCTTGACTTTGAAAGAGATAGAATGTGTCAAAGTACATGAGAACAAGTAATTGATCTTTTATGACAACAAATTGTAGCCCTACCTCTGCGGAGAATGTTCTCCTTTAAACCTATTTTCTATTCTGATTTGATCAGGGAGGCACATAAACTGTTTCTGCAATGACCAAATGCCAACTTTCAACAACACAATCACAGCATGACCTAATACTCTCACAGGACCTTCCTATATGCTTACTTCATGTTCTACTATTCCTACAAGAAGTCACCGTCCTTCCATTTTGAACCCTCCTCAGTTCAGAAGGCTGAATTGAAAACAGGGCAAGATAAAAAATAGAAATGAGACATAAGCCTAACAGCTTTTCAAAAGACTATCTATCCTGTGACTAGCCAGGTAAAAGCTTGCCTACCATGTTATGGAATATGGAGACTATATAATAGCTATCGGATCTTTTGGACCCCATGATACTGTCTCCATACTTTTCTTGAACCTATGGTTCTCTCATAAATTAAACAAGGTTCCGGTCATCTGTTATGGAGGTCACCAGTCCAAGAATGAGAACTTGTTCCATTTTCCATACCAGGAATATGATTTTCTAGTTTTCATTTTAAGTTATTATTATTATTATTATTATTAATTAAACCTGGAACTAGCGGTGTTCCCCAGGGGTTGGTGCTGGGTCTGGTCTTGTTCAACATCTTCATCGATGACCTTGATGAGGGAATAGTATCCACCCTCCGCAAGTACACTGATGATACAAAGCTAGGAGGAGTGGCCAACATGCCAGAAGGCTGTGCTGCCATTCAGCGAGACCTGGACAGGCTGGAGAGCTGGGCAGGAAGAAACCAAATGAAGTTTAACAAGTGCAAGTGTAGAGTCCTGCACCTGGGAAGGAACAACCGGACATATCAGTACAGGCTGGGGGATGACCTGCTGAAGGGGAGCTCTGCAGAGAAGGACTTGGGGGTCCTGGTGGACGACAGGTTGACCATGAGCCAGCAGTGTGCCCTTGTGGCCAAGAGGGCCAACGGGATCCTGGCGTGCATTAAAAGGAGCATGGCCAACAGGTCAAGGGAGGTGATCCTCCCCCTCTACTCCGCCCTGGTCAGGCCTCACCTGGAGTACTGTGTCCAGTTCTGGGCTCCCCGGTACAAAAAAGGCAGGGATCTCCTGGAAAGAGTCCAGCGGAGGGCAACAAAGATGATACGGGGCCTGGAGCATCTTCCCTGTGAAGAAAGGCTGAGAGACCTGGGTCTGTTCAGCCTGGAGAAAAGAAGACTTAGAGGGGATCTCATCAATGTGTATAAATACCTGAGGTGTGGGAGACAGAGGGATTTGGCCAACCTCTTTTCAGTGGTTTGTGGGGACAGGACAAGGGGTAATGACCACAAAATGGATCACAGGAAGTTCTGCACCAACATGCGAAAGAACTTCTTCACGGTAAGGGTGATGGAGCACTGGAACAGGCTGCCCAGGGAGGTTCTGGGAGGAGTTGTGCCCAGGGAGGAGTCTCCATTTCTGGAGATATTCAAGGCCCGTCTGAACGCCTACCTGCTCTAGGGAGCCTGCTTTGGCAGGGGGGTTGGACCCGATGATCTCTTGAGGTCCCTTCCAACCCCTACAATTCTGTGATTCTGTGATTCTGTGATTCTGTGAATAATAAATAAATAAATAAATAAATAATAATAACAACAACAACAACAACAATAATAATAATAAACAATAACAATATCAATTTATATATTGCAAAGGAGAAGGACAGATTTAGATTTTGAAATATTAGGTGTCCACTGAGAACTTGAAAAGTGTCAAAAATTAAGTCATTGAAAAACTAAACCATCATTGTTGCTAAATTAGTGCTGTGTTTGTTGTCTTCAGTAGTTTTAAAATGATACACTCACACAGTCTCTCCCCTCCAAAGAAAGGCATTAAAGAAATAATCAATATTTTGAGGGAGCAGGATGACTGCCTTCAATATTTGTAGATAATATCTTCTAGAAAAAGATCTTTCAAGTTATTCAGTTAGAGCTGCATCTGAATCTGAAACTGAGTAAAATTCTGTATGTGCAAAGTTAATGTATTTTTAATAAACTGATCGTTAATATTTCAAACTTGCTTCATTATGGAACCGCATAAGTACAACTATCATATATGATAAACACCTAGTCTCATTAAATTGATGATTTGCCAGTAATTGGACAAAATAAGTCTCTTTTCCTTGGCTTTGTTATTTGCCTTTCTAAGGAAAAGAAAAGTGTTATTCACATGGCTGAAATTGGGGCCCTTGCAAATGCCTTCCTCTTTTCATTAACTGTATTGAATTCTACTGTAAGTGTTTTCCTTTTTATCCACTTAGATGCTTAAATGTGGTCAAATGCAGACTGTATGAATATATCTCCCCAAAATGAATGCAGACCTGTCAGAGACTAATTAATGTCACTCCCACTGGGGATAATTCCACAGACTGCTTGTAGGCTCAACAACATCTTGGGGAAAAAAAATCAAGTTTATTTGAAAGTTCTGCCTTCATCTCATTCCTAGCATGTAAGCCTCAGCTATTTCCAGAATAAATTTATTATTTTTAGACTAAATTGGATACATTTTTACTGCAGAAATGTAAGAGCAAACTTTAATTCTGGTTGTTGTAGAATTCAGTATGACTAAGCAAAATGCTACCTGGAATTCCTGTTCCATTGTGATTGATGACTACTATAAAACTAATTTGTACAGTTATAATAAGTGTTTTCAAGATGTGGGCATTAGCCTATCTCCTGCTTCTTATGTTTGTTTGCTTTTTTAAAAAAATTTTTAAGCTTCTGTCATAGCACCTAACACCCTCATATCTGTAATCTTATTTGGGACTATTAATAGCCTTTATTGACTGGTACAAATAATAAAAGATTAACATTTTGACTTAGCAAATATCTCTCTAAATGCTTGTAAGTTACATAATGCACTATAGCCAGGTTTCCAATTTCTACTTCTGAGTCACTCTAACACAATGAATAAATAATAGCATTTGAAGGTATAAAGCATGACTTCCAGTTTTAGCTACTTCTACTTTTCCTAGCCCTGATTATCTATAATAGCGATGAAGCTCCATTTTTTTCCTGATGTTAGCAGCCTCAACAGGAAGGAATGTTCCATTAATCTCATGAAGCCTGCTTTCATTGCACTTGGAGTGTTTTCTTATGTAATCAGGATATTTGGATAATTTGTAAAAGGTTTAGATGAGCACATTTTTGCAACCCTATGGCAATTCAACTACTAAAGACTTTGAAGTCCACCCATCACTGTTGGGACTTGAGCAGTTTGGTTCACAGTCTGTCAACTGCCTATATTAATAAAGCCAAGTCATTAGTTGCACTGTCTGTATGAGGAGTTTCCAGTTTAATCCATACTATATTTTCTGCATGAACGCTATTGACTTTGAAAACTGACTGTTCAGCTGGGAGAAGTGTTATTCTTCTGAATGAGATAACAGAAACCCAACTGAGTGAATTTAACCTACTGCAGACAGATGTATACATTCTGCTATTCACATTTTTCATGTCAACTTTCTTTTGAAGTGTCTAATGTGAAGTGACATTGGCATTGGAGGTAGAAAACTAGGTTAGGTTGAGCACTTTGATCCCAGATGTAGGGATCAAATGGTCAAACTGGCAACTATTCAATAAAAGTTTCTTCAATTTACTTAAAATATTGAACAATAATTCTAAATATGTATTTGACAATATGAACACTTGAGTTTCACTTGCCATTTATAGCCTTCAGAACTTTTCACATCTGGAGTATACAGCTGGTTCTCTGCATTTCAGAATAACTATAGTGGATATAAATATAAAATAAGTAACAAATGTAAAAAACAACTTATTTGTTAAGTCTTATGAATGTAGTTTGATGGCTTAAACGAGAGCAGCAGTGGTTGTGCATAACAATTTCCAAACAAAATATTTCAGAAAGGGATCTTTAACTCCTTTCTTTTAGACTAATACTGTCCCAGTTCTAAAAATTGCAAACAAACTTCTCTACAAGTACTATGTGCAAAAACATTCCTATCTTCTGTCTTTTAAAGTACTTAAATTAGCCCATCAAAAACAAACAAACAAACAACAACAACAAAAACAGCAACAAAAAACTGCTAGTTACATAATGAAATACGGCAATATAGTCACTGCAACAGAAAATATATTGGCAATAAAGGAACAGAAGACAAGAAATAGGTCATCACTAAGAGAACTTACAATGAAAAAAAGGAGCAAGACAGCAGTTATTTGCTAACCAAATCTTCCAATAACCGAAGAGTCTAGACTGCACTTTGAATAGCACTCACCCTCCATTGTAAACTTTTTATGCCATTAACAACTAATGTTGTGTGTCTATGACATAGAACTGGGTGAACATGAAAGCCTTTTTATGGGTTAAACTTTTTTTTTCCTTTTATTAGCCTGTTTTTATTGTTGTGGTTCTGTTTCTGCTTGTTCTTTTTTTTTTTCTTTCTTTCTTTCTTTCTTTTTTTTTTTTTCCTAGAGGGAAAGGGTGACCTTGTAAATACTTTTTCATCCTCTTAGATTCCAAAGTAGGAAGAAGGATCACAAGGCCATAGAGCATAATTATTATAGTCATCAGCTTTTAAATGCCTATCCAATCTGTAGGAGAGATTACATTAAATGATATCAAACACTTAGCATGATGAAGGCACATACCCGAGGCCACTAGAATCCACATTGCTGGATCTGATCTTCTATTTACTGTTTTTGTGTGTGTGTGTGCGTTTTTTTTTTCTTTTTTTTTTTTTTTTTCCCTGTCATTCTATGTGTTGTATGCATGAATGGAAATAAATGGCTGAAATGGAGAGTATATGTAGGAGCTTAAGCAAGACACGTTACTCATTCTCAATTTAATTGCTGCAAACTGTACAGTCTATTACCTTGCAGATGCTGATATTAATAGTTGTAAGTCACTGCCTCAGCTGTGTTTTTGCCAATTGAACAATAATGCAATAGCACGAAGCTTTTGTTCTACTGATGTTTATCTTCTGGATCTCTGAAAATGCCAGAAATTCACTCTTAATTTAGTGTTAACACACACTAATGTTTACTACAGTGGTACATGGGTAACAGTCTTTCTGCAGTTTCTGTGGCAGCCAATACATTATAGTTTCAGATCCCACCTTATAGTAAATGTACTGCAGATCAAGTGTTTCATCTCAAAGATGCCAAAAAGAAAGCATCCTTCTGTAGCCATCAGAGTTAAGAATTGTAACAGGTTCTGTGGTGATACAACGTAAACATCATAAAAGTGATATAATTATGTAGAGACAGATAAGCCAATATTAATCTTGAATGGCTCTATGAAGTCAGCTACGTAGTAAAAGATTAAGTCTAATGCAACTAAGGATCATGACTTGACTGAAAAGTAAGTAATAAAATGAGGACTTAGACTGTATGCATTACTCAGAGAACTGTAAGAAGTTCTTCCTATAAACATCATGTATTGTAGACTTTTTTCTTTACACAGAATTAGTTACTAGCTACATGAAGCTTACATTTCACTTCATTGGTTTTTGTTATTTGTTTTGAGTGAAAATTGTGGTGTTCTTGATAAAAATACTATGTTTTTCACAAATAAAATCTTCTTCCATCCTTCTTGTCCACCAAATTTTTGGCATTTCTTTACCCTTGCTCATTTCCACCTCTCAAAATCTTTCCAGGGATTTTCACAGTAATTTTTATACTTCCTGCAGAGACAAGTAGCGCCTGAGAATCCTGAAACTCAATGAGAGATGAAGAGGAACCAGACATTTTTCCACTTTGTATCCTAAAACATCATGTGTTCTTTTATAATTTTGTCACATGTACACATAAGAAGGATGTGGTTTTTGTTGTTGTTGTTTGTTTGTTTGTTTGTTTCTGCTTTAAAGAGAAAGTGTGGGAAAGTAGTCAAGGGCAATAGAACCTGGGAACCCTCTCTCTCAGCTCTGCCTTCATTTGTTGGATCTAAGCAATTCTTAGGGCATGTCTATACAGATAGACGTAGGCAGACTCAATATCACCTGCCCAAACCTTCACTTTGAGCTGGTGTAAATGAGCTATTTGTACATGGGAAATACATTAGTGCAGCAAATACATATTTTATCTTTTTGATCAATAACTCTACTCTAACTAGCTTGGTACATATACAAACTTTATGTATTTGTGCACCTATCCACCTCCTTCCATTCAATATGCTTTAGTTACTCTAAAGTACCAGTTACTCTAGTAGAAATTATCTGCACAAACTCAAGATTGACTCAAGATTGACTCAAGTTTTGTGCACAAATGGTTAAAAACTCCTTTTGAGAAGCTCTAATAAAGAAAAACAAAACAAAACAAAACAAAACACAACACAACAATAATAATAAATCCCAGGAAATATGAGAAAAAAAAACATCAAATCAGATTTTTCAAGCTTCATACTGATCTCTTTTTTTTTTTAATGTCAATGCAATTTTGTTTGTTTGCTTGTTTAATTGGGATTACTTTTGCTTGACACTGCAATAAGAAAAAAAATAAAGTCTGCTATTAAAAGAACACCAAGCATAAACTATTTTTTTATTAATTAACCTGTTCCTTAGTAAAATGTAGCCTTTGCAGAGCAAACACAACAAGATTTAAAGAGAATCAAAAGACAGCAAATGTTTGTTGTGTATTCAAGGGTATAATTTATAGCCATTTCCTAAACTGTTGGTGCAAGCTTGAACTTGCCTGTGAAGAAGTAAGTAGACTAATTTGTTATCTGTTTCTTTACACAGGAGTTAGCATTATTCTGTTCACTAAACAGGGTAATTACAACACCATTCTTTAAAAATGCATATGCTGTAGGTGTATTTTGTAAAAAAAATGTTTGATTCAACGTTAATATTTTAAATAAATATTAATGATCTTAATAGAAGAGCTATTATTATTATTAATTATTATTATTGTAATAAATCTAGCAAGCCTTTTTCAATATGTGTATCAACAGGGTTCCCATGCATCTGTAATATTTCAGGCTCAGAAGACATTGCAAAACTCACTTATTTTTGCTTTAAATAACTAGCTATTACGCATAAAAATTTAAATGCAGAAATTGAGTATTAATTTGATAGTTTTATTCATGTAGGTATAAAAGCAGAGCAAACAGTTTGCTTCGTTTCTTGTATGTTTGCCTGTGTTTTTTTTTCTGCATGATATATCCCCTGCAGGGCCTCTGGCAAATTCTCTCTTGCTGTACAACTAGTAAAATGTCCTCTTGTAATATACTGCACCATACCTCAGCAACAGGCATCTTTCCCATGTCCTTCAACATATAAAGAATTGCAGTAACGATGTGCTTCAAGGGGGGAAACCTGGGAAGTTTTTGTTAAAATTCTATCACTAAACTAAGTGGAAGCTTAGGGTGATTTTTCATCCTCTGATGAAATTTGTGGATTTGTGCAGAATGTGAAACCGTTTCTTCTAGAGATTAATTATTTCCAGAGTTTTAATACAATTATCTTTGAAGAGCAAGTGCTGTGACTGTTGGATAGGGCCAAACTGCATCAAAAGGCAGGTTAATATATTTTTTCTTTTTTTTTTTTCTTTTTTCCCAGCTATTTAGTCAGTTTGGAGATTAAAAGGGACTTCAATGAAATTGATAAACTTACTTGTGCATTGTTATAATACACTTGAAATTCTGACACACTGATTTTATTAAAACAAAACAAAACAAAACAAAACAAAAAAGCAAACAGTAATTAATTATTTTACAATACAAGATGGCCCAGTCGTTATACATAAGGGAGTTCATAGTTTTCATTATGTCTTTGAAAAATATGGTGCCTAATGATTTTGAAGTTGTATGGATTCTTTTGAGGGAAAGGCAAAAATGATAGCTTTTTTTTCAAATATTTAATGAACTTAAATTTAAATTTATTGGGTAGAAAGAAGTAAGTTAAAAGATTGTTCATAAATCACTCTTTCCTTAGTCCCTTTGCATATCTTAAGATTGTCATATCTCTTGATCCTTCTTGTTATAAGGAAGGTGGTAAGACTAAGAGGGTTAGGGACAAAAGGGAAAAACAAAAAAGGAAAAAGAAACAAAAACAAGACTGAAAGAGACAGAAAATTGCTTTTTTCATTTGTTTCTGTTTTGTGTTTGGGTTAGTTTTATTTTATTTTCTAAGCAGCTGGGGATTCCTATCTTTCTGCAATAGAGTACTCTACTGAAATAGAATGGGATGTGTTGTCATAAGGTAACACGAGGTTTCAGACCAGTTTTAACTATATACTGAGGGGTCAGCTAGAAGTGAGAAGTAGTGAGTGTGTGATACAGAGAATCTGGGACTGTAGGGACATTGTGGAGGTGTTCAAATGCAAGTGAGAGTGGAGGCTGCAATCAGTGTAATCAGGTTTAAGAGATAATGACTTTGCAGTATTGCCATGGCACAGAATCACAGAAAGATAGATCTGGAAGAATTTTAATGAGTCTGCTTATTTCAATAATGCACAAGATATAAGATATAGTTAATCCTGACATTTCTGACTAAGATTGAGATTCAGTAGTTTGGCTGGAATAAAATAGTAAGCTTTATTAGCAGAAGATGTAGGAATGTTGTGATAAATAACTAACTCATTGGCTAAGAACACTATCCAAATGTCTTTTATACATACAATTTAAAGAACTACAAGAAATCCAGCTCATGTAAATCAATATACTCCCATTGAGTTCAATAGAACTAAGTCAATTTACAGCAGCTGAGACTTTAGCTCCAAATATCACGGTTCAAACTCACCATAAAACAGTGAGGAGAAATTTAAGAAGGCAAACAATCTACAAAGTTAAATTGATCTGCAAATGTGAAGTATTTCTCACCATAAATTAATTTGTCGGCAGATACTGGCTACTATCACATAATGTCAAGAATTTCATTTAGCGGTGACAGAACTGAAGAGTCAGTCAATTGCAGTTTGTTCATTTTTACCTTTCAGCATCTCCTGTATAAATGACTGAAAATAGGTTTTGTAATGGAAAGCCTGCAAAATCCCCATAACAACAGCAGTAAAAACAGATTCAGCTGCAATAAAATAGCATAAAGCAAATTTCCTAGAATAACATGTGGGCAGTTCATCATCACAACTGTAACAACATTTTAAATAACAGCATGTCTGCTCCCTGGGCACACTGCAATTAAAATGGGTTTGCAATAAATGTGTTCATTAAGTTGAATCACAAGGTTGTAAAAAGAGTCATCAGACAGATGACTTCAATGTAGTTAGTTTCATTTGTTTCATTTTTTCTCTTCTCCCCCTTTTATTTTTTTGTATTTGAAAGAAAGATAATTTTCATTTATACACACACACTTTATATGATAAGTCATGGTCATTTCATTGATTTTTCCTGCATAACTTTCACAGGGGAATCTGCATTTCTTCTGTTAAAATTCATGTTGTTTATTCCTCGGACAAGATTATGTAAATGGCATATGAGTTAACTGTAAGTATCTCATGTTATTATTATTTTTTTATTTTTTTAAACACTAGCTGTCTTTTTGTCAGATATGTGAGTGATATTTTCTGCAAGTTGTATGGTAGAATTTTACTACTCTGAGAATGAAAAACGTGTCACAGGCATTTAAAATCTGTTTAAAGGATCTGATTAATCTAATAGGGGAGCAGATGAGATATCCTTTCTTTCTGTCCCTTCCTTTGCTTTATTTCCTCACTCACTATTGACTTTTATTATGGTAATTTATCTAGATCTAGCAAAGCTGAAGGGGAATGTAGAGGAAGTGCCTCTCTGTGTAGTTAATAGTTACACTATGGTATGAATAGCTGTTTCGGGTTACAGAAAGAGTGATGAAGCTGATACAGCTTCTAGTAAATGAACTCATTTGAGCTGATTCTATTCTCACTGATAAATTATGTAAATTGGGAGTAGCTCTGGGCATACATATAAAACTGGTGAAGGTTTGCTGAAAATCAGGACCAGATGCTATCTCAATTATAAACCATAAAATTGAATGGCTTTTTTTTTTTTTCCACACTTGCAAAAGAATCTAGCTATTTGTTATAAGCCTGTGGAAGCTGTAATTCTTTAACGCTAATTGTTTTGAAAGTCCAACAACCATTAAAAATGAAACAGCAATTTAACAAGAAATATGAAGTATAACATTTCTGAAAAAAAAAGTACTGCTGGAAATTAGGTTCCTACATCATATGTTTTAGAAGTAAATGATATTGTATTAATTCTTTTATGTCTAAATCGAGACACATTTAGAGATACATTAGGCTTTCTGGATACTTTGTTCGTATGTACCGTCATTTCACTATCTAAGAAAAACTTCAGTGTATCTGCTTAAAAATGACCTGTACTTCCAAAATACTAAGTATGTCTTAATTTTCATTGTCAGGAAAGCAGGAAAGTAGAAAGAAAAAAAAAAAGTTAAAAAAAAAAAAAGAGAGAGATTTTTCTTGAGAGCTCCATCATACATAAAATTCCTGCTTAACTTGAATATTCACTGAGCCATTACAGTTTTGTCACTGTCAATACCCAGAGAAGCTACCTGGTTAGCATGGAACTCAATGTACAGCCAGAAACTTAATATTTCCAAAACACACAATACAAGGGCACCTACTCACAAAATGCTGACATTGTTTTTAAGCTTGTATTTTCCCTACATAGTGGGTGATCTTGAGCAGATGACAAAATGCTGGGATACGGGTTAATGTGGATAGTAATCGATCTAAAGAAGGCAGGATTTGCAATCGTATTTGTACATTTTACGATGTGTTAGAATCATAGAATCATAAACTAGTTTGGGTTGGAAGGGATCTTAAAGATCATCTAATTCCAACCCCACAGCCATAGGCAGGGACACCTTCTGCTAGACCAGGTTGCCTAAAGCCCCATTTGGTGGTTTTACCTTGCTAGGCAGCTGAACTCCACCACAACCCCTGTCTCACTCATCTACTCAGAAGAGGATGGGAAGAAGAAAAGAAAAAAAAAAAAGGTTGAGATAAGGATAATTTAATTAAAGGAAAATAGTCATTAAGGTAAGGTTATTATTAAGGGAAAAAATAATTTAACTAAAGGGAAAAAGAAAGGAAAAAAAAAAAAGTCCATGTGGAAGCACAGAGAGATTGGAAAGAGATTACTTCCCACCAATGAGTGATGCTTGACCACGTCCTTGAAGCAGGGCCTCAACACACGTAGCCAGTGTTCGGGAGGAGGACAGACGTTTTCACAATGAGAGCCCACCCCTCCCCTCTTCCTCCTTTTTCCACCTTTTATTGCTGAGTGTGACACCATATGGTATGGAATATTCCTTTGGTCAGTTTAGGTCAGCTGCCCTGGTGATGTCCCCTCCCCACCTCTTGCCCCAGCCTGCTGGTTCTTGGGGAGGTTAGAAAGAGTCCTGATGCTGTGCCAGTATTGCTCAGCAGCAGACACAACACTGGTGTGATACCGATGCTGCTCTAGCTACAAGTGCACAGCACAGCACTGTATGGGCTACCGCAGGGAAAGCTAGCTCCACCCCAACCAGACCAAGTACAAGCCATCCAACCTGGCCTTGAACACTTGAAGGCATGGGGCATCCACAACTTCTTTGCGCAACCTGTTTCAGTGCCTTAGCACTCTCATAGCAAAGAATTTTTTCCTAATTTCTTTTAAACCTAACATTTTTAGTTTAAAGACATTACCGCTTCTTTTACCATTGTACTCCCTGATATAGAGTTCCTCTCATCTTTCCTGTAGACCCCTTGGTAATACCAGAAAGCTGCTCTAAGTTCTCCCTGGAGCCATCTCATCTGTAGGCTAAATAATCCTAAATTACCCTAACTTAACCCTAAAATACCTAAATAACTCAGCCTCTCTTCATTGGAGATGTGTTCTAGCCCTCTGATCATTTTGTTGTTGCCCTGGTTTTAGGTGGGATAGAGTTAATTTTCTTCCTAGTAGCTGGTATAGTGTAATGTTTGTGATTTAGAATGAGAATAATGTTGATAACACACTAATATTTTAGGTGTTGTAAAGCAGTGCTTACACAGAGCCTAGAACTTTTAAGCTCCTCACACTGCCCTGCCAGCGAGGAGTCTAGGGGTGCACAAGAAGCTGGAAGGGGACACAGCCAGGACAGCTGGCCCAGACTGGCCAAGGGATATTCCATGCCATATGATGTCATGTTGAGCACTAAAACTAGGGCGATTTGGCTGGGGCAGTCTGCTGCTGCTTGGGGACTGGCTGGGCATTGGTCAGAAGGTGGTGGGCAATTGTGTTCACAATTGTGATCACTTGTTTTTTATATTCTTTTATTATTAATATTTATTATTAGTAGTAGTATTTATTATTATTATTATTAATTATTTTCTCTTCCTTTTTCTGTCCTATTCAACTGTCTTTATCACAACTTATGAGGTTTACCTTTTTCCAACTCTCTCCCCAGTCCCACTGGAGAGGAGTGAGCAAACAGCTGTATGGTACTCAGCTGCCTGCCAGGTTAAACCACAAAGTGACCATCCTCTGCACCCACTCTACTAGGACCACATCTCTCTTGTGCTGCGGGTCCAAACCTGGATGCAGTTTTTGAGTTGCAGATGGGGTGATCCAGGTGGGGTCTCAATAGGGAGGATTAAAGTGTGAGAATCACCTCCCTCAACCTGCTGGCTACTGTCATTTTGATGCAGCCCAGTATAAAATTGGCCTTTAAGACATCAAAGAACATCTAGGAATCATATCTGAGTATACTGCTGGCAGTAAATACACTTTAGAACAGTTTAGTGGTCCTTGATCAGCCCCTTTGGGAAGGGGCTATTCTTGAACTGTGCTTAAGAGAGAACTATCTCTCTGCATCCCAGATGGATGTAAACCTCTGCTTACAGCACTGAGTATGTTTTTCAATGTCTATGTGTTTTATGACTTGAGGCTGCTTTCCTTCCAAAAAACTCAGTTTTTTGAACCATTACTCTAAAGAACCAGTCCTACTCTGCACTGTAAAAAAAGACTCAGAAAAACACATGGGATTCTGGATTACACTTCAGGGACAACTTGCTTTAAAGTGAGAAACCGGCCTACCTAACTTATGGTAAACCACTTCCTTAATTGGACTGATATTTGTAACTTAACATTGGATAGTGCATCATGGAATATGGAATCCACAGATGGGTGTACAGAGTCAGAGTATTTCTGAATGCAAGAAGCTAGCACCTTTGAATAACACCCAAGTCAAACAGTGCACTGAACATATTGAAATAACAAATACTGATCTTTGTCTGAAGTCTTAAATCCTAGCCCTTGACATGCCATGAGCTTTCGTGAAGAATATCTAGCCCTTTGTGATTTATGTGTGAAACCCTTTCCCTGAAAACATGTAACTATGCCTTTTCTTTTATTGTCTGTCTCCCAAGTAATTGGATACAAGTTAGGCTAAAGTGACTTCTCTTTTTAACTGCCAGGCTTAACCACAGCTTCTGCTGTGCTAAAGCATGCACAACCTCTAACTGCAGGCAATTTTCTATGGAAGGGCATTCCGCTCCTGTTGTGGAAGTTATCTCAGTATGCAGAAAGAAACCTAAAGAAACCTACAGTTTCTTGGCTCTAGTCATCACAATAACTGTCCAGCAAGGCTGATTTCTGAATTTTGATCTCTGCTTCAAGATCTACTTCCCTATGTAACGCAATAGCTGCCTAGGCCATTAAGGGAAAAAGCCACTTGGCTTGTAACATACACTTACTCAAAAATCTCAGCCTTCAATCTTATGAGTATACTGGAGTGGAACTTTAGGTTCCCAAAAGATTATATTGTTTGCTGGGATATAAATATAAATAAATAAATAAGTAAATAAATATCCAGGCACATAGTATAGCGAGCAGGTAGGTGAGAGAGAGAAAAAGAGAGAAAGAGAGAGGGAGATATTATTTATTTTAACTGGTTCTCTGGTGACAGCTGTAATATTGTACAGTGATTTTACTCAGGCGGGCAGCCAAGCTCCACCACAACTGCTGTCTCACTCCCCCTCCTCAAAGGGAAAGAGGGAGAAAATATGATGCAAAGGGTTCAACAGTTGAGATAAGGACAGGGAGATCGCTCAACAATTATCATGATGAGCAAAACAGATTCAGAGTAGGGAGATTAGTAAAATTTATTGCCTATTACTAGCAAGCTAGAGAAGTGAGAAACAAAGGAAAGAAACCAAAACCACCTTCCCCCCATCCACCCTCTTCCACCTCCTCCCCCCAAGCAGCACAGGGGAACGGAGAATGGGTGTTGTGGTCAGCCTGCTGCACTTCGCCTTCACTGCTCCTTCACAGTCACTCTCTGCCCCTGCTCCAGCCAGGGGTCCCTCCCACAGGATACCGTCCTTCCCAAACTGATCCTGCATGGGCTTCCCGCAGGCAGCAGCTCTTCAGGAACTGCTCCAATATGAGTCTGTACCATGGAGTCTATTCATCAGGAGCAAACTGCTCCAACATGGGTCCCACACAGGCGGCAGCTCCCCCCAGATCCCCTGCACCTGCATGGGCTCCTCTCCATGGGCTGCAGCTCCGGCCCGGGGCCTGCTCCTGCGGGGGCACTCCATGGGCCGCAGCCTCCTCCAGGCCACATCCACCTGCTCCACTGGGGGCTCCTCCACAGGCTGCAGTGTGGAGGTCTGTTCCATGTGGGACCCATAGGCTGCGGGGGGACAGACTGCTCCACCAGGGGCCTCTCCACAGGCCTCAAGGGAACTTCTGCTCCGGCACCTGGAGCACCTTCTCCCCCTCCTTCTTCACTGACCTTGGTATCTGCAGGGCTGGTTCTCACTCCTCACTGTCCCTGTTGCTGTCATGTAGCAGGTTTTTTGTTTGTTTGTTTGTTTTTGTTTGTTTGTTTTTTCCCTTTCTTAAATCTGCTCTCACAGAGGTGCAAACAACATCGCTTGTTGGCTAGACTCTGAGCAGAGACGGGTCCCTTTGAAGCCGGCTGATACTGGCCCTTATCTAACATGGGGCAGCCTCTGGATTCTTCTCACAGAAGCCACCCCTGCATTCCCCCACTACCAAAACCTTGCCACTTAAACCCACTGCATATTGAATGAGAAGTAGATGTTATACAACACTAGTAAGACAAAATATGGTATATGGTGGTATATGTAGCTGGCAAACCTGTGTATTCTAGAATGTAGAATAGAATCATACAATAATCTAGATTGGAAAAGACTTTCAGGATCATTAAGTCCAACCATTAGCCTGACCTACCAAGTCCCATCACTAAACCATGTCCCTTAGTGCCATGTCTACACGACTCTCAAATACTTCCAGGAATGGGGACTCCACCACTTCCTTAAACAACCCATCCCAATGCTTAACCACGCTGTCCATGAAATTTTTTTTCTTAATATTCAATCTAAACCTTCCCTGGTGCAACCTGAGACTGTTTCCTTACACTTGTCCCCTGTCAAAAGAGACCAACACCCTCCCCTTAGCTGCTTCTTCTCCAGATTAAACAAGCACAATTCCCTCGGCCCCTCCTTAGAAGCCTTGTTTGCTACTCCCTGTACCAGCTTTGTTGCTCTTCTGTGTATACATCTGAGCAACTCAATATCCATCTTGTAGTGAGGGGCCCCAAACCGAACACAATATCTGAGGTCCATTTTCAGCAAGGGGACAATCACTTTCCTAGTCTTGTTGGCCACACTATTTCTGATGCAGGCCAGGATGCTATTTGCCTTCTTGGCCAACTGAGAACAGTGCTGGCTCATGTTCTGGCTGTAAACCACCACCCCCATGTCCTTTTCTCCTGGATAACTTTCCAACCTCTCTTCCCCAAACCTGTAACACCGTATGGTGTTGTTATGACCCAAATGTAGGACTCGGCACTTACCCTTGTCATTGTCATGTGACTGCACTTGGCCCATTGACCTAGTCTATCCAGATTCCAATGCAAAACCTTCCTACCATCAAGCAGTTCAACAGTCTTACCTAACTTGATATCATTGTACTGAGGGTACATTCAATCCCCTCATCCAGCTTATTAATAAAAATGTTAAAAACTGGCCCCAGTACTGAACCCTGAGGAAAGCCACTGGTGACTGGCCACCAGCTAGATTGAACTCCATTCACAATGACTCTTTCATCCTGACTATCCAGTCAGCTTTTTACCCAGAAAACTTTACACTTGCCCAAGCTACCAGTTTCTCCAGGAGAATACTGTCAAGTTTGCAGATGACACCAACCTGAGTGGTGTAGTTGATACCAAAGAAGGACGAGATGCCATCCAAAGGGACCTGGACAGGCTGGAGAAGTGGGCCCATGTAAACCACATGAGGTTCAACAAGTCCAAGCGCAAGGTGCTGCACCTGGGTCAGGGTAATCCTGGATGTGAGTACAGACTGGAAGAAGAACTCACTGAGAGCAGCCCTGCAGAGAACGACTTGGGGGCACTGGTGAACGAAAAGCTCTACATGAACCAGCAGCACGTGCTTGCAGCCCTGAAGGCCAACTGCATCCTGAGCTGCATCAGAAGAGGTGTGACCAGCAGGTCGAGGGAGATGATTGTCCCCCTCTACTCTGCCCTCGTGAGGCCCCACCTGGAGTGCTGCAACCAGGTTTGTGGGGCTGGGGGGCACAAGAAAGATGTGGACCTGTTAGAGTGAGTCCAGAGGAGTGCTACAAAGATGCTCAGAGGGCTGGAGCACCTCTCCAATGAAGAAAGGGGAAGACCTCATTGTGGCTTTTCAATACCTAATAGGTCTTATAAAAAGGATGGAGAAGGACTCTTTACTTGATAATGATAAGACAAGGGGGAATGGTCTTAAACTAAAAGAGGACAGATTTAGACTAGACATTAGGAGGAAATTATTCATTGTAAGGGTAGTGAGGCACTGGAACAGGTTGCCAAGAGAGGTTGTGGATGCCCCATCCCTGTAGGTGTTCAAGGACAGGCTGGATGGGGCTTTGGCCAGCCTGATCTAGTGGCCTATGGCAGGGGGTTGGAGTTAGATGATCTTTAAGATCCTTTCCAACCCAAACCATTCTATGATTCTGTAAGGAATGGTCCAGCAATTCGTGCCACTAAGGGATTTGAAGGGTTAACATTGAGGCCTGGGTTTAGGTGATAAGAGAACAAAGGGATTTCTTCAGAGAAAAACTGCTGACTCTGCACGGATGTGCAGTAATTTCTGACATCCGGCCAAGAGACCACCAGATAAGGAGGAAGAATATGAGTCTCCCGTCCGAGCGGCCCCCGAGAGACTACCAGAGACTGATAAGCAGGCACCCCTGGGAGGACTTCGGATTCGGGAAACCAATTATAATAACCTTGCCTCTTTTAGAAGTAGTAATAAATATGTATTAACCTAGGAGTATAAAAAATTGGCCGCCTTACGTCATGGGTGTGTGTCTTGGTGGAGCAGAGACTCCCGGAGCACCCAGCGCTGTTTGCTTGCCTCTATTCGTTTAATAAATTGTAAACTTTGATTGCAGTCCTATTTGGGACTCAGTCATTTATAACAACTGGGGGCTTGTCCGGGATGGTGTTGGTTCCTGAATTCTGACTTGATCTAGGAGGGGCACCCCCACCATTTGGTGGCTCCTGTTCAAGTTGGGTCGGGACTAATGCCATCTGGAACCTGAATAAGGGCAAGCAAAGATTTAGATTCTTTATGAGCTCCCTTTGCTGGCTGCAGCACTATATTTTGCCTGTAATTCTGCGCACGAAGATCCAAACGAAGACGACGGAGTCGTAAGTATTTAAGGCGTATACCGTTCGGTTGGGTGGGATTCGGTTGCCTGTGTGTATGTGAGAGTGTGACTGAGACGGAACATAGTTCCGAAGCGATTGTGGAGGTCTTCTAACCGCGGTTCCAATCTCCCATGAGGGACTTGGCCAGTGAAGGACCGAAGCAATTCCTATAGGATTCGTGGGTGGGTGATAGGTCCTAAACCCCCTGCAAGACACTCTCACTAAGGCAACCAAGGGCTGTAGGAATTGCCACAGGAAAATTCCTAGATGGGTCAGACAAAATCGAAGACCCGGGACCAGAGAAAAGGGAGCAAATTACCAGACATACCGCCAGAAAGTCCATTAGGGATAATGATCAGAAAATGGAATGATAGGGGCCCCAGAAAAGGAAAAAAGTAAATTAAAAATGGTCCAGTATTGTATGATAGAATGGCTGAAGGAGCCTTTAAGACCATGTCTTTTGGCCCGTTTTCGGATCCTTTGAAGACTGGGTTTGCCAGGCCTTAAATATACATGTTAATTCAAAGGAACCTTTTTAGCCAGGAGGAAAGTGATTATGCAGGATTATGGATCAGGACTTCACGTCCTTTTCCAGCCTCAATATTTGCACTAAAAGCAGATGAGAAGTTTGAAGAAGAAGAAAAAAAGAAAAAAAAAAAAAAAGGAAAAAGAAAAAGATGATGAATGGGAGTCATTGGATAACCCACCACCTCTATATCCTAACAATCCACCCCCAGTGGTGCATCTTGTAATCCTATTTTGTTCTTAAATACTTTGAGTGTGTCAAGGAGGAAAGTGGGAGCATTATCTAAGTAACAGTTTAGAAGTTTCGGTATATTTGCAGTGGTGTTTGGTCAGTTTCCCAAATATCGGGGCAGGGGGGCTGACTGATTATCAAAGCGGTAGAACGGAGAGTCACTTCTTTGGTGGTTCAGGCCTGAGCCCTGGGAATTTGGTAAGAAGGGCGAGAGTGAATTTATTTAGGCCTCAATACCTTTTTAAACCCCCATCTTGAGGGATACACAGGAGTGATTACTTGTTTTGTGTAGGCTTACTAACAAAGTGCATGAGAAAAATTAGCATTCGGCTTGAAATTCGGTCTTGTTGAAATGTAAATTTTGTGAGAAAGGTGGTATTGTTTGTCTAGAAGATGGAAGGCTGAGTGCTTTGGTGTTTTTCCGAAATCCTGTGGATTTATGATTGGAAAGGGGCTCATTAATAATCTGAAATAGTAAAGTTTGTATGCGGAAAGAAGAGTTTAATCCCAGAGAATTGGGACATTTGGGAAGAAGATTAGGGAAAGATAAAAACCTGCAATAAAAAGGTCTGCGTGGAAATTGAAACAAGGGACAGTAACTAATATAAATAAATAAAAGGGAATGGGAAATCAAGGAAATGGGTAAAATCCAAAACAAAGACTTCCTAAAAAAAAGCCTCCTTGGGTGCATATTGGCACATTGGAAGGATATTGTTAGAAATGGGGGCACAGAAAGCAAGAGGACTTTCACTAAGTATTGCAATCAATGGTGGCCACTATATAAACTAAATGGCCACTTTATGGATCAATCGACTATAACAGTGTCTTGCAATTAATGTTGTTTTTGAGGAGATAAGGAAAATAGGATGAAATGTTGTATACTGATATGTTGTTTCAGCATCTTGGAGGGAAAAGGTATGGAATTAAGTTGGCCCCTGACTGAGCCTTTGGTGTTGGCATTAGAAAAGTACAGGCTGGAGAAAGGTAAAGGAAGTGTTAAAAGGGTTGTTGAAGGTGTTAAAGGTTGTATGGCATGTAGTATTTAACAGAGCTGTTTGAAGTTGAATGAGCAGGGAAAGAGGATGTAGGAATGTTAATAGTTCCGCCTCAACCCGAGGCTGAGATCTCTAAATCGCGGGTGTGAGCCCTCTGGGGCAGAGGGACCGTGATGGATCCGAGAGAGTTGTCGTGGAAACAGAAAAGCAGCTAACTCTTAAAACAACCTGAGTTCATGTGTGAGCTCAGATTGCCAATGGGACCGCTCAGGGAACTGTCAACGATTGCATTCCCCTGACCGACCCCCCCACTGAGTCCCTAATCACCCCGGAAATTATGTAAATACCAAAATCTGGTTAAATTAGGAATTGAGAATCTGTTCCAACAAGGTCCAAAAGAAACCCCTATGGAATTTTTGAATTTTTGGACCAACTTTGAAATGCAATGAGAGAAAAAAAAATGGACCTGGCTTAAAAAAAAAAAAAAAAAAAAAAAAAAAAAAAAAAAAAAAAAAAAAAAACAAACAGAGGCAATTGGCTAGCCTCTTTCCAGGGCAATCGGCCCCTGATATCAGAAAGAAATTGTCTTAGGCTGCAGGACAAACTTCAGTCAGGAATGACGGGGACCTGGGGCATCTACCCTAGCAGGTCCACTAGTTGAAATAAAGCTAGGAAACGAAGACAGAGGCTTGAATTTTTTGTTGGTTACGGGAGCTTCTTTCTCTGTGTTAATTAGTCTGTAAATGTAATAGGAGCAACATATTCAGTGTTAAATAGTTTAAAAGGACAATTAGGAACTAAGACAACTACAATAACTGGAGCCACAGGGAAAGAGGAGGAACGGTCATTCTTACAACCCCTTGATTTGCATTTTGGGGGTAAGGAACTAACCCACGAATTTTTGTATGTACCAGAATGCCCGATTCCACTCTTGGGACGGGATCTATTAGCCAAACCTGTTTGAATCAAACAATATGCACTTAAGATAGAAGCTAGGCAGGGGATAGTGAAAATTATTAACAAATTTCTCAAATATCAGATTCTGGAAGAATGTAAATCGGAATACAATACTCCAATTTTTCCAGTAAAGAAGCCGAATGGCGAGTATAGATTGGTACAAGATCTTAGAGCAATAAATGAAATAACAAAGGACATTCAGCCGGTAGTAGCTAATCCTTACACATTGTTAACATCTGTGAGAGAGAAATATAAATGGTTTACCGTGATAGATTTAAAGGATGCCTTCTTTTGCATACCTCTTGATAAAGATAGTAGAAAATTATTTGCCTTCGAATGGGAAAACATATTGAAGTTTTTGTACCACATATGGTAACAACCGTTTTAGAACAAAGAGGGGGGGGCACTGGTTATCACCCAGCCGGATTACGAAATATCAGGCAATACTAACTGAACAAGATGACGTAACCTTGAAAACGACTAACCTGTTAAATCCAGCAGTATTTCTAGAAACTGTTCCAGAAGAAGGACCGTTGGAACACAACTGTGTGGAAATAATCGAACATACGCCAGCCGCGAAGATTTGAAGGATGTACCCCTTGAAAGGTATTCAGTGGGAATACCACACTCCGTGGCACCCACAAAGCTCAGGGAAAGTAGAAAGGATGAATCAAACAATAAAACAACAATTGGCTAAGTTAATGATCGAGACACAGCTGCCCTGGACGAAATGCTTACCATTGGCACTTTTGAACATAAGAACTAAACCACACAGTGAGACTGGATTATCATCATATGAAATGTTATATGGTATGCCTTATTCTCAAGGGATGCCCCTAGGGAACAATGTAGTTGAGGATCATAGTATCCAGAAATATATAATTACCATTGGAAGATTACAGGAGCTAAGAGAAATTGGGATGATGAATCAAACACCACCTTTAGGATTTGCTATTCATAAAATACAACCAGGAGACAAGGTCTTAATAAAAACCTGGAGAGAAGAATCATTGGACCCCCAATGGGAGGGACCGTACCTTGTTTTACTCACTACTGAAACAGCTGTGAGAACAGCAGAAAGGGGTTGGACACTCATCCAGAATAAAAGGACCAATAACTACCGAAGCCTGGAGGGTTGAGTCCACTCCTGGGGAACTGAAACTGAGACTAAAGAGGAACTAATATCCTAGCAATGAGGTTCTGCATGAATTAAGGGCACCGAATAAAGAGGACAAGGCTGAAGGGAGGAAAGGGAGAAGGCAAGACTGGGGTAGGACCCTCCACTGCGGTGTGTATGGTCTACCAAGGGAGGCAACCCCTATGGGTATTGACCGCTGAGTCAGAGTGCCTCGACCGGACTTCTCCCGTGCTAAGATCAGGTTGTCCTGAGAAAAATAACATGAGAACCTTTTAAACCCATAATAAAATTGTGATTAGTTTTTCCAGGAGCTGTATCACCCCAAAGGGCTGAATGGTAACACAAGCTCTGAAAGCAGGCCC
This sequence comes from Cygnus olor, assembly GCF_009769625.2. Lineage (NCBI taxonomy): Eukaryota > Metazoa > Chordata > Aves > Anseriformes > Anatidae > Cygnus > Cygnus olor. The sequence goes on along the minus strand of NC_049169.1, from coordinate 162,467,614 downwards.
AACCCCATGATTGAAGGCGTTTCCCACACTCTCAAGATTGGACGGCGAAAAAGGATAAAAAATGCTATACTTCCTGGTATTGTTTTTACAGGGGCAATTGGGCCATGGGCAAGAATGGAGGAATAACTTTTTCACTTTGGGGGAGGAAGTGGCCAAGGCCTTTAACCTTAGTAACTGCTGGATTTGTGGAGGACCAGGAGGGAACTGAAAGTTGGCCCTGGGTAGCAGGCCCATTTGAACCCAAGTGGTGGGTCAGTAATTTGAGCGAAGTTCATAATGGGACGCAATTTTGGAAAAAGGAAGGAGGCCCATGGCAGTTGCACTCGTCAGCTCGGGGTGTATACTGCTTGAACAGAACAGGAACAGTGGCGGTGGGAAAAAGCATTTGCAATTGGACTCTGTCCCCCGGATATGATTGTACCGATCCTGGATGTAGTCCTATAAACTGTACAGCACGTAGTGGAAAATGGAACGCCACACATTTTCAGCTGAGAAATGGGACTTGGCTGAAATGCTCATATAGAGAATTTTTTGGATCCGTATGTAAAACTGTGGCAAGAGCACAAGCGGGGGGACAATTCGATGGTCAAATCTTGAGCTGTCAGCGTGATAACACCACTAAGGAACAGCATGTGGTGCAGGTCTATCGCTGGAGATGGCAGAATGAGAATGGGAGGCGAGTGTTCTTTAAACATTTCTGGTCAGCTTATAATATGACAGGCCGCCAAGGAGAACTGAATTGTGACTGTAAGTGGAAACCCGATGCGGGAGCTTGGAAGTGCGCATGTATGAGTACAAATGGGGCAGACATTGTAACAGGACCACTTGGTAACAAGGACACTCTGTATTATCACGCCCCAAGGGTTGAAAAGGGATGGGATGGTCCTTTTCCAAAAGGGACGTGGGCCCTAAAGGGACATTATTGGGTGTGTGGCAAACATGCTTACAAGAGGCTACCCAGAAACTGGTCGGGAATATGCTATGCGGGGTACATAAGACCCTTGTTCTTTTTATTGTCACAAACACAAGGAAGTCATTTAGGAATAAGATTATATGATGACCTGAACAGAATGAAACGATCTATTGATACTTCCTTAGCCGGGGGTAGTGCCCAAAAGAGGGGAAAGGATGAATGGCCTCCTGAAAGAATCATACAGCATTATGGGCCAGCTACCTGGAACCCGAATGAGTTGATATCAGGAACCTGAGAACCTAGTTATAATTTGAACTGAATAATTAGGTTGCAAGCTATCCTTGAAGTTGTAACAAATCAAACAGCGACAGCCTTGGATCTTTTGGCTGATCAATCCACTCAAATGAGGAATGCTATATTCCAACATAGAACGGTCTTAGACTATTTACTAGCAGAAGAAGGGGGAGTATGTGGAAAATTGAACGATTCTAATTGTTGTCTACAGATTGATGATAATGGAAAAGTGGTCAAGCAGATAACAAAAGAAATTAGAAAGCTAGCCCACGTCCCAGTACAAACTTGGAAGGGTATGGATTGGGATTTCTTTTCATGGTTGCCCGGTGGACCATGGGTTAAAAGGATGCTGTTTTTATTTTTATGTGGTGTAATGACATTATTGTTTATACCTTGTATGATACCTTGCTTTACATTGTTGATACAGCGAGTAATAAATAGCACCCAATTTGTGATGACTTCGGTGGAGAAAAAAGGTGATGTGTCGATAATGATGTTTAAGAAATGGACACCCCGAGAACTGACTGATGAAATCCAATTGTTACTAACAAAGGTTGAAGAAGAGACACGAATTGATGATATTAAAAAGAAGGTGAGGGATTGTAAGGAATGGTCCAGCAATTCGTGCCACTAAGGGATTTGAAGGGTTAACATTGAGGCCTGGGTTTAGGTGATAAGAGAACAAAGGGATTTCTTCAGAGAAAAACTGCTGACTCTGCACGGATGTGCAGTAATTTCTGACATCCGGCCAAGAGACCACCAGATAAGGAGGAAGAATATGAGTCTCCCGTCCGAGCGGCCCCCGAGAGACTACCAGAGACTGATAAGCAGGCACCCCTGGGAGGACTTCGGATTCGGGAAACCAATTATAATAACCTTGCCTCTTTTAGAAGTAGTAATAAATATGTATTAGCCTAGGAGTATAAAAAATTGGCCGCCTTACATCATGGGTGTGTGTCTTGGTGGAGCAGAGACTCCCGGAGCACCCAGCGCTGTTTGCTTGCCTCTATTCGTTTAATAAATTGTAAACTTTGATTGCAGTCCTATTTGGGACTCAGTCATTTATAACAATTCTATGATTCTATGATTCTGTGACTGTACAAGATGATGCCAAAAGCTTTGCTAAAATTCAGGTAAACAACATCCACATCCTTTAAGCTATCTTGCTTGATTGGTTTACCTTGTTTTGTCTGAAACTCCTATTCCTCATTCCCCTGCACCACTTAGTGTTTTTAGTTTGCTTTTAGTCTCTTAGCAACAGGCAATAAATTATATTAATTTCCCTATGCTGAGTTTGCTTTGCCTGTAATTGATGACTGATTTCCATGTTCTCATCTTAACCCTTGAGCCCTTTTTCATCACATTTTCTCTCCGAGTTCCTTTGAGTAGAAAGGGTGAGGAATGGTGTGGTAGAGTTTAGCTAGCCATCAGTGTGAAACCACCACATACTCCTACCTTTCACAAAGTGTCTTGACATGTTCCTCAGGGACATGTCCTGTGAAGAGAGGGGGAAAGAGAGGAAGAAGGTAGACACTAGAAACACAGAATACAGAAAAAAACAAACAAACAAACAACAACAACAAATAAAAAAACACCAACACAACAACAAAAGCATGGCAAGTCCTGGAGATAAAGCAGAAAGATGAAAAAATGGGAGACCTAGTTACACAGGACAATGACAAGGCTGAGGTACTGAATATCTTCTTTGCCTCAGTCTTCACCAGCAAGACAGCCTTCAGGAATAGCAGGTCCCAGAGACCATGCTGAAAGTCTGGAGCAAGGAAAACGTACCATTGGTGGAAGAGGACCAGGTCAGGGAACAGTTAAGCAGGCTACTTAAGTCTGTTGGCCCTGATGAGGTGCACTCATGAGTGCTGAGGGAGCTGACAGATATGATTGCAAGGTGACTCTATAATCTTTGGTTGATTATGGTGACAGAGAGAAGTCCCCAAAGACTGGATGAAAAGTAAATGCCATTCCTATCATCAACAAGAGCAAGAACAAGTACCCGGGGAACTATAGGCCAGTAAGACTCTTTTCAGTCTCTGGAAAGGTGATGGAACAGTTAATCCTGGAAACCATTTCCAGGCACATGTAGGAGAGGAAAACCCTCAGGAGCAGTTGGCATGAACTCACCAAGGGGAAGTCATCCTTGACCAACCTGATTGCCTTCTATAGTGATGATCCACCAGTCTGGTGGATGAGGGGAGAGCAGTGAACATCAGTCAGCAATGTGTCCTTGCTGCTAAGAAAGCTAATGGTATTTTTGGCTGCATTAAGCAAAATATTGCTGGCTGGTCAAGAGAGGTGATACTTCCCTTCTGTTCATCGTTGGTGAGGCCATACCTGGAGTGCTGTGTCCAGTTCTACCCCACTCCCCACAGCTCCCTTCTCCAGTATGGGGGAGACATGGACATACTGAACAATGTTGAGATACTAAGATGATCAAGGAACTGGTTAACTTCCATGAGGAAAGGCTGAGAGAACTGGTAGTATTCAGCCTGCAGAAGAGGAGGGTCAGGGTGAATCTTATCAGTGTATCAATGTTTATAAACACCTGAAGGGAGGGTGCAATGAAGGGAGAGCCAGGCTCTTTTCAGTGGTGCCCAATGCCAGAACAAAAAGCTATGGGCACAAACGGGAACACAAGAAGTAATGTATAAACATCAGGAAGCGCTTCTTTACTGTATGATTGACGGACCACTGGCAGAGGTTGCCCACAGAGGTTGTGGAGTCTCCCGCCTTGGAGCTCTTCAAAAGCCACCCGAACATGGTACTGGGCAACCTGCTCTAGGTGTCCCTGCTTAAGTAGGGGTGTTGGGTCAGATAACTTCCTGAAGTCCCTTCCAACCTCAACCATTGTGTGATTCTGTGATCCTTTGAAAACCCTGACCAAGCAACACAATGGGAATAAAAAATCCTATATCTGTCAGAAGCCAAACCAATGCCTTTCAGTCAACATTCATTGATCACCATAGTGAAAGTTATCAATAGGTAAATGAAAATTACATGACTCCTAGCAGTCCCTTGTCCCCTCCTATTCAGGTCTCTGTGCTTCCTGACCAGACCATCCTCAGGACTTCATTTCTTAGCCATGACTTGTCCCAGTCTATCTCCTCCAGCTCTTTCAAGTCTGAGAAATCCTGATCACATGCCCCATGCCACACCAAAGAACCCATAACCAAATTTGGCAAGAGTGTCCTCCGTAGCTGAGGTATGCTGGGCACACAGTATACAGTGAGCAGGGACACTTCACACAAAGATAGCATTTATTGCAGACAGTACAAAGTTTGGTGATCTCTTTGGATATTTTCCTCCCTTAAATACTAAATAATCTTCATGTATCCATGACTCAAGTGGCTATGAATCAATTTACAAATGGAATGTTTATTCACCCAGTAAGGTGAAATTTTGGAACGACATTTCAAAAAGAGCAATAAATTCCGCCAAGGGAAAAATTAAAAGACCTGTCTTCCTATGGAGCAATATATAATCTTCTTAGAAGCCTTTCTGGTACATAACTACAGAAACAGAGATTTGGATAATATTTGCATTTTCTTTCCAATACCATATCGCTCACCAAAATCTTCATCTCTTTCCCTTGTCCCCTTCTCAGTGAATCAAAAGGAGCAATGCTGAAGCCTTATCCAAATTGTACATGTCCTGACTTGATTTCCAGTACTGTGATGTACTGTGAACAGCCACTCTAGAAAGAAAGATAATTGCCATGATCTTTTTACAGGTTTTCTGTCACTGAGGAAGCTTACAGGGTCTCTATCTACTTTCAACACTATTTTTTCATGAAACTTGGTGGAATTTTGTATCATTCAAGACTTCAATATTAGCTAAAACTTATCAGCAGGCTTGAAGGTATTAGGTGAGTGACTGAAGGACACACAGTTAACCATCATTGACCAGAATGTTCTATATCTTCAGGAAAACAGACTAAAAGTCTCTCTGTGTGGATGGCCTTAATCAGTCTGAGGAAGAAATAGTGTTTGTTAGTTCCGTGCTTCTGCTTTATCATACATCCAAAACTGAGAACGAAGCTCTGTGTCTCATAATGAAGCAGGGAAATCTGTTGAATATCTAACAATCTCAGCTCCAGTAATAACAACCTGAACAGCTATTAAAATAACTCGTTTAGTACATAACTGTATATAACACAATTTAGTATTAAATTTGTTACCACTCTGCAGTTATGTCTGAATAGCAAAATATAAATTTAGTATAACACATAAAAAGAATTATGATATTGAAGACACACAGCCTTGCAAATCAAACTCTGAATTAGCAATCTCACTTAAATGAGAAAGATAAACAAAAAATGCCCAAAGAAGGAAGCTGAGACTTAGTTCTTGCATATATCTGCAGCAGTAAGTAAATAAATAAATAAATGAAAGGAACATAACGTGACTTGAATTTTAATTTAATTACATTAGAGGCTAACAAAGCAGAACTTTGTGTTTGAAAGACATGTAGTTTAACACTGCTGGGATGAAGAATGAATGCCACATTGTGATGTTTAAAATAGATCCCCTTGCACTGGTCTCTATCTAGTACTAGTATATAAACACAACAATTAGCCCATTTCAGTTGAAAACATATATACATGAAGGGATTATTTAATTGTCTCTCTACACCCATTTCCAAGGATCAAGCCATAAAACACTTTGTAATGTGTTTGGGAAAAAAAATAGTGAAGAACAACATGTGTACTTGGAGTGGGTTTTGATATTTATGAGGCATCTTACTTCAATAACTACTAGCTCCAGTGGACAGTGCTTAATTCTTAATGAGAAAGAATCAAAGCTTGATGTGATTTACAGAGGACCGTGGAAATGGGAGTCAATAATGCTAACTGTGGATGGAGTTTCAGAGGATACTCTCTTCTGCTCTACTAGTTTTCAAAAAAAACCCTAGATTCTTTAGAAAATGTCTGACTGTAGAGGTGAAACTCGATTACGTTTTGTGTGTGCAAAATTGTCAGAATTAACCCAAAGGGGACACATGACACATGTAAAAAATTATCCTTTCCTTTCCTTGACTTGCCTTGCCTTTTCCTTGGGGACAATGACAACAGATATGTTGTCACCAGAAGTGAGATGAAACAAATGATTTGTACTGTAGACAGCAAAGGAGAAAGAATTGGTAAGCTGATATATAATTTGTCAGAAATGGAAATCAAAATAAACATCATTTTCCTCTCAAGTTCCATCAAGAACATCAAAACTATTCAGCTACTTCTGTCAGTACTGTAGATCAGATTTCAGTGAGAGGAGTTTGGATTGTTGAAGGAACTGAGCCAGGGAACATTCATGTCATTGTGCAGCTGTCACAAGAATTTGGTGTCAACCACCATTTTTCCTGAATGTGTTTCAAGGCAGCAAAAGACAAGGTGTTTGTCTCAGGTTATATGTAAAACTGGTAGAATTTCTGTTGCTTGACCCTAACATCTAGGTAAAAAGAAGTATATTATCTGCATATTTTCTCTGTGTTAGTCTCTCTTAGTTTCAGCGATTGTATTTACTTTCTCAGGAATAAATTATGATAGTGGATTAATCATTGTCTTCAGTATGTCTTAAGTTTACCAGTTATGACCTAGACAAAGTTCTGTTGTTCTTATTGTTTTCGTCTCCTTTGATTTCCTTCTCTTTTCTTAGACTATGTTAATTTAGACTTTAACCATCCTTTACTGAAGTAGAAAAGTCATTGTTAAAAACAAAACAGAACAAAAGCAAAAAATAAAGCCACTACCACATTTTCAGTACTGTTACACTGATTAAACTTTGCAAAGACAGCTTGAAAGTAAGAGGATGTAAGAGACCATCCTGAAATAAGTGCTGGAAGCACCTGGAAGTGCTGTCTTTCACTTCCAGAACAGGGCAGGATAACCTTCATTTAATCTAATACAGTTCATTTCATTTTCTAAACATTTATCTCTGATTTTGGAAATGTGATCTTATTTCTCCCTAATTGTATGGCTTCCATAAGACATCTACAAAAGACAAAGAGGAAAGGTAGGCACAAAAATTCACAAAACAAACAAACAAACAACCAAACAAAACCCTTCAAAATACCCAGGGTGAGGTAAGGAATAGTCTACTGTGCCTTTAGGTAGGTAACTGAAGTTCGAATCTCATGAATGCAGTTCACAGTATAATTTCCATAGGTGATCTGCCTACCTGCAGTGTCTGAAATGGAAGTCAAGGTGACCAAACTTCACCTGGAACTTATTTTCCCTGAAAACTGGAGGGACAGGAGTTTTATTAGCAAACATTGAAACAAACAAAAAAAACAAAAACAAGAACGGTGACTCTAATAATCTTTTGACTGCAGACAAGGACTTAAAGGAAAGACTAGACTTTCAGTCTGCAGTCAGTGCAGAGTCACAGGGCTACAGCTACCACCACACTACTAGAGCTCCTCGAGACCCACCTGGGTCTGGCATACCACTGCCACTGCATCAGGTTATGGGTCTCCACTAAAGCCTATCTGCCATACCTGTCAGCTCCAAACAGTGTCTCAAAAGGTGCCAGAAACCTTTATGGGGACAACTGAATCCTTGATCACCTATGTAACCCTTAGGGTCCCTGAGTGTATTGATTAAAACTCAGTTTTTCTATCTAAAAAGAAATAAAAATATAGTATCTAATGTCATCATGATGCCTTAGCATATCCTGCTTGGCCTCCAGTTGACCCTCTACAAGATCAAGAATCTCTGGTGGGTTCCTGTTTGCCAGGCTCAAATATCTGTCTTTGGTATCTCGGTATAAGACATTTAATTCACATTGCGCTAGACATTTGGATAGATCTGATAAATTGAGTTCTAGATTTTACTTTATTCACAGACTCTTCCTAGACTCATAGTTCTTAGACTCTGATCTAAGTAGATCAGGACACCTACAGTAGAGACGTCTGACGGTATACCCCTGAGCCTGAAGTAGAATCCTAACCCTTGGGTTGTCTAGTCTGGAGAATAGAATGCTAAGAGGCAACCTTATTGCTCTCTGCAACTTCCTAAGGAGGGGAAATGTAGAGGGAGGTGCTGGTCTCTTCTGTCTAGTAAACAATGACATGGTGCTTATGAATGGCACAAAGATGCACCAGGAGAGCTTCAGAATGAACATTAGGAGAGTGGATAAATACTGCAACAGGCTTCCTACAGAGGTGACTGGTGACCCATGCCTGTCAGTGTTTGAGGGGCATTTGGATAATGACCTCGTTAATAGGCTTTAACTTTTGGTTACGCCCCAAGTGTTCACGCAGTTGGACTTGATCTTCGAAGCTTCTATTGCATTGCATTCTATTCTATTATTCTATTCTATTCTGTTCTGTTCTGTTCTGTTCTGTTCTGTTCTATTCCGTTCAGTTCCGTTCCGTTCCATTCCGTTCTGTTCCATTCCGTTCCATTCCGCTCCATTCCGTTCTGTTCCATTCTGTTCTGTTCTGATCTGTTCTGTTCTGTTCTATTCTATTCTATTCTATTCTATTCTATTCTATTCTATTCTATTCTATTCTAAATTTTAAACCCAGGGCTACATTAAAATATCATACTTATGAGAGAGTTGTACATTTCTGGAGAGAAAACTGGTCCAAGCAGAATACCTATAAATGGATTTCATACATGATCACTTAGGTAACAAAATGAGAACATAGATTTTGAAGTTTATTCCATTAAGAAGCACAGCTAGTTAGAAAAGAAAAACAAAACAAAACAAAACAAAACAAACAAACAAAACAAAACAAAACAAAACAAAAAAACAACTAACCCCTGCCTTGGAACTGAATTATTTGTACATCTAACAAAATAGAAGGAGTGTTTAGAATTGTACAAGCCAATCAAACAGAGCAGTGGCTTACTTCTGCAGAAGGAAAACCTTGCACTGAACATGATCATCCACATTCCATTCATTCATTTTCTGTAAAACATATCAAATTTGTGTAGTATAATTTAAAAATATTTCAGCATAGCTTGTTTTGAATAGTAAAAGCTAAAGTTTACATGATTATATTTCCATAATTTAAAAATATCCCACCTTAAATTATTAATTTTTAAGAAATATTTGCAAAGTGAAAAACCTAGAAGCCAAATGTTCCTCTTAAGTTTTGTCTAGGAACTACAGGCAAGAAAAATATTATTGGATGAACATTTTTGCATTACATTAGTATATAATTAAAAGTTTAATTCCTGAATGTATGTGCAGGACTGAAAAAAAATATATAAAAAATGACCTAACTGATGTTTGGAGTAGAAGTATTAAAGCCTTTCTGCAGGACACATTTATAATGTAAATGATTCATATGTCATTTTTTTTCAGCATAACTGTGAAAAGATGCTCCACTTCAATGCCTTTATTGGAGCCTTAGGGAATTATATCTTCTTTTATGAACATGACTTAGTAATTTATCTGATTTACTCCCTATTCTTGTGTAGTTTCTTGAAGACTTTTAAAATGAAGTTTATTCTGATGGATAGAATTTAGTAAATTTTAAACAATAGTTTTACAACATAGAATTTTCATGTTTATTTTCAGTGCAAGAGTAGCCAGAATCCTTCGTTATGCGTGCTAATTATAAAGCAATTCATTTATATACAGTTGTCAGTATTATCACAGAAAACAAAATGAAACTATTTTCTAGGGATGGAAAAAGAGAACTATTGTATTTGAATTCTTTAATAACTTATAATGTTAAAATAAAATTAAATGTAGTCCTGCTAGGATTGGTCACTTCAAGTAGTCTGTCAGTATTCTGACAAAGTTAGTACACCTTCAGTGATATTTGTTATGTTGTCATGTTACATTTTGTTCATTGCTATTCTGTTTCTCTTGTGAGGACAGCAATGTTGTCAAATTGTCTTCTTATCAGATTTGTAGATAGCATTTCATGTACATACACATAATATATATATATATAGGTACAGAGTATAAAAAATAATATGAAAAGCTAAAAAATTAACTTGGTTATTGGTTATTTTGGTTTCTAATACATGAATGACAAATATTTTGTAAATATTTTAGAATTTCTCTGCTATAATAATATACCTAGACTTGAATCAGATAACTCTTAGTAGTAATTTGGATTCCTTTGAAAATTTTGGCAAGTATTACAGTCATTGTAGATTCTCTTCAGATTTATTTTGAGTAAATAGTCATTTGAGATAAAAACAAACAAACAAACAAAAAACCACATACGTATGCAAACACAAAAAAAAGGTTGGATTTTTTTCCACTTTTTCCCTCTAACACTAAGTTCATTTAGTTGCAAATGCTGAAAAAATAGTCTGGATATTTTGTATTTTGCATTAAGTGCATATAGTTTAAATCATCTTCTAAATGACCCCTTTCTTTGAAAATATCCTTCACATTTGCACTGGTTTGGGTTGGAATTAAGTTAATATACATCATAACAGCTTGTATGTTTTGGATTTGTGATGAAAACTGCTAATAACACACTAATGTTTTAGTTGTTGCTGAACAGTGCTAACCCAGAGTCAGACTTTGTTTCCCACACTGCCCTGCCTGCAAGTAGGCTGAGGGTGCACAAGAAATTGGAAGAGGACACAGCTGGGACAGCTGACCCAAATGGTCCAAAGGGCTATTCCATACCTTATTATGTCATGCTCAGCAATAAAAACTGGGGGGAAAAACAAGGGGGGAGCGCAGAATGTTTGGACTTATAACATTTGTATTCTCAAGAAACATTATGTGTGATGAAGCCTGTAAATGACTAAATATGTTACTGCTGATGGGAAGCAGTGAATAAATTCCTCTTTTTGTTTTGTTTGCATGCAGCTTTGTTTTATCTATTAAACTGTTTTTATCTCAACCCATGAGTTTTCTCACTTTTGCCCTTTTGATTCTTTTCCCCATCTCACTGCAGGGGAGTGAGTTGAGTGGCTTTTGGGGGCTTAGCTGCACACCAGGGTTAACCCACAACAACACTCCAACTGTCTTAGGCAAACTCGCGCCCTCCCCTACTCCCTATTTCTGTTCTTCAATAAAAGTTCAAGAGTACTTTTGCACAACTTTTTTTGGAAAAAAAAAAAAAAAAAAGTAATATTGTTTACAACAAAGAGGGAAAAAATAAAGTATTTTTTTTTTAAAAAGTGAAAATGCTTATTTTACCCTATTATTTATTGTGATTGAAGATTTTGTGTTTCATCTCTTGTAGTTATAAACAGTGGCTGAACATCAAGTTGTACTTCTGTTTAATAATTCATTTTTTATTTCTTTATTATATACTTCTCTATTTTAAATTTACTGTTTTTGACTTTTTTATAACTTTTTGACAAAAGTTTTTTTTAGTATTTAAAAGTAACTGAAAAGGAATGTTTTCAAAAAATATAGCACCCACCAAAGATATATCTAGCTTTTAATTAAGAAAATGCATATCAAGGTTTTTATTCCACACTTTTTCTTTTGTGCTTCAGAGCTTTGATGATTGAACCTGTCCACCCTTACAGTTCCTAAACATTCGTTTACCAGACTTGCATATTTCACATCAGTTTATCAAGACTTGAAGAGACCATATATCTGAAGGATGGAGAATTCACTTTTATTGCTTGGCATTTCTCAGAAGTTTTTTGATGTGTCTCCCCTCAAATAAAATTTGATCTGCATTCCTGGAGGTGATGATATGTCTAGTTATGTTTTTTTAACAGTCTGTATGAGCAATCCAAAAAATTTGCTATCCATACCCTATTTGTCAGTTATTAAAGACTATCATAATGTGTTTTTATATTCCTGTTTGTATTTTACATATGAAGAAAGTAAATTATGGAATATAAGTAGAAAACAAAGCTCTTTATCCATTTGTGGTTCATGTGAATGTTTAGAATGATAAAGCTGATGCTTTTGACTGATATCAAAAGCTCTGATGCACAGATATCTGAAGTTAATGAATGTTAGCACTGAGAGAGTTTGTAGTCTGTTCTAACAGCATAGACTTTTCAACACGCAACAAATGCAACTATTAACTGTGTAACATTAACATAACTATGTTAGACAATACTGGCTGCATCTATATTATCTTTATCCAGTCCAAAATCCAGTACATATGCACTAACAATGTGTCCCTGACTGTCACTTTTATTGCTGTGATAGAAAATGTGTTTACTGTTGGGGGTCCATGGACAAGAGGAGGCTGATATCTTGATGGCCAGATTTACTAGGAATCTTGATCTGTGGTTTCAGAAAAAAAAAATAATAATAATAATAAAAAAAAAAATTAGACAAGGCCTTTGTCTGGAGTAAATCTTAGTATATCAACTTTTAAGAGGTGGGAAAGAACTGCAGAATTTGCAACCTAATATTGGGCAGTCTTTTGAAATTAGAAGCTAGACATTGTAAGGTCTCAGACTCCAGAAGCAAAATAAATGTCTCAGAATTATCTGTTCAATTCTCCATGTTATGCAGTAACCACATACAACTGAAAATAACCACTTGCTCAGATAGATTTTATTCTCTGTTTGTGTGTGGAAGTAGTTACGTATAATGGTGGAGAAACACATCATTCAGTTCATGCTGCACCTGAGTCAGCGTAACTGTTAACTGACTTGGAGGTTCTGATGGACAAAAAGCTCAACATGAGCCAGAAGAGCGTGCTTGTAGCCCTGAAGATCAGCTGGATTCCACAGGTCCAGAGAAAGGCCACTAGGATGCTCAGAGGGCTGAAGCACCTCTCCTACAGAGAGAGGCTGAGGGAGCTGGGGATGTTCAGCTTGAAGAACAGAAGGTTCTGGGAAGACCATATTGTGGCCTTTCTGTGTTTAAAGGGGGCTTATTAAAAAAGATGGATAGCAACTTTTTGCTCGGGCAGATAATGTTAGACAGTGGGGAATGATTTTAAAGTACAAGAGAGATTTAGATTAGATGTTAGGAGGAAATTCTTCACTCTGAGTGTGGTGAGGCACTGGAACACATTGCCCAGAGAGGTTGTGGATGCCCCATCCCTGGAGGTGTTCAAGACCAGGTTAGATGAGGCCCTGAGTAACCTGATCTATGAGGTGGCGTCCTTGCCTATGGCAGGGGGGGTGGAACTAGATGATCTTTGGGGTCCCTTCCAACACAAGCCATTCTATGATTCTATGATTCTATCAACTAGGGTTGTATTGTGGAAGTTTTTAATGTTACAGAATGCCTCAAATCTCATAATCAAGAAGCCTCAGAGCTCAGAAACTTCAGAATCTGAAATACATGTTAGAAGAACCAAATTAAGGAAAATTTTAAACACCCATTTGGTTACTGAATCATGCTAATGATATACAATTAAATACATAAACCAAAATGTTTTCAATTAAATATCTGTATATAAATATATATACATAGATCTCACATAAAAAAATATCAAATTAATTATTAGCCTTTTATCAATTGAATATGAAGGCAAATACTGCAGATATTATCGTGCAACATCACATAGCTATTAAATATTGTAGTATTGAGATAATTATTGCAATACTATACTGTGTTAGCCAGAAAATTATACCTATTAGGAAAAAAAATGCTATTTTAAGCAACCTACAAAATTTTGGCATTCAGTTCAATTATATTTCAGTTCAAATAATTTTTAGAACTTGAAATCATGATGGCTGGTAAATAAAATATTACTTTTTATTTGTTTGCTTGCTTGCTTTTTTCAGTAATTATATCTGATTTGTTTGGATATATATTACCCATTTGTAAAAAAAAAAGATCAGAGGCTGATTGTTACTGTTCATACTCTGGAGAGGGATAGGGGTTAGTAACTAAACATACATCAACGTCTATTTAATGATAATGTGGAAGAATGCATTTTCCTTAATTTCACAAGGTCTCTGTACAATTTGTACAATTTGTGGATTTTTTTTTTCTTCCAGCAGGATGACAATTTTTGGTTGTCTTTTTCTCAAATGTTGTCTTTCATTCCGTATTATAGATGTTAAAAAAAAACTAGATGTGAAGTCTAGAGATTGTCCAAGATCATCCCTAACATACTACCACTCAGAAGTTCATGATATCTGAAAGCAGGTGGGAGATTTAAGATTTATTGGGAATTATGACTCTCTTATTTCTTAGGGTCATGTTTCCACAGTTGAGAATGATGTATACTAACGGCAAAATTGGCTTCTGAAAAGCAGAGTTCAGTGTTTCTTCTGGGGATAGATTTGCCATGGGAGCATGCATTACCAGTCATCATCATCATAGTGGGAGAAAAGCATAGGCCAATCTACAAGACATTGCAGTGCAAAATAACAAACATGAGTCATAAGCCCTCTGCAGTGACATATTCCATATTCCCGGTTCCTTAGTCCATTTTTCCTAAACTCATATACTGTTTTGTTGTTGTTCTTATTTGTTTTGTTTTGTTTTAAATAATTCCCTTGTGCATTCTTGATGCAATTATAAAAATAACTGGGTTTTATAGAACTGATGTAGCAATTTATGGTAAATATATGAAAGCATGTGTTTTTTAACAAGAACCCGATGCTGGCTCATCAACTACATCTATTTTAAAACTTGTATAGGGAAATTATTGTTTCATATTAAGCAGCACAGCACTTTCCTAGGGAAGAGAGAATGGGAAGGAATACAAGGCATTTTTATATTCAAAACAAACATTGAAACTGATACTTTTCATATGGTTATAGATTTTATGTATGTAAATTTCAATTGGTAAGTAAATACAGTAATAGACGGTATAGATAGTACACATATAAGTTTAGATATTAAAATGTTTGATATGAATAAGAGATAATGAGCTCATTTTGCTTCAGATGTGTCTCCTTGTGATATTTGTTTATGCTGACTGAGGTAAAATTCAAAAAATAAGCTATGAATAGTTCACTGTTTTCCCCAAGGTTAGAAACCATTAAGAATTACCAAAAGAAGTATGCCACCTGGGTAATAAGTTAAGCACATGGACACAAAATTTCTGTCCTCGGTGAGGTGATATCAAGGTCAAACCCATAATTTTAACAGTATACCACATATTTGTATGTTATCTATAGATATCAATGTTTTTGTAAATAGCAAGTTTATGAGAAAGTAATGGTCCCTTATTCTCTACTGATTTCTTTGAAATTTATCCTGCCTTTAGAAAGGGTGACTTTCAAATTCACAAGTATGTTGGTAGGCATATCTTGGATTAAGGTATTCTGAAATTGATCAAGGTGATAGCGGCAGCAGAACAAAACACAATAAAACCCAATCTAAAATGCTTGCAATAACTCAGATTTATTTATTTTTTAGTCTCTATCTAGATTACGAATCTTTCAAGTCAATTTATCTGCTAAAGTAAATTAACTTTTTCTTTCTGTCTTTCATGTGAACAGTTTTCTTTTTCTCTTTTGTTTTTTATTTATATTTGAAGAAACTGAAAATAAAGCAGCACATAAAATTGCAATGATTTGCTGCAAAGTATCTTTGTCTGAAAACGTGCTAAAATAAAACTACAGTGTTCTTTAACATATGGTGAAGAACGAACTGGTAGTTTGACATGAAAAGAGATAAACTGAAATTGGAAATAAGAAGTATATTTTAAAAAAGAGATGCAAAAAAATGCAAAATGAACTTACCCAAATATTGAATCTACTCTGTAAATGGGAATTGTAGGGTTCAACTGACATAAAAGAATGCAGCTTCACTGACTGAAACAATTAGTATCATTTGGATATCTACTCATGGGTATATAATTTACCTCTATGTGCTGCAGTTCATCCATTTTTTTCCTAATAATGTATACCAAGCTTCTACTGCCTTTGTCATCTTCATGATTGTATTCTTATAGTCATTTTTTTTCCAATGCTTACAGATGATAAAATGGCTAATATACTTCAATTATTTAATTTATATTGTCTTCAGGCCAGATTCTGTACTTTTTGAACTATTGCTGAAAAAGAATGATGAAATAGATATAAAGTTTGCCTACGTGCTAATTGAACACATAAATTTTGTTAATCTGTATCATTTTCTGCTACAGTGTTATTTTATTTTCTATATATTGTAAAAATCAGAGTGAAAAGAGCATTCAGCTAAATCTTTTATTTATGCTTTACTTAGTGT
Organism: Cygnus olor; assembly: GCF_009769625.2. NCBI lineage: Eukaryota > Metazoa > Chordata > Aves > Anseriformes > Anatidae > Cygnus > Cygnus olor. The sequence continues at coordinate 162,451,360 of NC_049169.1, read as the reverse complement.
TTTTCCCAATTGACAGTAGCTAGCATTTTTGTTGCTTTGGAAATTCTGTTTAATTACTTTTTATTAGAATTCATGTTTGTTTACTCAATTCAAGAAAGTTATTTCCTCATAAAAAGCTGTTGTAATTAGATGAAATAAAATGTATCATACATACAATATATCTCAATTTGTTCATATTTCAGCCTGAAGTAAAAAACTTTCAAAGTATTTGATTCATCTAATAAAATTTAATCTGTCTAAGAGGTAGGGTGTTTGGTCTGAGATAGTGTTTCACTTCCCTTTCCCTGTCAGCAGAGACAGGTGTCACTAATGTTCAATTCATTCTTAAGATATGATGAATCACCATCTGGATGTGACTACATTCTACTACTGATTTCTGGGAGTACATGCATTTCAGCTACTAGATGAATAAAATATGTTGGGATGAACCCCACCCATAGAGTTGTTTATAAGATTAAAAACACAGAAACCTGAAAACTATATTGATACACAGTCTTGATTGCATTCTGGTATTCCAATCTCACTTTTTCACATTTTTTGTCTGTGCAGTTTCACTAAATGATTTCAGCAGATTGGTTCATGAGCTAAATAAATTAGTTATATATAAGAAATTCTGTCTGACTTTGTGTTGCATATATATATATATATTAGCATGTTTCAAAATGTGTGTGTGTGTATAAATATATGCAATTACATACATAAACTTTCCAAAGACAAAATAAATTTCTTCATAATCATAGAGTTGTTGAGGTGGGACAGAACTCCACTGGTCATTTACCCCAACCCCACTGCTAAGAAGAGGGTCTCCTGGTGCTGGTTGCTCCAACACCATGTCCACCCAGGTTTTCAGTCTTCAGGGATTGAAAACCCACATTCTACATAGGCTACATGATTGGGTGTTTAACCATCCACACAATAAAAACTTTCTTCATGTTTAAATGGTCCTTATCGCATTTCAATTTGTATCCTTTGCTTTGCATCTTGCCACCTGATAACACTGAGAAGACTCTGGCTCCATCATATTTAGTTCTTCACTCTAGGTGCTTATACACATTGTTATGACGCCTCTGCAAGCCATTTCTTCACCAGTCCCAGCTGTCTCAGGCTCTCCTCACATGAAACGTGGTCTAGTCACACAATGATCTTTGTGGTGGTGTACAAACACTAGCCCCAATATGTCCATGTATCTACACTACTGGAGATCCCAGAAATGGATACAGCACTCGAGACCTAAGCACTCACCAGTTCTGGTGAAAGGGAAAGGATCACCTTCCTCAGCCTACTGCCAACACTCTACCTAATGCAGTGCAGTAGGCTGTTGGAGCTCTTTTCTGTGACTGGTGTTACCTTGGTATCCAGCAGGACCCCAGTCTTCTCTTTTTCTTGTACCTGAAAGCTACTTTCCATTCGGTTCATCCCCAGCCTGTACTGCTGCATGGGGTCATTCTTCTACAAAGACAGGGCTTGGCATTTCTTTTCGTTGCACTTCATAATATTCCTGATGGCCTATTTCTCCAGCCTATTAACATTCTTCTCAATGGCAACACACCTCTCTGGTACACCAAACCTTACTCTGAGTTTTATATTGTATGTGAATTTCCTGAGAGTACACTTTGCCCTGACCAACAGGTCACTAATGAAGATGTCAAAAAGTGCCAGAACTCGTCACTAATGACTGGTGTCTAAATGGACTTGATGTTTCTGATCATAACCCTATAAACCTAGAAGTTTGGGTAGTTTTCACTCCATCTCACTGTCCATTTTCCTATTGTCAAATCGCTTGCATATGTCAACAACATAAAATATCTTCCTAGTGACCTCCTAGCTATAACCATTTAACACTGGTAATTGTTAGGGACAACAGTACAGTTGCTAGAAACTGCTCTTGGCTTATTGGGAATACAGTTCAGATGAACCTAAATATGCTTGATGAAAACAGTAACACAGTAGAAGGAAGATAAATATGGATCAGAAATTATAATTAAATAATAATTATTAAATTATTATTTCTTTCTTGGTCATTTGCAAAGATGTTATCCTCAGGGCTTTAAAATTGTTGTCAGTTACTTAACTGGTAGATATCTAAGGTCATCCAATAAAGATCTTCTATGGACAAAAATGTATGGATAAACATTGTGTTTTCTGACTTTTCTTCTTTTGAATGATATGAAACGACTAAGCCAAGTAAAACTGCCTAACACTAATTGCATCTAATTTTAAAATGTTTGTGCATCAGCTTTTACATGTGGCTCCCTGTACATTTTGTTCTCATTAAAATGCCCCGGTGAATCAGTTTTGAATAAAACTAACTAAATAACAGAGCCATGCTTGAGATTAATCCTCCTTTTTGAAGAAACACTTAATAGGCATACACATATGAAATCTATTTAGTCTGCTCTCAATAATAACTGTGATCCTTGTTAATAATATGAAAACAGAAATGTATGAAACTTAGTTTGCATTTTACATTCCATAAATTAGCATAAAGTATGAGCTACAAAAGTATCTCAAAGTTCACATCAGTTTAAAAGCCAAGTTTGAATACATTGAGCTTCACTGCTGATGGTAAAACAATTTGAAAATTCATACAGCAGAAATTCTGCACTTTCTGAATTTGATTTCACTCTCACAGGCATTTATTTGCCTCTTTATTGATAATATAAAATCATTATTATTACATTATTTGAGAGTTCTGACACTAATTTTAAAAGATTTGTTTAAAATATGTATTTTATTCAAAAATCGGATATGTATGTATATATATGTATACATACACATACAAACACACAGTCTCCTGATGACACCTTGGCTTCATAGCAACTATGGTGTTTCCACTGCCTGACTGCTGCTGAATTCTACTCTGCTGCTTGCTCTGGACTAGTGCCAATGTTCCAATGACATAGCAAGGTAAGCTCTGACCATTGCAGAAAATTAGATGTATGGCTGGAATTGAAGTCTGGACGATTAATGAAATCCGGGATATACTGAGGAAAAATAACCACAAATGCACCAAAAACAGTGAGGTAGCCTGATTTAATCTCCTGTTAATGTAGCTTTCACAAACATCTAGTATACACCTCATAGCACACTAGTGGCCTGGCTTCAGAAAATTCTGATAATAAATTTGGACATAAGTAAATAAAGTGCAAATCTTACCTCTCATGTTAAAATTCACAGATCACTCTGTAGTAATCTTAAACTACATTCAGGATAACAAAGAAAGTTGGGAAGGGAGGTTGCCTTGCCATAGGAGGATATAGTGATTACAAGACATTTCATTGTGGTTGTTTTAATGAGAGAAAAATTCTGTGTCTTGTATCTAGGCTATATTGGATCCTTACTCATGATATTTCCATAGACAAGCCAGGCATTAGTATTGCAATATTCTGAAGCATGTACTTCTTTAGGCCACAACTACTTTCCACCTGATTCCTGTTAAGAGAGAGCAGTGGAGCTTTACAATTCACTGTTCTTTACATAGACCACAAAAAATTCAAAACTGAGTTCATTGTTCATGCAGAACATTTTCCAGAGAAGAGGCAAATTGCATTGGGTACTTTACTTCAAAATCCAAGTGACTCTTTTTCATGAATAGAAATGTTTATGAATCTCATTTAAAACAAACAAACAAACAAATAAATAACGCACTGACTTTACCTTTTCGACATATACAAGAATATCAACAGTAGGGTGACATTTACGCACCTTTTTTGGACCTTAGGATTCTTACATATAGAGAAAATTCAATCTAAAGACCCCCGATTGTATCTGACAGTGAAGATACATTCTCCTCAACATTCTCCTCAAGAAACTGGCTGCTCATGGCTTGGACTGGTGTACGCTTCGTTGGGTTAAAAACTGGCTGGGTGGCCGGGCCCAAAGAGGTGTGGTGAATGGAGTCAAATCCAGTTGGAGGCCGGTCACTAGTGGAGTCCCCCAGGGCTCAGTACTGGGGCCAGTCCTCTTTAATATCTTTATGGGTGATCTGGATGAGGAGATCGAGTGCACCCTCAGTAAGTTTGCAGATGACACCAAGTTAGGTGCGTGTGTCGATCTGCTCGAGGGAAGGAAGGCTCTGCAGGAGGATCTCGATAGGCTGGACTGATGGGCTGAGGTCAACTGTAGGAAGTTCAACAAGGCCAAGTGCCGGGTCCTGCACCTGGGGCGCAACAACCCCAAGCAGCGCTACAGGCTGGGAGATGAGTGGTTGGAAAGCTGCCTGGCCGAGAAGGACCTGGGAATACTGGTTGATAGGCAGCTGAATATGAGCCAGCAGTGTGCTCAGGTGGCCAAGAAGGCCAACAGCATCCTGGCTTGTATAAGAAGCAGCGTGGCCAGCAGGGCTAGGGAGGTGATTGTCCTCCTGTACTCGGCTCTGGTGAGGCCGCACCTTGAGTACTGTGTTCAGTTTTGGGCACCTCGCTACAAGAAGGACATGGAGGTGCTCGAGAGAGTCCAGAGAAGGGCAATGAAGCTGGTGTGGGGTCTGGAGAACAAGTCTTACGAGGAGCGGCTGAGGGAGCTGGGATTGTTCAGCCTGGAGGAGAGGAGGCTCAGGGGAGACCTCATCGCTCTCTATAGGTACCTTAAAGGAGGCTGTAGCGAGGTGGGGATTGGTCTATTCTCCCACGTGCCTGGTGACAGGACGAGGGGGAATGGGCTAAAGTTGTGCCAGGGGAGGTTTAGGTTGGATATTAGGAAGAACTTCTTTACTGAAAGGGTTGTTAGGCATTGGAATGGACTGCCCAGGGAAGTGGTTGAGTCACCATCCCTGGAGGTCTTTAAAAGACGTTTAGATGTAGTCCTTAGTGATATGGTTTAGTGGAGGTCTTGTTAGTGTTAGGACAGAGGTTGGACTAGATGATCTTGGAGGTCTCTTCCAACCTAGACGATTCTGTGATTCTGTGATTCTGTGATACAGCTTTATAGAACAGATAACATTGTAAGACCAAGGATACCCTGACATTCACAGAAAATCTTTTCATTGTGGGATTTTTGGCTGTTATTAGTGTGGGTGGGAGTTGGGGAATAGGAATGGGGATTCATACCAAGTTATCTGTGAAAACTATACTGATGTAGTTACAGATAAACAGAAGATACTGTGGAATGGTGTGAAAGTTCTGCACAAAACAGTGTATAGTGACAGATGCATCTTTTTCTTTATGGTTATAATGATCACTCAGCATTTTCACTGATCAAATGCTGACCTAAATGCTGTGTACTCACTGAGGAGCTTTTCTCAAAAAGAAAACCTACAATCTTTATCTGAAAATGTTTTCTCCACAGTAGACCGTTTTGTACTTTACAGTTACCTCAAAGGAGGTCGTAGTGAGGCGGGGACTGGGCTCTTCTCCCAAGTACCAAGAGATAAGACAAGGGAAAAGGGCCTCAAGTTGCACCAGGGGAGGTTTGGGTATTAGGAGAAATTTCTTTACAGAAAAGGTTGTATGGCATTGGAATAGGCTGCCCAGGGAAGTAGTTAAGTTACCATCCCTGGAGGTCTTCAAGAAACATACAGATTTAGAACTCAGTAGCATGGTTTAGTGGCAGACTTCTCAGTACTAGGTTAAAGGTTGGGCTAGATGATCTTAGAGGTCTTTTCCAACCTGAATGATTCTATGATTCTGTGATTCAATGTACTCATTAGGTAATTTTGACACTGTTTATTAACTACATAAATTTTACCTCACCTTATATAATAAGAACAGAAAATGAGAAACAAGAACAACATTCAAAATTAATTAATCTTATTCTCAACTTTCACTGCTTTTGATAACTCTAAACCTGTGTGATTCTTCTCACCCATTGTGTAGACATACAAATTGACTACAGTAGTTACATAAATTCCTTATTAGTTTGGTTTGCTCTGCCACCTTCTACTGGAGGTACCACTCTGTCAAGATAAGTTTGTCTAACCACATTTTTGCTTCATACAAAGCCCACTGGATCTCTGTAATCTGTGCCTCAAAGTTGCATTCACATCCTGTCTACCTTTCCACAATATGTGCAGAAGTAATGTTTCTCTCTTGGAACTGAGGCTTGCTGACTGGTATAAAACACAAAATCTGTTTCTTGCTCATCTCATATTTTGCTAGCCTGGAATGAAGAAAATCAGTGTGAGAATTGTTGCTTAAAAACTATCTGTCAGAGTTGGGAATTGTGATATTGCTTAATGTGATAGTTACAGCGATGGTGCATTTACAACTAAAAATAGCTAAGGTAACTAAACAGTCCCAAAAATTTCCAACAGTAATTAGTCTGTCTGTCTGTCTCTCTGCGTCCCCTCCCCCCTTCTGAATATAAAGGAAATCTTGATTGATGAACTCAGACATAGACAATTATTATAAGCTGAAGTTTTCACTAATGAATCCCATTATTTATGAACTGTCTCTTATACTTGTTGTCCACACACAAACAGCTTGGATCTCACTATTATGCTCTCTTGTCTTACAGTTGAAGAGTAAATTGACTTTATGGATTAAAAATTGTCTCTCCTTCTCTTCCTACATACACCTTTGAGAATAATAAGTCATGCCATTTGGAAAAATAACTCCTTTCTGTCCAGCAGGAGTGGTACCTTCAATCATTCTGGCTGCCACATACACATTGAGAATAAGAAAGGCCAGGGTCTTTAACTTTAATAGTATCTTTAACAGTTTGTGATTGCTGTATGTGTATTCAAAAATCAATTATCTGAGAAGATCTAATTTCTCTGATTCCCTTGTTTTTGAAGGAGTCAAATATCACCATATGGCAGCTAACAGAATGTAAAAACAGCTTTATTCTCTGCTGTCTGGTTGATCTTTTTTAACAGAATTTATAATTTATTTCAAAAATTAACTAGAAATAATACCTACCAGAAGCTACAAAAGACACTTAGGAAATATCTATTAGACATCTAACTGTATCTTTGAGGCACTAAAACACCTTTGAAATACATCTTTCAGTTTCTGGCAGTGCTAGCCAAGGCCTTGTGTCCAGTGTCTGTACCAAGATGCTGGCAGCAGGGGTCTCCTTGGTGAGGAGAGGCTGGGGCTGCCCCATGATGGACACAGCCAGCTCCAATGGCCCCAACGCAGGGCCCAGCTGGGCCCAGCAGCCAAGGTGGTGACACCTCAGAAAAAGAGTGATTATGGAAGGGCAAAACTCTGGACAATTGTTTGGGAGAGAGGAAAAAATAAATAAAAATGTGAGAACCAACTACGTAAACACCAAGGTCAGATAATAAGGAGGGGAGGAGGTGCTCCAGAAGATTCCCCTCATGCCTATACCTGCAGCCCATGGATGGCCCGATACTGGAGCACACGGACATGTGTGAAGGAACTGTGGTCTGCGGAGAGCCTATGCTGGAACAGATTTATCCTGAAGGACTGCATCCTGTAGAGAGGACACACACTGGATCAGGGTAAAAGTGTGAGGAGGAAGGAACAGCAGAGAGGAATTGTTATGAACTGACAAAAAGCCCCCCATTTCTTATGTCCGCTGTGTTGTTCAGGAGGCATGGAGGAGTTTAAGGTTGGATGTGGTGCTTAGGGACACGATTTAGTAGGTAATCTTGGTATAGGAGGACGGTTGGACCACATAGTCTCGGAGGTCTTTTCCAGCCCTAACGATTCTATGTTTCTATGAGTTGAGGATGAAGAGGTACATCTGAGCCTGGAAAAGGAAAAAAAAAAAAAAAACACCCAAATAAAAAAAAGGATGGGTTGTGGGAGAAGATACTTCAGAGCTTTTGTGTGTGTGTATATGTATGTGTGTATCTTCATTTCACAGAACCACAGAATCACAGAATCACCGAGTCCAACCTCTGACCTAACACTAACAAGACCTCCACTAAACCATATCACTAAGGACTACATCTAAACGTCTTTTAAAGACCTCCAGGGATGGTGACTCAACCACTTCCCTGGGCAGTCCATTCCAATGCCTAACAACCCTTTCAGTAAAGAAGTTCTTCCTAATATCCAACCTAAACCTCCCCTGGCACAACTTTAGCCCATTCCCCCTCGTCCTGTCACCAGGCACGTGGGAGAATAGACCAATCCCCCACCTCGCTACAGCCTCCTTTAAGGTACCTATAGAGAGCGATGAGGTCTCCCCTGAGCCTCCTCTCCTCCAGGCTGAACAATCCCAGCTCCCTCAGCCGCTCCTCGTAAGACTTGTTCTCCAGACCCCACACCAGCTTCATTGCCCTTCTCTGGACTCTCTCGAGCACCTCCATGTCCTTCTTGTAGCGAGGTGCCCAAAACTGAACACAGTACTCAAGGTGCGGCCTCACCAGAGCCGAGTACAGGAGGACAATCACCTCCCTAGCCCTGCTGGCCACGCTGCTTCTTATACAAGCCAGGATGCTGTTGGCCTTCTTGGCCACCTGAGCACACTGCTGGCTCATATTCAGCTGCCTATCAACCAGTATTCCCAGGTCCTTCTCGGCCAGGCAGCTTTCCAACCACTCATCTCCCAGCCTGTAGCGCTGCTTGGGGTTGTTGCGCCCCAGGTGCAGGACCCGGCACTTGGCCTTGTTGAACTTCCTACAGTTGACCTCAGCCCATCAGTCCAGCCTATCGAGATCCTCCTGCAGAGCCTTCCTTCCCTTGAGCAGATCGACACACGCACCTAACTTGGTGTCATCTGCAAACTTACTGAGGGTGCACTCGATCTCCTCATCCAGATCACCCATAAAGATATTAAAGAGGACTGGCCCCAGTACTGAGCCCTGGGGGACTCCACTAGTGACCGGCCTCCAACTGGATTTGACTCCATTCACCACACCTCTTTGGGCCCGGCCACCCAGCCAGTTTTTAACCCAACGAAGCGTACGCCAGTCCAAGTCACAAGCAGCCAGTTTCTATACAAATCTATTTTACTTGACAATAAATGAATGTTCCGCAAGCCAAGTCTCTTTTGCCCCCAGTGCTAAATGGTAAGTGATCTGTCTGTCTCTGTCTTGACCCACGACCATATTTATCTTTTCTTTCAAGAGAAACCCTTGTCAGGTGAGGAGTCGCAGCAAGAGCAGCTGGGTGGGAGTCTGGATAGGCGTTTGACAACTGGCCAAAATCAATCCATCACAGCTCCTTTTTATGAGGGTACTCAGTCCATAAAATGTATTCCCAGAGATGATGATGATGATGGTGATTTAAGAAGTAGGAAATTGTGACTGTATTTGTTAATTTATATGCATTGCTACTTACCAGCCTGGATGTTGTACAAAATGAAAATACTGTAGTCTCTGTCAATTCTTGCTATAAGCACAAGGATTTATGAAGTAGACTCTATGAATGAATGAATTTAATCCAGGTAAATTATAAGCAGTTTCAAATGTAAAATTAAATGTTGGTTTCTCCTCAAAAGGAGATTTTTTAGATTATAGACTTTAAGAAATTATGATTGAGTCAGAACTACTCTAGTGCTCTAACAATAAATATTTTGAATGACACTCTTCTCATGAGAGAATATTTAGGAAGATCACTAGGAACAGACAAAGGAAATAATTTGCAAAGTCACCTGAAATCTACATAATAACCTACAATAGAGAACAATATATGCTATGACATTTTTGGATCAGTCATTATGAAGTGAACAGACATTAGCTGAAATTCCTTTACAGTTTCACTTTCCTGTATCTTTTTACTCAAACCTTTGTACAACATAGAACAGCTAAAGTAACAAGTGAACTATTTGAGCTGGAGAGTACATGATGAATCAAGATCAGGACATTTCTCAGTGAATCAAAGCGGAAATGCCCTTTGTGAAACCCAGACAGACTGCTCAGTGAAAAGAAAGAAAAAAGAAATAAACCAGGCAGTATAATCTACATTCATCTTGCCTTAATTGAGCACCAGTTGATGTACTTAATTTAACAGCCTAGCTCATTTACACTTTCCTACACTAACAAAAGAGAGTTAGGCATCTCCAGAGAACAATGCAAATTTTAAATTTAAATCACTTTTGACAGTAGTCCTTAGTTAGTTGTTTTGGATAAGAGCCTAAGACTTCTTTCTTTCCCCGGTATCTTTAAAAGTCTTAATGAATATCTTTAAAAAAAAAAAAAAAAAATCACGAAAATTATCATTTCCATATATTAAAAGTTGTAGACAAGTCTTCTTAACTTCTCCTCTCTTCAATATACCTTAAATTAGCTCCTACTTCCTATCAAAACAATGAATAAATAAATGGAAATACAAAACGCACTTATTTTCTATACTTTTAGCATTTAGATGCATATGGTCTGTTCCTATTCTTGATCATATAGCTGGATTTACATGTCCTTGCACATGTATATTTATTTATGGAGTATGACAAGTATTATGTTGGAATATAAACACTTGATAAGAAAAGATGTTTTTGTTACTTGCCAGCCTCATGGCAAGTAGGTAGAAGACAAGTTGCATGAAGTTTCTGTTGACCATATTAAGCTTTCAGGAAGTTATGGCCCTGTATTTACCACTACTGAGCAATGGTTTGCATGCTAATATGTAACTCTAAAAAGTTACTATCAAATCCTTCTAGATTAAGTGCTTGCAGACATACAGCATGAAATATTATTGATCTGCTTCTGGATGTCTGTGAATCAGTGATTATGTCAATAAAGTTATTAATTATTTGCATTTGAGAATATGTCTTGCCTGCTTTGCTGAAACTATATATTGCTATGCGTCATTCGCAACCACTAATTGTGCATGATCCAGCAGCAGCAGCAGACATCCTGAGAAGGAACACAGGCAGCTGCTGCTTGTGTTCTCATCTCACTTTGCAGACTAGAATAGAACAATAATGCCTCCACCTCTTCCATTTTCTCCTGAGGACACTATCTGCCCCATGTAATAAGTCAATGAGGGAGGGAAAGTGCAATCCCAATATTCCTCTAAATCCAGTGTTTGCAATTGCCTTCTTGATTGTGTAAAGAAAGCTAATATTGGTATGGCTTACTGTGGACCTGAGTCCAGATTTGCCTCAACTGTTGACACTGCTCTATATTTGGACTGTGAGATATGAAAGTATGATTTAAGATTGTGAAGAGAAGTTTCCATAAAACATTCACTTGACTAATATCTGCAGCAGTAATAAAGGGGGGTTGGGGGGGTGGGGTAATCATTCAGTTTAAATATGCAGCATATCACTTCTCCAGCTTTTCTTGACAAATCAGTGATGACTGCTAATCCTAGTTCAAATGTTTTGATAATATAATTACACACCATGCAAAATATTTGTTGTTGTTGTTGTTCTTTTGTTTTGTTTGCTTTTAATTAGATTTCCAGTAGTTCTTTCAGGACTGACAATCTTCAGGCCAAGTCTCTGTTTTAACAAATAGCTGATTTAGTAAAGTATGAAAGATAGAGTTTTTAATAGGAATTATGGCAGAATTACAGAAAAACAAAAAGGATAATTTGTAGATAAAAATATCCAGGTTCACCTTCAACACCCACCCCACCCCACCCCACCCCTTTTTTTGTTTGTTTGTTTGTTTGTTTTTTGTCTCAGCTGCTAGCCCTTTGGAACAAACCAAACCCACCTTTCTCCTTAGGAAAAAAAATAAAAGATAAGAGAGTTTGTTGTCAGCAGAATGGATTCAAACATTGACACTCTGGCCTTATTACAAAGGAAAGCTGTGATCAGTGGATTAGTTTGTCTGCATGAAGATATCTTCCTTCATTTAAAATAAAATATTTCTGCCTGTGAATGATGAATACAAGTTATATGCAGGATGGTGTGTTATAGTTAATATATATATCATGCATATATATATTAATATCATGCATCATACTATATGTGTAGTTCATTCACTGAAAAAAATAAAGACTAGTTGAACGATTCGTAGATTGTTAGAGAATCTTCAAAACATTTGTTCTAAGCACTGACACACTCCTTCTAGTACATTTCTTACCACGTGAAATTGAATATTGATACCTTAAAAACAGGTCTTAGGTAAATAGGATTTTTTTTCTTTGAATAGCTGCAGACATCTACTTCCCCTCAATCAGCTCCTCAGGTACAGAGGAAAATCTGTAAAGAAAATCTGGAAAGCAAAATTCCCTACATAACCTTTTTTCTAGTGAAGACGGGGGAAAAATAGGTGAGAGGGGACAGTGACATATGCAGAGTTATTCCCCCCCCTCCCCCCCCTCCCCTCCCCCCCTCCCCTCTCCCCCCCTCCCCTCCCCTCCCCTCCCCTCCCCTCCCCTCCCCTCCCCTCCCCTTCCCTTCCCTTCCCTTCCCTTCCCTTCCCTTCCCTTCCCTTCCCTTCCCTTCCCTTCCCTTCCCTTCCCTTCCCTTCCCTTCCCTTCCCTTCCCTTCCCTTCCCTTCCCTTCCCTTCCCTTCCCTTCCCTTCCCTTCCCTTCCCTTCCCTTCCCTTCCCTTCCCTTCCCTTCCCTTCCCGTCCCTTCCCCACCCCACCCCGACCCCCCCCCCCCCCCCCCCCCCCCCCCCCCCCCCCCCCCTCCCCCCTCCCCCCCCCTCCCCCCTCCCCCCCTCCCCAATCCCCCCTCCCCCCCTTCCCCCCCTCTCCCTCCCCTCCCTTCCCGCCCCTTCCCGCCCCTTCCCTTCCCGCCCCTTCCCCCCCCTTCCCCCCCCTTCCCCCCCCTTCCCTTCCCTTCCCTTCCCTTCCCTTCCCTTCCCTTCCCTTCCCTTCCCTTCCCTTCCCTTCCCTTCCCTTCCCTTCCCTTCCCTTCCCTTCCCTTCCCTTCCCATGTGATTAATTAATCAGGGGCAAAATTCATTTTATTCTGTAACCACTTACATAAATTTTATAACTATTAATGTTAAACAGGAAAATAACTGGAAGCAGTATTTTAAAGGATCATTAAACTGAGAATTGTCCTAAAAGAGGGATTTCAGGTTCACAGAAAATGAATTCTTTCAATACTTACTTTCACTCTCAGTTGAATCCTGGCAAATATCATTTTCAACGTCACAGTGAACAGGACAAATGTCACAATGGATGAATGTCACACTGAACTGCATCCTGTGCTACTTTTTTTTTTTTTTTTTTAATCCTTTTTTTCCTGGAGAGTTCAAGGGATTTCCAAGATTGGTAGTTCAAGAATACTACCTGTCATAATCCCTCAGATCTTTTAAGGCTGTTTCAGACTTACCAGACTCCAGCTGTTATCCATAGGTTCATGGCTGGTGTGCCTAGCCAATAAGCACACAGAGTCGGAATCCACATGAAGGTCTTTTGTTTCATTAATTCTTCGGAATCAGGTGTTTGTTGATCTCTTGCAAAGCAAGCACGCCTCTGACTTGAAGTACTGTTATTTATTCACACCCTACTATGGGTCAATCTAGAATCTTCCTTCAGGCCACTTCCTCGTTCTTGCTTTCATCTCATCTCCTTTGTTTTCTTTAATTTAAGGATACTTGTCTCCTTGTTTTCTTTAGCCCAAGACTACAATTTCCCCCTTTGAGAACTTGTTTTAAGGCTTCATAGTTCTCACCGTTGTCCACTTCTACTAATTTTTATAAGTACTCTATATTATCCATATCTCATCTTGCCAACATTATTTGCTTAGATTGTCTGAACAAAGCACTACACAAAATTAGACAGGTAAGCATGCATTGCAAGCCACAACTACATGTGATTACTATGACTATAATTAATACAACAAATAAAAACAGTTGTTTTAACCACACGAAGTTTGGCAAACATTACATGAGCTGTGAACAATCTAGCCCATTGTTAATGGCTGCATCCTGAGATACTTGGTGAAATAAATGGGACGCTTGCCAGATTCAATTAATAACTGTTTGGATTTGCTTCTTCTCATTTACATAGACACAGCAGCTGTAGTTTATCACAGCACAGACACCTCCTTGTGCCGCAAGTAGGGTGTCTAAGGCAAGACAATTTTCCAGGGCTATTTTGGATGCCCGTTCAATTTCTGTTTATATTTAATCAAGAGCATTGGTAGAGATATTGCTTATAACTTCCAGTGCTGCAGAAATATTTTTTTATTGCCTTCTCATGTTCTATTACTCCCAATGAGGGGATTAAAGCCCTCAACAAAATCATAAAACCAGATATTTTTGTGTGAGAGGGGATTATAAATTTCTCATTTTTCCTGAGGCATCATAAAGATAGCCTGTGATCTTAGCCAGCCCCTTATGTGTGAATAGTTTTGGAGTCTAACATCTAGAACTAATTCTCCCAGGGTACAGGTCCCATACCATCCACGGGAAGTGCTTTATGTGCCCGTGGGCCACATAGCCAGTATACTCCTTCTCGGGCCAATATACTCCTTCCACCAGTGGAGGCCTACAAGCCTGTTGCTATTTCCATATTTTTTATGATGGAGTAAATTGGTAGTTTCAATTGTAATAACAGTTCTACTTTGTCCAGTCAGATTCCAGGAACCTACATATGATCCCTGGATGGCATTCTCCTTATTGGTCCTGTAAACTGAAAATATACATGGCAGATTTTTCCTTTTAATAGGATACACAGAGAGAGAGGGAAACTGTGGTGGAGAGGAGATACTAGCATAGCTTGAGTTTGATAACTCCCACACATCTGTCTTATTCACAATGAGTGGTATAGATGGGAATTCTCTCATTTACTGAGACAAGTACATGGGTGCACACCCAACAAGATGCCATATTTGCAGAACAGGTTAAGTTTAAAGCTATCTGAACTATAGAATTCTGTGTCCAGAATTGGAAACATATTAGAACCATATTGGAACCATAGGTCAATTGTTTCAAAATAAAAAATGAATAAAAATCAATACAATCAAATCCCCCTTTCTTCCTCCCCTCCTCTTCTGAGGAGGGGGAGTGAGAAAGCAGTTGTGGTGGAGTTTAGTTGCCTGGCAAGCTAAAACCACCACACTGCTTCCCATCTTCTCTTCAGCAGCTGTTCACACTTGGCCTTGACTTTAACCAGTAAATCAGCTAATGTGGCTCGCAGGTCTATATCCTATTCTTGCCAAACCACAACATCAGCCAACTAATGTGGCTTAAGAGTCTGTATTCCATTCATGCCAAACCACAGCATCTACATGGGAGGCTGACAATCTGCTCTCCAAATACACCTATGGAAGATATAAACTGTACTCACCAGTCCAAGCGACTTGTCCCTTATCCCCAGGTGTTCGATGTATTCCTTAAAGTTTTTCACAATTGTACCATTCATTGGCCCCAGAATTTTGGGGGATCAAGGCTAGACCTCCGATAAAATCAGCTCAGATAAAACCAGTTCACTCGGTCTCTGGAGTCCTCTCCTCCAACACTGCTTCTGACAAGTTGAAATGGGCAAGGCTAATTTAGGGTCCCATCTGGGTCACCAAAATTGTTATCTATAGCTTTGAGACTGGTGCACCTAGCCATTAAGTAAACAAGTCAGAATCTACATGAAGGTCTTTCGTTTCATTAATTATTCACAGAATCACAGAATCACAGAATCATCTAGGTTGGAAGAGACCTCCAAGATCATCTAGTCCAACCTCTGTCCTAACACTAACAAGACCTCCACTAAACCATATCACTAAGGACTACATCTAAACGTCTTTTAAAGACCTCCAGGGATGGTGACTCAACCACTTCCCTGGGCAGTCCATTCCAATGCCTAACAACCCTTTCAGTAAAGAAGTTCTTCCTAATATCCAACCTAAACCTCCCCTGGCACAACTTTAACCCATTCCCCCTCGTCCTGTCACCAGGCACGTGGGAGAATAGACCAATCCCCCACCTCGCTACAGCCTCCTTTAAGGTACCTATAGAGAGCGATGAGGTCTCCCCTGAGCCTCCTCTTTTCCAGGCTGAACAACCCCAGCTCCTTCAGCCGCTCCTCGTAAGACTTGTTCTCCAGACCCCTCACCAGCTTCATTGCCCTTCTCTGGACTCTCTCGAGCACCTCCATGTCCTTCTTGTAGCGAGGTGCCCAAAACTGAACACAGTACTCAAGGTGCGGCCTCACCAGAGCTGAGTACAGGGGGAGAATCACCTCCCTAGCCCTGCTGGCCACGCTGCTTCTTATACAAGCCAGGATGCTGTTGGCCTTCTTGGCCACCTGAGCACACTGCTGGCTCATATTCAGCTGCCTATCAACCAGTATTCCCAGGTCTTCTCGGCCAGGCACCTTTCCAACCACTCATCTCCCAGCCTGTAGCTCTGCTTGGGGTTGTTGCACCCCAGGTGCAGGACCCGGCACTTGGCCTTGTTGAACTTCATACAGTTGAAGTTTCCATCATTTATTGGCAGTCCTGGCTATCAGGGGAGGTCCCAGTTGACTGGCGGCTAGCAAACGTGACGCCCATCTACAAGAAGGGCCCGAGGGTAGACCCGGGGAACTGTAGGCCTGTTAGTATGACCTCAGTGCCAGGGAAGCTCATGGAGCAGATTATCTTGAGTGTCATCACGCGGCACTTGCAGGGCAACCAGGCGATCAGGGCCAGTCAGCATGGGTTTATGAAAGGCAGGTTCTGCTTGACGAACCTGATCTCCTTCTATGACCAAGTGACACGCTTGGTGGATGAGGGGAAGGCTGTGGATGTGATCTACCTTCATAATAAGGTGCTTTGAAATCTTTTGCAAGCAAGCATACCTCTGACTTGAAGAACAGTTATTTATTCACAGCCAATTTATGAAACTATTCCTTGCTACTTCCGATTTTATTGGTTGTCCTAATTTGCCTAGCTTAGCTCGTATTGAACATGTGTGTAACAGAAGCTAAGAATGTGTGTGTGTTGGGGGGGAGCAATTCCAGCATTTACATGCATAGAATCATAGAATATCCTGAGTTGGAAGGATCCCACAAGGATCAGCAATTTCAACTCCTGGCTCCACACAGGACCACCCCAAAATTAAACCATATGTCTTAGAATATTGTCCAAATGCTTCTTGAACTCTGGCAGGCTTGCTGCCTTGACAACAGCCCTGGAGACCCTATTCCAGCACCCAACCATTCTCTCAGTGAAGAACCTTTTCCTAACATCCAAACTGAACCTCTTTGGATGCAGTTCCATGCCGTTCTCTTGGGTCCTGTTGCTGTTCATCAGAGAGAAGAGACCAGTGCCAGGCCCTCGGCTCCCCTCGTGAGGAAGCTGCAGGACATCATGAGGCCTCCCCTCAGCCTCCTCTGCTCTGGGCTGAAAAAAACGAGTGACTTCAGATGCTCCGCATACATCTTGCCCTCTAGACCCTTCACCATTTTTGTAGCCCTCCTTTGGACACTCTCTAATAATTTTATGTCCTTCTTACATTGCAGCACCCAAAACTGCACAGAATACTTAAGGTGAAGCTGCACCGCCAGTGCAGAGTAGAGTGGGACAATCACATCCTTCAACCAGATACAATGCCATGCTTGATGCACCCCAGGATGTTAGCTGCCAGGGCACACTGTTGACTTATATTCAATTTGCCATCAACCAGAACCCCCAGATCCCTTTCTGCAGTGCTGTATCTCTAGCCTCTCGTCCCCCAATCTGTACATATATCTGTCCCACATGCAGAATTTGGCACTTGCTCTTGTTAAACTTCACAATGTTGGTTATTGCCCAGCCCTCTAATTTGTCAAGATCTCTCTTAAAGGCCTCTGCACTCCCAAGTGAGTCAACAGCTCCTCTCATTTTAGTGCCTAATAGTCCTAATAATTTATTTAATAGTTTAGTTTAATATTTTATAGTTTATTTAGCTCTAATAGTTTTATGTCCTTTGTATACTGTGGCGCCCAAAACTTCACACAGCTGTTCAGGTGAGGCTGCGCCAGTTCAGAGCAGAGCAGGACAGTCTCTTCCTTTGACAATGCTGTGCTTGATGCACCCCAGGATATGGCTGACCCTGTTAGCTGCCAGGGCACACTTGACTTATATTCAATTGCCATCAACCAAAACCCACAGATCCGCTTCTGTGAGGCTGATATCCAGCCTCTCATTCCTCAGTCTGTACATATATCCAGGGTTGCTCTTTCCCACGTACTGAATTCGGCACTTGCCCTTGTTAAACTTCATGTGGTTAGTAGTTGCCCAACAATAATTTGTAAAGATGTCTCTACAAGGCCTCTAAACTCTTGAGAGAGTCAACAGCTCCACACAATTTAGTGTCATCTGCAAGCTTAATATAGCTTCTAGTCCTACATCCAAGTCATTTATGAAAATATTAAATAGAACTTGCCCTAAAATGGATCCCTGGGGAACCCCACAAGTGACTGGCTGCCAGCCTGAATTAACTCTATTTACTATAACCCTTTTAGCCTGACCTATCAATCAATTACATTTCCATTTTTATGGAAGTGTTTTTTAATATGCTAGTGATCCTTAATGATCCTTAATGAGCAAAAGATTACTATGGGTCAATTTGGAATCTTCCTTGAGGCTACCTCCTCATTCTTGCTTTCATCTCTTGTCTCTGTTTTCTTTCTGTCTCCTTGTTTTCTTTAGCTCAAGACCACAGTTTGGACCAGAGAGCATGAAATCTGAAACTCACCTTAGTCAAACCTGGACTAGAGACAGGTTTCCTGGACTATCAGGCTTCAAGATCTGGCAAATCATGGATTCAAAGCACAGAACACCCTACCAGCCTCCATATTTGACTTCATGAGAGTTGAATTTTTATATTCAGATAGTTTTAAGCTAACCAAGTTGTCTTTGTATATATGTTAATTTTATATTAACAGGCCTAGCAGTTGCTCCGATCATAGTTGTCATGTGCATTTAAAGCAGTATTTTGGAAATACATGACTACGGAGTAGATGTGCTTTTTGCTGCACTGGGTAAATTCTAAGAAGAAGAACATTCATCTGCTTGTCTTTTTGAATAATGGAGCTTTGAAAGACATGTAAAAATAGTGTGACTTGAGGAAAGAATTTGGAGTATAAAATTGGTCTTGCCCTTGTATGCTCTTCTCCATCCTGTTCTCTTCCTCCTAGCTAGAAGAGTGTTATACAGCTTTCAAAATCAAAGACTCAAAGGATTGAAAGTGCCAGAATTGAGGCTTGCTCTGCATATTCATTATGATTCTTTCAGTAGCTGAATAATTTCCTGACATTTTTTTCCAATGAGACCTGCCATTAAATGTGCATACTTAATGTAAAATTTATCAGCACTATATAGCATTTCATTTTTCTATTCTTCATGTCATGCAATAATAAATTGCATATCTTAAAAAAAAATCAAAAAACAAAAAACACCTTTATGTACACTGTATCTGAACAGATTTATTTATTTATATATTTATTTCCATCAAGATCACTTATAATCTCATTTAGAATTAAATTGTATTTGCATAGTATATCCTGGTATTTACAAAACATAGGTGACCATCACTGACTGGAATTTATATATCTCCAAACTTCAGCTGGGAATTAGTTTTATTTTAACTTCCAGGTTACTCAGTTGATAAATTTGTAAATCAGCAATACTCACTTAGATGTCTGAACCTTTCTGTGGGAAAGCAGCAACAAAAAATATTATTTTAATTATTTTTTTTTAGTAGTGGAATGCAAAATAGAAAATACATGAGTAAAAGAATAAAATGGAAGTTGACTCTGAAAGATAGAAAAGAGACTATATTGCCACCAAAAGTAGAGACCAAAAAGATTAGATCACAGAGATGCAGGAATTTAAAGAAGTAAGACATAAATATTAAGATACCACTAAATGAGTGTTACGGGATCATTGGAATGGAGGGAAAATGAAAACAAACAAAAAACCAACAACAACAAAACACTTCATCAAGCTAGGTCTAGCAAGAGAAAGTCAAATATGCTCATAACAAGACACAGTGAAAAGAATAAGGGAGACAATATAGCTTATGTTATTTTTCTATTAATTTTAGAATTATATTTTTGAAGCAATAGAAAACTTTTATACTTACTAGCTTTTATTTTGCATCTACATATTGTTAATGAGTGTGTGTTTATGTCTGTGATGAGCATTTAAAGGTCCTTTTAATGACACTATTCTGAATCTTGGAACTTATTTTATTCACTTAAAAACATTAGTAATTGCTAGTCTTTGCTAGAAATTGTATTTTATAGTACATTTTAACTGAGGAAAGAGTTCTTTGGCTTATTTTCACTGTTGTTTTGAAAAGTCTTCAATTTACTGACTAAATATATATATATTTCTTTATTTTACAGTATTTTAGGGAGTTATTAAGAAATATAGATTAACAAAAAATTCAGAGGAAATCCAGCCACAATCCTCAAGAAACACTCAACAATCCCACCCTCCAAAAATGTTGAAGGAAAATTACCATAAAAGTAGAAAATTATGATGGACATGACATAGAAATCATATTCTCATAAATAAAGTGTCAAAAAATATAACATTCGGATACAGTAAAATTCAAAAGCATTAAAATGAGATTTGTGAATGCATTCTAAAATATTGCTAAACAAACACAAAAGAGGACAAATCAGTGAGAAATAAGACTGAGTTAAGCCGAGATTAATGCATTGATTGAATGCAACTAGCTATTAACTAGACAACAGTATTCAGTATGGGAGGAAGTTTTTAGCACAGTAAGTAAAATACATGTATTTTTGGTTCACTTACAATGCCCTATAACTTGTCTTTGCAGTGAACAGAAGTCTCTTTGCTACCAGTGGTATCTGTACCAGTACAGAATGGTGCGTGCTGGGACATCACAAGTGAACAGATGACTGGAGACTTGCTAATGTGATGCCCAGCTATAAGAAGGGTCTTAAGGAAGATCCAGGGAACTACAGGTCTATCAGCCTGACCTTGGTGCCAGGAAAGGTGATGGCACAAGTCATCTTGAATGTAATCACACAACATGTGCAAGACAGGTAGGTGATTAGGCCTAACCAATATGGGTTCATGAAAGGCAAGTCCTGCCTGACCAACATCATCTCCTTCTATGACCAGGTAACCCTCCTGGTGGATGAGGGAAAGGCTGATGATGTAGTCTACCTAGACTTCAGCAAAACCTTTGACATGGCCTCCCACAGTATTCTCCTGGAGAAACTGACAGCCCATGGCTTGGACAGGTACACTCTTTGCTGGGTTAAAAACTGGCTGGACAGCTGGGCCCAGAGAGTGGTGGTGAACGGAGTGAAATCCATCTGGCGACCAGTCACCAGTGGTGTTCCCCAGGGGTCAGTGTTGGGGCCAACCTCTTTAATATCTTCATTGATGATTTGAGGGAATTGAGTGCACCCTCAGTAAGCTTTCAGACAACACTAAGCTGGGGGGGAAGTGTCGATCTGCAAGAGGAAGGCCCTGCAGAGGGACCTGGACAGGTTGGATCGAAAGGCAGAGACCAATGGGAAGAGGTTCAACATGACTAAGTGCTGGGTCCTGCACTTTGGCCAAAACAACCCCATGCAATGCTACAGGCTTGGGGCACAGGGGCTGGAAAGCTGTGCAGAGGAAAAGGATCTAGGGGTGTTGGTCAATGCTCACCTCAACATGAAGCAGCAGTATGCCCAGATGGCCAAGAAGTCCAATGGCATCCTGGCTTGTATAAGGAACAGTGTAGCCATAAGGAACAGGGAGGTGATCATCCCCTTGTATTCAGCTCTTGTGAGGCTGCACCTCAAGCACTGTGTTCAGTTTTGGGCCCCTCACTACAAGAAAGACATCAAGGCCCTGGAGTGTGTTCAGAGAAGGGCTATGAAGGTGGTGAAGAGCCTGGAACACACGGATTGGCTGAAGGAAGTGGGGTTTTTTAGTCTGGAGAAGAGGAGGCTCAGGGGAGACCTTATTGCTCTCTACATCTACCTGAAAGGAAGTGGTGGAGAGCTGGGGAGCCTCTTCTCACAGATAACTAGCGACAGGACTAGAGGGAATGGCCTCAAGTTGCACCAAGGGAGGTTCAGGTTGGAAATGAGGAGACATTTCTTCTCAGAAAGAGTGGTTGGTCATCGGAACAGGTTGCCCAGGGAGGTGGTGGACTCACCATCCCTGAGGGTGTTTAAAGAAAGGTTGGATGTGGTGCTTAGGGACATGGTTTAGGGGGTGATATTGGTGGTAGGGGGATGGTTGGACCAGTTGATGTTGGAGGTCTTTTACAACCTTAATGATTCTATGATTCCATGAATCTATAATGGACAATGGACAGGAAGGTCATTATACAGCCACTGTCACTTGCAGCTCACTACCTCGTGCAGCCATAATCCTTGCAGGTTCTTCAGAATCCATTAATTTGTGGAAATGGTGGAGAATTAGAGGACACATTTTACAATAGTCACAACAGCTGTTTCAGAAGGTTAAATCTGTCAGAAAATCAAAGGAAAATAGCTTACTTTTTAAGTTTCCATTAACTGCCAAAACAATTGGCCCTGGGAAACCCTTTCAAAGTACCAGGCTTTTTTTTAGCTATTAGTATTTTAAACTTTTTACTTCTTTATTCTTTTTTATTTCTCAAATATATTTATTCAAAATTATTTCAAAGCTTCTCAATGCTTTTTTTTTCCTGTAGTAGGAAATACATCAAAAACTTAGGGCCCTTATTACCACTCCTGGTTTCAATATTCAGTCTAGCACAACATGAAAATACCCTGAAATCATTGGTCCTCTATGTAAGGTTAAAGAAAGTAAGGTATCTGACTTCCAAAAATCCTTTCACAAGCCATCTATACACTTGGAGAGTATACTGTAGTATTGAACAGATAAATGGAGAGTGGGTTTTTAGCAGTAAAACAGAGAAGAGATCCTTAGTGGTCCTACTTGCTGAAGTTATCAAAGAGAACAAAGTGAAATAATACAAAGAGATTAAAAGAGCAGAGCAGAAGCAAAAGACACAATGTTATTAGGTCCTATCTCTCCTGTCTACAGCAGAAAAATGTCTGTCACATTACTTCAGGGAGTAGGGTGGAGGAAGAAATAAAGAGGTCTGAGGTGTGTTCCAGTCTTCGAGAAAAAAAAGAAAAAAAGAAAAAAAAGAAAATAAAACAATAGGATGTTGTAGCTCTTCAGACTGGTAAATTTGGCTTACTGTTACTAGTAGCAGGCCACAGGCTTGTATCAGCTGGAGGTTCTCAGAACCAGAGCTTGCCAGCTGTGATTTGCTTATGCTTGCCTGGAGCTCTTTTCATTTTTTTTCAGCAGTAGCAGAAATTGTCTAACAACCAGATGATAGATGATTATTGCCTAATCATTTTAATTTTGCTTAGCTTTGAATGACTATATAGTGTGTTATATTACTTTTGGTATAGTTCTCTAATTAATTGATGGTGAAACAATTCTCATCTGAGTAGTGCATGCTGTGACCCCAAAATAACAATGTGGTGTATAGGAGTACAAACAGAATGAGGCTTCAAAAGTGTGAGCACAGGATGAAAACAGAGGCTTCAGGGTTATAAACTAATCATTAAGGCTCACTTACTATTTGTTGAAGGAATACCACCCTGAAAGCTGGGTAAAATTGTGATTGGAAGAGAAAATGAACAAATAGGCAATGTGTAAAACACATCATGTAAATTCAGGTATAACATGGAAATGCAGACTAATTTATACACATTTTTGATACACATTTGTAGTGTATAATGGAAAATGTGAATAAATATCCCAAGGGAAGTACAGAATGAGGAGAAATAAAC
The DNA here is from genome assembly GCF_009769625.2 of Cygnus olor. Classification (NCBI taxonomy): domain Eukaryota; kingdom Metazoa; phylum Chordata; class Aves; order Anseriformes; family Anatidae; genus Cygnus; species Cygnus olor. The sequence continues at coordinate 162,427,859 of NC_049169.1, read as the reverse complement.
CATTGTCATTGCCATCACAATTATTCTTTTCCTAGTGAAGATGTCCAAAACTGATGACTCGCTATAATCTTCCTTGTCTTCTGGAGGAAGAGTATCATTATCAGTCTTAGATGCATTGAAACTGGAGGGGTACAAAAAGGGTGAGCACAAAAGCAGGGGACTACATAAAAGTTTTGTTTGTTTGTTTGTTTGTTTTGGTTTTATATATATTTTAGATACATTAAAATGATCCAACATAATATTAATTAGGTGATTTCAACTGAAGAGCATTTTTGTAACTGGACTAATGATAATTCATTGATACGAGGGCTAGATATTTATTTACACTGACAAGACATTCCTAAATTTGCATAAGAGGTACATTTTCTAGCCCACATATATTTTAAAGGGTGGAAATCCTGGTTACCTCAGAATTGGCCATAAAATTTAAATGTACTGTTGTAGTACTTGTAATTGTCAAACACAAGAAATTGCCTACCAAAACCAAAATGACTCATAAGTGATAATTAGAGACTGGGAAAAAAAAAATAGGAACACGGGTTATATAAATTTAATATTTTTTTTTCCCATCTTTTTTTTCATCCGTTCAGAGACTCTCCATGTTATTCCCACATGCATGAATTTCTCCCATCCTGATTAGGTTTCCATCCTTGACAAAACCATCCCTTTCATTTGCACGGAATATTCCTTTTTTTGCTGAACAAACGTTTAGAGAAACAAATAGTCTTCCAAAGCTCTGTATAGACAGCAAACAAAAACATTTCCTTTAGAAAATCTCCCAATCTTCAGCTTTGAGATGTGCACCATCTTCTCAGAATAACCAGGAAGAACGTCATCAACTGTTAGGCATTTTTTCCCTGATTTGTCTTCAGTGCAGATTTTTATGTGCAAGCTTTTCATCTGGACCCTTTTTGTACTTAATAGGAAGAAACAGACACATCTAAGCTGTGCTACGGCTTCTGTCTTAAATAGGCCAGATGAATTGCACTTGAAAAGTGCCTTCTACTTCTCTATTAGAAGAAGGAAAGAAAGTATATTAAAAGACATATATTTCTGATTTGCAGTTTACAATGATGAGGGATAACTCAACCAGCACATATGGATGCCGTGGACATGTGCAAAGAATAACAGGCAGAAATATTGTATCCTGACTGACAGCTGATAGCTGCATGTAGCATCTTATTTTGAAGACTTTACTGTTTGTAAATATAATCATTAGCTATTTGTAACATTTAGCCTATATGTGGAAAGGTCTTTGAGCACTAAACTTACTGGTGTATACATATCCTCACTGGGTACTTATATTTTCAAGGATGTTCCTTTCCTGAGAAAATTTATTCAACCTGTAAACCCAAATATCCAGCATACAGGTTGGTGAGGTATCAGTGAACAGTACATAAACGAGTAAGAAAAACCTCCCACATGGATTTTTACAGTGGAGACATCTACATCTGAATTAGTCATTCTAGGCACTCTTTAAAAATAATTGAAAGTAATAAGTCTTTAAAAACAATGGAAAGTAATAAGGCTTCTTCTTATCCTAAAATATAACTTTGGTTAATTAAATATAACTTTGGTTAATTAAATCTTAGACCAGAAGACACATTTCTTTCCATTTTAAACTACAAAGGGTATCTAAAGTGACCACTAAAATATGGAAACTTACATTATAGATGGCAGGAGTTATTCAAGATGAATCCTATTACTCGAATGCTCCTTATTTATTTATTTATTTATTTATTTCCCCAGAAAACTCTGCATTTTCTGTCATGAAGAGACAAACAGCATCTTGCAAATACTTGGCTATGTCAGCAGGTGATGGGATTTGCCACTTTATGCCTCAATCTGTGTACATTTTTTAGACCAGTGTTAGAATCCAATCCTTACAATGAGTATATTTTGTAGTAAAGAGTGTAAAGAGATTTATTTTGAAAATTTAAAACTAAGATATTCTTGAGGAATTAAAAAAAAATACTCTTCATTACTTTGGTTCAAAAAAAAAAAAGAAAAATAGGGAAAACTGAATTTCAGAAAACACAAAATTTTTTACATAAAAATTATCCTACTTGCAGAGGTAAAGAGAAATATATGACCTCATGCCTATAAGATATTTGGAATATAAAAAGAGAAAGAAGATTAATAGAGCATTAGAAGAAATAATTATATGTTCAGGAAAGCCATCGATAAAAAAAAAAAAGTATCACCGTCCTTTTCAATTAGTTTGTATAAGTATGCAACAAGATTTTACTTTATTTACTAAATGAAAGCACTGAGATGGAAACTAATAGTAAAATAAATAAGAACATGAGAGAGGACATACTCTTTCATATGAACCAAAGAATTATTAGTCATTAAAAAAAAAATATAATCAGAGTTATTTTGCGGCTGCTGTTTTGGAAAGGTTACTTCACATGATTGAAGGGAAGACAGACAGGAGAATTATGTAGCCAGCAAGGGCAAAAATATGTGGCATTTTAGGCGTTTAAATAAGGTATTATAATTCTAGTGAATGACTATGTCATACTTAATGCCTGTCAACTTAGTTAAATAACTATATATTTTTAAGATGGTAGTTATTTATACGGACTGTGTTGTGCATCACATCCATAAACCACCTATCTCCGTGAAAACTTGCTGTTCACCTAACTCTTCCCAAATTCCCATAGCAGAGCATTGTTAGCATAGAGGCCTGGATTTGCCTACTCATAAAATTAAAAAGCAGCAGCTCTCCTTTGCCTATATACAGGAGCTGACATACATGATACATGAGGAAAGAGTCAAACATAAAGAGTTAGATGTTTTTTTCCAGCTTGAAGGAGACAACTATGATTATGTAAATGAGAAGTTAAATTTGGGATGAATATTAGGAAAAAAACAACAACAATTACAACAAAAAAGCAAACCTCAAAATGAAATCTATTTCACTGTGGACTTGTTTTGTTAATAAAATGTCATCATCCTCTCCAGGAACTGAGACAAATGTTCACCATGAGTTCATCTCTTCAGCTAATATTCGACTTTTACCACCAAAGATTGGTGCTCAGTTTGGACTGTATGAACTTTAAACACTATTTAAGCTCGAGTGCATTTCAAGTTATCATTTGAGCATATCAAGCTACTTGATACACATTTTAGGAATCTCTAATAAATGGCAAAGACCATTTAATACAGGTTACTAAAGTTAATCATGGAGTTAAAATGCAATTCTTCTGTAGATGATACTAGTCTTGAAACTTCCCAATATATTTCTATGCAGTTGCTCCTAGAACATATTGAACTTGGTACAAGCTAACGTGAACACACAAGATGTCTGTGAGCAGACTGGACTTTTAGGATTTTTCTTTATTTTTCCAAAGCCATCTCTTTTTAAAACAATCTATGATGCAAAAACTTCAGAAGAAGGACTGAAAAATTCAAATGATTTGAACAAAATGTCATGTTGTTATGCTTCTCTATAATGGACATAGAGGATGGATAATATACCAGTTCATGATAAACTTACACAAAAACATCTTAATTTCTCTGAAAAAAAGTCTTGTTGAGTTAAATGTGGTGTAATTCTAGTCAATGCAAATAGAAATGTATTTCTACTATGACCCAAAGAAAAAATGAATCTGTATCTTTTGATTGAATGTCACTGTAATTCTGTTCTGAAAAATAGACACTATGCTGCTTTATACATTAAAGTGTTCTGTGGTTTAAGCAACTTATATAAGTCATTTTCTTGCAGCATTAAGCTCCAAATTAAGAGAGTGTCAAAATAAATTATTGGCGAAGGCTAGTTGTATAGCGAAGGGATCATAAATTATAAAAAAGAAAATATCGATAATGCTGTATTCTAAAAATCATATTTTGCCTAATCCATTTATAGCAATACAATATCTTGCTATTAAATTACTTTTCAATCATTAAGATAATGATTACAGTACCATATATGGAATCCTGAGTTCAGTGATTTTGTTTTGTAGAGTGCAGATGCATATGCTTCAAAAATTTAACAGTAGCATTATTTTCCTGTTATATGGAACTTATTAATGGTAAGAAACTATTGCTAAGAAAAAAAAAAAAAAGGAAAAGTGTGCTTGAAACATTTTGACGAGGATAGCTAGGGTGTGTTTTAAATCACATTGTCATGTTTTGGTCAATGGTACAACAGCAACCTAAGAACATATAACTGATCACCAGCAACAAGACACAATAACACTGATGGTCTCCTCTTTCACTGTTGAGCTTCTGTATTCTATCTTCTTTGAAGTTAGTTAATTTCATTGTGGTGAATATGCCTGGTCCTCACCAAAACTTCAGACTGAGAGACTGTCATTTGTCAAAGCTTTCCAAGACTGGACAAATATGAACTAGTAGACAGACAAATTTTATCTCAGTGGGAAGTTCATGTGGACCACTACTGCATGTTTTAGAAAGTCTCATCTGTAACTCTGAACATTATTCACACCTTTATCCAGTATCAACCCATAACTTTCCACTAGCTCTCTTAGAACTTCCCAGGACACTAAGCAGATGGAAGGACGGAATAGAATCTGACAAAAAAAAAAAAAAAAAAAAGGACAGCTTGTCTCAAGTGTTGTCTCAGTATTAATAGTCCATAACACTGAAGACAGTTCAGAAGACTTATATCATGTATTTAATTTACCATTAATGATAATAAATCAATCAGATGTATTCATTAAATAATGATTAATAGATCTGAAAATAGACTGGCTAGTACTCTAGATCTGGGTACTCCTAAAGTAGTTTGTTACAAACTTCATGCATCTTTGCACTCCCAAAAGGATTGATTGAACATTTCAAATAGACCAGAAATATATTTCCTTCAGGAGATGAGATTACAATATGAGATTCACTGGACCAGGTGACAATAGGACGTGCAGTAAATGAACTAGTGCAGTACCATGACTTACACTCTTATCGGAATAGAATGATCTTGCCACTATTCTCTTCTTGTAACAGATCCCAGCCCATGCTATTGCCTGACCCACATTTTGACTTCATTTGGGAGAGTAAAATGATGCCAAAACCACACCATGAAGCAAGTTAACAGTTAAGCATTGAGGAGGACTGTGGGCCCTTGCATGGACTATGCCAGACATGGCACAGTCAGTACCCCTTCACTGACCCACTTGACCTTCCATCTGGAACATGTTGTCTCCCTTGCAGGAAAGTGGAACATTAAATAAACCTGTGACTAATTATGTTTCTATGTCTGAGCCCCTTGGAGTCTTCACATTGTTTCAAACTTTTCCAGGAAATCATATTATGCCCCAAACTGTGACAGGGACTTGTGATTTCACAATCTCTTTTTTTTTAATCCTTCTTCAGTTATCTGGTTTTGAGGCTGAACAGTCTGCTGTTTCACATATGAAACGACTCTGCCTCTTAGATCTCTCTTCATGATCTCTCTTGGTAATCTTCTTTATATATCTTCCACCCTTACCCTCTTTTGCATTAGAGACAGAAGTGCATCATGGAGGCACACAGTGTTTTAGTTTCCATTCTTTTACTAATAATTATAATTTTTTGCTCTTTCTTCTTTGAACATTCCTGAATATTGGGTCAATGACTCACAAGATTATATATCACAGCTGTGTAGTTCCATTTCCAGTGAACTCAGAGACCAAAATTGTATAAATAAAATTGAGATTGATTCCTATAGATGTTTGTTTTACATCTGTTTATGCATCTATTTATTCCTGGTAACTCTACCCAAATAGCTTAGTATCACAAGTGAACTTTGCCATCTTTGCCTCCACTCCCTTTTCCATCAACATGCAGAGGAAATCAATCGCTATTCTACTAGACAGAGATAATACTTATGTACTGTTCTCTGCAGTTCAATATTAAAGGATTCAGTTTGTGGCTTTCTGAATACTTAAGTAAAGTACATACAGTGTTTTATCAGCAGAGTCTACTATAGAGTCAGACTAATTTTGAGAATTTAATTTGTTCAAATGTATGAATGTTTATCCCAGCAGGGTTGTCTGATTGAAGACTTCTAAATTGGGAGAAAATGACTAGATACAAACCTTTCTGTCTCATTAATTTATGGGCAATCAAACTGTGTGTGCTGCTTCAAGGAAGGATGAACCTTGCAACTGATAAGATAGTGAACTAGGGTGTCCCTGACTGTGGGGGTTCAGGAAGCTGCAGAGCTCTGCAAACCCATCAAGGGGTGTACAGGGGGAAAGGGGAGTAAGAGGAACAGCATGGGGTTAGATAGAAAAGGCTGTAAAAGGGACAGTTGCATGTAAAATGGGGTTGCTTGGTAGACTTGTGTGGCCAAACCCTGTACCTGATCACTGCAGTTTGTCTTATCTTCTTATATTTCCTCATTCTATCTCTTCTTAAATCTCTCTCAGTGTATTCACACTCTTTCTAGTGTGTGTGTGCTGCAAGAACTAAATGCCAGCTACTGGGAAGGGATGTCTGTGTGTGAGTGAAAGTCCGTGCCAGCTACTGGAATCAGGTCAAGGAGTAGAAAAACTTGGCTTGCGGTGGCAGCTACTGGAATAAGTATGGGGGTACTTGGAGGACCTGCAAATGTGTGTATACTTATGAACCTGGAGAGTGCTGTGTGCCTGCAACAGTTCCAGCTGGAGAAGAGTAAGGTGTCTCAGATACATATGTCTGTTTAACATGAGTCCTTTGTATAAAGCAGCCCTTAGCTGGGGAAGCCTGTGTGACTGTTTCTGTCCCTGTCCTGTCTTTGTTTGTGTGTGTCCGTGTGTCTCGGGTGTATGTGCTCAGATTTGCTACTGCCTGGACCTGCAAACGGGAAAGCAGCAGCTGTGTCCCCCAGGCTGGACAGAGACCCCTGGTTTCTGGGCGCTGGGCTGGGCCACAGCATTCAGACAGGAACAGTCCTCGGCCAGAGTGGCTGGAGGAAGTGCACACACTTTTTACCTCACGTAAGAAGCAAATATTTATTTTTTTTATTTATTTTACTTTGTATTGCAATAAGTCTAAGAAATATATACAATAAATTAGTTTATTTTAGTTTATATTTAGCTTATATGATACAGGTTAACTCCATTTTTATTTTTATTTTTAAGTGAGATTTCTTACCTAAAGCAAACTGGCTTATATAGGTTACAGTCTATAATCACCTGTAGCCTATAATCGTGCAGCATTGATATGGAGTTTTTGAACCTTTCCAGTTACTACTGAAAATTATTTGAGTATGGGTAATACGAAAACCAAGCAAGATTTCCAGAATTTTTGATCTTAAACATATCCACTATATCTCATTCCTTGTTTTCTTAACATAAATTAGTGTATGTCTATGCCAGACCTGGCAATGGGCATAACAGCATTTTGAGTTACAATATATAGCTATGATTTATTTATTTATTCTCTTAGTAAAGATGAAACTTTAAATCATTATTTAAACAAATTGAACTATTAAAAAAAAATATTAGAAAAACTCTGAACTGTTAGAAAAAATGTGTGCTGAGTAACTATTTAAAATACTAACAGTACACTTACAACTGTAAAACCTGGGTATAAATTAATAATCTAGGTTTGTACTGAAAGTGTTATTTCAAATGTTAAAATGCAGAATGATGAAGGCATGTTAGCATACCTTATGATATATACACTTGGATTATTATAGTTGGAGTATTATAGCCTTGCACTGGCATAAGTATAGATATTTGTCGCCCATATGTAACAGAAAATGATAATCCACGCATAATGAAGAGTCACTAATGGTTTGGTGCTCTGGACAATTAGTTTCACCAATATGGTAGAACATAGTCAAGGTAATACTTAAAAACAGATTGATGAAGCAGTATGTCAGCAAAAGACACTCTTCTGCCTAAGCAGGAAAATTCATTAATATCTGGAGCAACCAGATATTAGAGGCACATAAGATTCAGTAATTTCATTATCACAGATTTGGAAGGGATTAGAAATGAAGGAGCATAAAATTATCCAATTATTTAGAACTGCCTATTTGTGGGTGAGTTGTAGGTTGAGAACATAATTTAATTAATAGCAAGTTCAATTATATTTATATTCACATAATAAAGAAGGATTTTGAAAAATAACCCTTTTTGACTTAAATTATTTTTTTGTTGCTATGCACTGTAGATGTTTTTCAAAATCTCCCCTATTTATTTCAGAGATGCCTCCTGTTCATAGTTTCTGTTTAAATATAAAATTTCCATATTTCAAACAACTCACACTAATTATTGAATTTATATTTCATCCTTTTTTTTTTTTTTTTTTCAAATGCATTGTATTGGTGTTACTGAAAATATGGCTCTCTTTATATGTAACGCAATAGGAATATGGAATGCTTTAAGAATGAAATTGGAAATAATGTCTCTATTCAGAGAATCGTACTGTCTAAATTAGGTAGAAAACTTATTTTTCATGTTATTATATTTTTTGTTTCAGTCTTTGTAAACATAAATTCAGGGGCAGAAAAAGTCTCAATCCATCACTGGAATACTCCTCCCCCTCATCCCCTGGTAATCAGAGGATGTATTGCATCTGTATTACAGCGATGTGTTGCAAATGTTTAGAATAATGGAGGTAAAGCTATGGTACTCCCAGGAAGAGTAAATATTACACAGATTGGGACTTCATGGTATAAACAATGCAATAAGGCACAAGAAGAAGCAAAACTACCTTAATGCTTTGAGTGGAAATGTATAGATATATGTAATTTACTCACCAAGTATTACTGTCATATGTTAAGCTCAACTGCTTCAGTCATTTTCACTACTTCTTGCTTTCCAATAGGGTTGACTAATTATTTAAAATTAAGATAATGAACTAATAAATAGATCAAAATATTTATTTGAACCAGAGATATATATCAGAGGAAAAAAGACATAAAATATGCCATTTCTAGAAATAATAATAAAAACAATCTTTCTAATTACATCAGGTTTATAGGAGTAAAAAGGAAAAAAAAAAAAAAAAAAACACGTTTCTGTAAGTACAACTGATAACACATCTCACTAAGTGAAGCCAACATTTCACTTCCCGTGTTATTGCTGTACCACTTTTACCTTTATTATCATACATAGAATCATAGAATCATAGAATATCCCGAGTTGGAAGGGACCCATAAGGATCATCAAGTCCAACTCCTGGCACCGCACAGGTCTGCCCAAAAGTTTAGACCATGTGACTAAGTGCACAGTCCAATCTCTTCTTAAATTCAGACAGGCTTGGTGCAGTGACTACTTCACTGGGGAGCCTGTTCCAGTGTGCAACCACCCTCTCGGTGAAGAACCTCTTCCTGATGTCTAGCCTAAACTTCCCCTGCCTCAGCTTAACACTGTTCCCACGGGTCCTGTCACTGGTGATAATGGAGAATAGGTCACCTGCCTCTCCATTCCCCCTCGCGAGGAAGTTGTAGGCTGCGATGAGGTTCCCCCCTCAGCCTCCTTTTCTCCAGGCTGAACAGGCCAAGTGACCTCAGCTGCTCCTCAGATGTCTTCCCCTCTAGGCCCTTCACCATCTTCATTGCCCTCCTCTGGACACTCTCCAACAGTTTAATGTCCTTTTTGTACTGTGGTGCCCAGAACTGCACACAGTACTCGAGGTGAGGCCGCACCAGCAGAGTAGAGCGGGACAATCACTTCCCTTGACCGACTAGCAATGCCGTGCTTGATGCATCCCAGGATACGGCTGGCCCTCCTGGCTGCCAGGGCACACTGCTGGCTCATATTCAACTTGCTGTCAACCACAACCCCCAGATCCCTCTCTACAGGGCTGCTCTCCAGCATCTCGTTGCCCAGTCTGTACGTATAGCCAGGGTTGCCCCGTCCCAGGTGCAGGACCCGGCACTTGGTTTTGTTAAACTTCATGAGGTTGGTGATCGCCCAGCTCTCCAATCTGTCCAGATCTCTCTGCAAGGCCTTTCCACCCTCATCCGAGTCCACAACTCCTCCAAGTTTGGTGTCATTGGCAAATTTGCTAAAAACACCTTCTAGTCCTACATCCAAATCATTTATAAAAGCATTGAAGAGGACTGGCGCTAAAATGGAGCCTTGAGGGACCCCACTAGTGACCATCCGCCAGCCTGATGTGGCCCCATTTACTACAACCCTTTGAGCCCTGCCCGTCAGCCAATTGCTCACCCATCGTATGATGTTTTTGTTTAGTTGTATGCTGGACATTTTGTCCAGTAGGATCCTATGGGAAACCCTGTCAAAAGCTTTGCTGAAGTCCAAAAAGATCACATCAGCTGGTTTCCCTTGATCGACTAGATGGGTGATCTTATTATAAAAAGAAATCAAATTTGTTAGGCAGGACCTACTCCTTGTGAACCCATGTTGGCTGGGACCAATGACTGCATTGTCTCCCAGGTGCGCTTCAATAACTTCAAGGATCATCCTCTCCATAATTTTACCAGGCACTGACGTGAGACTGACAGGCCTGTAATTGCTAGGGTCTTCTTTCTTACCCTTCTTGAAAATTGGCACAACATTTGCCAGCTTCCAGTCTACTGGGACCTCTCCAGATTCCCAAGACCATTGAAAAATAATTAAGAGAGGTCCCACGATGATGTCAGCCAGCTCTTTAAGCACCCTGGGATGAATCCCATCTGGACCCACGGACTTGTATGGATCCAGGTGGAGCAGCAAATCCCGCACACGTTCAGGGTCGGTTGGAAGTTTGTCATTCCCACCGTCATGGTCCTCCAGCTCAGGGTACCCTGGGTCCCGAAGCCCATCATCAATGCTGAAGACAGAGGCGAAGAAGGCATTTAATGTCTCTGCTTTGCCTATGTCCTTGTCTGTGAGGAGACCTTCCCCATCAAGTAGCGGACCTATGTTTTCTTTGGTTCTCCTTTTTCTGTTCACATATCTAAAAAAACCTTTTTTATTGTCTTCCCACAGACATGGCCAGCTTCAACTCTAGTGGGGCTTTGGCCCCACGAATTTTCTCCCTACAAACACGAACAGCATCCCTGTATTCCTTCGTCGCCTGACCCTCCTTCCAGCAGCCGTATGCTTTCTTTTTTCGCCTAAGCTCCACTAGAAGATCCCTGGTCAGCCAGGTCAGCCTTCTGCCCCTCTTGCCTGACTTCCGATATTTTGTAATCACCTGATCTTGTGCTTTTAGGAGGCAGTGCTTAAAGATTGACCAGCACTGATGGACGCCAATGCCTTCAAAAGGAGCTTCCCAGGGGACCTTGCTGACTAGTTCCCTGAGCAGCCTGAAGTCTGCTTTCCCCATATCCAGGGCTGAAGTTTTGGTGGCAGTTTTCCTTCTGTCACCATAAATTCTAAACTCAACCACTTCATGGTCACTATGACCGAGACGGCTGCCAATTGCCACGTTTCCCACAAGACCCTCTCTGTTCTCCAGCAACAGATCTAGGAGGGCACCTTTCCTAGTTGGCTCCCTTAGCACCTGCACCAAGAAGTTATCATCTAGGTGCTTTATGAACCTTATGGACTTGCTCATGTCAGCCGTGTGGTGATCCCAGTTGACGTCTGGCAAGTTGAAATCCTCCATATGGAGAAGGGGAGTTGATCTTGAGGCATCTCTTAGTTCTGCAAAGAATAATTCATCGGCGTTGTTGTCCTGGCCAGGTGGTCTGTAATAGACTCCCACAACGACATCCCCTTTATTTGTTCGTCCCTTAATCCTTATCCAGAGGCTCTCAACTTTGCCATCGCCAACTTGAAGTTCCACACAGTCCAGCCCATGCTTCACATATATTGCCACGCCGCCCCCTCACCTACTCTGCCTGTCCCTCTTGAAGAGCCTGTAACCATCTATTGCAACACACCAGCCACAGGACTTATCCCACCAGGTTTCGCTTATGCCAATGATGTCGTAGCTGCGGGACTGGGCCAAGACTTCTAGCTCATCCATTTTATTCCTCATACTGCATGTGTTTGTGTAGAAGCACTTCAAATGCGCTTCCCTACACACAGCACCTTGTGTAGCCAATCAAAGGGCCTCACTAGCACACAGTCTCTCTGATTCTAGCACACCATCCTTTAGCTCATCACCGGTGTGCCTGGTTTTATCTCCTTCCCCCTTTGACTCTAGTTTAAAGCCCTGTCTATCAGCCCTGCCAACTCCTGAGCAAAAATCTTTATCCCCCTCAGAGAGTGGTGCATCCCATCTGGTGCCAGCAGGCCAGGTGTCAAGTAGACCTTCCCATGATCAAAAAACCCGAAAAACCCGAAATTCTGCCAGTTGCACCAGTCCTGAAGCCACGCGTTAAAGTGATGAGTCTGTTTGTCAGCATCAATCCCCCCTATTGGAAGGACAGAGGCAAACACAACCTGTGCCCCTGATCCTTTAAAAAACACAACCTGTGCCCCTGATCCAAATCTCTTTCTTATTTCCCTGTTCCTTTAATCTTCACCTGGATAGCTGTAGAACCCTAGCTCCCAAGAACAGGCCCATGATTTATTCATCATTTATACAATTTATACTTTCATATTAATTGCTGGCTTTCCTGTGATATTCTCTATTAAATCTGTTACGAGCAAAAGGGAAAACATGCTATATATATGCAGACTAAGAATGCATTTAGTCTAACTAAAGTCTTAGCAGTCTAATCAGAATATATCAGTTATTATAGGTTCAGTTAAAGTGATGCTAATACTTCTCAAAATTGTCTACTTGTTATCAGAGGAAAAACTCTTCAACAATACGTTGAAATTATTACATATACACATCCTAGTGTCCACCTAGAGTCTCACTGGAGCCTGAGGCTGACAACGCCAGGCTTCTTCAAGAGGTCTAGGAGGAGAATGGGTCATGTCAAATCATCAACGTCAAGAGGTCTTTGCTTGGAGGAATTTGATGCTTGTTTGATTGCGGCTTCATCATCCTGCATGTTAAGGTTGTTTTTACACATTTTTTTTTAAACAATCTGCTTTTCTTCTAGTTGATTTCTAACTATCCAGTTTTTCTTTTCCTTGATAGCTGTAAAGGTCTTACTTCTTTACTTTGGGGCAATCGTATTATGCTTTATTCTAGAGTCACAGACAGTTCATTCTACAGAGAATAATTACTTCTTATCTATTAACAGTATACTTCGTATCACACAATTGTACAAAATTGAACAAAATACAAAATAGATCTTAGAAGCAGTTACCTGACCACTAGGCAATTGGTATCACAGCTGAAAAAAAGGTAAAACCAGCTCAGGCCTACACACATCCAGGGGAATCCTAAGACTCTATACTGTCAGGCCAGTAAAAATCTTGTGTCTTTTAACTAGTGTTAGCATAATCGTACTTCCAGAGATACATGTCCAATTATGCTTCCCTTATTTATTTGAACACCCTCCTCCAATAAAGTAAAGGATGGAAACAGAACAGTACCAGAATTTCTGATCGTACAAAATAAGATCAAATTTACGAGCAAGTTTGGAACAGGAGAATAACTGATGTTAGATCTAAGTCTTATTATTGGTTTGACATAATTATTATTAATAGTTACTTCTGAGCAAACATAGTAAAAGCAACAAGAATGTAAAGAGAAATATATAAGAACAAAACCTCAGACTTATGTATGCTATCACTACTAGTGACATTTCAGTCTTAAAAAAAAAAAAAAAAAAAAAAGCTTTTATTGTTCTGTGTACTAGCTTGGTAAGGGAAAACCTCAGCTTCATGATAGCTTCCTCTTGCTGTTACTGACATAACCTTTCATTAGCAGGATCATCTGCCTTGTATGTCCTTCCTGGGGTTTGCATTCTCTATGATGAGGGTGGCTGAAACAGATTTTCCTGCCACTACTGCATCAAAACCGTGACCCAGGCTTTGTGCTTTTTCTAACAGAGGCAGAAAGGACCTTTCACATTGCATTAAGGAAACTGTCTGTCTATAAATGTATCACTTCTGCTTTAGGGCTGTTGGCAATATAACTTGAGCTGTATTCATTTGGGGTATGATAACAATATTTCAGATTGTAACAGTCATTTTTCAAATTTAAATGCTATGTCACTTTCCCCTGGGTTTGGATCAGTAATGGTTTACAAGTTTCTTCAAAGAAAGTTCTTCAACAGATAGAAATACAATGTATGCTTTACTGAAAAAAATTGACCTTACAAACCTCCCGTAATTTGCTTATGACATTGTTATAGTAATTCATCCTGCTATGGTAGGCAGCGTACAGAAGCAAACTGAAAGGTCATTGTGGCCAAAGTAAATTTTCAGTATAAATGGTCAAAACAAACACTTGGGAGGCTGAAAATTTAAAAAACAAACAAACAAACAAAAAATAGCCAGCACCATCCCCCACCCAAAACAAACAAACAAACAAACAAAAAGTTAAGTTTTCTACAAATAATCAATAGCTGAGGCAAGGAGACAATTTCCTGACTCTAAAAAACTTGCAGATGGAGTCTTCCATTTCTTAAATTCTTCTAATTTTTACCATGTTTAAATCCAGCACATAAAAACTGGTTGATTAAGTTTTATCAGTTCTCAGTTTTGAATAACACTTTCATAGACATAAGGCATGATGATTCATTTAATCCTTCTTATAATTGAATCCTTAAATTTCATAATAACCAAACAAGCAAACAACACCCCCCCCATTAAAATTTTAATTTTATAATTTAATTATTCAGATATTTTGTTGTTAAATCTTTCTCTCCACAAAATATGAAATTTCTTCTGTTCAAATGTGTAAAGCTTTTCTTTATCCATTAGGTTAGATCTGCTTTCAACATTCATTCTCTCTCTCTCTCTCTTTTTTTTTTTTTTTTTTTAATAAAGTTATTCCATATGTTTTATCTACCATACTGATGTGTAAAACTTTTCATACGAAATTTAAGGAAAAAATTTTCAACAATCCTTGTCCAGTGTGTTGCAGTACATTCAGTTGAGTCCACTTAGTATAACATATCTGTATGTCATGTATGCACATAAATAAGGAAAAAACAAAAAAGTATTAATTATCTGAAAGTCAAATTATGTATTGTAAGTTCAAGGTCATTAACCATTCATTTTTATTTATTTATTTATTTATTAGAAAAATATGTCTAGAGAACCCTTACTTTTATGAAGATCAGAGGAAATATGATCAGAAGTAAAAGCCTAAATAAGGAAAGATTTTTTATTTTCAAATACAAATGCACAAAAGATCATACAAATGAAAATTAATTCTATCTTCAAATTGCTATAGATTATCCTTATACTAATATATCACTAAATATGTGTATTCTATACATGAAACTTTTCAGATACAGCAAGCCATAAATACAGTTGTAGGAAAAAATAAGCTGATGTTAAACAGTTCACTCAAATACATTTAAAGAAGTTTAAAGAAAGAAAGAAACTATTTCCTAATGTTTTCTATGTATGTGCCTTCATGCATTTACAGTTTATACTTTGCAACTCTTCTTTTCTTGATTCATCACGGGAGAGAAGCTGTATTATTTCTTCCTGGACACTGTCCCAAACTGGGGATGAGAACATCACAGGGGCATTAGCTGAAAGAGACAGAAGTAAACATTTGTGTATGAGAAAGTGTAGCAACTTGTGAAACGTTGAATAAACTGAGTAGTGAAATTTCTAGGCTAGCCTCTTGTTTAGTACTTCTTACAGGTTAGCGGCCTGGATTGTGCTAGTGCACCCTTCCTGACTTTTCAGAGATGCAGCATACATACCAGTTTTGTCTTGTCAGTCGAGAATCAGAATAATTCAATCTGAAGCTTAGAAGTTCATGGAAAACATGGTAAATCAGGGAAAAATGAAGAAAATATAGGAAGTAGAGGAAACTCTGAATGAAGTATTACCCTAAAGGAAAAAAAAAAAGTAACAAAAAGCAAATAGTAGTAAATATATATTTTTACATAAAGGAAACTTATTTACAGTTTTTATATCATCATTCTCTGAAATTTCTTCTTCCACTTTCACTTGAAGTTTGGAATGAGTAATGTTGTGTGAAAAAATACACTTTTCATCTGTTTCTCTTTTCTGTCCTCAAAATAACATGCTAGCAAAACAGTTTTTATGGTCATCTTCATATATATTAATGAAAACATGCTAACTTTCAATAATGATAACTATGCAGGCAGAGTATAGGAATCTTATCTGTTAGGGAAGAGTGTCTTCAGTTGTGATAGATAGATAGATAGGTAGATACATACATACATACATACATAGTCTAGGAACATGGAATAGCCTTTTAAAAATATTAAATGTGATCCCTTTCCAAGATAAAATTACTAAATCTACTGAACAGGAACTCTGAGAAAACCCTATATACCTATCCCTCCCAAAGATTAACAGTTTAGTTCATTGTACATTGTTCAGTAATTGCATGGTGACTTGTAGATCACACTGGAGTGCTACAGATCTTTCCTGTCTTAACACAATTAACTCTATACTTTTTTCATTATCAGCATCATGGTGTGCTTCATAGTCCCAGAGCCAGATGGTATGGATAAGTTCATCGTATAATGTGCATCTTTAGTGCAGATTATCCTCTGTTGTGATATCAACTTTGTGATATCACAAAGAAAACAGCTATTTGTTTTTCTACAAACTCTTGAGTGCAAAATAACACATATACTGCCTATTCCAAGAGAGTTATGAACTGGGATGAAATAGGAAGCAAAGCCAAGTTGTCAGTATAAACTTGCAAATGGGAAGTTTCATCTATGCCTGATAAGCGCAGTCTTTGTTAAAGATACGATGCTTGGTTATTAAAAAAAAACTCCACAGGCTAGATTGAGTTGTCAGCAATATTCTTTAAAATCACTATTGGTGTGTATATGAAAACGTGCTTTTTTAGACTTGCAAGTAATCTTCCTGGGAATTCAAAGAATCATTTATATTGCACTTGTTTAATCTTCTAGATTTATTATTTTTCAACTGGATCAGTATGTGACTAATTATACTTACATTGGTTTTATTTAAGAATTTAATGAATTGTCAAATATTTCAAAGGAACATGTCACTAACAGCGAGGTACTCAAAGTGCTAGAATGATCAGAATAGTTGTTGTTGTTATTGTTGTTGTTTTTCCTCCAACTTTCAAAATGATACTTTCCTTTTAAAATGTCCTATTCCATTCCCTTGGGCCATGTGTGTAGGGCAAGTTGTTAGGCTATCAAGCAAACTCTGTTGAATTACTGTAGCACGTGAATCAGCTTCATGTACAAGAAAGGTAAGAACAGGACTTTCAACAATAAGAGAAGAGAAACAGAATAGCACTTTTATGAAGTCAAGAATGTCAGGATCACAGTCCTACTAGCATTATCCACAGAGTTATTTTTGTGGTGGGTAATTGAGATGATTAATTTTTAATTTATTTGCTTTTAATACTGTCATCTCTGCCTCTAGCTCTACATTCCTGGAAAATTTCCTTGTTCCAGCACGGATGTTTATCAGAGGAGTTGTCAAGGGCATGTAGCTAATAATTCCTTATTTTTTCCTATGATATTTTCCAAACTGTGGTACTTAGTTCCTTACTTACTGTTTAGTTCTTTGCAAAAATACCATGAGGAATAATGGTTATTCGCTGTAAATATGATGCTTCACTAATTTTATGTAACTTGGTCTCATTTTTCATGGTAATACAAAAGTAAAGATTGTGTTTCTGATTGTAATTGTGATATGGGTATAATTAGTTTTTGAGGCAGTTATGTATAATGTATGTGTTGTTCTTCCACATGAGACAAACTTTAACATGATATTTTTGAATGTGTTCAGATCCTTTACTGACAAGGAAACCACCAAAATATTTTGCATAATTTAATCTTCTTGAAGCAAAATGAATACACCTGATTTCTGTTTTTTCAATGCTTATTATTTAAGTGAAAATCATCTTTCAATATATTATTATTTATTATAATATTTGGATACTTTTTTTTATCTTTGAATGTACATATCTGAGGGTATTTTTATGTTATCAACTAATTTAGCTGCCCAGTTTGTTTTTGCATTGTGAAATGAAAAACATTGCATTTTGAAAACATTGCATTTTGAAATGAAAAACAAGCAAACAAAATCAAGAAACCCATACTCTTTTATAACCTCTCTTTTGGAATCAGTTAACATATTTCCTTTGAAATAATATCTGCATGCAGGTTTGGGTATAGAGTAATTCATGGATTGTTCAAAGTTCAATCCCAGTATCACTGCACCAGTTTCCTCAGTCCTACATAATTCTCCAACACTCTCTGAAATCTTCTCATCTCAAGACATCCCTCTAAAATTTCTCTCAGATCAGAGGCTTCCAGAAAATATTTTAAGCCATTATCATCTCTCCAGCTATTCCTTTTGTAACAGACACACTCAGATGTTTTCAAACAGTTCTGTTATTGATTCATTCTTGTGAAACTTGTTCTTTCTTTAGAACCATAGAACAGCTTGGGTTGGAAGGGACCTTAAAGATGATCTAGTTCCAACCCCCCTGCCATGGGCAGGGATGCCACCCACTAGATAATGTTGCCTAGGGTGTTGTCCAACCTGGTCTGTAACATCTCCAGGAATGGGACATCCACAACTTCTCTGGGCAACCTGTTCCAGTGCCTCACCACCTTCTGAGTGAAGAGTTTCCTCGTAACCTGTAATCTAGACCTCCTCTCTTTTAGTTTAAAGTCATTCTCCTGTCATTGTCTGCCCAAGCAAAAAGTTACTCTCCATCTTTTTTTATAAGTCCCCTTTAAGCATTGAAAAGCTGCAATAAGGTCACCTCTGAGCCTTCTCTTCTTCAGGCTGAACATCCTCAGCTCTCTCAGCCTTTCTTCATAGGAGACTATGAATAGATTTATGTCTACTTATCTTTTATGTTTGCTTAAGACACACGATTTTCTTGGGACCCATTGCTTGTGCCCGTTGCTTGAGTTCTTATGGCATGCCTACATACTAGGATTTTTCTCTGGCTTGTGTTCTAATTTTATGTTAAAATTGTCAAGTCCCTGGAAAGCCCTTTACTTTGAGAATGAACACTACATTAACTGGTTAGGAAATAAATTTTTATATTTCATATAGTAGACCAACATGCAACAGAAGAAAAACTAAGCAGTAGTCAGGACAAATGAAAGCCCTGCCATGTTTTGCAGGATGTATCTGGTTAGATGCCACAAAGGAGATGAATGAACTATTTGCTCAGATGCAAATCATGTAAGATGGTATTTTTTTTCTTTTTTTCTTTTTTTTTTTTTTTTTCCCCAGTTTTGGATCAATAGTATTGAGAAAATGCAAATTGAACTGCTATTTGGGAACTCTTGCTGTGAAGAAGGAAGCATTTGTTTATATTACTAATGCTAGTTAAACATTGGACAAACAAGGCCATTTGAATTACCAGAATTTGGATTTCCTTAAGGCCTGCTGGAGAAAAGATTTTAAATATCACAGGTATTCCTTCAGGCACATTCAGCTTATAATTTGCTCATTAAAGGAGAAACACAAATGCATGAGTTCAAAATATCTGTGGGCAAAGCAGTTTTACTACTCTTTAGGGATAAATAAAAAAGCTAAGACTGTCATGTGACTGTGTTCAGAGACCATAGCCTAACTATGCAGAGTCTGTCTCAGAGATTGTGTATATTTCCTTGTTGACTGTCAGACTGATTCCTTTAGTACTTCCTAGTTGTCTCAATGACTTTGGATTTTATATGACATTAGGTGCTGGGATCCTTACAGGTCTATTACAACAGAGAATGAACTTTTCATATGAGCACAAAAGGCAGATTTCTGTTCTTTTTAGTTTTAGAGAACATGACTGTAAATTTAATATTTTTCATTGATATTTTCAGGTGGATCTGGGGGGAAGACTCTCCACAACTTAGGACAGAGGAGGATGAGAGTTAGTCCTTCTCTGAGTCCTGTCATAGCCGCCCAGAGAGTACTCAGAGAAATATATACATAATGACCATCTACATCACATTAATACCTTAATTCAAACAGCGTTCTAGTTTCTGAAAATCTATTTGTTTCAGTTAGAGTAATAATGACAACAATTTTTATTTTAATGTCTCATTTCTGGACACAGCTTGTGATAAAATTTCATGTGAGGATATTATAAAAGTTATTTTTAAGAGTATTAATGAGTAATTTGCTTAATTATTTCATTACATATTTTATATATTGTACTAAATATTGTAATAATTAGTAATTACTTAAAGGAGTAAAATGAGTTGTAAGATTCATTTTCTGTAGGTTTGGAGGTTTAGTAGGA
Source organism: Cygnus olor (assembly GCF_009769625.2). Lineage (NCBI taxonomy): Eukaryota > Metazoa > Chordata > Aves > Anseriformes > Anatidae > Cygnus > Cygnus olor. Next base: position 162,407,714 of record NC_049169.1, on the reverse strand, counting down.
AAACTGTCCATTGTTTACTTTCTGAGAGTGGAATACAGCGCACTAGAGTTGGATTTTTCCTCAAATTGAAAATGGAGAGAAGAATTACATAACCTTAACAGTCTTCTGATCTCTTCCATAGACATGGACAACATGATCAGTCCTTTTTTGTTTTCCCTCTACACACATATGATTATAATACAATGACATGTCATTGGCAAGAAATGACTAGTTATAGCGATGTATAAGGAAATAACCAGTTATATAATAGGGCAGAAAAAGAAACAAATGCAATTAAAAGGGAAGATAAAATACTTTTTTTATAACCAAATAGAAATGCATTGAAAAATCCAGATGTGGAATTTATTCATATAGCTTCTAGGGAAATCCTTTTATTTAATTATGTACTCTCTTAGCTTTGAAACTCAAAGTATTCAACATTATGTAGCCAATAAAAATGAAGACAAACATGACAACAGACAGTGATTTTAGTTTGGAATTCTGAGTAAATAATAACAAAGAGTAATGCAGAAGTGTAGCAAGTAATAAAGTTATTTGAACTGAAAGGGTACTGCAGAGGAAATTACTACACCAGAGCATACATGTTATGCATAAAGGGAGCAGTTCTACAAAATACTGTCAGGGCCTCTTCACAGAAATGGTACTTGGGAAAATGAATGATCCTTTTATTAAAACTGAAAGAAAGCATTGCTTGATGCTATATTTGATGCTATATTTTTGAAATGAAAGACGAGATAGCCCTTCTGCTAAAATGCTAAAATGCTAAAATGCTAAAAAAAAAAAAAAAAAAGGTGTCTTAAAATGCTAGATTTCTTCAAAATAAACTAATAATGAGAAGCCATTAAGTCAGGTATTAAAACAACTTTTGCAAAAATTGCACTATTTTGTTTAAACAATAGATAGACCAGAACCCATGCTACAAATCCAGTTGTCTGTCTCAACTCCACTGACTTCACTGAAGAATATTGTATTGAACTAACTGAGGACCTGATCTGATGTTAGTGTGAAAAGAAAAAACAAACAAACAAAAAGGGAAACAAAACAAAACACCTTTCTGCTGCATTTTTTTTAATTGTTGGTTGTTGTTGTTGTCATTACCAAAATGTAACAGATGAATGCAGCAATTAATGAAGAACATACAAATACATTCTAATTACTTATTACTCTATTTTTACTATGCAATTGTGAATTATGTGTGGGTTTTTTGTTTGTTTGTTTGTTTGTTTTTGGCATCCTAATTAGAGGACACAACAGATGGTGAAAGCTTACTCTGTATTAAAATAACTTCAGCTGCCTACTGACTATACACTTTAAGCAACAGACATTTCATAATAACAGAGCTAATTGTTCAGCCAAACACTTAGGACGTTCTATGGAAATTCATAGAATCGTAGAATCACAGAATGGTTTTGGGTGGAAGGACCTTAAAGATCATCTAGTTCCAATGCCCCTGCCATGGGCATGGACACCTTCCACTAAGTCAGGTTGCCCAAAACCCCATCCAACCTGGCCTTGAACACTTTCAAGGATGGGGCATCCATAGCTCCTCTGTGCCTCATCACCCTCAATTTTTATAAAATAGTCATTGTGAGCTATGTGGCTTCTATATTTTTTTTTTTCTTCTAATTTCATATCATCTCATCCTTTCATTTAATCTGTTATCCACTGCATAGATAAGCGTTAGATTGCTAAATTCAAATGAAGAGGACAGAAGTTTAGTTTCTTGGGTATGTGTGAAAAGGTGAAACAGATTGTAAGGTAAAACTCCCAATTCTAACCAAATCTAACCAATTCTAAACCATTTTAGAAATGGAAGCTTCAATGAGGTTCCTCCTCTGTTGTCCACATACACTTCATCCAACAAAAAGGTCACCTTAAATTCTTGACAGCAATTGGGTATTACTGAAGTAGTAGACAAAGAAAGGTACATCTCATAACCGCAGATTCTGTAAGGTCTCCTACTAAGACAATGGTTAATATTTCCTTTTCCTAAGATGTAAGAGTGATATGTGGAAAGCAGAATTACAGTAATTCACCCCAAGATTTCTTTCCTCTACTTCTCCACATACATCATGAATATCAAACAAACAAATAAGCCAAACGTGTCTTTAATCTCTATATTCAAGAATTCATCTTTTTAATGGGAGACAGGACTATGTCTCCTGTTTAAAGAAACTCACTTTTTAGGAGTGAGCTCATCAGGATAAAAACTATATAATGTCTTTATTCATAAAATGCAGATAAATAATGTAAGCTGGTGTAAAATGGAAATAGACAAACACTGGTCCTTTAATATAATGACCACCCACTTAAATTTGTATTCAATATCTCTTTTGCATCTGGAATTGTTTACTATTTCATTGTGTATAACAAAATGAATCTAATAAGTATGTGACCTTAAATTATATAAAAATGCAGAAAATAGTTATGGGAAAGAATGATTTTTAAATTTCAGCTTTGTGACAAATTGTAAGTAGCACTAACTATATGTGATGCTTGTATTAGCAGTATTTTAATTATACATAGTTGTGTGGCACTGCTGCTTAATCATCAGTAAAATGTAGACTATCAGATGTAGAAGATGTAGAAGATCAGAGTAAAAGCATTTGTAGCTCACTTTGTCAGATATTGGTACAGTGGTACAAATAGTAACTCAGTAAATATATCAGGTGATATATATGCCTGATATATATATATATACACCTGTTGCATATAACCCTGAAATGGAGATTGTAAGGAAGAAAATAAAAGCGTGGGTGTGGTTTTATTTTTCAGTCTAGAGAGGTTCTGAGAGAAAAAAATTGAAAATTGTAAAAACATTTCCAAATTTTTCAGTGTAACAATAAAGAAAATAGTTGTTAATACGGATATGATCTGGATTAATTCAGAAAATACTTGTCTTATGAGACTGTCCATAAATGAAATGTAGGCTTTAGTTATTATAATGGTTTATATTCAGTATGCAGTGAAATACGCAGCTCAATGGCTCCAGCAGGGGCTGAAACCCTTTGCTTTACCCTGAAAAAATATAAGCACAAAATTAGTAGCTAAAAAAAAGAAGTAGATAATGATACTCAATCAGTAGAGATCAAGCTCTCAAGCCAATAAACCAGTCATGCTTCTTTATGTTAAGCAGGCAAAAGGTATGGAAGTGTTTTCTGCATGCTGAGCATATACTGGAGCTTTTGGAAAGCTTGTACTGCTTTTGCTAACTGACAAATAATGTTTTTCAAACGTACTGCTGAGGGCAATATTCCATACTATTTTTTTCTGAGGAAAATGAGGTTGCAAATGCAAATTCAGAACATCAACATTCATATACCAGCATTTATCACTCAGCAGTTAGAATTGATTCAAATATGCTAATCCATGCTAACATTTCCCTACAGAGTTGTAGTAAAATGCTTTTACAAATTACTTTTTTTTTTTCTCCTGCTTTTTCATATTGGAGATACATACTGTTTTTCCCCACTATATTTGCTTGTTTTCCTCATATACAGGAAATGTTATTGCTCTGATTCTCTGCAAGTACAAAAAGTGTAGCAATGTTGAACTCAGTGAAGAGCTGGCAAAAAGCAGCACTACTGAATATGCAAACCTACTGAGATCTGGTCCTGTACCAACAGATTCATTGTTCTTACTTTTATCTCATTAGCACCTAGTGATGTGAAGCAAGACTGATGTTGTGTGCGCAGTTAGCTGCAGGTGTGTACATCCAATATGGAAATAGTTTGTGACAGGAGTTCCCCAGTGAAATTGGATTCCTGTTTTTATAAGTCTGATCACAAGCTAGAGAAATTAAATTACAGAAATAGGGTCTGTAGCTGAAAGGAGCACGAGTCTATGTTTGAAAATTTAGAATGCAGCACAAATGACAAAATCTGAATATCACTGATATGCAGGGAAGACTATGCCAGCTCAATGAAAAGAGCAGGATGCTGTTCTACTGCTGCTAGAGAAACCCCTGAAAGAAAAGCTGACCAATCAACATATACTTGCTCATCCTATCTGCAGAAGAGTATTTGTAGAGATCATGAAGTATCTGCTTTAAATATTGGCAAAGTTAAACCGACATGCATATACTAGAGTGATTATTTGAAGCAATGGTCTATATTCAGACAGGGCTGCTACTCTGTGGAATGCTGGCTATTTAGTCACTGTTTGTATAGAGAGTTACCAGTTTATTAAATGTCTAAGCAAAGGCCCTCCTTACAAGCATATAACTATCCCACTGTAAACAAGCAAATGTTCTCTAATGTAAAAATGAGCAGGGTTTGCATGCAGAATCTAATCTTCCAAAGTTATGCTAAAACTGACACCTTGTCACTGACGCTGCTGAGTTCAGATGAAAAAATGAGTTTGAATGACAGTCCACATACTGCAGATATCGTATGCTCTTGAGACTGACACAAACTAATAGATAACAGCTGTACCTGGTAGAAAACAGTCCGTGATTATCAGAAGGGCATGCTCCTGAGGCATATTATTACAATAGAAGGAAAAGAATCTAGCCAGGATAAGGATGTGCTTTTTTAGGAGGACAGCTGAGTATCGATCCTAAATTAATTTTTGACATGCTGGTTAATAAGTCAAATTTTCTCAAAATTCACAAAATTTGGGCACTGTAACCTCATCAAAAGCATTTTGGCTGTTTGATATACCATACAGCTGATGACTAATAGATGGTAATGAACAAACTCTAAAAGCAGCTTTCATTGTTACTATATAAGAAATTTTAGTCTCCAAATCTCTGGACCAGAAGACTTCACAGTTTTTTTCATATAGCATTTAGATGTACTCTCTCTCTGTTACATGACAGAAGTTGGGGTTCTGTTTTGCAACTATGCTGGTTTCCTTGCACAGTAGAGCTGTGCAGTGAAGCATTCAGGACCTTTCAGTCTCAAAACCATACTAGACTCTGTAGATATGCAGCTAAGAAGAAAGGTTTGAATGTGGGTGGATGGATGGATGGAGAGAGAGAAATATATATAGAGAGAAATAGAAATATACCTTATACAATACAATACAAAGTTATACAATAAACTTTGTTAGTTTTGTAACAGATTGATCTTATTCATGTTCCTGTCTGAAATCAGACCTGTTAAATCATCGCTGACTACTGTTTTCATTATAAAAAGTTTGTTGTATCTTCTTACTGTCTTTAAAAGATTCCATTTCTGTTACTTGAACTGTATCGTCTAGTCACGAAGCATCTGCATTTCCTTCTCTCACCTTTAGGACGCTAGTTAAAAGACCATAAACCTTCACACAAGCATGAAGGAAGAATGCTAAATGGCATTTAAAATATTTTTATTGAACTGCAAATCATTCTTACAAGGCAAAATTAAAATTTCTTGTCAAAATGACCATTCAGTCTGATATGACAGGACTTCTTTCTAAATTAATATCTGTCTTAACTATTAGTCTAGTACTAACTCTCAACACAGTTGTGAGTTCCATATGCCTAACCAGCCCCATTCTTTGACATCTGTACATTATTCATATATAACTGATTATGAAGAGCCGTATAAAGCTTTGTTTTCAGCAAAAGTGACCATTTGATTGAGTTTTTGCTAAGAAACAGTTTATTCTGGGTGGAGATCCTGGAATCTTACCTGCCAGTCCATGACTTCTTGTATTGGAATGTTGCAGTTTATACAAAGAATAGTTGTAACGCAGAGCATGACTTTTTAAGAAGGAACGAGATTACATTAGAAATAAATCGTTTAGAGCAGATCCTCTGAATAAAAATGTAGGAAATATATGTATTTTTATGGATGCTAATGTGGGGAGAGGGGATGTTGTCTTTCTGACATTCCTGTTTACTTCCATTAATTGCAGTATTCATACATGGTCAGATTCAGGTTCCCTTCATATCACTGAAAAAAAACAACCAACCAACCAACCAAACAAAAAAAAACACCTATCAATTTCAACAGAAACAAGCCAGTTTCATAGATTTTTCATGCTAAGTGAAATTAACCCATTTGAGCAGAACATAAAAAGCTCAAAGAGCAGGACATTATAAATCTCAGTGGAAAATCAGTGGAACACTGGTTTCAGAGAGTTATGAGCATTTTTATGCTAGAGATGAACTACATTAGCATAGACGTGAGATCTTATTTGCCACCAGATTCACATGACAACAAGCCACTGATTAGTTAGGAAGATGTCATAATCTATTCCAAATTGAATATCACTGTTTAGATATATGATTTTAATAAAGCATACAGCTTTCTTATATCTGTAGAAAAATAGCATAAAAATATATTTGTTTATTAAAAGCAAGAAGACTGGTTTTAAAACAACAACAAAAAAAGAAAAGAAGGAAGTCCATTTTTTCTTGCTAAAATACATTTTATCATGTTGGTTGATCTGTTATGCATTTGAGTTGATAGGCATAAGTGGATTGATTTCTATAAATTTCTATTTCTATACTTTGTCATCCCAAAGCATCTGAGCTACTATATTAGAATGTAAACCCAGTACTCTTTGAAGTGACTTTCTAAGTACCTATTGTCTTAGGATGGACTATATTTCCAGGTTGCATAATGTTGCTGTGGTATCTTCACACACAAATTATTGATATTATTATTATTCTATCATGTTGTTAAATTTAAGGCAAGATTATCATACTTTTCAATTTTTATGTCATTTTCATTGCCCGGCCTGCAAAACAGGAGAAAGTCAAGGATGAAGCACTCTCTCTCAATTAGCTTTTACTTTATAGCTACCATTCTTGCTCATCTGGTATATAATTAATGAAAAATAAAATTGTAAAAACCTGCAATATTTTATGGTTTTAATTTCTTTTATTTTATCTAGGGTACACCGGTCCTATTTGTCTCTCTTGTAGTCCATCATTCTGAAAGATTAGCCAACGCATAATACTGCCAACTTTACTATATAATATTTTATATTACTCTCTAAAAAAACTGCTGTAATCATTTATAATTCAACTCGTAGCATCTGGACAGAGTCCCATGTCCTATATTTTGTCCTTATATCTCTGTTATTGTGTGCTGTTTGCTATGTCTCACATAAATGAGATGATTCTGATCCCATAAATTAAGATTTTTTCTTCACAACCATTCTTTGACAAAATACATTTAGGTTGCTACTATTTAGTGAATTCCTCCTCCTCCCTCTCCCCCCCCCCCCCCCCAAATTCTAATCCACTCATTTGTGTTATCCTTCTTGCACAGTTTGTTATCACCATCTGTTTATGGCCCGTAGAATCCTCAGTTTCTCTGAACCTTTCTCTTTAATCCTGCCTGTCACTTCCTTTCTTCCATACCTCCTGTTCAGCTTTCCATGACCTGTCTTAATTCAGTTTACTACTGCAGCAGAATACTAAAGAAAAAAAAAAAGTTTACATACTGATTAGTTCAGCAAATTTTATTAAGAGATTTATTAATCTCTCCACTGCCTTTTTTTTCTTTTCTTTTTTCTTTTCTTTTCTTTTTTTTTCTTTTCTTTTTTTTGTTTTTTTTTGTTTTTCTTTTCTTTTCTTTTCTTTTCTTTTTTTTTCTTTTCTTTTTTTTTCTTTTCTTTTCTTTTTTTTCTTTTCTTTTTTTTCTTTTCTTTTCTTTTCTTTTCTTTTCTTCTTTCTTTTTTTCTGTTGTTTCCCCCACAGCCCAACAGGTTTTGGAAACTACTTAAACAGTTACTATGCTTGTCTTGTCATTATTTCTAGACTGAACATCTCATTACTAGTTTAAGTAAGGGATATATGTGAAACTTATTTCAGCAAATACCCTCAGCATTATCCCTGTAAAATAGACATTAAGTAGCCTCTCCTTTTAGTTGTTAGACTTCTTAGCCATAGTCATTTCCTTGTAAGGTTTAGTATGAGAGACACTGGAAGTCTGATATAACAGGGAAGAAGAAAGTAAGAATCATTTGGGAAACAGCATTGTTATTTAGGATTGAAATCATAATTGTACTATTGTACTGTTCATTTCTTTTCCATGAAGCATATGCATCACCAAATCTCTCTCTTTAAATACTTTTGCAATTCCTTTATGTGACACACTACTCATTTATGTGAGAAACTGTCCTACCATACCACTCCTGTACAAGCAGACCTTTGAGTATTTCTTCATATCTTTTTCACCATCCCCCTTTCCTCTTCTGCATTTGCACCCTTCTCCCTCCATTCCATTCTTCTTTTCAGCATTGAACAACAGAAATGTTCTCTTCATTAGAAGCTGTTCTCTTACCCTAGCATTTCCCCTTAAATCCTATCTACACAAGAATCTTTAGTTTCTGTATGATGATTTCTTTCTACTTCTGATTCTAGCATGGGTATTATATAAAGTTACATATGTCATTAAGTTTTAATATCAGCTCTTTCCCTTTACCGCAGGCACAGTTTCTGTCCTCCTAATTAGCACCACTTTGTCTTCTTTCAAAGAATATCTATATATCTATATAGATATTATTCTGTGTATCTATACACATACTACAATACTACTAATACTATTAATAATTAGAAAAAGACTCTTCACTAAGAGGCTGGTTGGGCACTGGAACAGGCTCCCCGGGAAGTGGTCACAGCCCCAGCCTCCCAGAGTTCAAGAAGTGTTTGGACAATGCTCTCAGACATATGTTTTAATATTCAGGTAGTCCTGTGTGGAGTCAGGAGTTGGATTTGCTAATCCCTGTGGATCCCTTCCACCTTGGGATATTTTATGATTCCATGATTCTATATACACATATATATGCATACCATAAGGGAATTAGAGATTACTGTGATGGGAATGTCTGATTCCCAAGACTAACAAGTCAGACCAATTATAAATTTTAAAACAAAATAAGACTAATTTTTGACAACAGCACACATTGTGCTAATGATAATTTCTTACATGTTGAGACTATAACTATGTGTACAAAACTGCTTGTCCTTAGCACTCATACCCTGTATTAGCTGTGCGCATGCAATGCCATGGATCTGATGCATACGTTTAGGCCTTTATGGCTAGAGGTCCTTGGTGGTCCACAGTCACTGAAGGCAGGGTGCTCAAGCCAGAGAGCTCTGTCACATGACAAGTCCGATCTGAAGCAGCTTTTTTTTTTTTTTTTCCTTTTTTTTTTTCTTCAGTTTCTCATCTGGTATTTATTCTACTTGCACCTCTCCTGAAAGGGAGATGACGTCTATTTCCCGATGCATAACTTTTTTTTTTTTTTTTTTTTTTTTTTTTTTTTTTTCCATTCATCCTTCTTGTGTTTTAGGCTCACCAAATTGTGGTCCATTCATGTTATCTTGTTATTTGTTCTTCATCTTACCAATTCTGTTACTTGGGTTGCTATTTACACTATTTTCCATGGCTCTTAAGTACTTCAGCACAAGTATTTGTTTTTCTACTTCTGGTCGTCAGACTTGCTACATACTGTACTGGGTCTGTCTGGGATGGAGCTGGGACTTTCTCCTGCAGCAGTCCATTATACCAGAATGCTACTAGGACTTTCTCTGCAGCATATGTTGTGCTCTGCAATTGTGGCTAGAACAGCTTTGGTATCACACAAAATTGCTGAGCAGTGCTGGCACAGCATCAAGACTGCCTCAAACCCTGCAAAGCCTGGCTGACGGTTGGCCAGAAGTGGGGAGAGCACATCAGAAGGGCAGCTGACATAAACCAACCAAAGGGATATTCCATACCATATGATGTCACACTCAGCAATAAAAGGTGGGAAAGGGGAAGGAGAATGGGGCCTCTTGTTATGGAAGTTGTCTGTCACCCAAACAAACTGCCTACGCGTATTGAGGCTCTGCTTTCTGGGATGTGGTTGAACACGCTTGTTGATAGGAAATTACAGAAGATTTTTTTCTTCCCTATGCACTTCAAGCAGGCTTTTTTTTTTTTTTTTTTTTTTTACTCCTTGTTTTCACCTTTGATTTAATTACACTTACCTGAACCATGAGCCTTTTCTTTTTTTTCCCCATCATACTTTCTTCTCCCCCTTACCCCACTTCCCACTTTCTTCTTCCCCTACTCCCACTTTTGAGAAATGGGACTGAGAGAGCAGTTATGGTGGAGTTTTAGCTGCCCAGAAGTGTAAAAACCACCACTCACACCTCTGCAAAATGTTACACTGGTTTCACATTGATAGTTTAGCTAAGCCCAACACACTGCTCTCTCAGTTCCCCCCTCATCAAAGGAACTGGGGGAGAAAACAGATGAAGGGTTTACATAAGGACAGGGAGATCACTTCCAGTTACCATCATAGCCAAAACAGGCTCAATATAAAGAGAATAGTATTATTTATTGCTTATTACTAAAAGACTAGAGCAGTGAGAAACTAAAAGCAAAATAAAATCACCCTTACCTCCCCCCATCCCCTGTCTTTTACTGCCTCCTCCTGACCATGGGACCTCCCACTCCATGGGAATGGGGGTTGCAGTCAATCTGTAACACTTCATCTTCTGCAGTTCCTTTATCTCTCTTACCGTTTCACTTTGGGGTCCCTCCCATGGGATGCCATCCTTGCTGAACCAATTCTACATGGGCTCCCCACAAACTTCAGTTCTTCAAGAACTGCTCCAACATGGGTTTATATCATGGGGTCCATCCTTCATTAATGGACTACTCCAGCATGGGCTACCCATGGGTGGCAGCTCCTGCCAGACTGCCTGCACAACTGTAGTCTATGGACTGTAGTTCTTGGCCTGGAGTCCGCTTCTGCAGGGGCTGTCCATGTGGGCTGCAGACATTTTCAGGTCAGAGCCACCTGCTTCAGTGTGGGCTCCTCCACGGGCTTCAGCATGGAGATCTGCTCCATGTGGGACCCATGGGCTGCAGGGGGACAGCCTGCTCCACCAGGGGCCTCTCCGCAGGCCGCAGGGGAACTTCTGCTGCATGCCTGAAGCACCTCCTGTCCTCCTGCTGCACTCACCTTGGTGTCTGCAGGGCTGTTCCTCTACATTTTTCTCACTCCCCTCCCAGCTTCTGTTGCACAGCGTGTTCTTTCCTTATTAATCTGCCTCTCACAGAGGCACAAACAGCATTGCTCATTGTCTGAGCTTGGGCCAGCATTGGGTCCCTTTTGGAACCAGCTGGAAACTGGCTCTTACCTAACATGGGGTGGCTTCGGGACTCTTCTCAGGAATGCCTATACATTGTGTCTTGCTATAAGACACAATGCTATACATTGTGTCTTGCTAACAGTGTTTATAAAACCAGTTATATGCTGTTGTTGATTACACCGGTTTATAATGTTTATATTGGAGTTCAAGTCAACCTAATACTATTAACTATACTGTCATTAGTGCAGCTATAATTTCTAGTGGTCACCAGCCTGCACGTTGCTGAGGCTTAGCCTTTCTTGTAAAATACTCTGAAGAAATGAGTTTGGAAGCTAACTATAATGCTTTAAACATAATATTTCTCAAAAACTTGTTTTAGTAATCTTTATATAGGATCGCTTTCTCCACTGATTTGTCCACAAATTAATTTATTTTTGAATTAATTTGTCTTCATTCAGTCAAGCAGACCAAAAGATCGAATGATATGCTGTACTTCAGCATTCCTCTTCACTTCTTTTATCATGTATTCTGTTAATTTTTTTTGTTTTGATTATCATCTTTGCAGCTGTATTTGTTTTACAGGGAAAAGGGGTGGGGGGTGGAGGGAGACTGCAAGTGAGGGCCTCTGTGAGAAGAGATCGGGAGCTGACCCCATGTCAGATACAGCCAGTTCCCAGGCAGCCCCAAGACAGCCCCACAGCTGGCCAAAGCTGAGGCCAATCAGTGACACTGGTGGGTGCCTCTGTACATAATATATTTAAGAAAGAGGATAAAGGTCACTAAAAATACACAGTGCAGCAGCTGTGAGAGAGAGGAATGAGAAAAATATGAGAGAAAGCAACTCTGAGGACAGCAAGGTCAGTGAAGAAGGAGGGAGAGGAGGATGTCCAGGTGCAGGACCAGAGATTTCCCTGCAGCCCACGGAGAGGACCATTGTGAAGCAGGTTGAAACCCTGCAGCTCATGGAGGACCACATCATTGCAGATACCCAAAATGTAGCCTGTGGAGACCTCACACAGGGGCAGGCTCCTGGTAAGTAACTGCAGCCCATGAGAACACTGCTCTCTCATTCTGGAACAAGTTTTTGGCAGGAATTGTGGCTGTAGGGAACCCACACCGGAGCAGACTTTTCCTGAAGAACTCTCCCTATGGAAAGGAACCATGCTGGCACAGTTCTTAAAGAGCTGCAGTCCATGGGAAGGACCCATTTTGGAGTGGTTCATGAAGGGCTGAATCCTGTAGGAGGGACCCTGGAGCAGGAGAGAAGTGTGATGAAAGAGAAGCAGAGATTAGGTGTTATGTACTCATGGCAACCCCCATTCCCTATCTTGTGCTGCTTGCAGGAGGATGAGGGTAAGGAGGTGATAAAAGAACTGGGAACAAAGAAGTTGGACCTGGAAATAAAGGGGCTAGAGGGAAAGCAGTTTTAGTTTGGATTTGTTTCTCTCTATCCTACTGTATTTTTAATTGGCAATAAATTAACCTTCCCAAAGTCAAATGTATTTCGCCAGCATTATTGTTGAGCAATCTCCCTGTCCTTATCTTGACCTTGTACATTTTTCATCATGTTTTCTCCCTGTCTTGCTGAAGAGTTTGGTGGGCACCTGGCAGCGAGCCAAGGTCATCCCATCACAGCCATATATTAATGAGGTTTTGTTCTGAAAATCAATGAAAACAGTTTTAAAAGAGTTCATAAAAATACTACCATACTCAGCATAGACAGAAAAGCCTGACTTAATTATTAGTTTTGAAAGCAGGAAGAACTGTGAAGTCTATACCTGAGCGATTTGGTAGCATTGCATTTCTGTCAGTATGTCCTACTGCAGTCATTGAAATTACATTACAAACCCTTATAATAGGAGCTTAAACATCTTTCTTCTGTCCAAGACGCTTATGTGGATGTTTATATCATGAGAATTATAAAGACAGACCTTATACAGACAAATGGACTTGTGATCTTTTCAGCCACAGGTGACAGGTTACTTTTAATTTGATGATTAGGCTCTACAAAACTCATAGAGGGAGAAGAATAAAACAGCACCTAATCAGCAGTTTCAATAAATGAAAAATCTTATTTTTTTCATTATAGTGAAGAACAAGAAAAAAAATAACAAAACAAAACATGGAGAACAGAAAAAGAAAGAAATGCATCTAATCTAAGAGACATATTTGCAAATGATACAAAATTGGAAGTGGTTGATATATATATTCCAGATGACTGTAGTGCAGTTCAGGGAGATCTTGACAGTCAACAATGTAATGACAGGAATCTCTTGATGTTCATAAAAGGAAAATGCCAAGCCCTGCATCTGGAGAGAAATAACTCCATGCACCAACATAGCCTGGGGACTCGTATGGGGTTTACATGGCAAGGTTTTGGTAGTGGGGGAAAAGAGAACGGGGTGGGGGGAAGGCTGCAGGGGTGGCTTCTCTGAGAACAGTCCAGCAGCTTCCCCATGTCAGAGACATGATCAGAGACAGCTCCAGACAGCTCCAAAAGGGACCCAACTCTGGCCAGAGCCAAGTCAGTGAGCAACACTAAATCTGAGCAGATTTAAGAAAGGGAAAACAAACAAACAAACAAACAACAACAACAACAAAACCTGCTGCGCAACAGCTGCTGAGAGAGGAGTGAGAACCAGCCCCGCAGACCCCAAGGTTAGTCCAGAAGGAGGGCAAGGTGCTCCAGGCATGGAGCAGAAGTTCCCCAGTGGCCTGTGGAGAAGCCCCTGATGGAGCCCGCTGTCCCCCTGCAGCCCATGGGTCCCACATGGCGCAGATCTCCACTGCGGCCCATGGAGGAGCCCCCAGTGAAGGGGGTGATCTGGTGGGACCTGCTGCCCAGGGGGACCCATGTTGGACCAGTTTGCTCCTGCTGGATGGACACAATGGTACAAACCAATATTGCAGCAGTTCTTGAAGAGCTGCTGTCTAGGGGAAGCCTACGCAGGATCAGTTCAGGAAGGACAGCATCCCTTGGGTCTATGTGGTTCAAAATAGAACCAAGGTATGTAACTCTCTGGGTGATCAGAAGTCCAGGGTTTAAGCCTATATTTAGCCTCCTTTTATTTACTGGAGAGGACATCTTTCTCTTTTTAAAACCAGAGAATTTTTGGGCAGAAGAACCTATATAAAAGTGAAAAGAAGTGGTTTTCCCCATTTTATCATAAAAAAAAAAAAAAGCCATGATAACTGTTGTTATTGCTTCCCCTTTTTTTCTAGGTTCCCATAAGTTCAAAATACAAAACTACATACTAAAGAAGTTACCTCTTCTTTAAGTATCTTGACTTACTGGTTTACTTCTCAATACACAAAATGTTTTCTTATTGACATTTGCTAATGTTAACTGTATTTCTTTTGGGGTCCTGGTATAAGTATTCTTTTGTTAAAATTTGACTGTTCTTATACGTTCTCTACCATTATGTGCTCAACCATATCTATTCTTCCTTCTCTTATCTCATTTTACTTGCTGATCTCATCAATGGTTTCAGTATTCCCTTTCTATAGATTATTTTTTCTGTGCTATATACAGTTTATTGAAAGCTACTCACCCATGTCTTTCACCTGCCAGTTTAGTTGCTTATACCTTTGCAAAGCTATCTTGCCTGCTGTTTTTTCTGTGTTCTTCATGTTTTCTTAATTTAAAATTCTTTTTCTTCTGCCAAGAAACTGATTATGATTTGTGTTTGTAATTGGGATGGATAGCTCATTACACTTGCTAAATGGAGCAGTTCCTATGACCTGCAGTTTCTAATTTTCTATATTCAGAGCTGTCCTTTCTAAGAAGGGCATGATTTTTAATACACAGACTGGAGACTTCATATCAGGTATGTGAGTTTGGGGTTACTAAAGAAGTTACCTAGTTATACTTAAGCAAGTGTTTTAATTTCTTAGATACATAGGTCAACCTGGGCAACCACCATCCTGCTTTGAGAGAGTTTAATCTCATGAAAATTCAAGGAGGAAATATTTCCCTATCATTATGAACTGTATGATTTGTAAATATGCAAGCATTTACATAGTTTTTTTTCTTTCCTGCAATTCCTTGTTATGTTTGATGAATACTAATATGCCAGAAACATACACCTCTAAGGCACCAAAATTTTCATTAGCTTGTCTGTAACATGATAAAAAGTCTTAGGCAAATACAAAGGAACTGAATGCTGGACATTTTTCTTTTTCACTACAAAACATTTTTTATTTTAAATTACTACAAATGACAAGACAAAATTAAAGTGTCAAAAAAAATCTGAAAAAAAAAACCAGCACTAAACCCAACAGATTAATTCCTAATATTCCAGAAAAGTGTGGATCAAATAAAAATTGAGTTTTATCGCTGTTGTTTCTTTTTTGCTTTACTCTTTTTAATTCTTTTACAGTGTGAATGAGCTCAGTTTCATGGAGACCTAGAGGGAGAAAGACTAGTGAGAGAGTTACTCTTCTGCAAATGCAAAATTTCTTATACTTTATTTATTTTATTTTATTTTATTGTATTTTTTATTTTATTTTCAATTATATTATAATTCTTGAGAGAGAGCCTTTATATCTTTGCAATTTCCCCTTCTTCTATTGTGTTATTATGGCAAATCACCAGAAGTGCCAATTTTATTAATTTATTTCTTCTTGCATGCTTATTCTTCTAATTCTTTCAAAGAATTGGGTGAAAATGTGAGTATTCAATAAAGCAAGTAATTGTAAACTAGGTATGTTTACAATCAACACAAACCAAGCATAGATTAGTGTGGTTGAATGTAGTTAAAACTGCCAATTCCTGGTCTGTTAAAATACAATCCAAAGAGGCTTTAGGATGCACCTAATAGTCTAATATTGTGCTAAAAATAACATCTGTAATATTCAGTGCTCAGACAACACCTATCTGAAAAAAGCTTCAGAGATAGCAGATTATATCTATGTATATAATTGGTAAATATCTCCATACATCTAAGCTTCAAATTTGTCTGAAGTTGACTTCCTTCACTGTGATTCACCATCTTTTATAAAGACAAATATGTGAGTGCTTCTTCTTGGATAACTATGCTGACAAAGATTGTTCTGGGAACTGTATCAAAGAAACAGCATGCCTCATATTTTACCTATTAGCAGCTGGAAAACAGGTGTAAGATCATCCTTTTGCAATACTGGAAGTCCATATAGACCTTAATCAAGAAAAAAAAAAAATAAAAATAAAAAAAAACTGTACTCCTTGGCAAAACTTTTAACATACAAATCCCACGGAATTTAAATTTGCTACATTAATCTAAGCATCTTTTCCTTTCAACAATTTCGGGGTGATTAATTCAAAGCTTATCAGCACAAGTTTAATATGACTGCTGAATATGAGTCCACAGTCTGGCAGACAACAAGGCCAGCCATGTCCTGGGGTGTATCAAGCACAGCACTGCTAGTCGGTCAAGGGAAGTGATTGCACTACTCTGCTCTGTGCTGGTGTGACCTCACCTCAAGTACTGTGTGCGGTTTTGGTCACCACAGTATAAGAACATAAAACTACTAGAGAGGGCTACAAAGGAGGGCTACAAAGATGGTGAAGGACCTAGAAGGCAACATGTATGAGGAGCAGCTGAAGTCACTTCATTTGTTCAGCCAAGAAGGGAGGATACCTCATGGGGGACTGAAGGAAGGAGACCTCATGTTGGCCTACAGCTTCCTCAAGAGGAAGAGTGGAGGGGCAGGTGCTGAGCTGTGCTCTCTGCTGACCAGTGACAGGACCCAAGGGAACAGTATGAAGCTGCAACACAGTTAAGTTCAGGCTGAATATTAGGAAAAGGTTCTTCACTGAGAGGGTGGCTGGGCACTGGAAAGGCTCCCCAGGAAAAGTGTTCATAGCACTAAGCCTGCCAGAGTTCAAGAAGTGTTTGGACAATGCTCTCAGCCATATGGTTTATTTTGGGGTAGTCCTGTGTGGAACCAGGAGTTGGACTTGCTGATCCTTGTGAGTCCCTTCAGCTTGTATCACTGCTTAGTATTCTTCCTGCCTGGGGACAGGACTTTGCATTTTACTTTGTTGAATTATACAGCCCCTGAGGATGGCAGCCTTGCCCATGTACTGACTGGTCAACCCATTTTGTTGTAATTTGCAAATGTGATCAGCGTGAACAGTGTTTCCTCCAGATCCTTAACAATTTAAAACACGACAACTTCATGTCTTCATAAATTCATGGTTGTAATTGTTAGTTTTCTAAAATATTTTGTAAATAGATGGATCTACTTTGTTTTGGGATAGATGAGTAAAATGTGTGAATATACACGTTTTAATAGAAACTTCATATTATAATTTCACAATTCATAATATTTTGAAGCATGGAATTTTGAAGATATCCAAGGAGGGAGACATCACAACTGCTCTGTGCAATCTGTTCCTGTTCTCCATCATCTGCACAAAGAAGTGCTTCCTGATGTTCAGGAGCCTGGCTCCATTATCTTTGCACCCTTCCTTCAGTTACATATACTGATGAGATCCCCTCTGAGCCTCCTCTTTCCTAGGCTAAACAATCTCAACTCTCTCAGCCTTTTCTCATAGGAGAGATGATCCAGTGCTGCAATCATCTTTGTGGCCTCACTTTGGACTCTAAAGTATGCCCACATCCTTCTTGTTCTGAGGGACGAAGAAGGGAGCAGAACTACACACAGTACTCCAAGTGTGGCCTTACCCATCCTGAGTAGAGGGGAAGGATCACCTCCGTTGACCTGCTGACAATACTTTGCCTAATGCAGCCCAGGATATCATTAGCCCTATTTACCCCGAGAGCAGATTGCTGACTCATGTTCAACTAGGTGTCCAACAGGACACCCACAGGTTCTTTTCTGCAGAGCTACTTTCTAGATAAGTAGACCAGCAGGTATTGGTACCTGGGGTTATTCCTCCCCTGGTGCACGACTTACACTTCTCCTTGTTGAAGAGCAGGATGTTCTTACTGGCCCATTTTCTCCAGTGTGTCAAGGTCCATCTGGATGGCAGCAAAACTCTCTGTCATATCCACTGCTCCCCTAATTTTGTGCCATCTACATTTCTAAGAGTACCTGCTGTGCCACCAGCCAGATCATAAATGAAGACATTAAGCCAGACTCGATCCAGTGCAGAACCCCTGGGGTACACTGCTTGTTACTGACCTCCAAGCAGACTTTCTGCTACTGATCAAAATCCCCTGGGCACAGTCATTCAAACAGTTTTCAAGCCACCTCACTGTCTGCTTATCCAGTCCATACTGCAACAACTTGTGTATGAAGATCTTACAGGAGACAGAGAAATAAGCTTTACTGAACTCCAGGTAGACAATATCTTCATCGACCAACCCTGTGATTTTCATCATAGAAGTTTATTCAAGTTGGCCAAGCGTGTCGTCCCCTTGGTGAATACATACTGACTGCTCCTGAGAATTTTCTTGTTTTTATGTGCCTGGACAATGTTTTTTAGGATTAGCTGCTTAATCACTTCATTAAACTCAATCACATAGTTACATAATCAGCAACAAATCTGTGTTAAAACAAATCTACTTTTGCTAAGAAGTGAGTGAAGGACTCACACACTTAGTGATGAACACTAGCTTGTGAATAGCTTTTTACAAAACTTTGATCTAGTAGCAATTTAAGATTTATTAATATTTTATGGTAAATCACAGGATTAGATTGTGTGATTTTTAACAGCACTTAATCATCAGCCAGTTTAACATAATTATTCAAAAGAATTTGCTATATTAGAATATTTGCTATATAAGAAACAGGAACTACTTGAGGAGTCAGCCCCAACAGATATTCCACCTGAAAGGTGTCCCAGCTCAGGGGGAGATTGAAGGTCACAGCCCACTGTGATCCCTGAAGAGCTCATGGAGTTCTTTGCTTAGGGACACTATGTGTACAGCCGTGAGATGACTGACTGTTAGTACTTTTCCATCCTGATCACGGTTCAGATAAGACAGCTTTGTTATTTTCCACCATTCCACCCTGCCATTCCAGTACCTTCCAGAATGTACAGTTCTGGTACTTCCCAGATCAGGTTGTGATCCAGACCTCAAGGTCCAAGATGCAATCAGGAAGTGGCTGTTCCTACTCACCTGTTATGCCTGTTGACCACTGACAATACAGGAATAATGTAACATTAGATAATCTTGAGCCATAGCTGAGCTGGGGAAAGAGCTACTAGAACTTAATATTCAGTAAATGACTTCAGCAAATCTTCAGTGACGGTTATCTGATTAGTCAGATATAGACATCTACACTACACCTGTCTAAAGTTATGTAAGATAAATCTCATTCCACCTAAAAAGTCAGTGAAAATTGTAATGCAGTCCTTGCTTGTGTCCTTCTGGTCCTGCAATAGGAATTGCTAGAAGGAAATAAATTAATTAAGAAATTAACAAATAAACATAACTTACAAATTGAATAGATATTAATTCCGCAGACTGTTGTTCATTTTTTAAGCCTTCTGCAGCAAGTGTAATATGTCTTCTTTGTTCTCTTCCATCTATTTCATTCAGTATTTGAAGGAAAAAATGTCTTTCTTACAAAATGTCCTGAAGCCTTCTGTAATAGAGGGCTGAAAAAAACAATGCTTAAATGTTAGGAACATTTTATTTTAACATTTCCATCTCCTCTTTCAATATGCAGTGTTCACAGGTGGCAATCAGCAAGAAATCAGACCGTTAGCTATGCTATAACCTTCAGTGCAAGAGGAAATATTTCAGTAACGTAAAAGGAAAGTGAACATGTGGGAACATAATGGCTTTATGTGTCAGGCTACTAATACCAGCTTTTGTAGTATACAATAATTGTCTCAACCCAGAATGTACTACAAAGTGTTGCATTTCCAAAAGGGACAGCTGTCCTTGCACAAACACACCCCTCTGGATATCTGACTGCGGGTGTTATCTTTCTCCTTAATAAATGGTATTCTAAATCATTAGTGATGTATTCTATCAAAACAAAGCAAAACTTTCAAAATATCGAATTAAATTATGTTATTGAAAATTTTTGGAAACCAGTATCATGAGTCAATTAAAATTTGTCCTCTTCATAAGGTTTAGCTTCCACTGCGCTTGAAGACTTTATTCTGTTGCATGCATTTTCTTAAATTGTTGCCTTATATCACAAATCATTTAAAAATCATACTGCTGTTTGAAGTCAACCAACTTCAAAAGTGGGACTGGTGGCTTAAAAGAAGTCCTTAACTTCTGCATCATTCATTCACCGAGTCAGATACAAATCGAAAAGAGGTAAAAGATTACTGATCTAAAATTCATTATACTTAATTATTCATAATCTAGAAGCTAAATATCGATAATTTATAATAGTTATTCCACTAATTAAGCATATGTAAAATATAAAAGTGGGAAAAAATGCAATTAAAACCATAATACAAGGAGCAACACAGAGTGATGCCAGCTTAGACTGTACATCATGTGACTTAAGGTTCTTGAGTAGAGTGATGACTGCAAACAAATTGCCTGTAAAACTTCTCAGTTTCTTTTTACCTTAATATTTTCGCCTGAAAGATGTGATAATCCAGAATACGCTTCAGAACAGCAAACTCTGACATATGTTAGGCAGCTAGGAACTGAAACAATTTCCACTTTCTGACTGTAATGCACTAGATGAAGAGTTTCCAGAATTAATGTACTCAGACAAAACTTTATAAACATGACAAAAAATATATATATATTTTCTGTACTAAATGGCAGACTTTCCATTATGTATGTAAATCACTTTTGTATTTCAAAGAAAGAAAATATTTACTACAGCTTCTAAAGATATTTTATTCACATTATAAATAATGTATTATTATATTAAACATTTTTCCATAGCCAGTGTTTAAAATATGCTTTATATCTGACCAGATATGCTCTATTTATATTGTTTTAAATTTAACTGTAACACATTAAAAGACAACACATGGTGATCTAGAAGGTAGAGAACAGCAGCTTAACCAGGTTGTCTACATGTAGACATCTGGTATCATATGAGACACTCCAGTGTATTCTACCGCATCTAGCTCCTCTTCCAGGAGATATTGGTCCTGATCTATCAGCCCCAAGCAGATAGCAGAGAGATGCTGATGAGTTTTAGGTGACACTGAAGTTAGCTAAATTCAGCCCTAGTTACCTAAACTCCCATTTGTTGAGCGTAGGTAACTATCAGGTGAATCAAAAGTAGAAAGCTGGTGAAATTTGGTACAGTATCAAAGGCACCTGCTTAGGGCTGACAGATAAAACCTATAAAAACCCGAACCCTTCTGAAGACAAAGCTGATTGCCAGATAGGGCTTTTCTAGTAACATTAAATAACTCTGTTTAAGCAACTGATTCAGCTCCTAATACTGTATAAATCCACATTTGGTCATACGAAACCTACATTAAATGTCATTGTTTTCTCTAGGATAGCTGTTGTAATTATGTGTTTTGACATCTATATAACAACTTATAAATGAATGATGCTAAACTTTTTCTATAAGCTACAGTTGATGTTCTTAAATATGAACTAAAGAACAGTTCTTCATGCACATTTTCAGGAAAACAAAAAATGGAAAAAAAAAGAAAAAGGGGCCTAGCATACTTATATATTTTTACAGTCAGATTTGACTGCAAGTGATTTTGGTTTTCTAACAAACTTTTATCCACTAGTTCCTAATAAAGGGGTCTAACTTCTCTAACTTCTTGTCAAGTAGGAAAACATTTAATAATAAAAATCCTATCTTCTTAAGATTTTCTATTCCAATACTAAGTTACTTTGAACCTACTTTTTTCACAATTTTTGAACCCCAGACTTAACATTTTATGATGAAACCAATAAAATAGAAATATTAACCACAAGAAACATTTTGGTTCCAAACGTTTGTTTGGTATTATTGCTCTTTGAACAGGAGCAAACATGCTCTTGATCAGATGCCTTCTAAAAGACCCAAAGCAGAATGTCTGTAGAATCAGTTTAACTTTTTCTACAGTGATGTCCTAACCATCCCCTTGCATCAAATCTTCTGCCACTCTAAATGCGTTAGTTCCAAATTATATCCATATCCAGTTTCTCTGCATATACTTTATTTTATTTTTCTGATCAACTGGGAAGCTTTGACAGATGTAAGGGAACAGAAAAAATAACATTTTCTGCACAAGCATATTTGATTTATTTTTTGATATAGCAAGTGAAGATGGAATGCCCAGTTGAGATCAAGGTTCAGTAAGAGATTGAGTTTTCAAAAGAGTAAACATTGTTACCCTCTAGAGTGCAGAGAAAACCAGAGAAATAGCAAGTTTAACTATGTGTGAAGTATTTCAGCCAGCTAGGAGACTCTAATCTAATCTGGATCAAGTTGCTCTGTTGAATCCAGGCTCTGATTTCCTACCAATCTCAAATGCAGAACAGGACTGATACTGATTAATAACACTAACGCTTTAAGCCATGAATCATTCAGTCACTTAGTACGAAAGATTTTGAGGTCTTTTTCTCCCCCCAAAAGCGTTCTGATTTTAATTTGTATTGCTTTTATTTTCTTGCTAACATGACTTCCTGTGTATTTTTTCATGGTTGTCATGATAATCTTCTGTGTTGCTTAGTTAAGGCTTGGTCAATGTATTTAAGCACTGCTGTAAATGAGAATACTATTTTAAATGTGGCAAAATTGTATGAAATTTTAGAAAGTAGAATATGCTTTTTGATGTATAAATATATGACAGGCTGCCTTTTAAAGGTGCCATCAAAATGTTCTGACTGCAGATTTGGAAGTAAAAAACATTAGAAGTGCTGTATTTTTTTTCTTCTTGTGAGAGGTAGAACTCAAATGGGTCACTGAACAAGATGGTTGTGCTGTTTCAGGACCCCCATAACAAACAGATTCCGAAATAGTTCCTCTTTAACAAACTAACTAACTAAATAAAAATCTGAGTCAGCTAAGTTAAATGAAATGCTTTAAATGCCCTAACATCCATCCTCCATAGCAACAGAAAATTTCAAATAAGGTATTGGGATGATATTAAATGTTGTTTTCTGAGTGTTTTTTTTTTTTTTTTTTATGGCATATTTATTTTATATAATTTATACATACTGTATATATGATTTTAAACTTTTATTGTAACCTTTACATTATTTCACCAAATTAATTTTATATTAATATATTCAGTTCTGAAATAAATTTCTAAAAAAAAATCAAAGAAGCTGTGTATCCCTTCATTAATGCATTTCTTTCATCCTTCTGTCACAAAGCAGGCAACCTGAACTTTCACCGTATAGCAGCACTGCCCTTCTGCAGCCTGAGTGTCACCTGTCAGAAACAGCTGGTTAGCCCACCCTGTCTGGCACATGGGATCTGGAGGCAAGACAGGTTTTTTGTCACTATGTCACTATTTTTGTCAGTATTTGAAACACTGACCTCTGCCCACCTGTGAGTCCATACTGCAACCCCACAGTGACTGGTCTGACATGGAGTTGTGCCCCCTGGTTGCTATAACGAGCTGCTCTTCTACAACTGCATTTCAAACCAAGGCAGACTCAAACAATCAACTTTTCTGGCTGCATTGTAGATGTAAGGGAAGATCAGAAGCAATGATTGTCACTGAAGCAGCTATGCAACATGGAAAGAAGACCTAAGCCATTTTATAATCAAAAGCTTGAAGGCAAAAGTTGCTTGAAATGAGCAGTATTGCCCCTCAAACAAAACAAAACTAAACTAAAGAACATTTGCTTGCCATTAGTCTGATTGATTTGCTTATTCTACTTACATTTATAATGCATTTCCATGCATCTAAAAATCCTTTAATGAAACCTTTCTCTCACCTCTTAAGATAAGTACCTTTTAGACTGTAAGCTCTTTATGGCAGGGACCAAACCTTTTTTTTTTTTTTTTTTTAATGTACATGATTGTGTGTTTTATTTTATTTTTTTAAACACCATGAACCAACTTTGGAAATTATTACTTTAATAAGTAATAATAATGCTGCCCAAATCCTTAAAACTGAGCTTTACTGGAAAGTTTCTATTGCAAAGAAAATGGCAGGTAAAACTTCCTCAGATGAACAGCACCAACACAGAAAAGCATCAAAATAATGTATTAGCTAAGTTTTGTTGGCTGTTGTTTTATGAAATGAAGCCAGTGCCTGCTGTGGCCAGATAAATCAAGTATTGCTTCATAATGCAGCTGTATTTATTCAGTCTGATTACCCATAAAAGTGCTACTCCCATCATGGCCATTTTGAACAGCACATTCAAAAAAATAAATAAATACACAATATGCTAATTTAATTTTGAGATGATTTAGTAACAATATGTAAAATGTGCTCAGTTGCTGTGGTACTAAGTAAAGGAACACTTTATGCTGGCCAGAAAGCTGTAATTTATCAATCTTTGTATTTCAGTTACCCAAGGTCAAAAGAAGAATCTCATCAGAATTATTTCTTCCTCATCTGCTCTTTGGACTTGATGCCCAGAGGCAGAAAACTTTTTTGTCCAATGTGTATCTGAAATGATGTTTCAAGCATAGCAGGAAGACCACTTATTTTCCAAAGGCTTTGGTCACATTCAGAATGAGTAAGCCCATACTACACACTTTTCAAGGCACAGTTTCCACTAAGGCAAATGCCCCAGTATGTGATAGTGAAGTTTGGACTCAAGACAGAGATTCTGTATCTACTTGTTATCATTTGGGTCTAGGATTCTCTTAGAAATACAGTAATAAAGATAACAGGTACAATAACGAAGTAACAATCATACTCAGCTAGAATGTAAAGATATGTCAAGGAAAATCCACATTTTCCCTATTTATATTTAAAAATATGTCATATAGAGATTGCAAAAGCTAAGGAGAGATGTATAGCTGCAGGTGCCAGCATGAAAACTGGTTCTCTATACTAATGTAATGGGCAGTGAAGGAACAACTGAATTGCTTTAATGTAAGTTTGTAAGGGTTAAGGTATCTGAGATTTCCTAGCTGTGTAAAACAGATGTGTTGTGTTGTAGAACACACCAAAACCCTTCTGTAATCCAGGGAGTACTCAGTGACATCCCAGGTGATCCATGCTGAAGCAACTGAATCACATTTACAGTAGTTATAATTCCATCATTTAAGGAAACATCTATATTTAGAAATTTATGTTTAGACACCTACATGTGGGAGATGGAAATCTTAGTTTTAAATACATGCCTTCCTTACTAGAGTAACTGGCTGTGAGGCAAGCTTATTAATACTCTGATTGTGTCATATTTCCTCTTGGGTTGCCCAGATGAATAGCTAGAACATAAGCAAAAAGCTTATACTCAGACTGAATCAACACTATCTTATCCTTTTCCATTATTCCTCTTACCCAAAACATTTGTTCCATGTTTTTTAAGAAAATGTTTAGTAGTAAATGATTTTCAGGTACAGACATAACTGTGTGAAAAGCCCAGATAATAAACGTTACATTTACATCTGGGGATTTATTATATTATTTATTTTTCAGGCATAAGAAAGTATTATAAAGTGATTTCTTCCATGGAGTTCAGGATAAGGGTTAAGTGCCTTTGTCTCCTGATTCAAAAGATATGGAAAGCTCTAGAAAATCTCATACACACTTAGGAAAAAAGTGTGTCTTCTTGTGGAGAAAATATCTGTCATTATTAGTACGTAATTTAGTACAATTAAAGACAACAAACTAGTAAATTCTCAGAGAAAGGAAAAAAAAAGACCCCCATTTAGGTAAAAAATGACTATTATTTAAGAACTTGAAGTTTCTGTATATAAAATCTTCCCTGACTTTTAGTTCAACCTAAATACAATTTGTGTTTATTTATATTGTTTATGCCTGGCTGCCCTCATGCATCTGCATATCCAAAAGACTTTTACCTGACAAGTTATTTACATATCAGAGAACAACATTAAGCTAAATGTTTTTTTTTTTGCAAACAAAAATAAAGCATTAAGCAAAAAATAAACAATGTGGAATGGAAAAATATGGGAAATTTAAGGATAAACAATGCTTTGGGAGTTCAGGCAGACTGATTTGGCAATAGATGTGTTGGCCTTTGAAACAGAACTCTGGGACTGAATTTGACCTAATTTTTAAGCACTTTGGATAGAATTCAGTACTACCTGCTGGTTTGGGACTTAGTTGCCTACAAAGAGATGGTTACAAGTACCTATCAATAAGTCTCGTAGAGGAAACCTGAGCTCTTCTGAAGCAGAACCAGTGGCCAGAAGAGACAACCAAGGGCACCATAAAAAAATAAACAATAAAAAGAACAAATGCCAGGTTTCCAGTAACCAAATCCTAATCCAAAAACACACACCTAACAATATCTGTATCACCCTTAACTATATCACCCTTATTGTCTTTCTTGTATATGATACCTTGATCCTTTGAGATTTTATAGATGCCTATGTGTTTGGGTAGACTATTCCGTTAACAGCTAATAGGAAAGATTGTTTGTTTGTTGTTTTAATTTTACTTTTAATATACAGCATAAATTGTCAATATAATATCTTTAGAACTCTATGCTCAGAAAAATTTGTTTTCCTATGAACATAAACTTATATCTCTATTAGCTGTAAAGAATTAAGTTTTCTTTTTTATGTATCAGTAAATAGTGTATTTGTATTTTTTGTAATTTGTATTAAGAATTATTAATAATGCCATACATCTTCAATGTCTTGTTTTTTGAAAGAAGATTATTTTTTCTGTGTAAAAATTCCCATTGAAGGTGGTGGGTTTTGGAAGTACTTGTAGCTCAAGGGGAAAAGTCTTACAATTGCTGTTTGCCATGACTGACAGTGCAAAGAGTACTGTGAATACTCCATACATTGTTTATATTCCCATTTGAAAACAGTCAAGTGTTTCAGACACAGCTGTAAGAAAAGTTTCATATTTTTGCAGTACTGGTTATGTCTGCTTAGTGCCTGTTCTCCACAGCAAGACATGGCATATAGCATGTCATGATGGTTAGCTTTCCTTGTCTTTTCAATGCTTTTCTATAGCGTCTGCTGATTTTGGCACAGCTCCTTTATTACAGTAACCAAATGTTTTAATGATTTATTTTGATTTTTGACCCTTAATGAAATTGTTGTAAGACTCCTCATAGATCCAACAAATTAAATACTCAGAGGAAACAACAACAAGAGAAAGTTCTGTAAGTCTCTGCAGGTCAGAAAATTCAGTCACCATAAGGTGCTTTTACAAATTTAATAATAGATAGATAGATAGATAGATAGATAAACTGTTCACAAATCCAGATTGCCTCTGCAACCTATGAAAGGAAAGACACAGAAAAGGTTTTAATTTTTTTTTCTATATTTCTTTTTCAGGATTGCAACATATGTAGATTTCACAGAACAATAACAAGTAAGAAAAAGCATATAAGAATAAAAAGTGTCCTTTTATATAATTTTAAGTTTCCAGAGAAAGCTGAATGACCTATAATTTTAAATTTTATGGAGATTTGATAACACAAAACTGCATCTTATTCTTAAGGGAGGAGAAGAACCAAGTGTGCAGCTGCTTTCTCCAGCTGCTCTGGCCAAAGACCACTCCTGCCTGATTCCGGGGGCCTAGACCAGTGCTTGGGGACCCAGGGTCTCTGCCCAGCCTGGGAAACATGGCTTCTGCTTTCCTCTTTGCAAGTTCAGCCAGTAGCAAAGCTGAACACCTATCCCAGAGTCATACAGATACACACAGACAGACATGACACTAACATGACTGGTCACACAGGCTACCCCAGCTAAAGGGCTGCTTCCAACAGCTTTCATGTAAAACAGACAGACAGACAGCTGAGTCCCATTCCTCCTCTGGCTGGTAGAGATGGAAGTTCATTAGCGAAGGCACACACACAACACGCTCTAGACTCACAAACACACATGCATTCAGGGATCCTTTGTGTACCTTGCGCAGTTCCTGTGTCTGTTCAGCCCCCTGCCTGGATTCCTCAAGTTCTGCCACAGCTCCTTTGTTTACCCAGCACCCCTGCCCTGATCCCGGACCTCTTACCCACTTCATGAGTCACCTACTTGCTGGCAAGTCAATCTTAAAGTTCCCTGGAAACATATACAAACTAAAAAGCTCATTCCTTATGCACACCACATTTGCAAATCCCTCAGGCAGTACCAGCATGTACACCCTCCCCTTCCTATTAAGACCCTTTTCTGGACCCGAGGCCCTCACTCCTCTCTGGCTAATCTAGTTTAAAGCTTGCTAAGCGAATGCACACAGACACCCAACACACACAAGGCTGGGAAAGATACAGACACTCAGCCCCCAGGAGCTGGCACCAGGCCTGTGTGACTCACTGCGTAGTGACTCAGCAGACACCGGTGGAGAGCTCTGCCGTTGCCTCACTCGTGCTGGTGGCCACGCCCCCCCCCCCCCCCGCAAGTGGTTTGGGAACACACACTACTCCCACAACAGTGACTCGAAGACACCCACTCACTCCAGTCACTGATATCACACACACACCACACACACGCTACCTCTCACCAGCAGCTGGCATGTAGTGCTTGCATCACACATAGACACTGCAGAGTGTGAATACAGAGAGTAAAAATTTAATGAGGAAATACAAGAAGATAGGGCAAACTGTAGTGATCAGGTGCAGAGCTTGGCCAGATGAGCGTGGTGACTAGCTACAACTACATGCAGCCAACAATTTTACACTTTTTTTTTTTTTTTTTTAACCTACATCACCTCTTTGTTCCTCTTGCTTCCCCTTTCCCCTGTACACCCCATGGGTTTTCAGAGCTCTGCAGTTTCCTGCACCCTCCTACTCCGGGCCCCTTGGTTCACGTGCTGTCTTATCAGTTGCAAAGTTCATCTTTCCTGGAAGGAGTCCTGTAGCTTCTCAGCCCACCAGTTAGCGTGACTGGGATGTTTGTTCCTTGTGATTTTCTCCAGATTAGAGGTTCGTATTCATTTATCCTTGCTGGCATAAACATTCCTGCATTCCCACCTGCTCTCATAAAATAATGTGACTGACCAGACTTGGTTCCCATCACTTCCTCTCTTCTTCTATTTTATCTCTTGTTTTCTGTCTTGGGTTTGTGTAGCAAAGACTTGGTAGCAGGTTGGTTCCTGGGGTGGCCTCTGTGAGAAGAGCCCAGCTGCCCCATGTTAGACCAGAGCCAGCTGCAGGTGGCTCCAAAACGGACCTGCCACTGGCCAGAGCCAAGCCAATAAGTGATATTGGTTGGGCCTCTGTGAGAGCATATTTAAGAAAGGGGAAAAAAAAAAAAACTGCACAAAATAAAATAAACAAAAGAAAACAAACAAAAAAAACAAACCAACCAAAAAAAAAAAGGAGATGGGAGAGTGAGGAGTGATAGCCAGCCCTGCAGACCCCAAGGTTAGTGAAGAATGTGGGCAGGAGGTGCTCCAGGTACCAAAGCAGAAGTTCCCGTGCAGCCTGCAGAGGGGCCCCCGGTGGAGCAGGCTGTCCCCCTGCACCCCACGGAAGTACCATGGTGGAGTGGATCTCAACAGTGCAGCCCATGGAGGAGCCCACAGTGGAACAGGTGATCTGTCAGGAGCTGCTGCCCATGGGGATCTGTTCTGTAGCAGTCTGTTCCTGAAGGCCTAGTCTGTTCCCATGATATGGACCCATATTGGAACAGTTCTTGAAGAGCTGCTGTCTGTGGAAAGCCCACGCAGGATCAGTTTGGGAAGGACGGCATCCCGTGGGAGGGACCCCATGTGGAGCAGGGGCAGAGAGTGACTGTGAAGGAGCAGCGAATATGAAGCATTAGGCACTGACCACAGCCACCATTCTCCATTCCCCTGAGCCACTTGGGGGGAGGAGGTGGAAGAGCGTGGATGAGGGGAAGGTGTTTTTATTTTGCTTTTAGTCTCTCACTGTTCTAGTCTGCTAGTGATAGCCAGCAAATTCTATTAATCTCTCTTTGCTGAGCCTGTTTTTCCCATGACAATAACTGCTGAGTGATCTCCCTGTCTTTATTTGAACCCATGAGCCCTTTTCATCATATTTTCTCCCCCTTTCCCTTTGAGGAGGGGGAGTGAGATAGTGGTCATACTGGAGTTCAGCTGCTGCATAGCAAGGTAAAACCACCACATTGTCTTGGAAAAGGCTCTTGACCACATATCCTTAAAGGGGCAGATACTCTCTTTTCACATAGTGTTACACTAATTATCACTTCCTTTCTTCAGGGTGGCTGACTACTTGTGACAAAGATAATGAAGTACACTTGATCCAATCTTGGAGAAATGGAGATTCCAATACAAGGAGAAAATATAGTATCTGCTTGTGGAAATTTTGGTGAGTGCTTTGATGCTGAAAATATGCATTTGTATTGCTTAGGCTAGAAGATTAAAATCCTTTAATTTTGAGTTGTTATAGGCTATTTTTTCTTGCTAATGAAAGAGGGTAAAAAGAGAAGGCAATGAGAAGAGAGGAAGAGGAATTGGGAAGGATTAGATATATTTAAATTTCTTTAGATGTACAAAATAATACAATGTGAATAACATTTATAAATGCAAGGGGAAAAAAAATAAATGATTTTTTTTACAAAAATTCCCCAAAGGCATTGTTTTAGGTATTGATGGCTTATGACACATAAGATAGAAAATAAAAATAATAGTTACAAAGATTAATATTTTAAAACTATATGGAATAGATTTGTATATGGTTAGATAACAAACCTCTTGACATTTAATGTTATACTTAGAAGAAAGAGAGAAGTTTAGAAAATAAGGTAGGTAAAGAAGTGCCTATAAGATCTCTGAAACACTCAAAAATCACAAAATAGTGACATGTGGTTAAAGGATGAGATCAAAGCTGCCTTAGATATGAACTGATATGTCTCCTAATGTAAAAGAAGAAAATGTAGATAATAATTTTTATGCGTTTTGTGGCAAAAAGACAAATCATTCTCCAAACGAGTTTGCTGAGAACAAAAAGGCTGAAACAAATATAAGTAAATTCTGTATTTAGTTTCAATATCTCTTATTTTAAAATAAAAGAAAAAATCTTTCTATGAAAATTTATCATTTGTGTAAAAGAAGCCACTGCAACATTTAGGGAAATGGAAAACATCAATTTATACTACTACATCAACATTTATATAATTAATCTAGCTGTTTTTTTTTACCATTCTAGTCAAAAGAGACTTTATATATTTTTAAAAAATGATATATTTAAACCAAGATGGGAGATAGGTGTCAAACACTTTTGTATCACTTACTTTAGGAAAAAATGTAAATACGGCTTCATAAACAAAAAGGTAATTTTGCATTAAAGCTGTTTCTTTCAACCAGAAGCCTATTTCACACATATTATCTTTAATGTCCTCCAAAATGTCATTACACTTTTGTAAAGCAAACACAAGAGTAATATTCCTCTTCTGTGGAGACCTCTTTCAGGCATTTATTTCCATTTGGTACTAGGACTATTTAAACAAATGTAGTCATATGGGGTTAAGTGTTGTGTTAAATTTAACCAAACATGTGAAAAGAAAATGTCATATATGCTTTAACATTTGTGGCAATTCACCAGACATCTATGAGACGATTTGGCACACTCTCTCTCTTTTGCATTTGCATTTACATTTGCAATTCTATTTGAATTTATGTAAGCTGCTTGCTCTTCTGGTGGTTACTATTTGTGTTTTCCCCTTTGGATGGCATGTTTTGCTTTTCTTATTTATTTAGATATGATTTGTGTTTGCAATGAAAAGGAATATATAAAACTGCACTATCCATAAGCTAGTTCATCTATGACTTGTAAGTCCATCTGCCAATTGCAGCTAAATTTAACAAAAAGGCTAAAAGATAGGACATTCCTACTAGTTTTGTGACACTGGTAGCTGAAAGCAAGTGCTTTCAATGCATCCGGTAAAATGGTATTTTTATCTCAGCTTCTTACCAGACAGGTAGCAGTCAGATGACCAGGCAGCACTTGCTTCTTGCTTTTAGGCTGGTACAAACATATCTACAAACCACTCACATTATATATTGCAGTTTGTTTAAAAAGGGAATATAAAAACATTTTTTTTTTCCTCTATGAAGGAAAGCAAAATGAGAATTGTTTGTCCTAGAAAATAGATATTTATATGGCATTGATTATTGTTACTTCTGCTGCTACTCAGTTTTGTTAAAAGTGGGTTACATCTTGACATCTAAGAAGGAATCGATGTCTCTGTGTTCCTCCCAGGTTTCCTGTCATTGCTTCCATACTCTGTATACTTCCTTTTTATGTTTGAGTTTGGCAAGGAGCTCCTTGTTCATCTGTACCAGCCTCTCTTCATTTTTGCCTGACTTCCTCTTGGTTGAGATGGACGACTCTTGACCTTGGAGGAAGTGATGCTTGAATATTAACCATCTTTCTTTGGTTCCTGAGGGCTGCACAAACTGCTGCATCTGTTAGCTACCTCTATTAGCTGCACTCTCAGAGGTTTTCTTTCACTAGCTGTTTTTCTTCTTGTGTTGACCTTTGCAACTACGGGATCTTTATTCTAATATTTTCTTGTAAAGTTAACAAACTTCAATGGTCCTATAACATTTTCAAATATCTAGAAGAACTAAATTCCTTCCTTGGATACCCTTAATAGACCATGTTTTCAAGCAGAGTCTATGTGAAAAGAAGGAATGTTTTGATGGGAATAGAAGGAAGAAAAGAGCATTAAATGGAAAAATTCAGCCAAGGTTATGCTTGAGCAGATAAAGGTCAATTACTCTCCCTAGCTGATTAAGCATTCTGAGAGGGAAGCTTCCTTTTTCTGAACGTGTTTCAGCTTTTTGACTTTCATTTAGTATCTGCAAAATGCTGATATACATAGATACCCCTTGCTTACTTGCAGGAAGTGTTTTTCTTGGTGCAATCTTGAACTGCTGCTACATTTCACAGTATGCTTTTGATCTGCAACCATTCCTTATGCATCACCAGATGATTCACAGTTCCCTCTATGCCTGTCAAGTTTAGGTCTGACCTCCACATGCCTTACTTGGACATAGTGATTTTATCTTAGCAGTGCTGAATAAAAGCATGAGTAGAAGTATCTACCGAGTTCATTTAGCTCTTGCATTGACCTGTGATTTTTTATTAACAAGGGCCCAGTACTGAATGTGGGATATATTTCAGCAGGATCGAGCTAATTTTTTTGATCTAGAGTTGGAGATACATCAGTGCAGTGGTAAGAATTATCAGAAGCTGAAATGTGCCAAGGAAAGGTGACAAAACACATGGGACACTATGAAGAAGGTGTCAAGGACCTTTATTGGTGGAAGGAGAAGTAGAAGGGGTACTCTGAACAAACAGAGGAGCTGTTACTGATCTGAAAGTAGTTGTCATTTTCACTGAGCCCAGCAAAGTGCTGGATGCAGCGCTTGCCTCAAGTCCTAAGAAAAGCAAGTGAAAAGCCAAGAGCTCAGAGTGCCCTATTCTAGTTTTCCAGAAGCCATTTTTTTGAGGTGTGAAGTTTCTTTAGAAAAAATTTTCACAAAGAAATTGTGGAGCATCCCAAAAAATACTGCTTTCTGAAGTGAGTTCAAGGTTCTTTTCTTTGACTTTGTCTCTGCAATTTACATTACAACTTTATTATATGAAGCAATAAATAGAAAACAAAATTCATACATACCTATAAACTTCTGAAAATCATAGCTTTGAACAACTGCCTTGCAAATATATCTGAGAAGATGCCAGAACTCACACAGCACAGATGTTACTCCTGCCTTTAATGCAGTGCTGCTTAGATGCAGCAATGATGAGCACCATATAAAACTTTGTGTTAGATGGAATTAGGATATTCTCAGATGGAGTGCAGTCCATTTTGAAAATGTGAAAGAAAGACCATGTTCCACTTAACTTCAATTAAAACCCTTAGAATATGGCTGAAATTGAGTTTGAATGATACATACAAAAGTGTTTTGGCTCCTTTTGTAGACTAAATTTTACCCATGGTGAATCAGTGACAGGTCTAGCCTACTGTCCTTCATAGTGAAGGAAGGAACTCATAAATTCTTCATAGCTTTTCTTCTTCTAAATTGAAGGGTTTCTCAGTGGTAAAGATAACTAGCAAATCATAAGCAAGTCACGTGTTTCCACACAAAGAATAAACATTTTCTCTTGGCTATTTTCCACTTTACCTTATGGCTGTAAAGAAAAGCTATCTTATTTACATTATGGCCATGACTATTTATGTTTTTTGTTTGTTTGTTTGTTTTCATTTATTTCAGTGCTGACTTTTTTACACCAGTTTCTGTTGACAAATGGACAAAAAAGAGGAAAAACAAGAAAATAAAGCATCTGTAGTTCTGATTATGGAAATTTTGACAACCTTGATAAATCACAATGATAAAAATATTAAATTGTCATGTTGAAGTTTGCACAAGGAATAAGGAAGAAAATTCAACAGGGGATGGGGCTGTATATTCATAAAACAGAGTATTAAGGACTACATACAAAAATTAGTGTTCAAAAATATTTTCTCAATGGTAATTTATGCACAACTAAATTCTGTATGTAACTTTCACACCTATTTTTGAACTTCTTAGTTCTAGATAATGGAAGCGTCTGTAAACAGAACCAGAAACCTTTAAAAGACCAATTGAACCTTAAATTATTCTACTGTTTTCAGTACCATAATGATACTGAAATATTGTAAATAGTTTGACTTGCAATTGGTAAAGCTTGATTTAAACATATCACTTTCTTTTTATTCTCACTTTGAATATAGAATCATAGACTAATCTAGGTTGGAAAAGACCTAGAAGAAGTCTGACCAGCAACCTGATCTACAAAATTGCATCACTAAACCATGTCCCTTAGTGCCACATCCACATAGCTCTTAAACACATCCATGGTTCTTCCACCACATCCCTGGAAAGCCCATTCATTCCAGTGCTTAACCATCCTTTTTGTCCAGAAATTCTTCCTAATGTCCAGTCTAAACCTACCCTGGTGCAACTTGGGACAGTTTCCTTAGGTCCTGCCATTTGTCACTGGAGGAAAGAGAACAACACGCTCCTCAATGCAACTTGCTTTCTCGTAGTGGTAGAGTGATGAGGTCACTCTGAGGTCACTCTCAGCTCCTCAGCTTCTCCAGACTAAACAACCACTATTACGTCAGCTGTTCTTCTTTAGTCTTGTTTTCTAGTTCCTTCACCAGTTTTGTTGCTCTTCTTTGCACATGCTTGAGCAAATCAGTATCCAGTAGTGCGGAGCCCAACCCTGAACACAATATTCAAGGTACAGCTTCTCTAGGGCTGCGTACAAGGGGACAGTCACTTCCCTCGTCCTGCTGGCCACACTATTTCTGATGCAGGCCAGGATGCTATTGGCCTTCTTGGTCAACTGGACAAACTGTTGGCTAAGGTTCATATTTGTCCCTCATTTTAAACATAAAAACATTTTATAACTGCTAAAGACATCAAAATCCTGTTGAATTTTCAAAAGAACTATATCATGTAGAATAGAGTGGTTTTGTATTTGACCATGCATTGTGCAAGGCTTTTATAGGGCTGCCTATAATATGATTTACATCAGTGACAGTTGTGACAATCTCCTGTCTTATTTTCTAGTCAAACAAAGAACTAAACAATTGTTCCTCATATTCATCTTTGCTAGAATCTCTCTGGTATTTTCTTCTATTCCCATATTGCTTTTAAAAATATTATTACTATTCTTACTATTAAAACAATAAAAAAGAAATAAGCCTGAAAAGCTGGAATAGAATTCATCAAATTATTTTAATCATGCAGATAATATTCTGCACTCAGTTCTGTTATCCACACAGGGTTATCCACTGTTGTTTTAGGCATTCCTGGGTAACCTGCCTGGGCTTCAAGTCCTGCTGTAAATAAGAATGGTACACCTGAAAGGCTCTGTTTGATATCTGCAAGTTTTGTCTCAGATAATACCTTGCAACTCAAATTAAAACAGACAGCTACGTCTAGGCAACTGTAACCCATCTTTAAATCTACATGAGCTGAACCTTCCTGAAGCTGTTGGTGTAAATTTGCCTTCGACAGCATCTTAAAGTAAAACACGTACTTTTCATAGTCTGTGGAAAGAGACAGGAAATGTCCAGAGAGAAGGAAGACAGATGTGGTATATCACCTTTTAAGCCATCTACTGCTTTTGAAATATTTCATTTGTACTTTTTCAGGAGTACACCAAAAAATACCCTCGTTAATTTTCCTTTTGTTGTTGACAAGCGTAAGCACAACAATAATTTAAACTGTTCTGTTTTTTTCAGTTTTCAATATTATTTAATGTCCATCAGCTCTCTTGATATAAATAAAATGTTACTTCTCCAATCTTTTTGTGTGTCATTATGTAGAACCAATGAAAGGTACAGCTAAAAAGGATATTTAAAACTCATCAACAACTGATTAGTTTTGCCCATGTCATAAACAGAACCTTGAATAATTTATGATTATTTGTGAATGATATAGACTAATGAGTATATTTAGTTTTCTGCAGCAATTGTTATATTAGAATGAGCCAACAGATGAAAAAATGGCATTAATAAATAAATATATTAGTTGAATTTGAAGTAGAGACAGAAATGCAGTTATGATATTCTAAGGCAGTGTGCAATAATGAAAATCACAATTTTTCTTCAGAAGTGAAACTTCAAATCAAACAGTGATGTTAACAATGAAAAGTAATTGTATTGTATTTTCAACAGAAAAAGTAATATTTTAAATTCAAACCACTTTTAAACATATTTTCAATGTTTTTCTTGCTTTTCTTTTAGTTTTACTTTTCCACAAAACACTTAGGAAAACCCTGCAATTTATAGTTTTGAAAAGTCCAAAAATGGGCCTGAGATATAGGAAAACAGTATTAACCAGGATATTATTGATGGCAGGCAAATATATTTTAGAGAATATATAAAATATATATCACTTGAGAATCTGAGTATCTGTGCTTTAGCAATTTTAGTCAGAACTACATTGTCAACTGTTTGCAGTTTCAATCATGAAATTAGAGCAGCTTTTGAAACAGTGTGAAAATCTGTGTGAAACAGAAATAGATAAATGATTTTATGATAGTTTCAGACTGCATTGCAAACAAGACACATTGCTAGATATTCTTGGTTAGCTGTCTTACAGGTATTTTAAATACCCATCATCTAGTCTGGTGGTGCAAGTTATCTGTCAGCGGAAATTTTCTGATAACTGTTTTTTGCTTGTAAGTCTGCTCTTTCCTGACAGAATGAAGTACTTAGCAAAATTCACATCTTAACTACAATTTCTCTAGACTGTATATGGGTCACCTCTGGGTCTCATACTGTAACAGAAATATATATAAATTTATATATATAATTTTTTTCCCTCTCCTTTTTTTTTTCATGTTTGTGCCCCCCTTTGAATAGTTCAGATTACACTTTCATAGAATGTTTCTGTTTATACAGGACCGAACTGAAAACGTTTGTACAGTGCCAAGTCATATCACTGAGTTATATCGAGTTATATATCATTGAGATATATAGATATATCATTCAGTTATATCAGCAGTGTAATAGCACATTGCATCATGTTTTTGATATGATCATAATTAGAACATGAAATAATGTGAATGTCTTGCAAGTAAAAAAAAAAAAAGAATCTCTCATCCCAATCCTATCTCAGTGCTAATATATTCTCCACACAGATAAATTTTACCTGTTCAATTACTTTTCAGAGACTTTGGGGGGTTTTATTACATTACTCTCCTACATGAAAGACTGAACTACTGGGACCAGTGAAGCAGGTTTTTTTTTTTTTTGAAAGATTGGTATTCGAGACCTCTGCCTGGGCCTAAGTGTCCTAAAATCCCTACTGGATTTTGAAGTAAAAGTTCCACACATTGTTGCAATGCTGTTGTCATCTCTCTATTGTAGCTTGGACTACTACAAAAAGAAGGCAACAGAAAGTGTCAGCTGAGTCCAATATCTGCATTTCCTTAAATGGGAAGGATAAAAAGAGAAAGAAGAGAGTCTTAACAAGAATTAGAACCAAAACTCATGTCAGCTGAAAAGGTGATTTAAAATAAAAATACTTGAAAAGGTGATTTAAAATAAATGATAATAATATTGTAGCACAAGTAAGACTTGTTGATATTTCTGGGGTACTTCTTGCTTCTACAACAGATTTTGATGAAAAGCAAGCCACAAAGATGGAATTACATTCTGGATGAAGTTAATCAGCATTTTAAAAAGGGTTTGAAATTGGCAAGACTTCATTTGGAAAAAAATCCAAGGTATCTTTTGTATTCTGAAAGTACCAGTAAAGTGAGGGGTTTTGCACATGAATTTCTATGGGGATAGTGTAGAAGGATTTAAAGAATACTGAGATGAAGCTGAATGAGTCATACTTTCTCCACAAAATTTCATTCTACTCTTTCTTTCATCCACTGTGCACCTCAATAAGGTAAGTAGCATGAGTTGATGATGGGAGTTACTCTCCTTGGAAGGGAAGAGGAGCTAGTTGATTTTGTGGTGGTGGAAATAGCCAAATAAAATATGCAGTAAACACTTGAAGACAACAATATTAATTTAACACTGAATACATGCTTCATGTCTGATATCTGAAGAGCTACGTGTCTTTAGACAACAGATAGATGAAGAATAGAAACATAGAAATCTTTGTTGCCCAGGGAGGTTGTGGAATCTCCTTCTCTGGAGATATTCAAGGCCCATCTGGATGCCTACCTGGGCAGCCTGCTCTAAGGAACCTGCTTTGGCAGGGGGGTTGGACCCGATGATCTCTCGAGGTCCCTTCCAACCCCTACAACTCTGTGATTCTGTGATTCTGTGATTTGTATTTAGAAAGAAGATTTCTAGAGTCCTGAGCTTGTATCTAACTTCCCTTCAAATATTAATTCAAGGACTTCCTATTTTTAGAACCACAGAAATGTCACAAAGAGTCATGCTGGAAAGAGTAGAAGGACATATCACTAATACATGAAATGCAACAGAGAAATAGTTTTTATGACATCAGTGGACATGTTTAAAATATTCAAAACAACTTTAAAAGTATCAATGCAACAAAACATATTTAATATATTTAAAATATCAATGTTATAGTATTTATCGACTTTTCTAGATTATAAATCATTCTTTTCACTGACCTTTCTAGGTTCATAATATAGTCTAGATAGCCTGACTATATGAGGTCATTTTATTCCTCAGGAGACATTAATAAAGAAGGTACAGGTTTTCAAAGTTCTACCTTTAGTCTTCAAATACTTTTTATACATAATATGAAATCTTCTGAGATGCTGGAGTAAATACAGGAAGCTGGGGTTCTACCAAGGACAGACAATATGATTTTTGTAAGTAGTTTTCTTTCTTGATGATGTATCAGTAGTATAAGTATTTAATACAGAAAAACCATATTTTATCCTTCTTGTGCTATAAAGAACAGTTCTTTTTATTATGATTGAATATAGTTATGGATTATGGTGTACAGTCCAATATACCAATTTAGGCATCTAGCTTGCACCTGAATTTACATTGCTAGTGGAGGAACCTGCCATTGGAAAGAAGATATTGAATTTTCCTTTATAATATATAATCAGAACTAGGCATAAAATGTTTCCATTGATTCCATAAAAATTAAATTTTAAAAGTTATACATCATGTGTCTAAAAATATAAGTGGTTCCTGAGCTTAATGGTCTAAATCACAGTGTGTCTGAGCTGAGTCCAAAGAGCTACTCTAATCAAGTATTTTTACCATTCCTCTCTCTGTCACAAAACTATCTATCATGTCTAATCGAAACCTACTTTTCTGGAGATATATATCAAGTTTAGCTAAAATGACCTTTGAAGAGTTATTTTAAACTTCCTTCATATGTTTACTTCTAGTCCCTTTGTGTTATAGTCAACTCTCATACTTTTTTTTTTTTTGTTTTTTTACAATTTAGTTTTACTTAATGGAACAAACATGATCTGAGAAAGGCAAACATCTTCACCTTATACTGAGTGTTCCTGCTGTTTTCTATGAAATTATTTTTATCTTAAGTAATATATAGTTTTTTAATATATAAAATGAGGTATTTGATTCAAGACTTTTGAGTTTCTTTATTGATTCCACGTGAATTTTTAACTATACTGAAACTATTCGTTATTTTTATTTTATTTTACTTCTTATAAATGCAATTTATTAATAAGGCAGATATGCAACAGCAATGCTGTAAAAATACACATTAGAGGAGTGGGCAAAAAGCAAAATGTATCAGCTAGCAAAACCACTTGTTCATTATGTTTTTGTTGTTGTTGTTGTATTTTCTATTTTTTAATTATAACAGAAGTGATAGCAAAATTGTTTGGTGGTTAATAAACCACTCCCAAAAGTCTTCAGTGAAATGAGAAGTGAAGGTAATTTAAGCTGATGCTCTCTGCAGACAGCACTGCCAGCTAAAAATCTGTGAATAGTAATTAAAAGGACATACAAGCAGTACTTTTTTTTTTTTTTTTTCATATTTTATGACATTACAAAGAAAGTTGGAAGTCTTGATTTACCGAGTGAAACGGTGACAGCATTTTAACACAGTAATTTTTGCAGTAAAATTGTAGTTGGATTTGTATTTATTGTTTAAATGCAGCTTCACCTATAATTCATTGCTATTTTTTTTCTGAATTTTTTTGATTAACATATTCTAATGTCCACAATAAAACAGCAGGGAGTTGGAATTTCTGTTTCTTATGCAGGCTGAAATCATTCTTACTACTT
Organism: Cygnus olor; assembly: GCF_009769625.2. Classification (NCBI taxonomy): domain Eukaryota; kingdom Metazoa; phylum Chordata; class Aves; order Anseriformes; family Anatidae; genus Cygnus; species Cygnus olor. Next base: position 162,367,057 of record NC_049169.1, on the reverse strand, counting down.
GAAATTCATATTGATAGTTCAAAACAAATGATGTGTTTAATGTAAATTTCTGACATTCTATATGAAGTCATGTTGCTTTTTGGTCAGAATATGTCACATTGTGTCAGGTCACAAAATGTCCTAAATACTATTACTGTAGCAAGCCATGACAAACCAATGAAACATATTAAAAGACATGAAGTATTTTTAAGACTATTTCCCAGTCACTGGAATCATGAGCATCAAGTTTGAATATTATATATCAAACAGATTAATGTGATTTTATCTGCATTTGCGCTTAGCTGTCAAATTAAATTTCCTTTTCTTGCACAGAATTTTCCTTCATGTATATGCAGGTATAGGTAATATAAATACACACACATTTTGTGTGTGTGTTATTATCTAGATCATTTAACTCCCTATGCACAGTCTCTTGTATGGAATCTATGACTGGAGGCAGGTTGTCCAGACTTTATCAATGTATTAGTATTAAAAAGCAAGCAAAACCACAGCCAATGAAGTAGTTTTAATGGATTCATCAATATTCAGAGCAGACCTTCTGTGTGAAGGTTCCTTTAACTAATGATTGAAGTAACTTCCTGTGGTCTTGCTACTCCATTCTTGCCTCTAAGGCAAAAAGGACAAAGGAACCTATTTAAAAGCTTCAGTTAAACTACAAGTAAGTGACAATTGCTGCACTGTACTTCCCTCAAGGAAATATATTAAAGGAAATGACTGTTGCATTCAGAACAACTTATCTAAAAGGACTGGACAAGGGGTACTGCTCAGCCTATAACCAGGGTTTGTATAGGCATAAGCAGAATTGACATGAAAAAGTCTTTAATTGATGTCCAAGTAAAGATTGTTTCAGAAATATTAATAAAGATTATAAAAAAACATTAAAATTTTAACTTCTCTCGAGGGTATTACATCAGAAAGGGAAGTTTTTGAAGTGTCTTCTCTCAACTAGCACACTTCCAAATCCTAACTGGAAATAAATATTCAGAAGCAAGCACATTAATTATGTCCAATCCAGTTAGTTCTCTCCTAGAGAAATCTGCTTTAGAAGGACTTATCTGAAAGTCTTGGAAACATGAGCAACTTGATCTGTTCACCTAAGGGCCACTGATGGTCTTTGGCTTTCATATATTTAGTAAAATAGACATACCTAGTGGACTCGTGTTGCTTTTTGATTAGTTATCATATCACTTATTTTCCAAAGTTAAATCTGTTATCTTGTCTCTTTGTAATTGACTATAAAGACATTCTTCACAGTCAGGAGCAGAATTTCTAAAATATCTGAACTGATATTTATACAAATAATAGTAAATAGATGTTAACTATATTAGCTATATACTGTAGTGGGTTTGACTCCGAACTGTGTCATTTACATTAATTTTTAAGTTACGTTGAAAATATGCTTGATTTTCAAGTTATATCCCATACAATATATATGAGAATAGAAAATCTAAGACCCTAGATTTAGGGATATAAAGTTTCTGTTGACGTATACACATTTTTTTCAAATTAGTCCCTGATCTTAAAGGCAGATCTCCAGAAATCTTGACTTTAGCTGGTCTAGAACAGCATTCAGTCATCAAACACAAAACCAGATGTACTAACATCTGTTGGGCAAATTCCTCTTTGGGGATAAACACTGACTAATAAAATGCACAGTGCCTTAGAAATCAGGTATACATACTGATAAATGAATCAGAAGTTTTCTACATAATATTTGTGATTTTCATCAAACAACATCATGCCTTCTCTTCAGTGCCTACAAGAAGGCATCAGAGATTCACTAACCTTTATGGGAGAAGATTTTTATAAGTTAGTACCTTTCCTAGAGGACTTTTTTGAGCTTCCTGTACAATTTAATTGAGAATAGAACTGCTAAAATATTCTACAGAAGATGTGAAACCTTAAAAGAAAGGCAACTTTCATTCAGTTTCATAGACAGAACTTCCACAAATTTCTCCTAAAACATTATTTTCCTATATGTTGTGGTATAGTTTCTGTTAGCACATATTCTTAGTTGCTCTGAAATTTAAGGAAGTATAATAAATGCTAAGAGACAGTATTTTAATGGAAATGTTAATTTTCCTCTTATTCCTCACCTCATTTTAAATTCTATAAGGAATCTACATTTAATAGGTTTACATTTTAAACATCTTTGCATATCCTTGGGGGTTATGGACTTGGGGGTTATGGTGGATGAAAAGCTCGAAATGAGTTGTCAGTGGACGCTTGCAACCCAGAAGGCCAGCTGCATCCTGGGCTGCATCAGAAGAGGAGTGGCCAGCAGGTTGAGGGAGGTGATTGTCCCCCTCTACTTTGCCCTTGTGAGGCCCCACTTGGAGTACTGTGTCCAGGTCTGGAACCCCCAGCACAAGAAGGATGTGGACCTGTTAGAGCAGGTCCAGAGAAGAGCCATTAAGTTGATCAGAGGACTGGAGCACCTCTCCTATAAAGAAAGGCTGAGAGAGGGGGGGGCTTTTCAGCCTGAAGAGAAGGCTCTGAGGAGACCTCACTGTGGCATTTCAGTACTTAAAGGGGACTTATAAAAAGGATGGAAAGTGACTCTTTCCTCAATCAGATAATGACAGGAGAAGGGGAAATGGTTTCAAACTAGAAGACTGGAGATTTATATTAGAGATTAGGAGGAAATTCTACACTCAGAGGGTGGTGAGGCACTGGCATGTGCTGCCCAGAGAAGCTGTGGATGACCCATCCCTGGAGGTGTTCAAGACCAGATTAGATGAGGCCCTGGGCAACCTGATCTAGTGGCTGGCATGCCTGCCCATGGCAGAGGGGTGGAACTAGATGATCTTTAAGGTCCCTTCCAACCTGATCCATTCTATGAATGTATGATCCTGACATTTATACAATCCAATTATGTCAAATTATAAAACTTTCTTTGATGGTAATTTGTAGCTAATTTATATTTTGGGTTTTATGGTTTAATTTGCTTATAATATAGCTGAGGTGTACAGAATGTATTATATTTTGTTCTAATATATAAATAATCATTACCTCATGGACTTCTCAATACATTTTTTCTGGTGTTGTTTCTGAAACTTTTTTGCAAATAAGCCACATTTCATAAACAGGGCTTATGAAAAAGTGTTTGAATTTACAGAGAAAAGAACTATCAACAAAACAAGTAATTTTTTTTTTTTTTTTTTATGTATTTCACTTATCTGTATATCTCAAATACATGCTAAGTAAGTTTGCAGATGATACTAAATTAGGAGGACCTGTTGACTCTGTTGAGGGTGGAGATGCCTTGTAGAGGAACAGAGGGATCTGGACAAAGAAGAGGGCTGGGCAATCACCGACCACATGAAGAAGAAATTCCAGACCTGGACACAGTACTCCAAGTGGGGCCTCACAAGACCAAGTGCTGGATTCTGTTCTTACGACAGATCAATCCTGAATATACATATAGACTGAAGGGTAAGAGGCTTGAAAGCAGCCCTGCAGAATTTGGAAATTCTGATTAGAGCAATCTGGAGGTTCTGACTGACAGTAAGTTGAATATGAGTAAACAGTGTGCCCTGGCAGCAAACAAGGCCAGCCATATCCTGGGGTGCATCAAGCACAACATTGCTAGCCGGTCAAGGGAAGTGATTGTTCTGCACTGGCGTAGCCTCACCTCGAGTGCTATGTGCAGTTTTGGGCACCACAGTATACAAATGACATAAAACTATTAGAAAGTGTCCAAAGAAGGGCTACAAAGATGGTGAAGGGTCGAGAGTGCAAGGTGTATGAGGAGCAGAAGTCGCTTGGTTTGTTCAACCTGGAGGAGAGGAGACTGAAGTGAAGAGACTTCATAGCAGCCTACAGCTTCCTCACAAGGAGGAGCAAAGGGGCAGGTGCTGGTCTCTTCTCTCTACTGACCAATGGCAGGATCTGAGGAAATGGCATGAAACTGCAACACAGTAGGTTCAGGTTGAATATTAGGAAAAGATTCTTCACCAAGAGAGTGGTTGGGTACTGGAACAGGCTCACCAGGGAAGTGGTCCAGGAGTTGGACTTAACTGATCCTTGTAGGTCTCTTCCAAATGAGATATTCTATAATTCTTTGATTTTGCATCTTTAGAATGAGAGCAGACAGATGCCTACAAGGATAGTACATAGATAGTGTTACTATTAGTTAATCATGAGAAAGTTCTTCAAGTTTCTCAAGTGAATGATTCTATCTACATACAATGTTCTATAAATAATGTAACTTACATTTTTATAGCTTCTTATACACTTTATGAGACTCAGCATACTGCATAGTATATGCACATCTTTGATTCTTTCACCACTGATTTGTAAAGTCATATAGAGATGGAAATTCAGAAATAGTTTTACAACTCACAACAGTAATAGGTAAAAGTTACCAGTTTCAGCTAACTCGAGTTGAAGCTACTATCACATTCTGTAATGTCAACTGTTCTGCTGGTCAAGAAAAATGGAAATACAACAGAAGCTTCATGACAAAAAGAAATATTGCCAAAACATATTAAACCATAGAATGCAGATAACAAACATTTTAGAAAGCAACAACAGCAACAACAACCAACCAACCAAATAAACAAACAGAAACTTTTCACATGGAATGATGTCTATTTCAGTTGTATGTTTTCTTGTATGTTGTACAGAAAATGTAGCATGGCAAAACTGTCTGCAAAGTTGGAATAATTTTTATTATTATTATTTTATTTTCCTTAAAGGATCTATACTGTTCTGGAAACTTGTGTCATTCCTACAAAAATGAAATTATGTATATGGAATATGATTCTTGAAGTACATTAAAAATTCTGCTATCCCATGGATAACATCCTTACTGAATAAAATCCAACTCACCCCCATCAGATTGAAAATACCATCCTCCCAAAATCTAATGTTCTACAAGCAGAATTATAAAGAGGAGTAAACAGTAGGCAGACTGTGAAATCACAAGAAGACTATACAGATATGCAGATGTATAAATGGCATGGTAAGTTTGCAGAGTCATTTTATTGTATTTCAGTCAGAGAGAGACACTTCATTGCATACATGAAGGGAATCTCTATCAACACAAAGGCTAGAAGAAAATTTTCTTCAGTGAAAATGTATCCACTTCTCATATTTCCCATTTTATTATTTAGATTAATGCATATCATATATTTGGCTTCTGTCTACGCTTTTCTTTCCCAGCATAACTTTTGCAACAGATTTTCCCTGCAGCATTAACTACCCTTGATAGTTTTCTCTGTTACTGTCTGATTACTTGCTTAGCATAATGACTTTTCTGCCTTTTTTTTTTTTTTTAAATTAGTGTTGTCACAGGAATTACTTGCTAGAAAGCTGAGTTAAATACAGTATGATAACATCAGTAATGGGAAAAATATACACAAAGTTAATGTAACTACATTTCAGCTGTTCTTAGTAACCTTTCAGAATTTTCATGTTTTATTTTGGCAGTTAAATTATAAATAAACATTTAAAATATTCAGAACTATGATATGAAAATAATGAAACACAGTTGAACAAAATTTCCCAGCAGAATGTTTTTCCAATTAGAAACAGCTGAATTAAAAAAAAAAGAAGACAGTCTCATTAAAAATATATTAATGCTATCTGTGTTCTGCTATAACTAACTTGACTTAGCATGATAAGACAAATTATGATCATATAAACCATATTAGTATATGGTTTATAATATATGTTAAATTTCAGTAGCATAACTGCCTTTGTAGTCTCCATTACAATTATATTATAAATTATGCATGAATTGCAAATTATTTATAATTGTATTTTTTATTATTTTAAAAATAAAATCAGATAATTATTTGATATTTCCAGAACATTTTTTTTCAAGAAATGTCTGAAATGAGCTCAGAACTTTCATTTCATTGTGAATTTTGAATATTTTATATTTTATTCAAATACAAGGTATGTTTTTTTTTTTTAACCAGAATTTGCAGTGAACACAATTCTAATTTCTATTCCACTCTATGACTGTTATGACACAATAATGTTGAATATTTTTGAGTCATTGTTTCATTTGATTTTATTCATATGCAAAAATATTGAATGAATTCTGGAGCATGGATGATTTCTGATTCAATAACCACAGCTGAATAATTTTCGCTGTCAGGTTTTTACTACTGTTGTCAGTGATAAGTTCAAGCAACATTACAGTAAAAACAAAACAACCTTTAGAGGAGAGTAAATATTTCTTGTTTCCCACTGATTCATGTGAAAATTAGTGCTGTGAGAAAACCAAAGGACAGAAAGACAAAGTCTTTTCTTTTAAAGGCATTAAATGGTTGAATTTTATAACTCCATTCATTGTTTTCAGTGAATCTCCAGACAAACACAGAGATTAACTGATAAAAGGAGGAACCTATAAATATTTTTTTTGGGTCTCTTTAGAGTAGAAAAGATTCCATACAACATAAGTAACACAAGATGAGAAAAATTATTTCTCATATATAAGCCACTGAAATTCTGTTCTTTTGCATAATGAAACTGGATTAATTATGTTCTGCTTAAGCCCAGAGAAATGCGTGTGGGTGACTGTCTAACAAACTATATTTATTGAAGAGGTCAAATAAATGCTACATTAAAATATCATCACTTTTCACCATTTAAAGTCATATGGTGCATATAAATGCTGATACACTCACATAAGTGTTTTCCTAATACAAGAAAGATTCCAAATCCATTTATACATATTAATCAGATTACTTGTTGAAGTAGTTAATGTAGTTCAGCTGTAAAAAAAAAAAAACCTAACTTTCAAGTACAGGGAATATTTAATACTGTAATTATAAGGAGGCTTTGAAAGAAATATCTGAAAGAAAAATAGAATATACTCTTAAAATAGCAAACCTGAACAAGCTTTTAGCTGTTAGTAAGGATAGCGAAGTTCTCAATTTTCTACCTACTCTATTAATTATGCAACCTTTTGTGGTTTCTTTCAAAAACCCATTATACTGGATATAATTAAAACACACACACTCACACACACAAAACTTATTAACTGAAAATAAATGTTAATGTTTCTGGAAGAATGAGATTAATAATATTGGCACGAGTTAACCATAATGTGTGATATATTGGTACATTTTTCACATATAGCTTTGCCTCTGCACTTCATTTCTGATCTACTAGACCCCTGCTATTGAGCACTTGTATCCAATTAGTAAGTGGTAAGTGTCATATTTGTAAACAGATTATATTTTTAATATTATATATTATAATATTAAGCAAATATTATCAAACATTAAAAGTTAGTGACAGACTTTATGCAGGAATTCTTAGGAAATGAAATAGGCTTCTAGGTGTGCCCCGTGCCCCACCCTGCCCCTTACCAGCACAGAGAGCAAGTAGAATACCATTCATTATCTTTTCCTTGGGTCTAGATGATTTATGCAAACACATTACTATATTTTCCACATCTTTCTTTGTCATTTTGAATATTTTTCTTTTATTTCTCATTATATAAATCTCAATGCTGAAATATTGGTGCTCTAAGGCTTTTCTACACTTTGTGAATATTCTTCAATGATTTTTCACACTGTAACATTTAAAAATCTCAAGCACACCCTGCGGCTGGAACTATGTTTCAGTACATCCTGCTGTAGGCAGATTGGATTTGCTGGCCTCATTTAATTTGCAAAGAAGATAAGCTTTAATTATCTTCATGAAGAGGCCTGCTAGAACATATTTTTGTTTCTGCCCTTTGGAAGGAAATCCACATGTGCAGTGGAGTGTTGACCTAACACAGCTCCTCACACTATAAAGCTGAGACAGCAGCAGAATATGCTTAGTGCCAAAATCAAAGGATGCACTGCAGGGCACATTCACCTCATAGCTACAACCTTTAACTGTACTGTATATATTGGGTAGTTACATAGCACCATCCTGTTACTTTTTATCATGTGCCAGGTCCTCATGGATTAGATCATTACAAATTAATTGTGTTTGGGTCATAAGGTAAACATACACAAAATGTCAAAACTCACACAATCCACAAACCAGTAGGAAGAATTGTTTCTATGTCTGAACTCTCTTACTTTCCAAAGCATGGAAGTATCTAGCATGAATTGTCTGTTGTCAGTGCTAAAGGTCAAACGATCCTTGGGATTCTTCTGGGAGAAAACGGGCTACCACAGGCTAAACTGCCAAGGATCATTACAGCAATGATAACAGGATAGCTGATAGAGTTCCAATGCCTGGGAACTTACCCAATTTCTAAATAATTTTCTAACAGAGACATAGTTGTTATATATTTTTACAGTTACTATTTTTTAAGGTGAATTCTTTTGCACATTTAGGATATGCCTAAACTTTCCCCTTAAGCTGCTCTGTGACATGCTCAATATTTATTTTTTATTTTTTATTTTTTGTAAGGACCAAGCAAACAATGATTCTGAAACTACAAATTCAGCAAATGCTGAAAAATAACCTACACAAATCATCAAGATCCCACATGCTTCAGTATGTCAGGCAGTTTATTAACCCACCATCTAGGCCCACAACGAAAGACTGCTCAGAAGCTGTCTACAGCAGTCAGGTGGAGGGGACACAAGAAAAGGCAGAGCATAAGTGGACAATAACTACAAATCAGGAGGACTTCCCTCATATCCAGTATCATTTTCTGACCATTTAATAGTCTATAGATAGCAGTTTAACTTCACAATTTGTTAAAACATAGACAAGTAAGCAGACTGTTCTTGGGGTCTCTCTCCATTTTCTCCATATATATTTAAGTGAAAAAAAAAATCATTTACGAAATGAAAATGATGTATTTGATAGTTCACACAAGTACAGATAGGATTCTCCATTCATGAATATAATTTAAGCATTCAGCTGAGTGTCACAGTCCTCTGGCAATTGAAAGAATTAATCTCTGAAAAAATGGTAAACATTTTCACATTATACGGAGAGAGAATTTAAAACACACTCACCGAAGACTAATGGACAACTGCCATTTTTAGTAATACTAAGTTCTGTAGCAGTTAGGATGGTTGCAAGTTCATAAGGCCATGAACTTTAATCTACCTGTTGTTTAAGTAGGCAATATATGACCAACCTCTTGTTCCAAACAACAGAATGAACATTGAATAGTTTTTGTGAGCTCAAGGAAATGGATAGCCAAACTATACAAACAATCTGCCAATTGTCAAGAAGTGCAGCATGTCTAGAAGTATCCTCTTTTAACTACCAGCAGCAGCAACAACAAAACAGAAACCAACAATACAGACTGAAAAACCTGACACCAAGGTGGTAAACTCCGTCTAATCCTGTAATTAGGAAAAGAAAAAAATTGGCCTGCCTATTTTCTTCCATGGCTCAGGGAAGCTGTGTAAGGAATTGCCATCTTTCCCACTGAATAGGGAAGTCATGTAATTTCTAAAATCTCATACATCATTGATTAAAGAGTTTTGATGTCTTTTTTTTTTTTTTTTTTTTTTTTTTCTCCAGATATTTGGTCTTGGACCATGACAATTGCATCATTACAGAATGAGTGACCCAAAAGAGACATTTCTGATAACAGAAAGAACACAAGCCTTCCTCTTTTATTCATTTCGCACAGGGTAGAAAAGTCAAAGTATTAAAGGAAGAACTAATAAATGAAGAAAACATTTTCTCAACCTCTGGATTACCTACTGTAGACTTGTTGGTAGATCACCTGGTAAAAATTCCCACTTGAAACAAGACCAATTTCAGTGTTATGTCAAATGCTCGGGACTGCCTACTTGAGTTCAGATTAGCTCCAAGGATGGAGATTTCCCAACCTCACTTAGCAACTCTCAATGCTTTATTACCCTCATTGTTAAGAGTAGTTTTGTTTGTTTCTTTGTTTATTTTTTTCCATCATGAGCTTTCAGAATTTCCTTTGCTTCAACCTCTGGCTGCTGCCTCTTGTTCTTTTGTTCCATACAATGGGGAAAAAAATCTAAAAGTTTTTGCCCCCTACCAGGGAATAAATAGTACAGAACAAATGTCAATATCTCTACATACATATTTTGTGATTTCACTGATACAATATTAAGCAGTAGAATCAAATAGTTTTATTTGTTGAAAATTATCTCTACTTTCATAATTCTCTGTCAATAACAATAATAGCCAACATTTCTGGGACAGTATTAAATTACTATCAATAACTGCAGTCACTTTCAGTAGTTCAGGTTATGCACCATGTGGCCAGTTCTACAAATTCACTTGTGTGAGAGTAAATAGTAAGAGGTTTTATTTCAGAGATTTAGAAATATAGTATTTATAAATATCATATGCATAAATATAATTTTTTAACTTTGTAGGTTTCTTTTTTTAAAAAAAAAAAGAAAATATTACCTTTAAATTCACAGATATATGTGTAGACAGAGAGGATGCATCATCTCCTCATTATGGTTAGTTTTACAAGGTGGTTTTACTAAGCATGTTAATATATTCTTCTGTTTGGCCCTCCTTGAGCTCAGGGAGGAACCTGCCTACCTCACAGAAGTGACACTGTGAGGCAGAATAGAGAAAAAAAAAAGAAAAAAGGCTTATTTCTTATAAAAGGAAGTAGATGGCAATGGAGAACTCTGCATCTTCTATATTTCTTGGAAAATGCTCTGTGCACAGATGTTTGTCCAGGATAACAAAATAATTTGCAATCATAATTTACCTCCTTTAAATCTTTCTAAAACCAAGAGATGCAGTCTTTATTCTACTAGATTTACCACATGGCTACCTACACAGTTTTTCAGAACAACTTTAAACACTGCTCTCAGTTGGTGCAAAACACATGTAAAAGGTAGAAGTTGTTAAGCTAATTTTCTCAATATAGTCTTTAAAACTCTGTGAAATTGTTTTGCTACCTGTTTATATCCTGTGATACTCCTAACAGAATATTTTTTTTTAAGCTGGTTTTCCGATTTCTTAGACAAGTATTTTCATTTTTTATGTTTAATCTCTTCAAGCAAACAAAAGAAATTATTTTCTGCACAAAATCTATATCTTATAAATAATATTGACAAGATGTTTTAGAAGATGGTTTGATTCATATAGCTTCTAGCAACAATAACTGGTTCAAGGAGAGTGAGATTACCCAAAGATATAAAAAATATAAGTTCTCTGATCATAGTCAGGAATAATACCCTTGTAAAAATTTTTGTCCTTAAAACACATAACTTGTAGGTTGTAACCACCTATGGCCACTAAAAGTAGAGAGACATATAGAATGGAATCAGCCTTATTGATTTGGGTGAAACACTCTAATCTTTTTTTTTTCCTTTTTTTTTTTTTTCTTTTTCTCTCTTTCTGTGTAAACAGTATTCATCTTCCAAATTAAATTAATTACACTTTGTCCATGTTAATCTTGGCAAGAGTATTTAATTCCCAATTTTCATTAATTCTACAATCAATATGTTTTTCCTCACACAGACATTTAATTATCAGATATCTGATAGCTTGCATGTGTTTATGTCTGTGTATCTGTGAGTGCACACAAGTGTGCATAAAGTATACATACAAAGAGCATACAGTGAAAAAAAAAAAAACAACAGGAGGAATTTTTTTTTTTTTTATTTATCAGCCTTAGGGTTAAACTGCAGAAATAATTTCTAGAAGAGATTAAATTAAAGCAAGCTTTGACTACCTCTGGGAAACAGTAATACCTTCCTACTTTGAAAAACTTGTTTCATTCTAATTGGAGTCATAGTCATAGAGTATAGATTACAGCTTCTCCCCAAATCTTCTAAACTGCAGACTGATAAGAAGAAGAAGAAGGAACCAAACTGGAAATTTCTTATTTTTTTATAAAAAGGAGTACAGTCTCATATACTCTCTTTTGGATTGTTGTGGTTTAACTCAGCAGTCAGCTAAACACTACACAGCTGTTCACGCACTCTCCTACCCCAGCTGGATGGGGGAGAAAATTGAAAAGTACAAGAACTCATGGGTTGAGGTAAGGGCAGAAGGACTGCTTAATAAAGACAGGGAAAACAAAACAAAGAAAAACAACAACAAAACCAACAAAAAGAATAAACAAAACAAGTGATGCACAATGCAGTTTCTCACTATCAGCTGACCAATGCCGAATCAGTCCCCGAGAAACAGCATCCCACCCCAGCCAACTCCTCCCAGTCTCATTGTTCAGAGTGACATCATACGGTATAGAATATCCTTTTGGCCAGTTTGGGTCAGCTGTCCTGGTTTTATCCCCTTCCAGTTGCTTGTGAACCCCCAGCCTCCTTGTTGTAAGGGTGTATGAGAAGCTGAAAAGTCCTTGAGTTAGTGTAAGCACTGCTCTGCAACAACTAAAAGCATTGTTGTGTTACCAACATTATTCTCATCCTAAATCCAAAACACAGCACTGTACCAGCTATAAGGAAGAAAATTAGCTCTATTCCAGCCAAAACAAGGACATGGATGTGGTTTTAAAATCCACTAAGAACTTGCAGCTCAACAGTATTTATTAACATGTAAGACACAAGTAATGAAGGAAAAAAAAAAAAAAAAAGGCAAGATCATAGCCTTGCCTTTGACTGCTACCCGATTACTCACATGCAAATTAAACATATTGATAAAGGAGAGTTTTCAGGTCTAGGGCTGTAGGCTACTGTTTGTGATGTCTGATTTGCAATAAAATTATTTTCTTCATTGTGCCAATTACTTTCTGAACAACTTACAATTTACAATAGCTTCCAAATAGATCATTAGCCAAATAACAATCACCTTGGGCAAAGAATACCTCTTAACAATGCCCAAACTATTTGGCTGATGTAAGCAGTGCTACTTGTTACATTAAATTGCAGTTTAAAAGGAGGTTTTTAGCAAGATACTTACAATTTTAAGCAATTTCAAATGTATTTTTTTCAGTGTAATTTTTGGTTCCAGGCATGTTATAATTTCAGCATTAGTGAAATTGCACTGTGAAATTGAATTGCATTATTATTGAATCATCTATTTTAGAAAATTTGATATCCTGTAAAGCAAATGCATCAGGTGTTGGTTACCTGCAGTTTTATTTTAATAAAACCATTCATTATAAGCCTAGACAAGTGCTAAAAATTAGCAATCCTAAATAATAATAAAAATAAAAATCAATAAAACTGATGACTATATACCTGTTACATTCATCTAAATTTATAAATATTTTATGATTCAGTTATAGCCACTTATTATATATAAAGACACTACTAAAGAATCAGCTGCAAAAATTTATGCTAAATCTTATCAATTAATGTTTGGGTTATCAAGCAACAGATTTTTTTTCCATTGTTTTTCCTTTTATTTATTTATTTGTTTGTTTATTTGTATTAGAACTATGGATACTTTCATGGTGAGTACATTGAAAACTGAAAGAAAATTAAATTGCTCATGAACAGAGCTGGAACCAAACAGCTATATCAATTGGGTACCTTTGTTTTATTATTCAAACACACTAAGATATGTGGATTTATGTTTAAGGAACTAGACAAAGTAGCAGTAGTCTGCACTTAAGTCGCTGTTTATGTTAGTGGATCTGTTGGTAAGAAATCACTTCATGATTAAAAAAAAAAGAAAAAAAAAGAAAAAAAAAGAAAAAAAAAGCCTTTTTTTTCTTCATGTCCTGAACACAAGAGGTGTTGCTAATAATATATGTTACTCTGTACCCCTGTAGTATGATTTTGTCATTGGATTTGTACTGAGTTTGCAAGGCCACGGCACTAAGGCTTTGCTTTGTCTGAACTTGTCTTGAGCTGCTTGAAAGTTGTTTACTTGATTTAGTAGAAGCAAAAATTTTAATTTTGCCCAAGTGGCATTCATTGATTTCTTAAATTCTTGTTTACCTGTGCTTGCTACAACTACCTGAAAGGAAGGTGTGGGGAGCTGGGGGTCAGCCTCTTCTCACAGGTAACTAGTGACAGGACTAGAGGGAATGGCCTCAAGTTGTGCCAGGGGAGGTTTAGGTTAGAAATGAGGAGACATTTCTTCTCAGAAAGAGTAGTCAGGCATTGGAATGGGTTGCCCAGGGAGGTGGTGGAGTCGTCATCCCTGGGGGTGTTCATGGAAAGGTTGGACCTGGCACTTAGGGACATGGTTTAGTGGGTGATATTGGTAGTAGGGTGATGGTTGGACCAGATGATCTTGAAGGTCTCTTCCAACCTTAATGATTCTATGATTCTATCATTCAATGATAAGTTTTATGAAGATACATGTAACAACGCACATTTTCTGTACATTTTGTATAGAAATTGATATTTGCAACTTTAACAAAATGATGTTAGTATTGAGAAATACAAAACCAGTAGTGAGAATAGAGGTCTTGAGAAGCACCAACACAAGTTGTAGTTTGGAGGAGCATGGGCATGGGGAGATAAGAGGTGGGGACAGCATGGCTATAAGCAGCTCTTAGGACTATCTAGAACTAGATAAAACTCTTTTTGAGAAATAACAAAAAGAACAAAAAATATTATTTAAGATGCATAAAAGACACAGTAAATTCAGAATTAACATGAAGCTGCAGATTGTGGACAAAGAGGTAAACCAACGTGAGCAATCATTAAAGAAAAAAGACTCCACTCCTCCGGAGTGAGGAAAAAGAAGCCATTAACATAAACATCACACCTTTGACCAGGCAAAGGACCCACATGAAGATACATGACTTGCTGTAAGATACCTATGACTGCCAACAGACCTTTTGAAACCACTATCTTTAGGGTCCATAGAAGCAATGGAATAGTGAACATAATGCCAAGAAAAGACAAGAAAAGACCTAGTAACTAAATAATACATGACAATTTTAACCTTTGTTATTATTATTTTATTATTGAGATAGTCTGTATAAAAGTTATACGTGTATATATATATATATATATAAACAGATCTGGATTCTTGGATTAGACTGTTACTGTTTCAGTTATAATAAAAAAAGATAATCTTGTGTTTATTTATAAAGGGTGGTTTGTTTATTTTTATTTTTTTCCCATAAACAAGATTTTGAGTGTAACAGTAGTTGAAGCAACATTAAGACTTTATAAAATATAATACCTTGAAAATATATAGAAATAATAGAGTAATCTGTCCTTTGTGGTCTATAATAACATCTTCCATCTTGAAATTTTTAAACAATCCCATTACCATAGAGAATATGCAATGAGAATTAAATAAGAAGATAGTTTGGGACTTTGCAAATGTAAGTCCCTTCCTACCTTATTTTAGACATACTTGCTGTGTATCTATTCCCAATTCCATTTTATCTGAGAAAATGAGCATATAAACAGGCTATCTGCAGAATTAAAATTAAGAAGGAAAAGTCACACGCTAATCTATATCTCACTCACCTGAGTGCACTGAGGTGAATTCCAGAAAATAAATCCCTAAACTCTTTATTTTCCCTAGGTATTCTGGAAGCCAGGAAAAAAGTTCCTCCCAAAATGACTATTAGTCTGACTTTGTAGCTCCTGGCTCTCCTGCCCCTGTACCTAAGATTATTGTACCTCACTTTGAAGTTCCACCCTCAAGCAGGGGAAGAAAAGCATATGTATTCCTCTCCTGAGGACATGGTAGCCTTCAGTACTTTCAGTGCAATGCATTAGAAGAGGTCTCTACCCATTTCTTCCCCTAGGGCATATGTAGGGTTTACTTGCCAAACAGAGACCAAGAGGGAAAGAGGGAGGTTGTGACCATATTTATGAAGCCTAAAATTTCTTGGGAAAAGAGACTGCATGGTCTGGCTCTAGCATGTTTCATTTATTCATATCCTGAGGGAAACTGAGACACTCTGGCCTTGCTGTAATGCTATTTTGGATATGTGGATATTATTTATTTATTTATTTATTTTTAAATTACATAATTACCCCAGGTAATATAAAAATTATAGTAGAATCTTAGTCCAAAAACAGTTTCAGAAAAGGGTTTATTGGTCCTTTTTTTGCAGTCGGTGTTAATTTCCTGGTCAAGCACTCAAATTTGTTGATTAAAAAATGCTAGTCACTAATTTATTTTATGTTTTATCTCCATTATTTTATTTCTTATCTCCCTTCTATTGGCTCACATGGAAGAAAACAACCTGCTATCACTTTTGGTTATTCTTTGTTCAGGCATCAGGTGACTTTTGCAATAAAAGAATACGATCTTCTACATAAAGACTATATAATGATTTTACGTTTCTTCAATAGAGAAATTTCCTGTTAAAATTCTTTACTTAGTTTTGGCTGAAAAATAAATGAACAGATAACCTTCACAAGTTGGATCAAAATGCAGATGCATTCTGAGGTAGATTTTCGTTTGAACAGTTCAATTTGGCAAGTTGCAGTTGACTGAAAACATGGTGTTACCACTGCAAATGTACAGTAGCCCTATAAAATGAGTATAAGAAAATATCTCTCCAGAGAGATCACTTTCAGATGAACATTTCTTATTCCTATAGGGTTTTTAAAGATTAGAACTAGGAAATGATTCTGACATAAATTACACTATAATCTGTGGTGTTTTTAACCCACTGAGCAGATGAACTCCACCACAACCGCTCTCTCACTTTCCCTCCTCAAAAGAAGAGGTAAAGAAGAAAGTATGATAGAAAGAAAAGACAAAAAATAAAAAATAAAAAAAGCTCACAAGTTGAGATGATAATATCATTAAAGGGAAAAAAAGAAGGGGAAAAACAAACAACCAAAACAAAACAACAACAAGCCAAGGCCACATGGAAGTAAAGAGGGAAGAAAAAAAAATCACTACATATCAACAAGCAATGTTCAGCCACATCCTTGGAAGCAGGGCCTCAATGTGTAGCAGTTGTTTGGGAGGACAGACATCATGATGAGAATCCCCTTCCCGTTTCCCACCTATTATTGCTGAGTGTGACATCATATGGTATGGAATATCCCTTTGCTTGGTTTAGGTCAGCTGCCCTCATGATGTGCCCTCCCCACTTCTTTTCCACCCTCAGCCACGCTTTGAGGGGTTTGAAGAGAGTCTTCATGTTGTGCCAGCACTGCTCAGCAATTGACAAAACACTGGTGTGATACCAATGCTGTTCTAGCTACAAGTGCAGAGCACAGCAATGTATGGGCTGCTGCATGGAAAGTTAACTCCATTCCAGCCAGACCCAGTGCATAGTCTAAAAATAATTGAAAAAATTAGCGTGGTCAATAGATTGATGATGAATCCTATTATCTATAATACAAATTGGATGGAAAAATCTATGTATTATACTGTAATTATATCTTTGTGCTGAGTTTATCCCAAACTACTATAGAACTAATGCAGAATCTCATGATTGACTTAACCTTCCTTTTGATCAAAAGTGTGGTTATATCTGAATAATTACCTTTCGAGCAGTGTTGTTTGATTCCTCAGTGTTTATCACAATTTGCTGGAACTTCGGCCTACTTATTACCAAAATTAATACATGTATACCTAAAAAAGAATAGTAAAATAAATCACATATTTGTGTGTAAACTATTATAAAAAAAAAAAAAAAAGAAGAAAAGTCAGTATCAAAGAACATTCTATAATTAGAAATGCAAAGAAGAAATGTTTCTTTCATAGAATATAACTTCATGTGTATTACGCTTTGTTTCCTCTTTAAGTCTAAGATTCTATTTTCTGTCTAAGACTCCAAGTAATTTAAAAAGGCACAATCATCTTGCTTTCACAAGATGGATGAGAAGAAAATACAAGAGTCATCAGTCATGTAGATGCCACTTTGTTGGCAATATATTGAGGATACACAGAAAAAAATAAAAATATTATTCAGTAAGTAAGTAATTTCATAAACTCTATTGATATTCATACTACTTTATCTAAATTAGGATTAAAAGGATTAAAAGTGATTAGAAAGGATTTTAAGAAGTAAAAGAATATATCTCTAAATATACCTTAAATGTATTTCTAAAGTTTGCATTTCTATATGAAAAAACAAAGTTGTGGTGAGTGCTTTTCCTAAAACGCAACATCACCAGAAATTATTTTGACGCTCTCCACTTTTAGTTCAATGAGAACATTATGAGCATTTATGAGCACATAATCTTCTAAACATATTAGATTTTTCAGGTTATTTTCAGAATATCAAGATAATTTATTTTATTTATTTATTTTTAATAACAGCTGGCTATGAAGCAAAGTATCTGCTTCATGCTAATATACTGGACTACATACACACATTTATCAAAACGGATACTTGAATTCTTACTAGTATTTGAGAGGAAATTTTCATTTTCATTTGTATACTGTTGGTGTCATATTAGAAATAAAAGGTTTTATTTTTCTATTATGACATTGTCTCTATAATTTTATTATCCCCCATGGTTACCATTAGTGCCTGAAATCTGTAACATTTGTATGAATTAGCTAGGTAAGAAAGAATCTAATTTTGAAACAGAATTACTAAATTAATAAAATTAAATTATGATTAAGATATACATTAAACTGCTATAGCTAAAGGTTTATAAATATTTCACCTGCCCCTGATATGCTTCGCCAAGATGATCTCTACCTGGTTTTCCTTCTTTGAAAGTGTACATTAAGTAACTAATAAATAAATAAATAAAATACTGATTTTTTTTTTTTTTTCAGGACAACCAACAGCAGCAAAACCACCACCAACAAAAATGACAGGAAATCCTTCCCTTCCCTTCCCTTCCCTTCCCTTCCCTTCCCTTCCCTTCCCTTCCCTTCCCTTCCCTTCCCTTCCCTTCCCCCTTCCCTAAACTTCCCTTCCCTAAACTTCCCTTCCCTAAACTTCCCTTCCCTTCCCTTCCCTTCCCTTCCCTTCCCTTCCCTTCCCTTCCCTCCCTTCCCTTCCCTTCCCTTCCCTTCCCTTCCCTTCCAACACTTAACTATCTTATGATGGGAGTGAGTTTAAATCCTTGTTCTTCTGTTCCCAAATTCATCTTCTGATAACAGGGTCTTATTAAGCTCTCTGATTTTGACAACTCAAGGGAACAAAACAAAACAAAACAAAACATTTTGAATCGACAGATATTTATAACTGAACTGGCACATTGAAGGAATGAGTTCCTAGGAGGTTTTTCAAACACCTCAGTTCATATAGTATCTCAATACTTCTTTGAGGGAAAAATAAAATAGAAATAAAAGTAAATTAAAAATTGTGAGATTTCTCAGTTTTCAAATTGGCAAGCATTATAAGTATCAGAAAAAAAAAAAAAAAGATAAATATTAGACCTTTTTGTTCACCTCCAGTTCAAAGGTAGAATATTTGTTGCTCATACAACTTTAGCAATTATTCTTAGGCATATCTCCCGCATTCCCTGTTCCTGTCACGCAGGCTCAAACTGGATCACAACACACTTTTCTCCATGGTATTGTTCTACCAGTCACCCACTCACATCAGGTTGCCCTTGGATTTCCTTCTAGGGCAGGACAACACCCCTGCCTAAACAAAACAGAGGAATGCTTTTGTAAATTGATAGATTTAAGGAGTATTTCAATCAGTAACGAGGACAGAACTGTAATAGATACCACATTTCATTCCCCATGCCTGACTTCCAGTATTTTTCTCTATGCAGCTTAATACAGAACTCAGTGACTAGCCATAAAAGCGTAAGCATAGTGTGCTTTCAAGGCCTCTGTTTCATTTTCTTGAAAATGTTAGAAGACATTAATTCTTAAAAAAACATGACAATTATTAAAAGACAGACCTAATAAGTCCCAGAGTAGACTCCACAGTTCTTTCCAGAAGCAGAAAAGATTAGCTGTCACAAGACACCTACAGAGCTGTTAGGAAAGGAATTTAGACCAAAGCATTTGAATATAACACTGAAAGTTCCACTTAAAACTTAGTGAAGTTGTATAATGTTTTCCATTACGGTTGTCAACAGGAATAGTGGTAGATATATGGCATGTAGGATATATGTGCCTGTTAGACAAGCTTCTCTCCAGACAAGGTATGTGGGAAAATTATCAGGTCTAAGTGTTACTACAAGCATTGTGGTTTTTGGAATCAACTACTCAGCCCCGTCAGACCTTAAACATTAGCATTATGGACACTAATTGTGAGACACTTAATAAAAGAGGTAATAAGGAACAGTTTATGCAGTGGCACATGGAAAGAGCTGTAAACAAACATATAAAATGTAGTCCAGTCACTCAGTAGTTTGAAAATTGATTCAGCTCACCCTACAGTGGATATCCACCTTCTTACTGGGTCTGGCTGGGATGGAGTCAACTTTCCCTGTGGCAGCCCATATAATGCTGTGCTCTGCACTTTTAGCTAGAACAGCACTGGTATCACACCAGTGTTGTGTCTGCTGCTGAGCAGTGCTGGCACAGCATCAGGGCTCCCTCCTACTCCCCCAAAGCCAGGCTGGGGGTGGGCAAGAGGTGGAGGGTGGACACCACCAGGGCAGCTGACCTAAACCAACCAAAGGGATATTCCATACCATGTGATGTCACATTCATTAATAAAAGATGGAACAGTGGAAGGGGGTGCGGGGCTCTTGTTACGAAAACGTCTGTCCTCCTGAGCAACAGCTACATGTATTGAGCCCCTGTTTCAGGGACGTGGTCAAGCATTGCTCTTTGATGGGAAGTACAGAGTAATTTCTTTCCTCCCTCTATGTGCTTCCACATGGCCTTTTTATTTTTTTTCCCCTCTTCATTTTCCCTTTAATTAAATTATCCTTATCTCAAACTGTGAGTTGTTTTTTTCCTTTCTGGCATACTTTCTTCTTCCCCTCTTCTAAGGAGGGGGAGTGAGTGAGCAGTTGTGGTGGAGTTCAGCTGCCTGGCAAGGTAAAACCACCACAACCTTTAACTGACCTTGAATTTACTTTGAGAATCCATTACACATGTGTCAATCGTAAGCCATTTGAATGTATTTAAGGTATCCAAGACAAATACACATGGCCAATAGATACAGCATGGGAATTACTGTAGATCTTAGCTCTTGTGGACTTCCACCTGGAGGTCAGGGTATACCATGAGGCATATCAAATTAAACCAGACAGCTATATGGGAGCAGTTGAATCATTAGGTATTTACTGACTGTAACGTAAACCTTGTTCAAGTGTAGGTACAAGAGAATATCTTGAGCCAAATCCCTCTATTAGTGTTTTCAGTAGAGTCCGGGGTGCGAGAAAATTTGAAAAAACAGCAAAAATTGAAAGCAAGAATATACCTTTTCACATGATTTTATGTGATGGAAAAATATTTTTGACTTGATCCATGTACTCTGACATAAGCTGTAAAGGCTACAACTAACAGAAACATATATGCTAAAAGAAAAGGAACAAGAACTTTAAGGTGTGATATAGAAAGATTAAGATATTATTTTAAATCCTCTTAAAATTTTTATATATATTTGCAGAAATAAGGAGATTAATGTGGCTAAATGTATTAGCTACAAGCATGATGACAGTAGAACATACACTGACATCATTAGCTAAAATAATGAAAAACTAGAAAAACTAGATCTTTCTGGACATTCACTAGACAAATATGCACAATTCTCTATGTTCCGGATTTGTACTTCACTTCCAACAACTAATGGAAAAACGTCTGAGAATTTTCTGGTCTTATTTTGCTAATATGTTGCTATAAGAAGAAAACCAAACATCAATATATACTTAGATTATGATGTTATTTTTCTGTAACTGGACTGATAAATCACATCTATAATAATCTATATATTTCCCTTTCCCAAATTTAGAATTTATTTAATAATCTGGGGTTGATATATAATATAGTAGTTTTAAGATATACGTTTTTTTTTCTCTTCACTTCATAGCTTTCTGATTCTTGTTACCCTTAAATTTCCATGCATAAAAACAGTGTAGTACTTCTTGCACTGTGTTACTGTCATTTTGCTTTCAGAATTGTGGTTTGATTGCTGTCTTAGCACGTTGGGTGATCACGGATTTTGTGCTACATTTCTGATCTTTTTTTATATATTTCTTTGTGTCTTTCTGAGGCATTTAACAAGGGTTTTTTTTTAGCCTTTCAGGTTCAGTGAGAATGTGAAAGTTGTAGCAATGTCAGTTTCCAATCTTATGCCTTGAGAAGCAGAGGAATTGAGGTGGTTAGGGGCTGCTGGGCAGCAAAGAGCTATTACAGTATAAAAAGTAATAATAGCTTTGGCTCACTAAAGAAGGTAGCAAGAGAATACAGAACCCAGCTCACAGCTAAACAAAGAAATATTGTCTTCATAAAAGTAAATAGTACGTACAAACCACAGAAGTTTTCTCAAAGTAGTACAGAGATTGGGTCAGACTTCAACAAATTTACTACAAGCCAACTAAATTAACTATATGAGATTATTTCTTTCCTGTAACATTTCAGGATATTATGTTGTAGATAGCCTGATAAATCTTTGTTCTCTGATTCTCTTTCTCTGTATTATGTTTAAAACCTGCACAATGTTGTTTCAAAAACTAAACCACATGTTGTCTAAAAGTGGCACATCAGTTGAGAGAGTGCATTTGCCCAATAATTGTTACAAATAAATGTAATTTTAAAAATCAGGGGACAAGTACTATCAGCAAAATATTTGGTGAATGAATTAAACGTAACCATAGGGAGGAGGTCTAAAAATGAAAGAAAAAAAATCTTTACAAACTATTTTATGTATTTAAAGTGTGCAGTGGTTTTAACAAAAATGTCTAGATTTGTCTGCCTATGCTAATAACTGTTAGAAATAGTCACAGCATCAAAATTAGGACAGATCACTTACTGTTTATTCCAGCTATAACACTGTGTAGAGAAGTAGATTCAACCTGTAGAAATATGACACAAACCTACACTTTGGTTACTGGTATTGGTTTTCTACCAGCAAAAATAATTTGTACCCTTCTGAAGAACTATGTCAGTCAGTAATGCAAAATGAAACACCTTTCCAAATATTTTTCCTGTTCATATAACTGTGACAATGCAAAGTTTTCAGTTGTAAGGACATCATAAATTTTATTTAATGTGTGTTTGAGATCTGGGTAAGTTCTGCCAGGGGAAATTTTGGTTGTCACTGCCTTTAGCCATTCAGAGCTGGCTTTCCAGTTCACACATTTCACAAGAAATACAAAAGGACAAAAGAGGGCATTTTCTGCAGTGAATGGGAATCTACAGGACCTACTGAGTACAACTTAGTTCCTTACAGGAACTGTTGTCAACTTGTCTTCTTTCCAAATTTGGGGGCAATGTTCCCATAGTCACTATGCTGAATGCTTGTGTGAAATTATTTCCTTTGTGGTAATACTATACATAGTGTGAGTGCATTATTTAATTTGATATGAATGCAGCACTAAAGAAGATCTTGTCTTCTGATTTTCCCTTTTATCGCTGCGTGTCTGTTGCTGCAATCTTTTTCTTGGTAAATTCTTTTTCTTTTTCTTTTTCTTTTTCTTTTTCTTTTTCTTTTTCTTTTTCTTTTTCTTTTTCTTTTTCTTTTTCTTTTTCTTTTTCTTTTTCTTTTTCTTTTTCTTTTTCTTTTTCTTTTTCTCTTTTTCTCTTTTTCTTTTTCTTTTCTTTTTCTCTTTTTCTTTTTCTTTTTCTTTTTTTTATTTTTTCCTTTTTTCTTCTTTTTCTTGTCAAGGAGCTACATCTGGCTACAATAGCAATTAGATGAGAAAGGAGATACATATTCTGATTACCACCGGAAGGTCAGTTAAGAAGATTTAGATTTAGGGAAACAAGGATGGAGGTGAATCATGAGGGTACAAGCTCTGAGAGGGAGAGTGGTAATTTTTGTGCTAGTGATTTACTTTTTTATTTGACAGATTTTTTTATACTTCCAAATTATATAATTAAATATAAATAATATAAACAAAATATAAATATAGATAAATAAATATGTAAATATATAAACTTCCAAATTATATTAATGAGGTATTAGGTAATGAGGAATTGGGTAATCTGCAAAATCTATTTTGCACAGTATACCTTAATCCTGTTATACTGTATACAGCGCACTGCCTTCTTAACCATCTGAATCCTTCCTCTCACTGAAATTTATTGTTATGCTAAGGGAAAAAAATAATAGTGAATGAGCCCTAGGTTAACACCAATTTCTGTAGTGAAATACTGCTCAAATTTAAATTTATAGAGATAACAATAGTGTGGTTTTTTTAAATTTATTTTGCTCATTTTAATAGTTTTATGGTATTCTGGTGACAGTTCAGATGAAAGACTACAAAATACCTTCTGCAGATCTGTGGAATTTATGATGATTTTTTTTTCTTTTTCAAGTATACCCTTATTTAAAACATCTGCATAGGATTTTTCTTGTTAAAATATAGTCTTTCATGAACTTCTCAACTACTTTATTCATTTTGCTTAAGTTTCTACTTACAGAAAATGTTGCCTCCCAGAAGGTCTGTGACATCTCAGTCTGCTGTAACACATAGGTTACCTTCCTTTGGAAATTTTCTGATTCTTCTGGAGGCTATTCTAGTTCCATACTTCCATCTGAAACAGTTGATAGTCTACAGTTGTTTTTTTTTTTTTTTTCCTTTTTTTTTTTTCAGTGAATTGGTCTAGTTTGCAGCTATGTAATCATTAAATGTTATTTGCTGCTATCGTTATTTTCATTTCTAACTCAGTGATCAATGACATACAATCAACTTCCCTTTTAAGTTTTCATATCCAGTGGTGGCCAACTGTGTATTATAGCACTGGCATAAAAAACAAGACTGTATATCCTAACCACTGAGAAAAAAGAAAACTAAGATTCAGTAGAATGCTGATAAATGTTGAGTGAAATTTTACCTTAAGTGTAAAGCATCTAGCTTTCTTTGAAGTGATGAGGCATGCAGTGACTTACTGTTTGCTCCCAGGTGCTCTTTCTGCCCTTTGTCTGAGTTATGCTGAGTTTGTTCTGCTCATCTAGCAAGTTTAGATAGTTATCCAAACTTTGGAGGCTTGGTCACAGTTTATCTAAACTTCTTGGTTTGGAAATCTGACATAAATTTTGTGCCTGTTGAGATCCTCACTATCCTTTAGGGAAAGTCAGTTTGCTTTTTTATATTTTATTTTTATATATTTTTTTCCAGCTTTGAACACAGTTCAGTAGATTGGATATATAGTACAAAAGCATTAGGAGAACTCCTGTAAAACACAAACTGCTTCTGATCTCTTTTACGTTTAAAGGAGGAAAATAAGAAATTGTCATCAGAGGAACTCATGTAATGAACAAGTGAAGGTAACATATTGACTGTATTGATCCCACTGTAGGACCTGCTTTCATATTCACAGACATTTTGTTATATATTATCATTGTTTATTACTTGTTTTTTTGTATCATGTACTGCTTTGATGTAGTCTAATGTTTCTTTCCATTAATAGATATTAGAATGTGAGAGACGCTCAGTTAAACATGGATCTTTCCATGGAAATATTTCAGCTTGAATATGTAATCACATGCTGCAACCAGATATTTCCTAGACAAGAGCCAGAGGGATAGGAATCTTCCAGGCTTGATTTGCTCCTCCTTCCTCTAAAAGCAAACAAGCATAATTCCATGCATTTGTCTTGTTGCATGTCAGAAGAAATATTAAACCCTGTAGCTTTTATTAGGTTGATTCCCTGCCTCCAGCTACTTCAATATAGACATCAAGTTTAGATTTTCAAAGTAAATAATCCCTTCATATAAGAAATTAATCTGTATCTTTGCTTCTCTATTGGATTATCTTTAAATACATTATATTCTCTATTATTTTATTCACTGTTTTTGTATTAAGCATATGGAAGTTTCTTCTTTGTAATACTACAGTCAGTGTAACTGTTAAATCACTTTAAGATTATATGAACAACAAAATTCTGTTTATCTCATTCTCTATACATGCATTGTTTCTTTCAAAAACATATTTCCCTGTAGAGTAAAAAAATAAAGCACATGAAAGGTGACATATATAGAATTCAAAGTATCATTATAAATTGATCTAAGTCGTTACAGTAATCCCATGAGATCAGTATCATAGACAAAACTTCCTATTTATGTATAATAAATTAATCCAGCACCAGGTCACGGGTACAAAACCAAACATGATTGTACACTGATGCTTTCCTGAGGTGTCAAGTTAGCACCTAGAAATGTTTTATAATCATCAAACAATAGAAAACTATGAGAAAAAGCAAGTGGCAATGGAAAAAAAAATGATTTCATTAAATAATCAAACATGAAGAATAATAAATAAATGAATAAATAAATACGTAAATCACATTTTTAATTCATCTTATTTTCTCATCTTTCAAATATAGGTTTAATTTTGTATGATACCAGACAAGTTTATATTTCCATGCGATGCTGTCTGTACAACATATTTCTCATATTTTGTTTGTTCTTCTGATGTCACATAAAACTTTGCTATATAAGAAAGGAAAGACACTGTAAGAAACTTTCAGAAGTAAGATTACATATGTTGCTGCTTATGCTGTTTTAGTCATGTGGCAAAGCTCATAGCAGAATGAGAAAAAGCAGGGAAAACAAACAAACAAACAAACAAAACACGTCATTCTATTCCTATTCTATTCCACACGTCAAGATTAACAGTTATTTGCTTTATATCATTTTTGGCCTTCTGAATATTTTTTGTAGCACCTTTAAAGTGTTTAGTGTTTTTTTGTTTCTTACTTCTCCACATTTTTTTCTCTCCACACTTTCTGACATTTATAGTTCAGTATAATGTATGAACATGCATTTTAAACAACACTTTTATGTCTGTATGACAGTATGACAATTGATTTTCTCTATGAATTAAAACCAAAACTCATAATAATTGGTGATCACACAATGTTTTAATAAAACATATTCATAGTTAAAAGAAATGCCATATTTTTCTTTATCTTTTTAAAATAGCACATTTGAACTGTTTTAGCTCCTACCTGATCAGCTTCTAAACAAGATGCTCCTGAATAGGTTGTCGTTTCTGATACTAAGCAATGTGCTCTCTTTTACTCCTTTACTATCATTATTTTTCCTCTTTTTTTTTTGCAGCATGTCAAATATCCCTTTCTGTTATAATGGTATTCCTGCTTTTGATTATTTTGTTCTAACTTATTCCCTCCTGTCCTATCATCTTTTCTTATTTCTTTATGGAATATGTCTTGACTGCTGTTGCCTACCTTATTATCCTTCTCCTGTCACCTCAGATCTTTGTTTCATCATTTCTTTTCTATCTTTTATATTTCCACTTTCATCTTCTGTTTTCTCTTTCTAAAGGAATATTCCAACACTTTGTACTGTTGCCTGCACCTTTAATTTTTCCCCCAAAACAGAGCCTGCATTCTGGCTCTATATTCTTGAGAGTCTTTGTCATTTAAATTTCTCTTCTATTGCCCACCTTTATATTTTTCTACTCTACTATCCATTTAATTAATGTTTGTAAATGTGTGATGATATATTTTCTGTACTTTGAAAAATATTTATGGCAAGGACATCCATGGCACCATTAATCTCACATATTTAGATTTCTACAACGCAGATGTCTACATATATATATATATATTTCATAATTTCACGCTCCTTTTACAGATAGAAGCAGAACCTATGATAGACAAGTCACATGAAAATACCTACAATTAGTCTTTTAGTCTTTTAGCCTTTTCTGCAGGTGTGAATCCTTGATTTCAACCTTTTCTGCTTTCAGAAAAGTACACCTGAAATGAGGAAGAATATCCAACACATGAATTTTACACTTACAAACATTTGAATCAAGGGACATTTCTGCATAAGATCAGTCACAATTAAAACCATGTCTGTGAAATATTTTTAATAAAATTAAGTAGTACCAGCATGGATACAGCATAACTGATCTTTATGTCTGATTGTCTCAGTTTAGGCAGAATACTCTTGATCCTTTGAATTTGGCATGCTAAGGCCACCACATTTCTCTAGACAGCTCAGGTTTTATTTCTTTCTAAAAAGCTGTTGGAGGAGACTGTGAGCTGGTACAGCAGTCCTTTGTTGCAGTGGTATTCTCACACAAAATCAAGATGTGGTCATGTATTTTGGAATTTTAGAAGTACTCCAGGTGTAGTAACATAGGAGACATTCAAAAACAGTGCAAAGATTTATTTATTTATTTATTGTAAATTTCCAGAAGCTTAGGAAAAGAAACATTTTAATTTCCTCTTGGATCTTGTTTACAATGAATCTCTGTCAGGCTTTTAACTGAGGTGCCTAACTTATAAAGCAAGGGGGCTGATTTATCCTGTACTACCAAGGTTCAGGAAATATGTACATAAATATCTACAGTATAGTTCCAGCATAGCAAGAATTTAGT
This sequence comes from Cygnus olor, assembly GCF_009769625.2. Lineage (NCBI taxonomy): Eukaryota > Metazoa > Chordata > Aves > Anseriformes > Anatidae > Cygnus > Cygnus olor. The sequence goes on along the minus strand of NC_049169.1, from coordinate 162,338,891 downwards.
ATGCCTTGTTTACTAGCATCTATCTGGGAATGATTTGCAGTAAATGACTGCTTGAATACTCCTGAACCATTAAAATAAAATAAATAAATAAATAAATAAATAAATAAAATAAAATAAAATAAAATAAAATAAACATTTTAATTCCATAATAGTCAGATATCATATCATTTTTAAATAATGTAAAAAGCAAAGAATGTGACATCTTAATCCAATGTGCCAAACTGTTTATTTAAGTCACACAGCAGGCAGTACACAAACTAGTAAACATTATGTTCAGTCTCCCTGTTAGTAGATCATACTGCATCCTAACTATGACAGACAGGTAAACAGATAGGAAGTGATATCTGATAGTGCTTTTATGTATCCATAATTGAAATGGATGTCAGCACTTGTAATAAAATCAAGAAGACATTAGGGATATTTTGACTTAATACTAGTCAACAGGCTTAATTTGTGATTTATCATGATAGAGTTGCTTTAGTTTTGGGTTGTAATGAAACAGACTAACTACAAACTGCTAATCACATCAGAAAACAACCAACCAACCAACCAACCACCACCACCAACAAAACAAACCAAAACCAACCAAACAAAAACCTGAAAATTAGAAGCTGTTGACAGTCTAAGGTCACATAAACCTTTAAATTCTACCAGGTCATGGTTTGTTCAGGAAATTGAGTTGGAGTCAGTATACAGTGCAAAACACATTTTACACATTATCAATAGAAACCTTTTCTTTGTAATTGGCAAATCAGTGGTAAAAACAACTGACAGCCGCTGTCCACATTGTATGGTACTTTCTAACGGTTTTTCAAGATTACTTAAGTTTTCTTGCCATTCATTTGAAAGCTTAAGGAAAAGTTATTGAAAAAGCTGCCAGTCTGTTCAGTGTCACAAGGGCCATACATTTACCTCTCTGAAAGGAAGAAATTCAGGTAACAGTGAAGATTGACACTAACGTTTATACAGTATATGCAGGGAATATAAAATAAACATGAAGGTGTTTTATTTATTGCTGGTAAATTAAATCATTTCTTTAAGAACCCATTTTAAAACATTTTTTTTTCCCTATCACACTGACGTTCTGTAAGTTTTTTACAGAATGATGATACTAGTAATTGATTCTTTGGACAAGTATATAATCATTCCTCTTTTCAAATGATTTTGTTTTTAATAAAATGAAGTTTTAAAGATATAAAAAAAAAATCTTTAGCAAGACTGTAAATTACAGATGACAAGAATCTTATTTTCTTGAAAGAATTCACCTTTGTTTCCTCTGTCAACCTGTGCTGAACCTGTCTTTGTTAATATCCTTCAAAAATTATACTTTCAGAATAAGGTTTGAAGGATGATTTCAATGGAGAAACTAAGATATGCACCACTTTTACTGAAAATAAATGTGATATACTGCGTCGTTGGATATCTTACTATTATAACATCTCATAGAAATTCCTGGATTTCAGTTTAATATTTGGTCAGTATCTTCTAAAAAGCCCATAATATTTGGAAGCAATTATGAGAGGAGCACCATATAATAACTGATTTTAATGGCTCTTAACTCTGAACAAATCTAAGTGGTAAAGCCAGGCTTCTCAGAGATTTCAGTTAATGAGTGAGATTATGTGACCTAATTTCATTTTGAATTACATTTAAATATACATGTTCACATATATGTAAGAAATATAAATATTTTTATGAAAAGTAATTTTATTGTAATGTCAGAGCCCCTTTATTCTGAAAATCTCAGCACTGTATGGTGATGCACAACATACAACAGTATTCATCTTAAAATAATATTTTTCTGTTAAGGAAAAAGAAAAAAAGTGATCCTGATGTAATTTTGTAATCCACATTTGTAATTTTAAAAGGTAGAATTCTGTCTTTAGTTTTGGTGTTCTTTGTTTTTCTAATGCAATTTATATATATCGATTTTTTTTTCTAGAGAAAAAGAATAAGTGAAATTTAACAACAACAACGAAAGTATAAACTATTAATCCACTAACATTTTAACTTTGTAACACAATGTAAAAATATAAATCTTTTAATTTCTATCTTAAATGATATTTCCAATTATTACATGTAGGCTTTGTCCCATATGAATAGGGATAGAAAGTTTTAAAACATAAGAATATATTGTAATTACATTAAAGATATATATATATATATTATGAGCATAATAGTATTAAAACAGTGAAATGTTAACAGGAGAAGAAGAAGAAAAAGAGGGAGAAGAAGAAGAAACAAGAAAAGAGGGAGAAGAAGAAGAAGAAGAAGAAGAAGAAGAAGAAGAAGAAGAAGAAGAAGAAGAAGAAGAAAGCAGTCCTTGAGAAAAGACTTTCTTTTGCAAAAATGAGATAAAGTAGAAAAAAATGACAAACCGAGAAAGCTCACATATTCTTACCTAGCAAATTGGCAGGTGGGCTGCTTTAGAACATTTTTATGGCTCATGTGTTAGTATATCCAAAGGCAGATGGATGAAAATGCCAAGCATATGTGAAGAAGGTCAACAGCAAAGATCCTTAGAGAAAGAAAATTCTTGCTAACATTTTTATAGCACTCTGTGCTATACAGAAGTTGGCTTCTTAAGATGGCTAGGAAGACAAATCTGAATAGTCACTTCTGCATTATGTGGCACAAAGATAAGTTGAATGTACATTAGCTCTTGTACTTTTGTATTTCTTTTTTCCTGCTTCTCTGAGATATTAGTTCTGAATGGAACTACGAGAAGAGGTTTATTTATAGCTCTCCATTTTACAGGTGTCAAATGATACTTTTATGGTAAATAAATATATATCATTATATATCATATATATAAATATAGATTTCTGAAATAGGAAATACAGAATTTTAAGTTCTGTCCATTGCTGAAATTTTAATAGCTAAATTGCAACACTCTTACGAGGAGACATCTGACTCTCTTATGCTCCTATATGCTCTTTTCTTTTTCTATCATGTCTCTGTGTGTACATTTTGGATAAATGTTTATGTCCCATAAAAATAAAATGCCATATATAATAATAATAATAATAATATAAAAACATACACGTATCTGTATATTTTTAGTTCAAATCACACTACAATCAGTTAAGAATTATGCATGGTAGTAAACTTTTGGCTTGTCTTATATTATTCTCTAAATAGGAAGATTCTGAGCTAGTGTTTTCTCTCCTGACTTTTTGTAGCATTAATCAACAATTATCTAGATATTTAAAGAATGGAGAATTCCTATTATGCAGACAGATTTTTTTAATATTTTTTTTTCTGACTTCAGCCCCAAAAGAGTCTTTTTCTGATAGATCCGTTCTGCTTTGGGCAACTCTGTTACTAAAATATTTGAATGGCTGATGTCATGATCAGGAGAGACTAGGGTATCAGAAAATCTGTTAATTTTTATATTCTGGGTTTGGCTAATAGCATAAGTAGTGTATCTTATGTATCTTCACTTGATCAATTGCTGATCAAACTACTCTTTTTATTTTTATTCTTTTTTCTCATTTATATTTTGAATGGATTAGGTCTTCCACACCATTTTGATGACTTAAGTTTGTTTTCAGCAGCAAAAAGATACTTTTGGCATAAAGTTACTTATTTGTTGTGTCCAGTATAATTGGTGATCTCCAATACCAGCAGGCTGATGTGCTCCATAGCATGTAGTGTGCCTGTTATACACATTAAGAAGTCCGATCACAAAGTCCTGCAGTTCCTTTTCAGGTCCAGTGTTCAGGTTTCTTTAACGGAAGCCAACATGTGGGGCCAACTTGTGGGGCATAAATTCTCCTGTTTTGTGGCTAATTCTGGTTATAGCATCTAGTTCCTCTACCAGGCACCCTAAGAGCATTCCTAAGTATGTCAGTTTGGACATATATCTGTGATAACTCTTTTGCTAAGCTCTTAAAAATTCCCTGTTCTAGTCATAGCAATAACCTTGACATGTGAATAGGCTAGAGAAATACTTTAATGGCATTAAGAGGGTTCTTTATGATCAGACAGGTTTGTCTCTTAGTAGTTGGTTGTAGTTTATTTGGTAGATGAATTAGAATGAGACAAAGAGGAGACTGGTGGTGAACTGAGGGATACCTTGTTTGTACTACAAAAATTCATTAATTATTGTATTTGCAACTGATGAGAGAAATTCTGTCACTTATAGCCTGTTGTTTGCCTATGACAAGAAACAGCTAAGTTTGGGAGAGACAACATGCCACACTTCCTTATCCCAGAATATTAAAGTATTTGATAAATACTAAATTTGAAGGATGAAAAGAGAGAAATCTCCAGTGAACTTTTCCTTGTAGTGCCAGTTTACTAACTGATTGTGGTGAAACTTCATCACAGTTATCAGAGTAGAATGTAGGAAGTTCAGGAAAGATCTTTGTATTACTCTAAACTTTTGCATTGGATAGTAGTCAGTTGTCTGCAGGAATCTTCCCTAGTAAGGTGTCAATAAACAGAAGCATTTATCTGCTGCAAGGAAAATGTATTTTTCCAGCATAGATTTAAAGAGTCTATCATTATCTCTCTTGTGTAAGTATTTCATGTAAGATTTGCAGGCTGCAAATGACTGAGAATAGTACTGATTAAGTATGATATTGCTGTACACTTCTGGATGTGCCAGGAGAGAATTCACAAAGACCACTATCTACCTTATGTTTTACCTTAAAGATGCATGATAGATATATATAAATCATTCCCATGGCCATCATCATCTCTGTACAGAACCCAAAGATACTTGGTATCTAACTCTGAGCAGATTTGGAGACTAAGGTCTAAAACTTGACTACGGTTTTGAACATAATTGCAATCTACTGTACAGTGGTTAGCACCATTTGTCCATTCTTGTTGTCAATGAAGAATGGGAAAATACCAGTCGCATCTTTAAGAAAAAGGTTTAAATAGCATATACTACAATATATTTTATGCAGAGTAAAGGTATGGTACTAATCATAGGGCAAAAAAAAATGTTATTGGATAATTCAGCTTCTAAATAACTGGATGATGCATTCTAATCCCAGATAGTTAGTATTTATGACACCTTATGCTGATGTAACTTTCTATATAATTTTGGGGTAACAGATGATGAATTTTCCCTAATAATTTTTAGTTTGATAATATAGTTTTGGTATTCCATACAGTGCTTTATAATAAATTTATGCAGTGCCCCAAAGCAGTCTTTTTAGCAGTTCAAGTGAGGTAGTATTTCTCACTAAACCTTTATAAGATACCTTATAAAATGAAGTACCTTGAGGCACCAATTTATAGAAGTAGTTCCTAATGCTAAAAACACTGCAAAGCAGAACATTTTTCTGTAATATGCTGGAGTAAATTTCTTTTGTTAGACCAGAAGAGTTCTCATAAAGTATGTGCTGTCAATGACCATCTGATCTTAATAAAAACATTCCTATAAAATAATTCTTTTGAAGCATTATTACTTCAGGCTCTGAACTCATTAGTTTTTACAGCTATATAGAGAGGCTTAGATAGAATATCACTAAACCAGCATGCTGGTGCTTGTCATACTGGTAGTTTAGTGAATAACATTATTTCTTTTAAATCAGGTACAGATTTTATTTGCAGAGATGTATCTAATTCTATTTCTTGTTTCTCAATACTTCTCTAAATACAAACATAAACATTTCATGCATACTTGTACACTTTTTATAGTTTAATAGTTTTCATCAGATATTAAACATTTAACCAACTATTTTTATATTTTATTTCCTCCACTCTGAATGCATTTATATTTCCTGCAAGTTGTCTGGAATTAATTCTCAGTCATACTTCAGAATCATTCTAATGTGGACAGGTAAAAATATTTAGGATCTGTGTAGCTTCAGTTCTCAGCTACGTATTTTCTGTTACCAATCTGTGAACAGAGAAATGCTTCCTTGTGGTTCTTATTTCCCTTTCTAATATGACCCTTATAGCATACCCTAGTCAGCTGCAAAGGTAGAATTCATCTGACCTAATATAGATAACAGAATGACAGAACCACAAAACGGTTGAAGTTGGAAATAATCTTTGGAGCTCATCTAGTCTAAGCCTCTGTTCAAGCAGGACATCCTAGAGCAGGTTGCCCAGGACCATGTCCAGATGGCTTTTGATGATCTCCGGGAAAGGAGACTCCACAACCTCCCTAGGCAACCTGTTCCAGTGGTCAGTAACCCACACGGTAAAGACGTGCTTTCTGATGTTCAGATGGAGCTGGACCCAGTACTCCAGGCATGGCCTCATCAGTGCTCAGTAAAGGGGAAGGATCGCATCCCCCAACCTGGCAATCCTTTGCCTAATGCAGTCCAGAATGATGTTAGTCTTCTTTGAGACAAGGGCACATTTTTTTTCTCATGTTCAACTTGGTGTTCACCAGAATGATAGGTCCTTTTCTGCCAGGCTGCTTACTAGCTCCGTGGCTCCCAGCAAGTACTGGTGCCTGGGGTTCTTCCCCAGGTGCAGGACTTTGCACTTTTCCTTGTTGGTTCCTTGTTGTTGCACAAGGTTCTTGTCAGTCCATTTCTCCAGTTTGTCTAGGTCTCTCTGGATAGTAGCACCACTGATGATGAGTCAACCACTTCCCCAGGTTTTGTGACATCTGCAGATTTACTGAAGTGTACTGGGTCAGGCTGGGATGTTAACTTTCCCTGCAGCAGCCCATACAGTGCTGTGCTCTGCACTCGTAGCTAAAACAGCAATGGTATCACACCAGCGTTGTGTCTGCTGCTGAGCTGAGTCTCTCTAACCCCCCTAGGGGTGGGCAAAGATGTGGGAAAAGAAACATCACCAGGGCAGCTGACCTAAACCAAGCAAAGGGATATTCCATACCATATAATGTCACACTCAGCAATAAAAGGTGGAAAAAGGAGGAAGAGGGGAGGGGTGGGCTCTCATTGTGAAAACGTCTGTCCTCCTCCTGAACACCGGCTACGTGCGTTGAGGCCCTGCTTCAAGGACGTGGTCAAGCATCGCTCATTTGTGGGAAGTTGAGAGTAATTTCTTTCCTCTGCACTTCCACATAGCCTTTACTTGTTTTGTTTAGTTTCCCCTTTCCTTTTTTTTTTTCCCTTTAGTTAAATTGTTAATTGTTTATTGTTTAGTTAAATTGTTTAATTAATAATAATTTTTCCTTAATAATTATTTTTTTCCCTTCCCTTTAATTAAATCATCCTTATCTCAACCCGTGAGTTGTTCTTTCCTTTACTTCTTCCCCTCCTCATCTAAGGAGGAGGAGTGAGAGAGCGGTTGTGGTGTTCAGCTGCCTAGCACGGTAAAACCACCACATGAAGGTACACTCTGCTCCATCATCCAGATCGTTAAAGATGACATTAAGCATGACTGGAACCAGCACTGACCTCTAGGGAATTCTTTTTACTGGCCTCGAACTAGACTGTGCACTACTGATCACCAACCTCTGGGCCTGGCCATTCCACCTGGTTTTGATCTACTTTATTTTCTGCCCATTCAGCCCATAATTCAGTATGGATACCTATATTGTAAAATTCTTCAATATAGACACTTACACTGTAAAACTCTAAAGCTGAGTTACTTGATTAAATTTCTTACAAAAACAGTGAAGATAAACAGACACTTCTGAGATGTTCTTCATCTTACTTCAGAGTAGATATCTACATCTGATCATATATATTGATCCTTTATAGTGTCTGTTTCTCTCCATTATCTATAAAGTGAAAATGCTTGATCGAAAATAGCTGCCTACTTTAAATACGTGTAAAATTAAGGAGTGTTCAGTTTTTCTATAGGAAGCTCCAAAATCTGTCCAGAAGGTGGTTCTGCACCTTTTTGTTTGCTTTTGTTGTGTTTGTTTTTGTCTATGCTGTTTGGTGCTGCAGGTTGTTTTTTGTTTGTTTTATTTTTAATTAATTCTGAATACATCCTACTAGTTGGTGGTACAATTAATGGAGGGTTGTCAGAATTAAGATGTCTGGACTGAGGTGAGCACTTTGTGAAGCTAACAGAATAATCAAAGAGTCACTCAGAGATGTCCCAAAAGACCTAAGTGATCAAAGTAGTATTTCAAGCAAAAATTAAAATATATACTTGCATATATATATATTTAACTGCAGTTCAGTTTGAAGTTCCTGTATCTTATAGGTTTCTAGTTCTCTTTCTTTAGTTGAACAGTGACTATCTCTAGAGAGCTCCCTTTGGACATACATGATAATGCTTTAGTTCTAGTATGGCTGAAGACCTCAAGACACAGCTCATGCCTTTTTTTTTTTTTTAAATCCAAAGATGAAATATGCTGAAATTATTTTGACTGAATGGATTCAGTATTGTAGACTTTCTATGTCATAAACCAATGTATTCCTAAAAAATGTGCTACACAGAAAAATGGAAAGATGTCTCTTGTTTTTTCAGTTTTGCATATATTAAAGAATTTATTTTTACAGTATGTCTACTCCTAGTTCCCACTGTTAAGTATCATTCCATTTATTAGCAGCTGCTTGCTTCCAAGTGGGTTTATGTGTAAAACCTAATTTCTTATACAAAGAATGAGAAAATATCTAATAAGACCTTCAGAATTGGATCCTTCATAGGAAGAATGTTAAACAAGCTAAAGAAAGAGAAAGAGACATTTGAAATCTCTCTATGATTTAGATAACTAATTTATGGTCAAATTTCATGGCCTAGAACATCCTTCTGGATCCAGCGCTTAAGTAATATGGGGAATGCATAGTTGACCTTCACTTTTCCCTGCTTCAGGACTTACCAAAAGAAAAAATGAAGTCTTGTTGACCTACATACTAGGTAAGCATTTTAACTATTAAAAATAAAATAAAAACACAGTAACTAGAGAATAAAAGAATTTCTTGCCTGGTTATAGGGGGAAGGGAGAGAAGAATTTTCCTTTTATTTTTATTTTTATTTTTATTTTTATTTTTATTTTTATTTTTATTTTTATTCTTTTTTATTAGAGATTATTGGTGTTTTTCCAGGCACCGGATCTCAAGTGCAGAACCTCTGAGTAAATTATGTATGTGTGGAGAATTGAAGCAAAATTTCTATTATCCATCCTTCCTCACTTACTAACTTTGGACAGCATTCTTCTTAGTAACTACCTTTTTTCTCTGGTTCTGTGTTCACCCTCACATTAGTCCTCTGAGTCCTAACATTTTCAGTCTTGCTCAGGAGAAATGGATGTGGGGTGTTGGTTAGAATGAGCTAGAAATACGAAACCCTCCGCAGTGTAAAACAGCTGACAGAACACATTGCTTTGACAGTGCAATTCAATTCTCCACCTTTTATAAAACATACTTTTTTCTCCCAATGGCTGAGACTCAGATACTTCAGAGCCATTATTAACTAACCCCCTTCATCACCTGAAATCTTACAAGATTTATCTTTTAAAAATATGTGTTAAGTGGATACAATAACATTTATTTTGTATTGTCCAGTTTAATAATTTATACAATGGAACAGTGATCAGCTACTACTCTGAAGGATTTTTGTTGTTGTTGCTGTTGATTTTGGTTTGGTTTGGTTTTAGCAAAAAACAGCCAACCAAACAACAATAACAACAACAACAAAAACCTGTACAAAATCTCAGGTTTGATTTGGACATGAAAAATAATAGCAAAATAATGTTATTTAGAGTATTTAGAAAATTTAGAGGCACAAGACCTTCTGTATCTTTGTGTACAGAAGCAATTTTAAGATAACATTCTGATGTTTTTGGTGGTCAGAAGAGGGAGCTCTTGAACTACGGCACAGTGCTTCTGATAGATTCTAAACAGTACACCTTTATTCTTTCCACAATTAAAATTAAACTGTGTAATACTTAAAATACTTGAAAATAGCCCACTCAGTCAAAATGGTGCGTACAAGGTGTTAACACTGCCTTTTAAATATATGTAAACAAGACTGTAAGTAAAAGAGTTAAGAATTGCATAACCTGCAAGCAAAGATTAAAGCAGAAATAGTTAGTCTCTCCTACTACAGACAAATCAGAAACATGCTTATAATCAGAAAGAAAGTATTACTTAGTTTAATTAAGTCTCTGTAAGATGTTGGTGAGAAAAGTTATTATTTGTATTTAATAATATTAGAAAAAATATATTTTTCTAATAATAGTATTTTAAATATATATGTATATATATATTTGGTCTGTGTTATTTATCTACACTCAATCAATCAATCAATCAATCAATTTTAGTAACCTATTTAGATCTGTACAAAGGTTGTCAATATGAATACACCCATAACTCAAATTGAATCTGATATCCTACCATCATTACTTAGGAAGATTCTTCAAGGCTATGGATAGGACTTCAATACTACTGACATATGTAGTATGTATGTCACTTAGGATGGAATTTATTTTACCTGTGTCAGCCATCTTGGAGTTAGGTATCTAGTTGTTGAAGTTCTCCCTATTGGCAATGTAATGAAAGAGGTACTAATAGTGAAGGAATAATTGACTTATCCTGATGTAGATATCCCAGATAGTTGGAATGAATCATCCTTTTTTTTAAACTTGTTTGTTTAAATTAATTAGAGAGCTCAAAATATTTTGGTTTTAGATTGCTAAAATGCCTTCTTGTTACTGATTAGACAGGAAATCATCCTTAGGCCATCTACACAGAACTGTAATAGATCATAAGACCTATGCAAGACCCATGCTCTTATGGTAGCTTGAGCCAGGCCTCAAGTCTCGGGTATATCAATAATAACAGAAGCTTCTGTTACGAAATTGTACACCTGAATTAGGTTATCTGAATCAGGAGCCAAATGTTAACATAAAGAAATTGTGAGCTTTAAAATGGCAGTCCGCATTTATCAACATTTAAATTATAGAAAAACTTATTTCACAATACATTTTTCACCCTTATCTATTAGTCCAGTTACTGAAGAAATCATCAGAAGAAATCATTCAAATAAGTGAACTAATTTAGCAATGAAGATTAATACTTTACTAGACTGCATCCGCACTCAGGTCTCCAGTAGGCTGAGGAAATGACTATTCACCTCTGTCTGACACCTGCAAGTGCACCATCTAGAGTACCAGTTTCAGGTTTTGGCCTCATCTGGAGTACCAGAAAGATGTTGACATACTGAAATAAGTCTGGAGAAGAATCACCAAAATAATTAGGAGACCAAACACATAACATGCAAAAAAAACATTGAAAACTTAACTGGGCAAGATTATAGGTCACATGATGTACTTTTGAAGTTTGCCCTTGCTTTGAGCAAGGAATTGGATGATATGACCTTCAAAGGTGCCTTCCAATGTAAGCTATTTCATGGTTATATGTTTTTATATAGATCGTGGAGGTTGATTCTGAACCTATCAGGTAATTCATGCTGTATCTAAATGTCTGCATGGCTTCTCTGATATTTTAGTAGTATAAACAGGTAACATTAGGGTGGGAGAACATCTGCCTTGTATTTCTAAGTACTTTCAGTTGAGAACATGCTAAATCCACATGCTTGCTTATTTATAAGTGCATGAATATGGCAAGGATGAAAATGGCTTACCATAACAGCTAATCAATTTCCTAGGCATTTCAAGTCACAATGCTATCCTTTTACCTATTAACATTATAGCTCTTCTAGTGTCAATGGTGGGATCAGGAACAGACATACCAATCTCTCTTCAAAGCTCTCAGCAAAAGATTTAATTCATTACTAGATGTAAAGTAGAGATATGTTTTCTTGAAACACAAGAAATATAAGGGCAATTTCCCAAATGAAGAAAAATAATATAAGGTTATATATCAAAGGGATCAAAAGCCCAAAAAGAAACATGAAATTAAGTGGTCAAATAGTTCCATAATGCACAGCCAGTCTCCTGAACTATCATGTCATCTGTGCTACATATTGAGGCTTAAAATGCATCTATCTATATATATATCATCTAAATCTACATCTATTTCTGTGTAAAATAAAACTTTAATAATGAATAATCAATAAATAAAGAAAACTTTAGAAGCACATCCTTTGTTATAGTTAAGAAATATATTTAAGGAATGATTCTGTATAATGAAAAAAATGCAAATAGATTTATACAGAAAGTTAGAAAATGTATCTTAACCAGATATGTATCTTAATTTATCTTAACCAGAAGGAAAATCATCAGTGGTTTTGTTATCTTAGTGGCTTTAAAAAAAAAAAAAAAAAAAAAAAAAAGCCTTTTCTTATAAATATGGACATACCTGCCTAGTAATAATTCTATCAGATTTCATGGGAGTAAAATAATAATAATAATAATAAAGAAAAATGAAAGCTTTTGTTCCAGGAGCTATCAAACTTTGTACCAGATGGCCCTCTTCCATTCATATGCGCTAAAGTGACATTTATATAATTCATTATGATTTGACATCTCTGGATTAATAAAAGGCACTGCTCACTGGTAAAACATATTTTTAGCAATTAAAGCAATTTAGGAAAAGCAAGGAGGCAAACTAGCAAATCTGATCAGCAGTGTCTCCATGAAGCACAGTGTGAGAACCACTATACTAAACTGCATTAACATTTTTTCTGACCTTTTTGTTTATACTGTAATGCTCTTTTATCTAACATCCTCTTGATGTCAGAAGGATGAATTACTTCTAGCATTTATCAAATAAAAATTCTCTATCTCAGACAGATCTACTAGTCCCCTGAAAAGTTCAAGGATGCTTTTTAATACACTCCATGAAGTTTGGTGTCAAGGTTAAATTGCTCTGATTTTTTTTCTTCAGTAGATGCATTCTGACAGGTATGCATTTAAACACCATAAAATAATGAAATAAATAAATAAATAAAGTCCTGCTTTTTATAAGTCTACAGGGCCTGGAGAAATTATTCTAAAAATAACTAAATGTATAATTCCTTTAGCTATTTTATTTCCAATTTGATTACCATACACACACACACACACACACAAAGCTTTTCCAAAAGCAGTTCATTTTTACATACGCTCTTCCAAATCACATTTTCACTCTCTCTCATATAGTCTCCATTATGTTCCACAGATGTGGAATTCAAAAGATAAACTACAAAAATATTGTGCTATGACTTCCTATATAGCATTGTCAATTTCTAATGAGGGATGAAACATTGATTAGTCATTATGATGAATCACAAAAGAAGTAGAACACTTCAGAAGACTCTTCTGGTGTTCACAAGTGGCTATTTGTACACAGTAGTAGAGAAGATGGACTGCATAAAAAGAAGTATAGCCAGCAGGTCAAGGGAGGTTATTCCCACCCTCTACCCACCTGGAGTACTGCATCCAGTTCTGGGGCCCCCAGCACAAGGATCTCTTCGAGTGGGTCCAGAGGAAGGGCCATGAAAACAAGCTGAGTGCTGGAATACCTCTCCTATGAAGCAAGGCTGAGAAAGTTGGGTTGTTTGTCCTGGAGAAAAGTAATTATTACAGCTTTTCAGTACATAAAGGGGGCTTATAAGAAGGATGGATAAACATTTTTTACAAGGGTCTGTAGTGACAGGACAAGGGAAAACTGATTTAAATTGAAAGAGGATAGATATAGATTGGATATAAGGAAGAAATTTTTCACAATGAGGGTGGTGAGATAGTGGAACGAGTTGACCAGAGAAGTTGTGAACGACACATCATTGGCAGTGTTCAAAGATACGTTGGATGTGGCTTTGAGCAAACTCATCTAGTTAAAGATGACCCTGCCCATGGCAGAAGTTTTGGACTAGGCTATTTTTAAAGGTCCCTTCCAACCCAAACCATCCTATGATTCCATGACTGGTGCATGCCTATGACTAAGAAGTCAAGCAAAGGGAGCAGGAGACCTGCATGGATGAGCAAGAATCTCCTGGCAAAACTAAAGCAGAAGAAAAAGTATACCTAAAGTGGAAAAAGGGACAGGCCACTTGGGAGGAATATAGGAATGGTGTCAGAATATGCAGGGATGTGGCAAGGAAGGCTAAGGCCTGTTTGGACTTAAATCTAGCACGAGATGTCAAGGACAAGAAGAAGAGCTTCTTCAAATACATCAGTGGCAAAAAGAAGACTAGGGAAAATGTGGGCCTGCTGCTGAATGGGGTGACCACCCTGGTGCTGAAGGAAATGTAGAAATTTTTATATAAAAAAATTAAAATAATAGTAAGAATTATACTTTCTTTACTTCCATATTTACTGTTAAGGCCAGCTCTCAGGAATCCCAGATCCTGGAGACAGGACAGAAAGTCTGGAGAAAGGAAGACTTTGAGGAGGATCAGGTTAGAATTCATCTAGGGAAAACTGGTATACAAAAATCTATGGGCCCAGATGGGAAGCACCCACAAGTGGTAAGTAAAGAAGTAAAGGTATAAAGTTGAAGAAGGAAAAAAAAAAAATAAAAAAAAATGAAGACCGGTTTAAAGCAGCCTCCTGTGTGCTACAGTCTGTAAAAATAGCCAAGGTTGCCCCATCCCAGATGCAGAGTCCAGCACTTCCTCTTGTTGAACTTCACAGAATCATGGAATCATTAAGGTTGAAAAAGACCTTCAAGATCATCTGATCCAACCATCACCCTATTACCAATGTCTCCCACTAGACCATGTCCCCAAGCACCAGGTCCAACCTTTCCTTGAAACATTTCACTGCACTCCAGCCTTCGTACAGGTAGCCCATGCCGATGGCCGGCTGCAGTCATGGCTTGAAGGTGTTCCTGGAGAGCCCTTGGCAGGCACCAAGAAGCTCATCCACCAACTCCTCCACCACCTTATACGTGTCAGTCGTGTATGGTGCCAAACACTGGAGGCAATCGGCCTAAACTCTGCCCAGACCCCAGGTGTCATCAGAGTCACTATATTCTTTGACTTCCAACTCCTGCTCCTTCCCCTTTCTTGTGTAGCATCCTGACTCAGCTGCTCTGCACGCTGCTGCATGCGCTTGTGCGCACCCACATCCATACGGTCAGCCACCTACCGCAGCCAGTGCCATGGCCTGCAGGAGCTGCGTGCCACACTTACCGATGGCCAAGGCCACAGCGTGGCAACACTACCAGCTAGTGGCCCTGATGTCAGCCCCCCTCCCATCCCCCCCCCCGCCCCATTGTGACTCATCCTCTGTGCTGTCACAGGCCTCACAGCCACATCACAGCACTCCCTCTCGCCTCGCCTTGCACCTGCTCACATCAGTTACATCCAAACTGAACCACTGAACCTCCTCTGATGCAGTACTCCAGGTGGGGCCTCACAAGGGCAGAGTAGAGGGAGACAATCCCCTCCCTCGACCTGCTGGTCACATCTCTTTTGATGCAGCCTAGTATGCAGTTGGTTTTCTGGGCTGCAGTTGCACACTGCTGGCTCATGTTGAGCCTTTTGTCCACACGTCTCTCTCCACAGGGATGAATTCTTCTCCGCGTCTGTACTTCTGTCTGGGCTGGCCTCCTCAGCCTGGAGGCCATCTCTAAGCATGTGGTGGAAAAGAAGAAGGTGATTAGGAGTAGTCAGCATGAATTCACCAAGGAGACATAATGCTTAAGCAATCTGGTATCTTACTGTGATGGAGTGACTGTCTGGGTAGATGAGGGGAGAGCAGTGGATATTTTCTACCTTGACTTAAACAAGGCTTTTGACATTCTGTCCTACAACATCCTCATAGGTAAGCCAAGGATGTGTGTGTTAAATGAGTGGACAGTGAGGTGGATTGAGAACTGGCTGTATGTCAGAGCTTGGAGAGTTGTGCTCAGTGGCACAGACTTGCACCCTCAGCAAGTTTTCTAATGATACAAAACTGGGAAGAGTGGCTGATACACCAGAAGGTTGGTTGTGCTGCTGTTCAGAAGGACCTGGACATTCTGAAGAGTTGGGAGGACTGGAACCTCATGAAGTTCAACAAAAGCTAACGCAGAGGCTTGCAGCTAGGGAAGAATAACCCCAAGCACCATGTACCACTGCAGGCTGTGGGTTGACCTGCTGGAAAGCATCTCCAAGGAGAAGGACCCAGGAGTCCTGGTGGACAACAAATTAACCATGAGCCAACAATGTGCCCTTGTGGCCAAGAAGGCCAATGGTACCCTGGGGTGCATTAGGAAGAGTTGCCAGCAGGTTGAGAGAGGTTATATTCAGCCCCGGTGAGGCCACATCCGGAGTACTGGAACGGAATGTCCAGAGATGTTGTAGTCTCCATCTCTGGAGTGTTCAAAACCTAACTGGACATTATCCTGTGCAATGTGTTTTAGGAGACCTTACTTTAGCAGGTGGGTTGGACTAGATGATTTCCAGAGGTTCCTACCAACCTCAACCATTCTGTGATTCTGTGACTGATAAAACTCACCCCCCAATCTGGGTAAAATAAGCACTGTAAAACCAAGATTTGGAAATTTGGCAAAACACCCCAATATGTATGTAAGAAAGACACATTTTAAATCAATTAAAGCTGCATATTTATTTTAGTTTAGTGTGCTTATGTAAGGCAAAGGATTTAAGAAGATAATTTATATCTATATATTTTTCTTTTGATCCACGAGATTTAATGGATTCATTAAGCCACTTTATGGAATTAGAATAAATAACAAATAGAAATCACAATGTATTTCTCAAAGAAATGAAAGAAATGATTGAATTATCAAATCTTCTGTTTGTCTGTGTTTGTGCCTTAGGTGTCCTAGTAGAATATATGGTTGATTGGATTAAAATTTTTCATTAATGCAATTATTTATAAATACAGATTTATTGTTAAAGGATCATAATGATTTTTTCCTATAAAAGGTTAATTATTCAAATTAATTTTGTGACTGTTGAACTTTTATTAATATTTTAATTGATAGAATACATAATTATGTACTGTCCACAGACTACTATACATGAATCACATAAAGTTTTTATTAAAAAAATAAAATAAAATAGCACATAGCATAATTTTTTGAATGATTTTGAACTAATAGGGTATTTACATCTGTGGGGAAAGTGGAGAACTATATCCTAAATTTATATGCAAATAACAGAAAGAGAACAAGTATTAAACCACTTTACACATTCCCAATATAGCTTAAGGAAAAAGAGTTATTACTGTTTCTATATTTTGACATATGGCTTTCATGTTCAAGAGTCCTATCATAAATTTCCATCATATCTATTTCCAAAGAAAAAATCATACAATCACCCATATTCCTATAAAATTGAATACTCGTTATCTTCCTTGTTTCCTTCTTCTCAAGAGGCGTATTTCCTGTATTTCCTTTTTTCCTGTTTTTTTTTTTTTTCTTGTATGCAATTGAAATGGCAAAGAACACTTAGCCTAATCATAGTCACAGAATAAGAACTCTTGTTGTGTTTAGCTAATCACAGTTTCATTGCAAGAATAATAAAAATATAGACTGAAATATCTAAGTACAAATTAACTTTCTTTTTGACTGAGTCATTGAAATAATTTCAAGAACACTGCTAATTGCCCAGACATAGGACCTTTCTGGCAGATTTTCCCTGTCCCTTATGAACTGGGAAATTTCTCTATTCCTCTTCTAGCATTCGGACTAGCAGGTGAAACAGAAGACATGCCAAAGAAAAATGTGGTTTTATACTAGAATCTAGGCACCTTACAGCGGTAAGTAGCTGTTACTGCAAGATTTTTCTCCTGGCAAAGATAGGTTATAGCATGGTGATGATACAGAGTAAGCTCCGACTTTTCATTTTTTGCTTATTGAAAACTAACTGGTTTTAATTATCACGCTTACCTTTGTGTCACATAGGTCATTATCTTTTAAGCTAGGGGAAAAGAAAACACATCAAAACCAAATGTAAGTTACTGTATATAGTATACCAATATATCTCAAAACATTCCAGTATTTTGCAGTATTTCCTTGTGTGTTTATCTCATAACTGTCCTTTCATCAGAGTTTATATGCTGCGAGCTATAACTCCAAATTTTCTAATTTCTGTAAATTATAAATAATTCAGAAATAAAAAGCAGTTTCTGTTTATATGAAGTTCTGTCATATAACATGGATGTTTCAGTATCAGAAAACCTGAAGGTGTTCAGAAGACATAGAATTATTGATTACAACATGCAAGTAAATGAAATGATATAATTAACTGCTGATGAATTTAGCATTTTCTTATTTTACATACCTTGAAGAGCAGGTCAAAAGAAAGTTAGACATGTATGTTTTAAAATGCAGTGTAAAATTTCAATTTATTTTCAAATTAAAATTGTTAGCAATTCCTAATAAAACCACATAAAATATTACAATGGTCTATTATTTTTTAGATTTGATGCATTTATTTATTTATTTATTTTAAAACATATGTATAAAGAGAAGTAGTTATAGAAGTCTGCAACCAAATTTTCATTTCAGTCATGATTTTTCAGTTCCTTTGAGCTTATGTCCTCTTTGGATATGACTTCATAGTCATAGAAGGAAGTCATAGGAGGAAAAAGAAATTCAACAGAGCAAATTCATGGTGCTTGATATTCCAACCTTTACAGTATTATTGTTTGTATACTGAAAGTCTTCAAGTGACTAAGACACTCTCACCTGTAGCAAGTGCAAATTCTAAAACAGTCTTTGAATGAGGTGCCTTAAAACACTGAAAATACATTTTTCATGAATAGATAACTCAAGCAGAAACACCTGGAGCACTCTTTGATTTAACGAGTACAGTTAAAATGGCTTCTTGGCAAATATTCCTCAAATAGATCTTCAAATACCAAGTTTAAAGGTCAAACTGAAAAGTTCAGTTTGGCAAAGAAATGACACTGTCACAACCATAACTAAAACCTGTTCATGATGATGCAATTATTTAGAAAAAAAAAAAAAAAGTATGGATCTTATTAAAAATGAGAAAAAATATCCACAATACTTACAAAAATATGAATTTATTTTTATTCAATAGGGTTTGACTGTATGGTTTTGATATTTTAGATTAATTTATACTAGGTTTTTAGACTAATATTGCACAAATACTGACCTAGTACCTTTTGACACTGGCCATTGTAAATAAGGCAAGAACTAGTTGTAGATACTTACATCAACCAGTCACCCTTTAGTATAATTATAGAATTATGCATGAGTACAAAAAAAAAAAATCATTTGAAAGGAAAAAGTTGGAAAAATCATAGAATCACAGAATGGCTTGGGTTGGAAGCCATTCTTAAAAATCATCTAGTTCCAACCCCCTTACCATGGGCAGGGATACCTTCCACTAGACCAGGTTGCTCAAAGCCCCATCCAGCTTGGCCTTGAACACTTCCATGGAATGGGCGTCCACAACTTTGCTGAGCAACTAGTTCCAGTGCCTCACCACCCTCATAGTCAAGAATTTCTTCCTTATATGTAATCTAAACCGACCCCCTTTTAGTTTAAAGCCAATCCCCCTTGTCCTATCACTACACTCCCTGACAGAGTCCCTCCCCAGCTTTCCTGGAGGCCCCCTTTAGGTACTGGAAGGGCACTAGAAGGGCTCCCTGGAGCATTCTCTGCTCCAGGCTGAACAACCCCAACTCACTCAGCCGGTCTTCATAAAAGGTCTGATCATGTTTTTTGTTTGTTTTGTTTGTTTTGCTTTAATTTTGTATTTTTTAATGAGGGTATATGTAATGACATAGGTGGCATGCTCTAATGTTTGTTACAGATAGATCTCATTGTTGATATCCAATCCTGTAAATGCTTAATCATGCTGGCAATTCTTCTGTCACTGAGGACTGAGTTCTGTCATAAGTTTAGCCTTCCAATATCTAATCCAGACAATCTAACGTGAAGATATTTGACATAGTATTAACATAGAAAAATGACAAAGCTGGGATTCCTTTGACCACTGGTAACAGTGGTCTGAAACTGCTTGTACCATTAATATAAACTTTGTTTACTTTGTTTAGACACATCATAAATATATTTACTTATTTAAGTGATTACAGAGGTAGACTGACACAAAATGTGAGTTTAGTGACATAATGACCTTGAAGTCACTGATTTGGAGTGACAACTAAAAACAAGCAAACAAACAAACAAAATACAAATATATTCTAAAGGGGGTTTCTGCAGTCTCATCTAGTAAGTGAAAAATGTTTTTTAGTATATTTGATCCAAAAAGATCTGGATGCGTGGTATCCAATTAAATTAAAGTGGTCTATTTAAAAGATTAGAACATATTTGGGGAAGGAATTATATGGCTTCTCTGCCAAGGAATACTGGAAAGTTGGTGACTAGAACAAAATGTTTAAAGTAGAAAGATGTGACTTAAATTTTACTGAGAAAAGGATAAATGTTTTATTTGTATGTAATGTCAATGAATAGATATTTAGTGAGTCAGACTATTAATTTCCTTTATTTACCAAGAGATTGTGCATGCAGCTGAGGAAGTGACCCGCTATAATTGGTCACTACCTCAAGGGAACAAGGGATGATTCTTGTTAAACTGGAATGACATAAAACTGGATCATGACCAGTTGGAGCAGACTTTCCTTCTTCAATATGCCCATATTTCCCTGCTGAGAACCCTTCTGCCAGAACATGCTTCTGTCAAAGTTCTCAGTGTGCCTTGTCCATCACCATGATGAATCAGCATTTTATTCTGTAACATGTTTCTAATGAGAATTAGTTATTTAACTGCTTCCATCTTTAATGAAGAATGATACGCTGTACTGGGTCTGCCTGCGATGAATTTAACATTCCCTGCAGTGGCCCATATAGTGCTGTGATCTGCAATCATAGGTAGAACAGCCCTGGTATCACACCAGTGTTTTGTCTATTGCTGAGCAGTGCTGGCACAGCACCAAGACTCTCTCCAAAACAGCTCAGGCTTGGGGTGAGCAAGAGGTGGGGAGGGGACATCACCAGGGCAGCTTAACTGACCAAAGGGATATTCCATACCATATGAAGTCACACTCAACAATAAAAGGTGGGAAACTGGGGGCGGGGGGGCGCTGTCCTTATGAAGAGGTCTTCTTGTGTGTTGAGGCCCTACTTTCCAGGATGTGGCCTAACAATGCTCATTGATGGGAAGCAGAGAATAACTGCTTTTTTGTTGTTGTTGTTGTTATTTCTCTTTGTGTCAGCACAGCTTTTGCATGTTTTTACCTCTTTATTTTCCCTTTAATTAAATTATCCTTACCTCAACCCCTGAACCTTTTTCTTTCTTTGGGGGGGGGAGGGGCAACAGAGTGGTTGTGGTCAAGTTTAGGTGCTTGGCAGGGTAAAACCACCACATATGCATAACTATTTAAAGTCAAGTTAGAGTCTAACTAGTTTGTTTAAGGATTTTATATATATATATATGTATATATATATATATATATATGTAGGTTTTCTTTCATGTAGATACGTCACATATCTGCCTTAAAGAGAGACGTCAAGCCAGATTCTGAAAGGGATTGACTGTACATTTGTTATACATAAAATCTATTTATGTCAGCAGAAAAGTGTTATTCAAATATCAGGAGATAACAATCAAGTAATGGCCAGTACAAACATAAATTAAATATTATCCTTCACAACAAAAACGTGTAATTTGTAACTTCTTATAGGTTTTAAAGGTGTGTACCTTTCAAATTACATTAACTGAAAGGTACTGGAACAGGCTGCCCAGGAAAGTGGTTGAGTCACCATCCCTGGAGGTCTTCAAAAAACATGCAGATGTGGTGCTTAGGACATGGTTTAGTGGTCAACTTGGCAGTACTAGGTTAAAGGTTGGACTAGATGATCTTAGAGGTCTTTTCCGATCTAAATGATTCCATGATTCTGTGATTAATTTATCATTAGTTTCTGTTATGATTGTGCTAGATCAAATGAAAGTTATAACATGATCTCTTGCTTTGTTCCATTTTTATTGAGAAAGTTATGTAAAATCTTAAACTTTGGCACAAAGAGCTAGTGAGCATTCAGTTAGGCACCAGGAAGCTCTATTAAGTTCTGTAATTCTTTTTTTTTTTTTAAACTAAATTTCTCTTCCCAAATTAAAAAATATTTTTTGTGTTATTGTTTCCTTCACTCCTTCAAAATTGTTTAGATGTGTTTGATATTGCAGTTCCCAATGCTGTACGTGCTTTGCCTATTTTGACTTCATCAGACTAATTTCTTATATTTTATTTGCTCTTTCCTTTACTTGTTCCTTTTAATAAGCAATGTTTTTGTTTGGTAGTTTTGTTTTTGTTTTGTTGTTGTTGTTGTTTTTTCCCCAAAACTTAATTTAATTCCATAGATGATGGAAATTAACCACCTGACCAAAAGATCTTGCCTTTGTAATAATTTCTGGCAAAGGATAAATGGAGAGATTTTAATTGGATATTTTCCTTCTTCTCTTCTAAGACACAGCATTCCAGCCCACTGTCTATTGTATGTCATCTGAAAGCTCCACATCTCAATAATCCCTTAAATGCATTCTTAATGTCACTGAGGGATTGTGGGTTTGGTGGTGCAAGAACTGACATTTAATCCAAGGTTTATTTCCTGAGCGGGAAGGGTAGGGAGTAGATAACAAATTCTACTCTAAGATTTCTGTTCTAACCCATACTGTCCCAAATGCACACACAAACTACACACTGTAATCACCTCCCCAGCTGCTCTGGTCGAGATTGGACCCACACTATGGATCCAGAGGAACAGGAAACTCACTCTGACAACTCAGGATGACTAAGACCCAGTCACAACATACATTTCCACCCTGCACTTTGTCTTTAAAATGGACTTCAAAATCCACCCCCCCAGGTGGCCATTGTCTTCACTATTTATTGGTTCCTGAATTAATCTGGTCTCCTTTTCCAAATGTGCAACAAGAGTGTGAAGCTGACAAGTTAAATAACAAAGTTAACTTTTGCTTCTCTGTTTGCAGTCAGATGCTGGATTAACATAGTCAGAGCTAGGCAGTTGTCCAGGTCTCATTTGCCTCACTATGTCCAGATATGCATCACCCCATGGTACTTAACTACTACATTATTTCCTTATTCTACCTCACTGGTGTTTCCTAATTTCTCAGCCTTCTTCCACTGTATCATTTAGGCCTCTGATGGACAAAGAAAAAAAGAAAAAGTGTATACATCAACAACAGTCCAAGTCTATTTCTGTCCTAGAAAACCTCCCATCCATAGGTTTGAAGAACCCTATGCAGAGACATATCTTCTACTATATGACTTTTCCAGTTCTCAATTTGTATAAATGTATTTGATTTTCATTTTGACTGGCTTCGCAACCTCTTCTGATTCTCATTTGCAAATATTTGTCACAGAGAATGTTTATTCATCTGAGTGTTCAGATAAATGCCAAACATGTAGCTGGAATTCATTTAATTGCATACATGCATTTCAGGTATAAAATTGTATTGAATTACACAACTGGAACATCAGCTCTTAAATATTGAACTCCAAGGAGGGATAGTTAACTAGCAAGCCACAGGGCTTACTAGTTTTGTGTTTTGTTTTGTTTTGTTTTGTTCTTTCACACAAAACACCTGTCAAGTAAAGGCAAATATTTTCATATTTGAAAGCAATAGCTTCATACCAGAATTTCTGGCAACAAAATAGGAACAAATTAAATAATGTGACTGTATATGTGTTTTGTTGTTGTTTGTTTTTCAGATGAACCTCTAACCTAACGATACTGGTTTCAAGAACAGTAATCAGAGATCCCAATTGTAGATCTAAATAAATAAATATTTATGATTGCATTTTGCTCCGCATAATCTATATTTTATTTTCTAGTATATTTTTTCTGTCTATTTAAAAATAAATTTAGTAAATGAACGAAATCACAGATGTAAACATGTATCTGCAACTAAGATTTTGAAAATTTCAGAACATCAAAAATGCAACAGAATGAAATAGCAACTGAAAAAATCAATCAACTTGGCAACTCTGTCGTTATCCTCTGCTTCCTTCAGGAAAAAAAAAAAAAAAAAACTTTTTTTTTTTTTAAAGACTCATTATTTTGGTAATCTGAAAACTCACAGAATAGATTAATTAATTGGACTCTGTATTGGGTTTATGTGGCAAGGGTTTCTTAGGAAGGGGCTGCTGGGGTGGCTTCTGTGAGAAGAGTCCCCTGTTAGATAAGAGCCGGTTCCAGTCGGCTGCAAAGGGGACGACAGCAACTGAGAGAGAGAAGAGAGAAAATGTAAAAGAAACAGCCCTGCAGACCCCCAGGTCAGTGCAGAAGGAGGGCAGGAGGTGCTCCAGGCACCAGAGCAGAAGTTCCCCGGCGGCCTGTGGAGAGGCCCCTGGTGGAGCAGGCTGTCCCCCTGCAGCCCATAGGTCCCACATGGAGCAGATCTCCATGCTGCAGTCCGTGGAGGAGCCCCTGGTGGAGCAGGTGGATGTGGCCTGGAGGAGGCTGTGGCCCATGGAGAGCCCCCACAGGAGCAGGCCCCAGGCCGGAGCTGCAGCCCGTGGAGAGGAGCCCACACAGGAGCAGGGGGCTTGGGGGGAGCTGTCGCCCGTGAGGGACCCGTGCTGGAGCAGTTTGCTCCTGGGGGATGGACCCCGTGGTACAGAGCCATGTGGGAGCAGTTCCTGAAGAGCTGCTGCCTGTGGGAAGCCCAAGCAGGATCAGTTTGGGAAGGACGGCATGTGGGAGGGACCCCACATGGAGCAGGGGCAGAGAGTGATCGTGAACGAGCAGCGGAGATGACTGACTGCAGCCCCCATACCCCTTTCCCCTGTGCTGCTCAAGGGGAGGAGGTAGAATTGGGTGGGTGGGTGGGTGAGGGAGAAGGTGCATTTAGTTTGCTTTTAGTTTCTCACTGCTCTAGTATTTCAGTAATAGGCAATAAATTATATTAATCTCTGAATGCTGAGTCTGTTTTGCCCATGATAGTAATTGGCGAATGATCTCCCTGTTCTTATCTCAGCCCTTGAGGCCTATTAATCATATTTTTTCTCCCTTTCCCTTTGAGGAGGGGGAGTGAGAGAGCAGATGTGGTGGAGTTTAGCTGCCCAGAAGGGTAAAAATACCACAGACGTCAAACAAATAATGGTGATGAAAAATATTTTCAGAATTCATAAATCATAGAATCATTCAAGTTTGAAGGGACCCCAGGAGCTGTCTAAAGTAAAATCTCCTGCTGAAAGCATGGTTGACACTGAATTCAAACCCATCGCTCAGGGCTTTCTTTAGCACTTTTACTTCAATGAACAATCAAAGGACTGGGATAGATAGAGCTTCATAAGCTAAAGAAATTACTCAAAATATTTATGTATTTTTCTTAACATGTAAATACATTTCCTAAGAATTATTGATGAATACTCTCCAAAAAATAGTCCATTTCAAAACATAGAATCATAGAATGTTTTGGTTTGGAAGGGACCTTAAAGATCATCTAGTTCCAAGCCCCCTGCCATGGGCAGGGACACCTCCCACTAGACCAGGTTGCTCAAAGTCTTATCCAACCTATTGAACAAACACGTGTCTGTTTTTTCCGGGGAGACATTAGTGGTATATAAGTGAATTCTCCAGTAAAACTCTAAGAAGGGAAATGGAGAGGTCATAAAGAATGACCACTATCTCAGACAGCATAAAAATGATTGAAGGATAACATAAATCCTTAAATATAAATATAAATTATACAGAGTAATACAAACACATGATAACAGCTATTCTGTGTCTATCTTTACTGCTGTCATGTAGTCTGCTGCTCTTGTGTATGCAGTACCCTTTTTCTCATTCGCATATGTTGCTGTGTGCTGCATTCCTTTAATGAGATATATTTCGGTATATTACTCCTTAATAGCATGATGTGACAAGTAGTTGACTATGCTTTTACAAAGATGGAGAAATCAAAGACTATTCACTGGCTTAAGACAAATGTCTTACTTAAAGGAAACATTTTATGGTACTGTAAGGATTTTTCTTTCGTTTTTTTTTTTTTTTTTTTTTTTTTTAAATTGTACATTAAATCTTACAGACAAATCACACAGTCTCATTTGCACTGTGCAAGATAAATGTCTTCTGCTCTGCATTAAATAGCCAGCATCCTACTGTTTTCATCTGTTTCTGTTAAAAGAACAGGTGCAAAAAATTTGTATACCAATAAGGTTCCCTTGATACCTTCAGTCTGAATGTATGAATTGATAGCAGCTTTCCTGAGTCACAAACAGCTTTTTGTTGAATATATTTTGTCAGGGTACTAGCATCTTGTCATGTAGCTATGTCATGTCTTCTTATATTGTACAATATGATCTTATAGAAAAACAAAACAAAAAACATTCTCAGATGAAATCCTACCTTCTTTCTGAAACCAACAAATGATAAAAGCCAGTTCACAGCATTGGACCCTGAACACACCATGTCCTCCGGGTGCTTGTTGGCCTGTGTTCAAGGATTCTTTACACACAACAATCAGATGACTGTGTGAAGGGCTGGATGAGAAATTGCTGCAGGAAACCTGTCTGTGACCTGTGACCTTTGCATGGGAGCAGCATTTCTATGCAGGTGCTCACAGTGAGTCATTGCAAGAGTTAGGCTGCAGCATTGCTACACTGATCCTGGACCTGGTGCACTGGCAGAACTTCCCATGTGGCCTCAAGACTGCCTGGTCACTGAGGACTTGCCTACTTATCAGGCACCCTGGTCACCATCCACATCCTATCCCTGCTCTGCGGGCTGGGTACCATGGGATTGTGCCCCTTGGCAAGTTAGTGCCTTGCCAGCCACCTCAACATAAGCTCGGGGCTGCCCTTGCAGGTAGCCCAACCTCATCACTCCCTGACATCTAAGATCATTTGCAGGGTCTGTCTTTAAAACTGAAAAAATAATGTTCCCAAGGTTTTGGTCTGTGCTTTAATATCAAAGTTGAAGATTAGAATTGATAAATAGCATAACGATTTTACATTTCCATGGGACAGAAATCCGTACTAATAATATCATTTTTAACTTATGGGAAAAGTACTTTTATAATTAGAAAACACTGATGCAGAACCATTCAACTAATATCCCAAAATAACTTTATCTTGCTACATTAAGTAAGCCAAGTTTGCTCACTGAATAATGAAGAACAAAGAAGATTGAGAATGATATGCTGGGTCTTAGTCCTATGGAGACATACTTTTATAGTTTACTTAAATTGGTCCGTTAGTTATAAAGGGCATATGTGATACTAAGGAAGAATGAAGGAAAAGTCATCTGTAATATTGGCATTCTATATCTCTGAAAAATGCCTCATTATGTATCAGAAGTTCATCCATTACATTAATAGCTAGGCACTGTGTTAATGTTAAACAACAGATAATAAAGTTAGATTTTCTTTTGAAATTACTGTCTCAAGAGAAAAAAATAAAATAAAAAAAAATTAATGCACCAGCCATTCTGTTCGCTGGATTCTGAATGATAAATATTTTTAATTGTTTTAAAAGCTTCTAGAAGTTCCCAAATTAAAGAGAGAAAGAAAAATGGGAACAGAAAAAGCACATTAGATAGACAATAGAAAATCCTTTTGCACTGATAATTTAAAGC
Source organism: Cygnus olor (assembly GCF_009769625.2). NCBI lineage: Eukaryota > Metazoa > Chordata > Aves > Anseriformes > Anatidae > Cygnus > Cygnus olor. Next base: position 162,311,565 of record NC_049169.1, on the reverse strand, counting down.
ATAAATAAGATGGTTCAAATAATAAGTTCTGATACTGAACATGAACAACAACAACAACAACAACAACAAAAGTACTGGAAGCATATCTAGTGAAAATCAATAGGATTTATGATAAATCTGACCAATCTAGTGGCCTACTATGATGGAGTAACTACGTTAGTGGACAAGGGAAGAGCAACTGATGTCATCTACCTGGACTTCTGTAAGGCCTTTGACATGGTCCCACACAACATACTTGGAAAGACACAGATTTATGGATTTGATGGCTAAGAACGGTCTGGATGGGTGCAACCAGAGAGCTGCAGTCAATGGCTCAGAATTCAGGTAGGAGACCAGTGATGAATGCTGTCCCTCAGGGGTCAGTATTGGTGCAGGTACTGTTTAATACCATTACTAATGACATAGTGGGATGGAGTGTACCCTCCACAAGTTTGGGGGTGACACCAAGCTGAGTAGCTTCTATTGTGTCAACACCAGTTCACACAATAGAAGGAAGGGATGCCACCCAGAGGGACCCTGAAAGCCTATATAGAATCCTAGAATGGCTTGGGTTAGCAGAGACTTTAAAGGTCATCTAACTCCAACCCCCCTGACATGGGCAGGGATGCCACCCACTTGGTCAGGTTGGCTAAGGCCCTGTCCAGCCTGGCCTTGAACACCTTCAGGGATGGGGCATCCACAACTTCTCTGGCCAGCCTGGTGCAGTGCCTCACTACCCTTACAGGAAAGAATTTCCTCCCAATGTCTAATCTAAATCTATCCTCTTTTAATTTAAGACCATTCCCCCTTGTCCTATCATTACGTACCAGAGTAAACAGTCCTACTCCATCCTTTATATAAGACCCCTTAAAAGATTGAAAGGCCTCAATGCGGTCTCCCCAGAGCCTTCTCTTCTCCAAGCTGAACATCCCCAGCTCTCTCAGTCTTTCCTCATAGGAGAGGTGCTTCAGTCCTCTGATCATCTTTGTAACCCTCCTCTGGACTCACTCTAACAGGTCTACATCTTGTGCTGGGGACCCCAAACCTGGATGCAGTACTCCAGATGGGGCCTCAGAAGGGCAGAGTAGAGGGGGACAATGCCCTCCCTTGACCTGCTGGTCACACCTCTTTTGATGCAGCCCAGGACGCAGTTGGCCTTCTGGGCTGCAAGTGCACACTGCTTGCTCATGTTGAGCCTTTAGAAGGGAAGAACGCAAAACAACACAGGAAAACAAGCTCCAGTTCAATCTACTCATAGTCGAAACCTTGGGGGTGGGGGAAGAAAGAAAAAAAAAAAAAGGAAGACTGGTTTAAAGCAGCCTCCTGTGCGCTACATTCTGTACAAATAGCCAAGGCTGCCCCGTCCCAGGTGCAGAGTCCGGCACCTCCTCTTGTTGAACTTCATAGAATCATAGAATCACTAAGGTTGAAAAAGACCTTCAAGATCATCTGGTCCAACCATGACCCTACTACCAATGTCACCCACTGGACCGTGTCCCTAAGCACCAGGTCCTGACTCAGCTGCTCTGCATGCTGCTGCATGCGCTTGTGAGCACCCACATCCATATGGTCAGCCCCCTACCGCAGCCTCTGGGCGATGCAAGGAAGATCATCAGTGCCATGGCCTGCAGGAGCTGCGTGCCTCACTCACCGATGGCCAAGGCCACAAGTGTGGCAACACTACCAGCTGGTGGCCCTGATGTCAGCCCCCCACCTCCCCCCATTGTGACTCGTCCTCTGTGCTGTCACAGGCCCCACAGCCACATCACAGCACTCCCTCTCGCCTCGCACCTGCTCACACCACTTACATCCAAACTGAACCTCCTCTGATGCACTTTCTTGCTAATACCTTGGGTCCTGTCACTGTCCCCAGACAGCAGAGCTCATTTTCTGCCCCTCTGCTCCCCTTGCGAGGAAGCCACAGGCCGCCATGAGGCTTGTCCTCAGCCTGCTCTGCTCTGGGCTGAACAAACCAAGGGACCTCAGCCCCACCTCCTACATCTTCCGCTCTAGACTCTTCACCATCTTTGTAGCCGTCCTTTGGACACTCTGATAGTTTTATATCTTTCTTATACTGTGGTGCCCAAAACTGCTAATAGTACTCAAGGTAAGGCTGCACCAGTACGGAGTAGAGAGGGACAATTGCTTTTCTCGAGAGACTAACAGTGTCATGCTTGAGACACCCCAGGTTATAGCTGGGCCTTTTGGCTGCCAGGGCACGCCGGTGACTCATATTCAACTTGCCATCAGCCAGAATCATGTCCTGCAATTCTGCTTTCTAGCTTCTCATCCCTTTGTCTGTACATATGTCTAGGATTGCCCCATATCAGAGGAAGAATTTGGCACTTGCTCTTGTTGAACTTCATGCACTCGGTTATTGCCCAGCCCTCTAATTTGTCAAGATCTCTCTACAAGGCCTCCCAACCTTTGAAGGTGTTACTGCTTCTCCCCGTTTAGTGTTGTCTGCAAACTTACTATGTACACTTTCAAGTCCTGCATCCAAGTCCTTAATGTCCAAGTTCTTAATGAAAACATTAAGGAGAACTCGCCCTAAAATGGGGCCTCTTGGAACCCCAGTAGTGACTGTCCCCAAGTCTGATGTAACCGCATTTATTATAACCCTCTGAGTCCAACCTATTAGCCAATTGTTCACCCCTCATATTATTTATTTGTCTAGCTGTATGCTGGACATTTTGTCCAGAAGGATACTATATTTGAGAAATATTTGCCCATTCCTGGAAGTATTCAAGGTCATTCATGCCCCATCCCTGGAAGTGATCATGGTCAGGTTGGACAAGGCTTTGGGCAACTTTATCTAGGGAAATATGTCCCTGCCCATGGCAGGGGGTTTGGACTAGATGATCATTAAAGGTCCCATCTAACCCAACCCATTCTATGATTCTATGACTCTGTGATTCTATGATTATATAAATAGCTCTTGTTGCACTAACCTAGTGTCATTTTTCATTGGATTAACAATGCAATTAATAAAACCAACAATAAAGTTCTGTCAAACATTATAATCATTTCCACACACGCAAAAAAATGACTTAATGAAAATAAATAGAACTTAAAATCATCACAGTACAATCAATACATTGTATACATTAAAATATTAAAGATAATAGGGCAGACTCCAAAAAAACTGCCAGAAAATAAATAGCCAGTGTAATTTCTTCTATGCAACAACTTCTTAATATCTAGCTACAGAATTATCTTTAATCTATGATTAAAGAGAACATTTAGTTTGCAGATTAAACAAGTATCGAATGGACAATTTATAGTGAAAGCATCTTGCCAATCCAGAACATCCTATCTCAGTTTGATACACTGGAATATATGTCAATACAGCCCATATAATTGCAATCTTCCAAAAATACAGAATCTAAGACACATATAAATGTCGGATACTGCTGTGAGAAACAGCTTCAAAAATCTCACTGGTACAACAGTTCATTGGAAATCAGTGGAGCCACCAGTGAAAGCAAAGGTGATCTGACCATTTTGACCTGATAAGCAGATGATATTACACAAATAATATTGTTTTGGATTTCTTACTAACATCATTTTGAACAATGGGAATTTGAGTTTTTTATATTATTTCCATATCTGACTTCAGGGATAAAGCACTGGGAGTTGAAAATATACCAATATACAACTGAAAATGCTACCTCTACAATAAATTTGCCCCCCCCCCCCCCCCCCCCCATACCTTTCCTTTGGCAGTCTATGTTAATACAGCACTTTGTATTATGTATCACTGCATATTTCACACTGACTTCCCCTGTGTTCCACCAACAAACAATACAATTATGGAGATAAACAACAGCAGAGAAAGAGAAAATTTTGGAGGCACCTTAACAGAAAAATTCATTCTACCAAAATCTGAAATGAACTGGAAATTCACAGAGGTAGAAAGGTACTGGTTCCAGATAATCAGAGCTGCAGAAATATTTCCTTTTGTGTTAACCACATCAATATTTTATGGAGAAACAGAAAGGAAACTAGTGGTTGATGAACAGGAGATAAAAAATCACCTATATGGCTACTCTGGCACACTAAAGTTTTATTTGTGTTTGTGGTATATAAAGTCTTTTCACAGCATCGCTCATGTTGGAACTTGATGTAGAATTGCAAACAGAAGAAAACCAGTATTACTAACTTCCCGGGATTTCTAATGAAAGCTGAAGGATTATGAAGAAAAAACTGCTAAACTGAAAGTTAAGCATGTTAGGGCGTGTTAGGGCAGGTTGTGCAAACTGACGTCACGTGGCTAATACCAAGTGTCCATTTACTACTTTGGAGAAGGCTGGGAGCATGTCTTCTGGCAGCAGGAGGATGGCTGCTTCTTCTTCCACAGACCTGCAACCACAGGTTCTGCGTCTTAGTGCTACAAACACACAGGAGAAAGCTCTGCCAGGGGAGGCACCATGGTGGGCCACGCCTGAACTTTTCATCTGCACTGGGGGGAAGTGGTGGATGATAGTTATGGGAGACTCCCAACTGCTGTGGTGGAGGAAAGCACCTGCCAACCTGACTTGTTGTCTGAGGAGATTTATTCCTTTCTCGGGATTCTAGTCATGGATGCTGTGGATAGATTGTTGAGGCTTGTCCAGCCCTTAGACTGTTTACCCATGCCGCTTCACAGGCACCAATGAAACTGCCAGGAGAGATTAAAAAGTCTCATTTAAATTGAAAGAATCATGAGCACTGGGGCCTAGGTGGTGTTATCCCAACCCTGCCAGTGAAAGGGTGAAATAGTAGGCAGATAATATAATAATAATAATATATATATATATAATATATAATATAATATAATAATATAGATATATATAGATAATATAATAATAATATAGCAGAATTACCAGTGTTCATAGAAGTAAATTGCAAATACTCAGGTATAGGAACATAGACACTTTTGAAAAGCTGAAGTGAGTTCCTACTCTGAGTAGTGCTTGTCATGATGATGATAGGTCAGTAAGCAATATAACTATAATGTCTATCACTTGGGCAAGAAAAAAAAACTGGCTTTTAAGTTAATAAAGAAACTTTTGAAGTTCCTTAATTTACTAAATGGTCTTAAAAAATCTAATGGGATTGTTGCTGCTTTGAGAATAATCTCAACAGTGGGGAGGCACATAATATCAGGTAGATAATTTACATGCCTGTTTATATTTTCTTTCAGCCCCTGTGCTTTATCATAGTTGCTTCTTTCTATCTGCCACATTAACTAGGGGATTTTTTAAAGCCATATTATGGCACATTTTTTGATAACATAGCATGTTGCATTCATCTCTTTAGAACCACTTCTTGAATTATTCACGTGGTTTGACAGCATATATTCCATCATCAGTTTACATGAAATATTTGACAGAAAACATACACTAATGATTTTATTTTTAGGAAAAAAAAAATAAAAATTTCCCTCCATGTCAAGCTGTGGAATTCTGTCATTATACAATGGTAAAAAACAAAACAAAACAAAACAAAACAAATTCCTTCCTTTTCATCTATTCTAGGAATATGCAATGAAAGACAATGGAATAAAAGGGTAATGCACCTTCTCTTTTGAAAACTGTGAGTTGATAGTTGTCCCAGTTTTGGCTGGGATAGACTTAGTTTTCTTCATAGTAGCTGTTATTCTGTGATGATTTATGATAAATAGATCTCGCCACAGAAAGCCAGTGTCATTTTAAAATAGATTCACAATACAATTAAGAAAAGCAACATTGCTAATAAATTATTTTATTTTATTTTATTTTATTTTATTTTATTTTATTTTATTTTTGTCTGTAAAAATTTAGACAAATGAAATTACAAATTTTAAAAGTAACTGATAACTTTATCATCACTGACTGGAAGAGGAGAAACATAATGGCTGTTTTTAAAAAGGGAACAAGGAAAACCCAGGGAATCAGAGGCCAGTCAGTCCACCACTGGGCCAGGCAAGATCATGGGCTCATCATCCTGAAAATTATGTTAAGACACATGGAAAATAAGGAGGTGATTGGTGGCAGCCAGTGTGGCTTCACTGAGGACAAATCATGACTGACAAGTCATGGGAAAGTCAGGGAACTTTTCTCACAGAGGAACTTGAACTCTGCCAGATGGTAAAGGAAGGGCATTGTCTTTCCAAATATATATATATATGTTAAAAAAAAAAGTATGTTATATCTGTTAAAATACTAGATAAGAGTATAAGTCATCAGTAAACTCAAGAAAAAAAAATCCTGTTTTTATTATCTTGAAAACAAAGTTAAACAGAATTCTATATATCAAAATAAATAAATAAATAAATAAAAACATCTCTTAACACTAATTCAGAAAAAAAGAGCCTTAGAAACCTGAACTGGAGAAAAGGTTTACCGGTTGCCTAAGCAAGTGAAAGTACTTGCTGAAAATATAAACTTTTCTTTCATTCAGTGGAAAATTCTCTATATAGAATTGAATTTCCTATTTTAATTCCTCCCTGTAATACTTCCTAAACTTTTTAAAACAAAACAAAACAAACAAACAAAATTAATGGAATTTTGGATTTCAGTAAAGCTTTGGCTACAGTTTCGCATAGGATCCTACTCGACAAAATGTCCAACATACCGCTAGATAAAAACATCATACAATGGGTGAACAATTGGCTGAGGGATAGGGCTTAAACGGTTATGGTAAATGGAGTTACATCAGGCTGGTGGCCAGTCATCAGTTGGGTTCCCCAGAGCTCCATTTTAGGGCCAGTTTTGTTCAATGTTTTTATAAATGATTTGGGTAAGACTAGAAGGTGTTTTGAGTAAATTTGCTGATGATAACTAAACTGGGAGGAGTTGTTGACGCTGTTGAGGGTGGAAAGCCTTGCAGAGAGATCTGGACAAATTGGAGAGCTGGGCAACCATCAACCACATGAAGTTTAACAAGAGCAAGTGCCAGGTCCTACACCTGGGAAAGGACAACTCGACTATACATACAGGCTGGGCAACAAGACACTGGAGAGCAGCCGTGCAGAGAGGGATCTGGGGGTTTTGGTTGATAGCAAGTTGAATACGAGCCAGCATTGTGCCCCCTGGCAGCCAGGAGGGCCAACTGTATCCTGGGGTGCATCAAGCACAGCATTGCTAGTTGGTCGAGGAAAGGGATTGTCCTGCTCTTTGCACTGGTGCGGCCACACCTCAAGTACTGTGTTCGGAGTTTAAGAAGTGTATGGACTATGCTCCTAGTCATATGGTCTGAATTTTTGGGTAGACCTGTGTGGAGCCAGGAGTTGGACTCAATAATCCTTGTGGGTTCCTTCCGACTTGGGATATTCTATGATTCTATGATATGTGCCACTTTCTGATTTTTTTTTTTTTCTGAACTTACTGTAATAGCTTTAGTAGCACTAGCTATTATACTAAACAACTCTGCTTAGAAACTTTTTTTTTCTATTATTTACTGGTTTCTTTTTCAGTGTTCTTGTGGAAGAATTTAAAAAGAATGCCTGCCAACATAAAAGCCTTTATTACTTTGTACAAAAAACACGCTTTCCCCAGTGTACAAGATGACAGCTGCTGTTGAACTGGGACACAAGTTATTAATGATCTTAGAACAGTTATGACTAATCTGTGTGCACTCAAGGAGAATCTGGAACCATGTAGGAAAGGCAGCTTCTAAATATTCTCAGCCTCCTAAAGGTTGTTTTTTGAAAACAGTTTTTTGAGTATAAGTGTACACAACAATAGGTGCTTCCAGGAAAAGGCTTTGTCAGAGCCTATTGAGGGGAAAGGAAAGCCTATCTGGTAACAGAATTTCTACCTAGGCAACTTCTCAAATGCAGGTAGCCTTGAGATGTAAGTTAGTAATTATTTTGATTTTCTCTCTTTTTGTCTGAAAGTTGAGGAGGTTAAGAAAGACAGGATAGAGCTTTGAACTCTCTTTTCATTTTCCTGTTCTGTGTTCTCCCTCAGTTTATTTGCTTCTCATGCCAATCTAAGTCAAGGACAAGTTTTCAAAGAAAGGGCAAGCTGTGCATCACCCTTCTGCAATCAAACCTAAAATATTCATTCTTTACTACACACGAACTCTTTATACTGCTTATACAGAATGGCTGTGTGGGAGTTGGCTAAGAATGTAGAGGAACTTAGAAAATTATGATAAAATGTTTTCCTTTCCCCCACATTAAATGCAAGAGTATACATGTACACTATACTCTGTTCTTACACAACAAAGAGTACAAACTTCTGCTATACAAATCTGCTATACATGCTATGTATCATGCATTCAGTATATTCACACACAACATACTTTGACATGTAAGCCCTGAGTACTTGGAAACAAATCAGATTAAAAAATAAATATTTAGTATTTAATATTTAAGACTATTTAATATTTGAGATTTCAAATCTATTATAAAGCAATTTCCCCAAACCATATGTTGTATAAGAGCAGTACTGTACACTAGCTGTGCTAAGAGATACAAAAAATAACTGGTAACAATAAGTAAAAATAGTAGAACAGTGTTATTAGATGTTAATGGTCCAGAGAAAAGCCTATTTGAGCTCTCTCAGGATCGCAACAGGCTGATATCTCTGTGGTGGAGTAGCTTTTTCCTAATCCCAGCTATGGGATTCAAGCTTAACTAATTACGTCAGTAATTAAAGCAAGTTCAAGCTTAACTAATTACGTCAGTCCTCCATTGTCAGTGGTCAACCCGCGTAACGGGTGAGTACGAACAGGCACTCCTTGATCGCATCTCTGACCCTGCAGCCTGGACTGTAGCCCAGCCCGGGGAGTGACAGAACTTTGGATTCTCGAAGTTACCTGAATGGTGAGGTTGGTGGAGGATATCAAAATTGCCTTATCTGAACCATGGCCAGGATGGAAATGTACTGACTAACAGTCAGTCGTCTTGCAGTCCTATAAATAGTGGTCCTAAGCAAAGAGCCCCTTGAGCTCTCCGTAGACCACAGTGGGCAGCACCCTTGATCTCCCCCTGAGCTGGGATGCCTCTTAAGGTACCCCTGAGGGGAAATACACCTCAGGGCTGACTCCTCGAAGAACAAGCTCATCCACAGACAAACACTGAAGCAGGGTGAGTAATTCACTCTAGGGAGTATTTTGGAAGCATGCATAACTGGATTTAGAAATCTCCCAGGACCTGCAGAAAGTCTCTGGTGAACCTTGCTATTCTCAAACCTTTAACTAAGTCACTGTTCCTATTATAGCAAATCCTGTTGAAATCATTGTGTTAAGTTGGCTGATGATTTAATGCTGATTAAGTACTGTTAAAAATCATGCAACCTAACCTTGTTATTTACCTTAAAAGTACAAAAGAAATCCTGAATTGCTGCTAACTCAAAGTTGTGTAAAATCAATTCGCAACAACTCTGCACTGGCATGGCCTCCCCCCAAATACTGTGGTGCAGTTTGGGCACCGCAGTATAAGAAAGAGATAAAACTATCAGAGAGTGTCCAAGGGAGGGCTACAAAGATGGTGAAGGGTCTGGAGGGGAAGATGGAGGAGGTGAGGATGAGGTTCCTTGGTTTATTCAGCCCAGAGCAGAGCAGGCTGAGGACAAGCCTCATGGCGGCCTGCAGCTTCCTCACAAGGGGAGCAGAGGGGCAGAAAATGAGCTCTGCTGTCTGGGGACAGTGACAGGACCCAAGGTATTAGCAAGAAAGAGCATCAGAGGAGGTTCAGTTTGGATGTAAGTGGTGTGAACAGGTGCGAGGCGAGGCGAGAGGGAGTGCTGTGATGTGGCTGTGAGGCCTGTGACAGCACAGAGGATGAGTCACAATGGGGCGGGGGGGGGCTGACATCAGGGCCACTAGTTGGTAGTGTTGCCACACTTGTGGCCTTGGCCATCGATGAGTGTGGCACGCAGCTCCTGCAGGCCATGGCACTGATGATCTCCCTTGCATCGCCCAGAGGCTGCGGTAGGGGGCTGACCATATGGATGTGGATGTGCATGAGCGCATGCAGCAGCATGTAGAGCAGCTGAGTAAGGACTTGGCTCGGCTGCTGCATGAGGTGGAGCAGAAGAGCCGGGAGCAGAGCTGTGTGGCCCCGGGAGCCCTGCTTTTCACTGTCTTGCAGCAGTGGCAGCTGTGGGCCTTTGCTGGGCTCCTCGTCTTGCTCTTTGGGCTCTGCTGGTGGCTCAGGAAAAGGAGCCATGAGCCGGGCAGCAGGAGCAAGCAGGGAAGCTCCACAAGGAAGGGGAAGGAGCAGGAGGAAGAAGAGGTCAAAGAACATAGCGACTTTGATGACACCTGGTATCTGGGCAGAGTTTGGGATGATTGCCTTCAGTGGCCAGTGACATACATGGCTGACAAGTGCAAGGTGGTGGAGGAGCTGGTGGATGAGCTTGGTGCCTGCCAAGGGCTCTCCAGGAACACCTTCAGCCATGGCTGCAGCCGGCCATCAGTGTGGGCTACCTCTATGAAGGCTGGAGTGCAGTGAAATGTTTTAGTGGTTTAGTGGTTTAGTGGGTAACATTGGTAGTAGGGTGATAGTTCATAGGGCAGTAGGTCATGGTCTCACTAGACCATGTCCCTAAGCACCAGGTCCAACCTTTCCTTGAACACCCCCAGGGACGGTGATGCCACCACTTCCCTGGGCATCCCATTCCAATGCCTGACTACTATTTTTGAGAAGAAATTTCTCCTAATTTCTAACCTAAACTTCCCCTGGTGTAACTTGAGGCCATTCCCTCTTGTCTTATCACTAGTTACCTGTGAGAAGAGGCCAACCTCCAGCTCCCCACAACTTCCTTTCAGGTAGTTGTAGAGAGCAATGAGGTCTCCCCTGAGCCTCCGCTCTGTGCTTGTGACAGGAAGTCATCTTTCAAATGCTTTACTAATTTCCTAGACTTGCTTATTGAGGCTGGATATTCCCAGTCTCTGTATGAGAAGTTGAAGTTTCCCATAAGAACGTGGGCAAGTGATCCAGAGATTTCCTGTAACTGTCTATAGAATAGCTTATCCATGCTATCACCCTGTGGGGGGCCTGTCAATAGTAGACACCCATGAAGACATCTGCTTTCCTATCTGTCCCCTTAATCCTCCCCTAGATGTTCTCTACCATGTCATCCCTAATGGCAGGGATAATTAGTGATAATTTTGTACTAAATCTAATATATCATTACCTTCTAAATATATATATATATATTATGCAGTGTTAGATATGTTCAAATAGGAGCAGAATGTTGTACTACTCTGGAAATTAAAACAAAAAAAAAAATCATTCTGAAAATGATCCTTTAGAGAATGCTGAAATCAAATCCAAGATGCAGAAACTAGACTAGAACTTTGTTTCAGATTACAAGACACTGACATAATTCATTTTGGACATTTTAAATGAATTTTGCTTTTTAAACTGTATACTGTGACTTGTATGGGTATGTCTGTGAGAAGGATTGGGGGATGGAAAGTGGAAAGATACATAAAGCAGAAACTGTGCTTTCAAAAGCATATAGCTTTCCAAAAGCAAAATATAACAAAACAAAAAAGATAAAAAACAAATTCCATATGAGATACTGTTTTCTGCTGTAAAATTACTGCATTTTTGCACTCTTTTGACCTTTAGAACAAATAGTTATCTTACGGTATGTTAATGAAACATATTTCTTATTTGAAACAAAAAGCTTTAAGTAGTTTTATAAGCACAGGATGAACTTACATGTGTCTATGGTATTGCATGCGTTTGTATTCTTGCTTGCGTAAGTTTATAGCAGTTTTAGGATGTTCTAGAATACACACACAAAACTACAAACAACCCACCCCCCCAAAAAACAACAACAACAACAACACAAACTAACAAAACCACAGAATTCTTCTCTTTCAAAAGTTTCTACCCGTTATCTCTTTTTCCCGAAGTATATATTATCACTTCCTTGTTGCCAGTTTTTCATGTTTTTGAAAAAATGCATGTAGCAATTAATATAAAGTGTCAAGGGAAATTGTATGTTTTCCACTTAAATGTCTAAAAGAGATTACTTGGGATTATAGTCTGGGATTGAATGTGTTAAATTCTTCTTTGATCTTCATTTAGATGGCCTGTCACCAGATAGCTCTTTTCACTTTTGTAAGGCTAACTCATAATCCTAGGTGGGACATAAAAGTCACATTAATGAAGTAAATCTTGGCAAGGTGACCTTGCCAAAAATCTGATGTCATCAGTTACTTATGTATCAGTCTTAAAATTGGCTTACTCTATTTGTATTTTTCACCATGGTAACAACCTTTCACCATGCTGGTTTTGTCCCAGCCTCTGGACAGTCAGTCCCAGCCTCTAGAGCCCTGTCTACTATGCCAGGGACATGAGGTCTCAAGGCGCTGCCTTCAGCAGCGTCTGGACAAGCCTAACTCACCACACCAGCACAGACAGCCCAGTCCCTTCCTGCCGTCGGGCTGGCACAGACAGCAGCTCCCTAGTGCAGGCACACACATCCCCCTCCAGGCCCACCAGCACAAGCACACTCATACGTGCCCCAAGCAACAGCAGGATCCCTCTGCCCACCTGGCACCCCTGTCCTCATCCCAGCCCCTCTCACCCGCCCCATGGGTCCCCTTCCTGCCGGCTGCTCCAGCAAATGCACACACACACCATGCACCTGGTGGTTTGGAGCAGACATAGACACTACCCTCAGCAGCCGGCACCGGGCACACGGGCTGTGACCTGCGGCCCCTCACTCCCCGCACTCACCCTGTAGCTGGTGTGGGGGCACACATTGTTCCTACACCAGTGGCTGGGAGGAGAAGACCCCCACTGGCTCCAGGATCTGGCACCGCTTTCTGCTCACACACACACGGGTCTCACCAGTAGCTGCACTGACTCCTTGCAACACACATACAGGAAAAACTGCTGGAGAATCGGTGCAAGGCTCAGCCAGGCAAGCAGACTGACCAGTCCAGTTTGCTCTTATCACCTCCTCACTTATGTTTTGTCAGTCATGTTTGTCTTTGCATGTTCTGGTTTATAACTCCTTTGACCAGGTATCCTTAAAGGAGCACTCTCCTTCCAGCACTTACAGCCTTTAGTAAATTATACGTAAAGCAACTGAAGATACTGTTCCATTGTAGTTTGTACTCTTTCATCATCTTCATGAACGACAAAACAACTTTTTATTTTCTCATGTATACTTTGTATCCCCATAGCTTGTCAGTTATTTCTCTGTTGTTCCATGCTTATTGTTCTGACTTACATACTTGTTTCGTGAATTATGTACCTTAAAATGTATACTGCACACATCACAACTTCTTCATAAAATATGTATATTTAAAATTTCATGTTATGATTTATAGAGAAAAAATAAGCACATTTTGTTAGAGGTAACGAAATTATGACCTTAATGGAGGCTTTGGGACAGGATATCCACTGATGTAAAGAAGCACTACTCTACTGACTTTATTGCTCTGGGCCTATAAATCCGTGTCTTGTTCCCTGCTTGTATATCCTTGTCTTGCTTTATTGTCTTTCAACTTTGATGAGATGCACTAATACAATATAGTTATGCCCAAGAGGTGTTCAGTTTTCTGTGCTTGTATTACAAAAGAAGCATTTCTTTCTAAAATGGATTGATAACATCAAATGAAAAGGTGATTGTATCAGTGCTTCATTACCTTGGTGATTTATTTTTATTAAAATAAAAGGATCTATGCATTTACTTGTTTCAGAAAAGAAAGACCAATCATCATACAGATCTAGTGGGCATTAGGTTGCATTTTGTAGCCTATCAGATGCTTCATGACTGGAAAGAAGCAAAATACATGGAAATTTAGCTACTTACTAGCTAAGTAGATAATTAGAAAAGAAAGCAGCTTTGCAGCTGCACAGTGAAACACCAGTGTTCCTCATTTCCCTGTTAAGCATCTGCTACTTTATTGATGGGGATAAGAAACCAGCAGCTTCATATACCTTGGACGGTATATAACCAGAAGCACTGAGGCATTTATCCTTAGTCTGAAATAAAATTCCAGTACCTGCAGAATTTGTGTTTATCTATTATTACTTGACTGACTAGCTTTCCTTTTTGCCTCCAAAAGTCTGTGTTGCTGATTCTGGCTCAGAAGTCCAGAAACACGTGGGAACCTCCTCCCTTCCCTCCCCCCCCCCCCCCCGCCCCAAACAAACAAATACCCCACCACTTTCTAATGTATTTAAGCTGGGCCCAAGAAGGAAATATGGGAATACCAAAGTATATTCCCACTTGTTACTATCCTTAGCAAAAAAAATACAAGAAAGTTTTTATGTTCCATAGTACTAGAAGATTATGAAGTCTTCATATAGGTCAAAAAGAGTTATAATTTTCAGACAGTGATTTGGAATGTATAATTAACTAGCAAAATCATTAGCAATTTTAGAGGAATCACAATGTGCAGAATTTACATATTTCAGCTGCAAATGTAATAATTTATACTTATAGATAATTTATTTAAAAGTACTGATGAAGTTTCACCAACGGATTACCAAATATACTCAGGTATTCTTCTTTAAAGGATGACTGCTAAACATGAAAAGTACTTTAATATTTTGAAAATAAAAGAAAAATAAAAGTTTTTGAATGTCCTTACTTTCTTATTTTTACCTTTGACCTTATGATACTCTCATACATTTTTCATTTTAAAAATGATTTCCTTTTTTTGAAACTTGCTATTTCACTCAGTGTGCCCTAAATCTTTCATTTTAGGTAACAGATAATTGCACTACAAATAAATAATTTAAATTTTCCCATACTGGATGAATCTGATCATTTGCTAAAGAAATAGTAGAAAACTTTGATGAAGCTGCTTTCGAGCAGCAAATGCTTTGAACAAATATAAAACATGAATGATTTTGATATTCTATAACTTTTTAATGAGTTAAAAAAAGGATAACCTCCAATATAAATATACCCTTTCTAATTTTGTAGTAGAATATATATATATATTCGCCTTCTCCCTCCTTTTTTCATATTACAAATTGTCATTGAAACAGTAGGTTTAAAAGAACATTGAAATAAAGAAACATGAAAGAACTAGAACTTTCAGGTTAGCATAATTGAATTTCATATGAAGAAGTCTATGTTTTTCACAGCTTTATATCAAGGAGAGCCTGGCACATACTGGTTCTTTTTGCTTTTCTTCATTTATTTTTGTTAATAATTATGACTGTAGACTGACTGAGATCAAATAACAGCATTATCAATATCCAAAATCAAAATGTAAACTTCCAGTACACATGGCAATAAGCACCAGTGATCCTAGATATCCTGCCCAGCTCTTCTCTACTCCCACCTTTTACTGAGGCTTTGAAGAATTTATTATAGCTCAGACTAACTAATATGGACCCCCCTATGAGACCCAAAAGGTGCATTGGCTTTTAATTAGTGAAATTCTTCCTCTATCCCCAGATAAATCTGATGAGGAATGTGAGCAGAGTGCCTGTAGATTTCAAAACCCTTAAGGTTCTGTTAAGAAGTACTTGCAAGCATTTCTGTCTTCATAATTTCCATTATATCAATTTGACCCTGCTACCTCACTAGTCCTTATTGTTTTCTTATGTCTTATGTGAGTTTAAATAAGATGAATTTGTATCTCGGCTTTTTCCATCCTAACAGCATTCTTTCCACTTTGATTTCTCAATCATGCAAAGAAATAGGGTTCTAGAATAAATGTCAGCTGAGGTGACTTAGTCTGCCTACAGTCTGGCAGACAAAAGAAATACAGGCAGAGGGTCCTTCACTTTTTCATCAGATGTGTATACATAGCCAGAGTTAGATAAGAGAAGCGTCATCCTCACCGTCATTTGTTCATGACATCTGCACATATTATTTTCTCATGGTTGAATAAAAAATTAGGGCTGTCTGTTATGGACTCCTGGACAGTCCTGGTCAGGCAGTGTCCATACTTCACCATTCCATTTCCCATTTCTTCTTGTTCCTTTTGCTGCCTTTGTGCCTCACTTTCAATGCCACAGTCATCTTCTAAGCAAAGAGCCCACCCCCAATTATTATTTTTTTCTCCACTAATACCAACTTTAGTATTTCTGCTACTATTAATTAGGTTTTCTTTACTCTTTGTGGTATTGCCACTGGGGTTACCAAGGCACTGCTGGCCTCTGCTCTTGAAAGATCTCTCAATGATCTCCTTCAACTGTCTATCTTGCATAAATCCCACTCTGCAGTAGAGCTAGCCTTCATGGTGTGATCAGTGGTTTTATGGAGCACACCACCTTAGAGTGTGATCATGCAGCACATATGGGACAATCAGATGATCAGGCCCAGTCAACATGGGTTTATAAAAGACAGCTCCTGCTTGACTAAGCTGATCTCCTTTTATGACAAAGTGACCCATTTAGTGGATGAGGGAAAGGCTGTGGATGTTGTCTACCTAGACTTTGGTAAAGCTTTTGATACTATTTCCCATGGCATTCTCCTGGAGAAACTGGCTGCTCATGGCTTGGATGGGTATACGTTTCTCTGGGTAAAGAACTGTTTGGGTGGCTGGGCTCAAAGAGTTGTGGTGAATGGAGTTAAATACACTTAGTGGCCATTCAAAAGTCGTGTCCCCAAGGGCTCTGTATTGGGACCCATTTGTTTTCATATCTTTATCAGTGATCTGGATGAGGGAATCACATGCACCCTCAGTAAGTTTGCAGACAACACCAACACCACAAGTGTTGATCTGCTTGAGGGTACCAAGGCTCTGCAAAGGTATCTGTATTGACTGGATCAATGGGCTAAGATCAACAGTATTAGGTTCAACAAGGCTCAGTGCCAGGTCCTGCACTTGGGACATAACAAACCCCATGCAATGCTACAGGCTGGGGGAAGAGTGGCTAGAAAGCTGCTTGGCAGAAAAGGACATGGGGGTATCGATTAACACAGAGCTGAATATGAGCAAGGAGTGTGCTCAGGTGGCCAAGAAGGCCAACAGCCTCTGGCTTGTATCAGAAATAGCATGGCCAGCAAGACTTGGGAAATGATTGCCCACCTATATTCAGCTCTGGTGAGGCTGCACCTTGAATATTGTGTTTAGTTTTGGGTCCCACACTACAAGAAACCCATCAAGGTGCTGGAGTGTGTCCAAAGAACAATGAAGCTGGTGACGGCTCTAGAGAACAAGTCTTATGAGGAGCAGCTGAGGGAGCTGGGGTTGTTTAGCCTGATGAAAAGGAGGCTCAGAGGAGACCTTATCATGATCCACAATTACCTTAAAGGAGGCTGTAGCAAGGTGGGGATTAGGCTCTTCTCCGAGGCGCCAAGTGAAAAGACAAGAGGAAATGGCCTTAAGTTGCATGAGGGAAAGTCTAGGTTGGATATTAGGAAAAAATTCTTCACCAAAAGTGTTGTGAAGTATTGGAACAGGCTGCCCAAGGAAGTGGTTGAGTCACCATCCCTGGAGGTCGTTAAAAGACGTGTAGATGTAGTGCTTAGGATCCTGGTTTAGTGGTCAATCTGGCAGTGCTAGGTTAACTGTTGGACTAGATGATCTTAGAGGCCTTTTCCAACCTAAATGATTCCATGATTCTATTCTATTGTATTCAATCTGTTTCTCACATTAAGATTATTCACTTTTTTTCTCTCACATCTCATGTTATTCCTTGTGCCAGGTCCTGTGATGAAGGCATGATGCAAATGCAGGAAAACAAAAATACAGAAATACAGAACTGCTTCATATTGCTTGATCATAGATAGAAAGTGTACCTTCTGCTATGGCTGTCCTCAAGATCATAGGAAGGCATAGATCTGGATTGCAACAGAGCATCATCAACTTTTCTTGTTTAAATAAAGCACCATAGACTTTCTGTAAAAAAGAATTCATGCTTTTCCAGCTGACTAATATATTTTGGCATGAGGTATGTACCTGGTCTGGCTAGGATGGAGATAACTTTCCCCACAGAAACCCATATAGTGCTGTGCTCTGCACTTGTAGCTAGAACAGCACTGGTATCACACCAGTGGTTTGTCTATTGCTGAGCAGCACTGGCACAGTACCAAGACTCTCTCCAAACCCCCCAGAGCCAGTAGGCTGGGAGTGGGCAAGAGGCATGGGGGGGACATCACCAGGGCAGCTGACCTAAACCAACCAAAGGGATATTCCATACTGTATGATGTCACACACAGCAATAAAAGGTGGGAAGGGGGAATTGGGAAGTGGGAAGTGGGAAGTGGGAAGGGGAGGGGGGAGAGTGGGATGGGGGTGCTCTCATTATGCAGACATTTGTCCTCCCGAACAACTGCTACATATATTGAGGTCCTAGTTCCCATGATGTGGCCAAATATCACTTCTTGATGGGAAATAGAGATTGTTTTCTCTCTTTCTCTGCTTCCACATGGTCTTTGTTTGTTTTTCTTTTTATTTTCCCTTTAATTAAATTATCCATATGTCAACCCATGAAACTTTTTTTTTCCCATCACACTTTCTCCCCTCCTCCCTCCCTTTGATGTCGGGGGGAGTGAGAGAGCACTTGTGGAGCGTAGCTGTACATCAGGGTTAATGCATTATTTTGTACTTCTTCATATTTTAAATTAATGATGATGCTTCTGGAAGTTTTCACACCATTTTGCCACAAAGAGAAACATAGAAGGTTCCCTCTGAGAATCAGGAAACTTTTTTTTTTTTTTTTTGTATGGGTGATGGAGCACTGGAACAGGTTGCCCAGAGAAGTGTAGTCTCCCCACTTGGAGATCTTCAAAAGCCATCTGGATGTGGCCATGAGCCACATGGCGTAGGCCATAGGCCATGTGGCTCTAGGTGGCCTTGTTTTTGCACGGGAGGCAGACCACATGACCTCCAGAAGTACCTTCCAACTTCAACCATTCTGTGATTCAGTCATGATGACATTGCTTACGTTTATTTGTTTACAGTACTTAAAATCTGATTTACATGATTGCCTTTATTGCTCCACTGCCTTCTTGACTGCATGTCTTCCCTACCTTGGAATTCTGATTCATTCGTTACTAAATCTCTTAGACTCTGGGCTGATTTATACCAACAGATCTGGGACTGCTTACTAACTGTAACAAGTATTTTCCTTGCTTCTACATTGATAGATCAGAAACTTTTTTACATTTTCTAATCTTCTAGAAAAGATAGACATCTAACACTGGAGTTTCCAGGCTAAAAGCAGAAAAACTAAACCTGCAACTTCTCTGGCTTTTGGATTTTTATCTTCTTACCTGTGATTCATTATATTAAAAACAAGTCAGAAAAATATTGCTATAAAATTGCATGTATCTGCACTGCCTTAAAAAATAGTCTGTGTTGACAAAGTCAGAGAGAGACTTCTGCATTTGGGATACCTCCTGTTAGGTTAGATGAACTCCATGCAAGGATTTTCTACAGCATACTAGGGCTTACAATAGGACCTAATCAATCCATCCCAATTTGAAGCAAAATATTACGCACCCCTTGCTGCGAACACAAAACCTCTGTTCACTGTGACTAATAATAGGAGTCTAGAAGGACAAAACTGCACAATTTCCTAACCTCTGGAAATTGTATCTTTTTATTTTCTATTTCGATACAACAAAATAATTTAAATATATGAATCAGAACAATCAGCAGTAAATGTACAGTTACAATGAACTGCATCAATGTTGTTTTCAAATTATTTTTAAACGGTGTAGAGGAGGGGAAGAAATAACTAAATAGATAGCTACATTGAAGTTCATTACTTCTTTTTCCCCATAAAATTTATCTATGTCAGTTTTTAACCAAATGACCATTTTTACTGTACACAGTATTTATGACAGTCATGATTCACACTGGAATGAAATGATGTGGATGCAAAATTTTACTGATAATTACAGTCTTTCAGCATTATATATAAGCATCCATGCACAGCCACTGAGTAATTGTCAGCATTTCTGGGGGCTGTAATGTACATGAAGATTTATTAATGCTCATCAGAATTCTGACTCACTGTCTTTTATTCTTTGTGCTCTTTATGAACATGTTTATACAGAGTTTTATAAACATTCCCTTCCACTGCTATATATAAAAGTAGTAGGCAAGAATGAAAAGCTTAGAAATCAGTGACCTATGGTTAACATTGGTCAACATATTTTTGGTATTTAATGAATGTAGTTAGTATGAAACCTGGTCATTTTTATGAGATGAACTATTATGGAGAGGATTTCACACTTTTCATTAAAATAGATGATCATACTTGATTCAGTTTAATGCATATACATGAAATTAGGATATGAATTATTTAAAATTTATTAGAAGGGTTCTCTATTTTAGAAGTTAATAATTGGTTCCCAGGTGAACAAACTATGAGGCCAAGGACTGAATATTTTGTCCCAATAAGACATCTGAATTTTTGCTGAAGAAAATGGAGTTCATTCCTATTAAAAGTATTACTGTGCAAGCAAAATAATTTGCTGTTCCATTAATAAAGGAGTAATGATTGATAAGCTAATAAGAAAAGTCCCTACTCAGCACACCATTAATGTAATTTTAATTTTCCATCTCCCTTAGAATTCATAAACATTTCAAAGTCATTCCTGCAATATATTTTCTTTCACCTCTGTATATCTCCATCACCCTTTGTCCCACAAAATCTTAGCGTGCAAGCACTAAATAATGCAACAGTATCTATCCTTCATTCCAATCATCTCTACCTTATTTAAAAGATACTGTACTATTTTTCAAAAAACTAGGACATTTTTCTGCATTTCTTGTTCTAAAACAAGTCTGCAATTATTCTGCGTATCTGTGTCATCAATTTATGTCTATAATCATCTTTAAACGCATAATAAAATCTTCCACAATCATATCAAAATCAGTATCTGTTTTCCATCAAATACATAAATAACAAATGGTTTTCATTTCCAATATTTCTCCTTTTCAATATGGATAAATAAGTGACATTCATGAATTTTAGACAAACACATTTTACTAGACTGAAATCTGAACATTAGCTAATTAGGACTATTTGCTTCAACCACAGTTGTCTTTAGAGAGACTTTTTTTTTTTCTTTTTTAATCTTCCTCTTCTGTATGGAGCGTTGACCATAGTCAGACATGGGATAGCATATTAGATAGGCTACCAGACTGTTTTCATTGGGCCCATTTCTGTTTTCCTCTTTCCTAGTGAACAAATTGTTGAAGAAAATAGTGTGTATCATCATTTCTTGTAGAAACTCTAACTTACACTCTGAGTGTAAAATGTGTTTTACCTTCACTAGGTTATATTCTAAGATGGTTTTTCTCCAAACTAGATCAATATCAGAACTCTTAGAGTCATCAGTAATGTAGGACTAGGTCTAGGTCTATGAAGGTAGACATAAAAAGACAGGAAGCTGAAAATCCTCATTTCCAATCAATTTCCTAAAAATGAAATGAATCACAGAAAACATATATTTGTGTTATTAAAAGGAGGGAAAAAAAAAAAAAAAAGAAAGACATCTACCACCATCAAATATTTTTGCTGAACTGCAATTTTTGGCTTTGCAAAATCTGGCTCTGAGAATATGATTCTGGCTTGCTACTTTCTCCATCTAATTCAGCTTTCTAGTCTGGTGTATCTGGAGATTTGTCTTTTTGTCTGCTATTAACAAAGTTTCTGAAAGAGTCCTTATATCACAATAGCTATGTCTAAGTCTTTTACTAGTTTCCTAGTTTCCTGCGTAATGCAAGAATGTCTAACTGCAGTGCAAGAATCTTGCAGAAATATTCACTTATGGTCTGCAATCAAGGACTATACATAAACATAGAGTTATAATAAGTAACACATTTCCTACCTTACAGCTATTTTTTTTTTCTTTAGCACTCTCTTTTGAATAGACTGAATTACCCTAATCAGTGAAATAATTTTACTATGAATCTGAATCTCTATATGATTTCACTTTTCTCTGCCTGTTAACTAGGTCAGGCTTTGCAATTTATTTATTTATTTATCACATGTGAAATCACTTTATCTTTCTTGTCTTTAATATTTGTCATTGATATTCATTTCAAAGACTGGAAATGTGAAACACTGTTGTTTTTCAACAATTTCACTAATAAATCGTAGAAGCATAGAATCATAAGATCGAAAAGAAACTGAGAGTTAAGGTTGGAAAAAATCTCCAAGATCTAGTCCAACCATCGACCTACCACCAATATTGCCCACTCAACAAGGAGATATGACTTTATATGCATATGGTGTTGGCACTTTCCTTTAGCAAATGTTTGTGGAAGAGGTTATGTTTCCTTTGTTTTCTATTCCGTGTTGATATTTAATAAAAATACCGCAACACAGTATTAAAAATTACAAAGCATATACATATAATAGGATTATTATTATTATTATTTTTACTTCTACTTCTGTTTCCTTTTGGTATTATTCAAGACCTCTTACTGAAAGGAACACCACCAGATTTTTGATCAGCAAGCTGTAGCTATATTTCTTAAATTTATATATTAGAAATTATAGTAGGAAACAAGTTAAGTTTGACAACTGTCAACTGTTTATGAAGTTAGTTAATACTAAGTGAAGTTAATTATTTTGTAGGGATTTCTAATAAAATGCCAGAATACATCTGAATACACTGTTCCTTATCTTGCAAAAGGTAGGGTATTTATTTTACAAAAGGGAGAAAACTTGCTTTGCTGTACTAAGGTATGGAAAGTTAAACCAAAAAAGTTTTTCAATAACTAGTCTAAATCAATTTAAAAAGCCTGTGGTAAAACTAGAAATAACTACAGTTTTGCAGTCCAGGTTTTGTATCCATCTACACAATTAAATGGACTTTATAACACTCTATAGCTACTTTTATATACTGTGCAACTATTAGGACCCAAGGGAATGGTATGAAGCTGCATCAGGAGAGACTGAGAATGGATATTAGGAAAATGTTGTCTTTCCCAACACCAAGAGGGTAATTGGGCACTGGAAGAGACTTCCCAGGAAAGTGGTCAAAACAGCAAGCCTGCTCAAGTATGGCTTGATTTTTAGGTTGTCCTTTGTGGAGACAGGAGTTGAAATCGGTATTTCTTGTGGGTCTCTTCCAGCTCAGGATATTCTGTGATTCTATGAACTCTGTTGTTTTTTTCCTTCTAGTTTAGAAGTTCTTTTTCTCACATAACATTTTCTGTTGCTGAGTTCCCTGTTCAGCCAGGCCAGTCTTTTGTTTCAATTTCTTGACTTGTAGCATGGTGGGATTGCCTGCTCTGTGATTTTAAAATGGGGTTGTTGAAAGGCAACCAGCTCTTGTAGACCCCTAAGACCTCTAGAGCAGATTCTCTGGGGACACTGCTAACAACTCCCTGAGAAGCTAAAGTCCAGGGTGGCAACTCTGCTGAACTTTTTCTCTCCTTACACTAAAATTTTTTAATTCTACTATTTCATGATCACTGTGGCCAAGACAGACACCCCCCTACCTCTCCCACAAGGCCTTCTTAAACAACAGATCTAGAAGGACACCTTTCCTGTTGGCTCACTCTGTGCTTGTGACAGGAAGTCATCTTTGACATGATTTAGGAATTTCCCAGACTTGCTTGTTGAGGCAGTAGGATGTTCCCAGTCTCTGTCTGGGAAGTTGAAGTCTCCCACAAGAACATTAGCAACTGATCCAGAGATTTCCTGTAGTTGTCTACAGAATAGCTTATCCATGTTATCACCCTGTGGGCCTGTCAATAGTAGACACCCATGAAGACATCTACTTTTCTATCCATCCCCTTAATCCTCCCCTAGAAGTTCTCTACCACGTCACCCCTAATGGCCAAGGCTGTACTGTCTCATCCCTCCCCTACTCACATCACAACACTTCCACGTCACCTGCTTTGCCTATCCCTGCTGACCAGCTGATAGCTATGTATCTTAGCACTCATCCTACCAAGTCTCACTACTACCAATGCTATAAGTGCAAAAGGAGCAAAACTTCCAGTTTGTCCTATTTGTTCCTCATCCTGAATGCCTTGTTATACGAGCACTTCAGATGTGCTCCTGAACTCTCACCACTCTCTGGAGTGGCATATGTGCTTCTATTAGCCTTGGCTCTTGTCCTGTCACTGGACACCACTGAAAAGAGCCTGGCTGCATCCTCTCTGCACCCTCCCTTCAAATATTTATATATATTGGTAAGATTTCTCCTGAGTTCTCTCTTCTCCAGGCTGAACAGTCCCAGCTCTCTCAGCTTCTCCTCTTAGGAGAGGTGCTCCAGTCCCTTGATCATCTTCGTGGTTCTACTATGGACTTTTCCCACTATGTCCATGTACTTTTGTTACTGGGGGGGGGGGGGGGGGGGGGGAACTGGATACAGTACTTCACGTGGGATCTTATCAGTGCTGAGCAGAGGAGAAGGATCACCTCTCTTGACCTGCTGGTAATACTTTGCCTAATGTTGCCAAGAATTACTGTTAGTCTTCTTTGCATCAAGGGCACATTGTTTGCTCATATTCAACTTCGTGTCCACCAGTACTCCCAGGTCCTTTTTGCAGAGGTGTTTTCCAGCTTGGTGGTCCCCAGCATGCACGGGCTGTTGTTCCTCCCTAGGTGTAGGACTTTGCACTTCTACTTGTAGAGCTGCATGAAGTTCCTTCAGCTCATTTCTCCAGCCTGTAGAGGTCCCTCTGGATGGCATCATGGCACTATGGTGAATCAGCTACTCCCCACAGTTTTTTGTCATCTGCAAACTTGCTGCGGGTACACTCTGTCCCATCATCCATATCATAAATCATGTTAAACAGGACTGAACCTAATACGTGTTATAAATTACTCTTAGAGAGAATTTGAATTAAGTCAATTAGTTTATTGAGTAAGCGATAAGCAAGCAAAACAGCGCTGGGCGGCTGGGGAGCTCATGCTCCTCCAAACGGCGCGCAACTTCCCCCTTTTGCTGTCCCTTTTTATCATCAGGCTCTTCTGGGTTTACGTGGCTTTCTTCTACGCGGCTGCGTCAATTGTTGCTAGGGAGACGTCTCTGTCCCTCTGGTGGTCGCACAGATGAAGGCAGTAGTAGTAGTTTTCCTCATTTCTCTCTCTCATCTCTATTTGGTTATGTTAGTCCTCAAGACAGGGAAGTAGGTTATCGGTTTAGCAATCTACTATTTATGGAATGTTCCCTTAGCCATGTATCCGAGACATCCTGTTTCTGGGGATTTCAACCACTGTTTGAGCAACTCCCTTTGTTCCCTTCTTAATGTAGCAAAATAATGAACAAACATTCTTATTGTCAATCACAATATGGACCCCTGGAGTACTCTTCTCATTACTGGCCTCTGACTAGGCTTTGTGCCACTGACTAGTACTCTCTGGGCCTGGCCGTTCAGCCAGTTTTTAGTCCACGTCAGTGCCTGCCCCTTTGCTCCTCCTGCTCCATATTCATAACATCTGCAATGTTGTTTCACATTTTCTCACTCCTCTCCCTCACAGCTGATGTGCAGCAATTTTTATAAATGCCACCACTGAGGGACCACTGGCATCACTGACTGTCTCAGCTTTGGCCAGAGGCAGGTCCCTTTTGTAGCTATCTGGAACCATCTGTGCTCAACACAAGGGCAGTCCCTGGTTTATTCTCATAAAGTTCACCCCTGCAGGATCCCTGCTACTGAAACCTTCCTATGCAAACCCAATACAAGAATATTGGTCTAAATTATTTCCATTAACCATAGATGTTTTGTTCTCATGGTAGATGTAAGATTTTGAACAAACTAGGATTTTTTACGTACCAATGCTTTCTAAAATAGTTACTTCACCTAGAAGGTGTAATGTTTAGAAAGATAGAGCATAAACAGGATTAATGGGAGTCACAGATAAGTGCTTGATATATCTTTCTTTCTTCTCTCTTCTCCTCTTGAATGGATGATGTCTGAATGAAATTTCTGCATCTCAGATCTTTCTCACACATCTTTCTTATAGTTCTCATATCTTCCACATCTAGAGATATTTTCATAATTCAGAGATCACTTAATTTCCCTTCAGGATTATTTTTTCTTCTGGGGAATGTTGACTAAGCAGCATAATTCATCAGAAAGATGAATAGTACCCAGCTCAATCCAACCAAAAAGATCTTTCTGTAGAAACAGATATGCTCAAAATTTATAACCATTACATTATGAACCTTTGAATATATTTCTTTTTTCTCCTTTTTTTTTTTTTCTCCCAGATTTACTTTCTAAGATAGACTGCCTCAGAAACTAAAGAACAATAAACCTATTCTTAACCACTGTGAATTTCAGATAAAGTGTTCAGTTCTTCAACTAAAGAGTTGGACTTGATGATCTAATGGTTGGTCTTGATGATCTTAGAGGTCTTTTCCAGCCTAAATGATTCTATGATTATATAGAAGTTCTTTCCTTATTCAACACTTCTTGTTGAGGCAACCCAGTAGGTGTATTTTACAAGGAAAGTAAAATTTTTCCATGAAAAGGCTTTTACTCTTGCTTTACTAAATGACTAGCTTGTCATGATGCGTTTTACTTTTATTTTTATTTTTTAATATTTCACATTTGAAAGCAGTCTGTCAAAATCCGGTTCAGTAATTGTTTATGAATAGTTAGAAGATTTTAGTTAGAAGCTACAAAATCTTCCTATAATAAACTTTATTATTATTATTATTATTATTATTATTATTATTATTATTATTTAAATTTAATTTAAATAGGTACTTGATTTTGCTGCACTCATGGTTACGGAGAAAATTTGAGTGAAGGGACTAAAAACAAGTGGCCCCAAACTGGATACAGTAGCAGTTACCTAGACAATCACGCAGGATTCCCAGCACATGCTTAGAGCAAAAAAGATTATTATTTTAAATCTAAGCTTTATTTATTTATTTTTCTTTTTTTTTTGGAAGCGGACTGAAGGGATTTTGATCTTTTTCTCATTGTTTGGAAGAAACATAAAGTACTTTCTGCTCTATCTTCTGCATTCCTTCTCAAATTAAACAAAGCATTGGTTGTCATTGTAATTTTTTCACCTCTGTTTTTGTTGTTATTGTTGTTATTACTTGTTAACAGAAATTATGTAATGAGAATGGAGACATGCCTCATTCTATCTCTTTTCATAAATTCTTTTGGGGGGGCTTTTACTGGAAAGAGTAGTGCGAACCATGACAACCTACGTAGTTTATTATTACTAAAGACTCTGCCAATTATTATTTTTAAATTATTTTTATTTTCTTGGTAATCATTTTAATGATTTGCTTTTCTTTTCTAATATGTTGTTATGAACTTAATAGTAAAAGGCTTCACACCTTTCTTAGTGGCTGGGGTTTGGGTATGGAAAGGTCCTAAGTCATTCCCTCCCCCTCCCTTTTTTTCGTTTTGTTCATGCTGAGGGTTTGCAAAGGATTTTCTTGAGCTTGCATGCAGCACAAGATCTCATGGGTTTTCAAAAAATGTAATTCTTCCTGTTCAAAAAGCATACAATACCATTAAGGATGTTATTGAAGTGATTTGGTGTTGTATGAAATGCAGTTCAGAGTGTGTAGATTGCAACCAATTTAGTATGTGCACCTTATCTAAGCCATTTAGTGTAACTGTGAAATTATTAAAAGAGACAGGGCATGCAAGACAGCTGTTCTAAATAACTTTTCCCTTGAATAAATCTCAAAGGAGTTTATGTCAGTTGTTCCAGACTTCTTTTTGCATCAAGGATTTTTGTTTTTCTTTTCCACAAGATCTTGAGCATGCAGAGCTGTGTTCATATTGAGGGGAGCAAAACTTTTTTTTTCTTTTTTTTTTCTGTACTGCTCTGTTACTAATGCAATACAACATATAAGATGCCTTGTTTGATTACTTAAGTCACGTTGATCAGATCACATATGTCATCTGTCTTAACTGTACTATCTAGGTTACTGATTGCACTGTGTCTTTTACCGTCTGAATTAATACTTAAATTCAGGGTTAGAAAATTAGTTCTTAGTTCTGAGTTTAACTAAAATTTAGCATGTAAGACCTTTAGATTCTTTCTGGTTTTGACTTGTTTGGGCAAAAGTAGAATTCTTTCATGCTTAATCAAAATTGTTTAAAAAAAAAAAGAAAAAAAAAGTAATAGTTGGAACTTAGCATAAATATTTCTCAGAACTGGCTAATACAGAAGTCGAATGAGGCTGTCAAGTACAGAATTACAGAATCAAGGAATCACAGAATGGTTGAGGTTGGAAGGGACTTCTGGACGTCATCTGCTCCAACACCCTTGCTAAAGCCTGGACACCTAGAGACACTCTAACTAGACTTTATGCCACTGTTGGCTCATGTTAACTTGGTGTCCACCGGGACTCCCAGGTCCTTTTCTGTAGAGCTGCTTTCCAGCTTGGTGGTCCCCAGAATGTACTCGTGCCTGGTGTTTTTCCTCCTCAGGTGCAGACCTTTGTACTTTACCTTGTTGAACTTCATGAAATTCTTGTCAATTTACCTCTACAGATGGTTAAGGTCCCTCTGGATGGCAGCATGCCACTTTGGTGAATCAGCCACTCCCTCCAGTTTTGTGTAATCTGTGAATGGCACTAAATCCATACACAAAATGCTGCCTTACAAAACCTGTTCAGTTTGATGTATAAGCCAAAATGCCTTGTAAAATGTTGTGCTGATAAATTTTTTTTCTTTTTTTTCTTTTTTTTTTCTCTTTTTTTTTTTTTTCTTTTCAAAATCAGGAATTATTTCATAGTATCAAAGGGCAATTCAGGTTGGAAGGTAACGCACAAAGTCTAGTCTAACAGACTCAAAACAGGGGCAACTCTGAGGTCAGGTTACTTAGGGCTTAGTACCGGTAGGTTTTGACAACTTCCAAGCACAGAAACAACAGTGTCCCTGGGCAACCTGTTCCACTGCTCAACAGCCCTCATGGGGAACAAATTTCTCCTTATGTCCAGTCTGAATCTGCTTTGTTTCAAATTATGCTCACTGACTTTCATCCTCCCACTGTGCCCATATTGAAGGGTTTGGCTCTGTCTCCATTCTAATACCCCATAGGCACTAGGGTACTTTTGTTAGGTTCCCCCCAACACAACTCTTCTCCATGCTGAATAAGCCTTGGTCCCTCAGCCTCTTTCCACAGGACAGATTCTTCAGCCCTGACCATGCTGGTGGTTCATTGGTATCTTTTCTGTACTGGATACAATATGTATACATGTTCTAATCAGCACTGATTAATCACTTCCCTGAACCTGCTGCTTGTGTTCCCACTCATTTAGCCTCAGATGCTGATGGCTTTATTTGGTGTCTGGACGCACTGCTGGTTCATATTCAGCTTCCAGTCCCCCAGGGCTTCCCAAGGCCATTCTCCCAGAGCTGCTACCCAGTCCGTCAGTGCCCAGCCTGTATTGCTGCCAGGTGGTCTTTGGTCTTTGGGACAGGACTTTGCTTTTTGCTTTGCTGAGCTACATAATGTTTCTGTCAGCTCATTTCTCTAGCCTCTCTAGATCCCTCTGGATGGTTGTCTTGGCCTCTAGTGTATTAATTGGTTCCATCCCCAGTCAAAGCTAGTGCCATCTTCATAAAATTAAATCAAAGTTTTTCTGTCTATAATAGTCTTTTTAAATTTAATACTCTTGCCTATAGGATGGAAATGTTCAGAAAAACAAATGCTAAAATATCAAAAATAGTTAATATTTCTACTCCAAGTGTTAATAATTGTTTTGCAGTCTGCATAAGATCATGCTCAAGTTGTTGCATTACCTGTAATGATTGGTAAAGTAATTTAAAATGAAACTGAAGAAATATGTTTTGATACAGCTAGAAAATTCTGCACATTTTATGCACCAGATTGCTTCACAAATGTGTTTCTTAAAATCTGCCTTCAGGCAGCTGGAGCTGATAATATTCCTATTAATGTTTTGCTGCAAGCAGACAGAGACAAGAACTAGATTTATATATACACTACTCAGAACCACAAAATATTTAATATGATGTAATCTTCCATAACACAGTTTTCCATAAACATAAATAAATGTGACAGAGTGACTAGATCAGGAAAGTCCTATCTACTACTTCAGTGGTGAAAAGGGGTAGGTCTTACTTTCTTAAGTTAAAGGTATCTTAGTTTCCATGAAAAAATGAATATTATAGTAGTAAATATTTTTTTAGTAGACGTGAAAAGGACTTAATTAAATTTGGAGATTTCAGACATATAAGTAATTCACACTGTGAAGACTCTCAGTTGTTCACATAGAAAAATGGAGTTTGGTATTCAAAGAACCAAAACAGTCAATAAAATAAAATAAAAATACAAAAGTTACCCCCATTCATTAAACCACACTTTAGGAACTGCAGTGTTACACCTGGAGATCAGAAATGAGAACTAGACTTCTCCTTCTGGCAGTATCTAATGCCCTAGAACAAGCTTGATTTCCTCAGTGTGTCCCTAAAGATTATTACACAGAACGCTTAAGCTGCCATAAATTTCCCATAAAACTATGTTGTGCCAGGAAAAGAGTCAAAAGTAAATGGCACTTTTCATGATTTTCTGTGTAAAGTATATTTAGTATTTCTGAGACATTGTCAATTCTACTACCCTATAACATTCATTTTTAACAAAACAATAAAATATATAGTGTTGTGGTTTAGCCCCGCTGGCAGCCAAACACCACACAGCCGTTCGCTCACCCTCCCCCCTCCCTCTCCGGGATGGGGGAGAGAAACGGGAAAGTGAAGTCTGTGAGTTGAGATAAAGACAGTTTATTAAGACAGGAAAAATAATAACAATAATAACAATAATAATAATAATAGTATTAATGTGTACGAAATAAGTGATGCACAATGCAATTGCTCACCACCCGTTGACCGATGCCCAGCCTATCCCCGAGCAGCCGGCCCCCCCCCGCCTCCACCCCGGCTAGCCACCCCTATATATTGTTCAGCATGACGTCAGATGGTATGGAATACCCCTTTGGCCAGTTTGGGTCAGCTGTCCTGGGTCTGTCCCCTCCCAGCTCCTGCTGCATCCCTAGCCTGCTCGCTAGCAGGACAGAGCGAGAAGCTGAAAAGTCCTTGGCTTGGTGTAAGCACTGCTCTACAACAATTAAAACATCAGCATGTTATCAGCGCTCTTCTCATTCTAATCCAAAACATAGCACCCTGCCAGCTACTAGGAGGAAAATTAACTCTGTCCTGCCTGAAACCAGGACAGATATCCACCCCTTATTCCATACCATTTATGTCACGCTCAGGTTACACTCTTTCCAATACCTTCTAATTAATCACCATTTTCATCTATGATATATAGCAACCACGGTAGCGATGACATACAGTGTTATATGATAATTAACATACTATAATTCAACTCATGGGCTATTCTCACCCAGTATCAGGTCCCCTTGAGGTACACACCGGACCTCCCCATTCTCTTGCATTACCCACCAAGTGCATCCAGGTCCCTGAGCAAAAGCAATCCCACGAATGGGTTTGCCTTTTCCTGAGGCAGGAGTAGCCCAGACTGTCTTACCCAGCATGTTTCTTACGTGCACTACAGGAACTTTATCCCCTTCTACAGTGCGTAACAGGTTTGATTGGGCAGGTCCAGCTCGGTTGGCAGATCCTCTAGTATTGACTAACCAGGTGGCCTTTGCCAAATGTGTTTCCCAATTTTTGAATGTCCCAGCACCCATTGCTTTCAGTGTAGTCTTTAAGAGCCCATTGTATCGTTCAACTTTCCCGGAGGCTGGTGCATGATAAGGGATGTGATACACCCACTCAATACCATGTTCTTTGGCCCAAGTGTCTATAAGGTTGTTTCGGAAATGAGTCCCATTGTCTGACTCAATTCTTTCTGGGGTGCCATGTCGCCATAGAACTTGCTTTTCAAGGCCCAGGATAGTGTTCCGGGCGGTGGCATGGGGCACAGGATATGTTTCCAGCCATCCGGTGGTTGCTTCCACCATTGTAAGTACGTGGCGCTTGCCGTTGCGGGTTTGGGGGAGTGTGATGTAATCAATCTGCCAGGCCTCTCCATATTTGTATTTCAGCCATCGTCCTCCATACCAGAGAGGCTTTGACCGTTTGGCTTGTTTAATTGCAGCACATGTTTCACAATCATGAATAACCTGTGCTATAGTGTCCATGGTCAGGTCCACCCCTCGGTCACGAGCCCATCTGTATGTTGCATCTCTACCTTGATGGCCTGAGGTGTCATGGGCCCATCGGGCTATAAATAATTCACCTTTATGTTGCCAGTCTAGGTCCACCTGAGCCACTTCAATCTTAGCAGCCTGATCCACCTGCTGGTTGTTTTGATGTTCTTCAGTAGCCCGATTCTTGGGCACATGAGCATCTACATGGCGTACCTTTACGTCATGACCAGATACCTCATCATTTCATAAGCCATCGTTACACCACACAGTACCATAACAATCTTAAACCAGGGCCTGGAAAGGATAAACAGCACGACAGGGAGCACATACAGAAAGTAACTTGCTATAAAACTCAATTTGGGAAACAGGCACAGCAGACTTGAGATTAAGGCAATCAACATTGTGACTAGCAACTATTAAGCAGGTCGAATACTTATACCAATTTTAGTTTAACACACTCTGGTCAAATCTGTCGATATCTCAACCCTTCGAGCCCCACGTTGGGCACCAAATGGACTGTTGTGGTTTAGCCCGGCTGGCAGCCAAACACCACACAGCCGTTCGCTCACCCTCCCCCCTCCCTCTCCGGGATGGGGGAGAGAAACGGGAAAGTGAAGTTTGTGAGTTGAGATAAAGACAGTTTATTAAGACAGGTAAAAGAATAACAACAATAACAATAATAATAATAATAGTATTAATGTGTACGAAATAAGTGATGCACAATGCAATTGCTCACCACCCGTTGACCGATGCCCAGGCTATCTCCAAGCAGCCGGCCCCCCCCTCCACCCCGGCTAGCCACCCCTATATATTGTTCAGCATGACGTCAGATGGTATGGAATACCCCTTTGGCCAGTTTGGGTCAGCTGTCCTGGGTCTGTCCCCTCCCAGCTCCTGCTGGATCCCTAGGCTGCTCGCTAGCAGGACAGAGCGAGAAGCTGAAAAGTCCTTGGCTTGGTGTAAGCACTGCTCTACAACAATTAAAACATCAGCATGTTATCAGCGCTCTTCTCATTCTAATCCAAAACATAGCACCCTGCCAGTTACTAGGAGGAAAACTAACTCTGTCCTAACTGAAACCAGGACAATAGGCATTATACAAGTGGCTTTGCACACATTATTTGTGTCTGTTCTTTTGGTCTGTGATAAGGACATTGATGATGAGAATGAAACGTGGCCACTCTGTATGTTTAGATCATCAACAAGTATTCAATTAGTTCTTAGTAAAGTGTGAAAATTTTGCCATTAAAAAATGGGCTGTCACAGAGACCTTACAAGGTTATTAAATGTTAAGTCTTAGAATCATAGAATAATTCAGGTTGGAAAAGACGTCTAAGATTATCTAGTCCAACCTTTAAGCTGGTACTGACAAGTCCACCACTAACCCATGCTACTAAGCTCTACATCTACACATTTCTTGAAGGCCTCCGGGGATGATGACTCAACTGCTTCCCTGGGCAGCTTATTCCAATGCCAGACAACCCTTTTAGTAAAGAAATTTCTCCTAATATCCAACCTAAACCTCCCTTGGTGCAACTTGAGGCCTTCTCCCTTCATCTTATCTCTTGGTGCTTGATAGAAGAGCCCGATCCCCACCTTGCTATAACCTCCTTTAAGTTAATTGTACAGCATGATAAGATCTCCTCAGAGCCTCCGTTTCTTAAGGCTATGGAATGTCAGTCAGTTCCCTCAGCTGCTCCTCTTAAGACTTGTTCTCTAGTCCATTCGCCAGCTTTATTTCCCTTCTTTGGACCTGCTCCAGAACCTCAATGTCCTTCTTGTAGTGAGGGGCCCAAAAACTAGTCAAAAATTAGTAAATAATCATCCCAAAACAAGCTAGCCTCCTGTTATCAAAGCATACTCACTGACTTGTTTTGAAAACAACCTTCTACTTAGAGACATTTGAGGTCAATATCATATCTATTTCTAGCCAGAATACACAGAAGAAAGACAGGAGCTTACTTTCTCCTGTCAAAGGCAAATTGAGTACAGTCATATATTCAAGTAGGGATGCAGTATTTTCCATATCATAACCAGGACAAAAATTGAAAACCAGACATGGGAAGGAGGAAGGAAGGAAGGAAGGAAGGAAGGAAGGAAGGAAGGAAGGAAGGAAGGGAGGGAGGGAGGGAGGGAGGGAGGGACGATGGGAGGGAGGGAGGGAGGGAGGGAGGGAAGAACGAAGGAACAAAGCTTGTTGTTTTTCCTGTCTCCTATTGAGCTTTTTGGTGTACTGGAAGGGTGCAGCAAACTTTATTTTTAAGACTCGGTTTGATTTGTGGAGACTAAATTAAATTAAAATTACAGATTTTATTTAAAATTATTTCAGTCAGCATCTTTGCATACTGGATTCATACAGTTTCTATGAACATGCTAGGATTTTATTGTTAAAATTCTTCTGCCTTTTTAATATAAATTCATATCTTAGCTCTTTTTTGTCACTGATGATCTAGTTATGATAGGCTTGTTAGAGTGATTCTAAGGGTGTAAGTGGTGTGTCGTAAGAAATTCTGCTCAGCTGCTGCACAATCCATTACATTTATAAAGTCTATATAGCGTGAAACTATTTGACCTATTCTGAAAACTCATCTTTCAACATCATGACAATGTTCAGATTATGAGTCTTTCTTCACTGTATTTTGGCTTGTCAGTCAAATATAGTGTACAAAATTTAGAGTCAGGTTTCACACATTTATTCAGCAATAGATTCTTCAAGCTTTTAGTATAGTAGCAAAGACAGAAATGCCAGAGATTTGACAAGATATTAATAATCCATTTCCCTTAAGAGGGTTAAGCTTTTGGCTTGGTGCCTTCTAATATGACTGTTCCAGGGGCAGATCACACACTCAAGAAACAGTGAAATGCTTCTGTTATTGCTTAAATTAATATCAGTAATGACGATTAAATTCACCTGATGTAAGTCTGTCATGGTTTTGGCTGGGATAGAGTTTATTTTCTTCATAGCTGCTCACACAATGCTGTGTTTTGGATTTTTGATGAAAATAGCAGTGATAACACACCAATGTTTGTAGTAGTTGGAGAGCAGTGCTTACACAGAGCCAGGGACTTTTCTACTTTTTAACCTGCCCTGCCAGCAGGGGGGCTGGGGGTGCACAAGAATCTGGGAGGGGATGCAGCCAGAATAGGTGACCCAAACTGACCAAAGACATATTCCGTACCATATGGCAATATGCTCAGCAATAAAAACTGGGGTAAAGAAGAGGTCTGTGTGGGTCTATGTGGGGGGAATATTTGGAGTGATGGCATTTGTCTTCCCAAGAAAACGTTACACATGATAAGCCCTGTTTTCCTGGAAGTGGCTGAACACCTGCCTGACAGCAGGAGGTAGCAAATGAATTCCTTGTTTTGCTTTGGTTGCATGCACAGCTTTTGCTTTACCTGTTAAACTCAAGCCATGAGTTCTCTCATGAGTGAACAGCTGTGTGGTGGTTAACTGTCTGCTGGATTAACCAGCCCCAACCCCCCCACCCCTCCCCCCCCCCAAAAAAAAAAAAAAAAAGTTAAGCTTTTTTTGTCATTTGCATGGCAAACTAAGAGGGAGAGGGAATTAGATTTCTCCTTATTACAATCTAATTTGAAAAATTGGAAAATGAATCACGGTAAGAAAAAATATAAAACAAGAAGCATACAATGCAGTTATTTTTTAAGAATTCATAGCTAGAGATATTCTGACTGATTCCATAAGCTTGGTGAGATAGATACATACTTTAGCAGATAAAAATGCAATATATGTGGTGTCATTTCAATGTAATGAAAGCTGTTTTGCTGATCATAATTGATTTGATGTGAGACAAATATCACTAAAAACCGAGCAGTTATCTGTATGATCATTTGTAAAATAAAAGGTATTAAGAAAACACAAACTGCTATATTTTTTAAACATTGTACTAAACTTGTAGATTCTTAAAATGTACAGGCAATGTAAATAATTCTGTAAATAATAGTATCCATAGTAATGATATCAAGCAGATTACAATGTATATCCCAGAAAGGAAGGTATTCCTACCACTCTTACTTACAGAAAATTGAGAATGTTACCACATGAAAAAAGAAAAAAAAAAAAAAAGGAAGTCAAATGTTAATGTAATTTAAAATATGCCCTTTAGGTGATGTTATTTACCATTACTGAGTTACATTTCTAGTAAAGAGCATGGGAGAATACAGTTATTTTTACAGTATAAGGAGGATAATGTTAACAATTTTAATCCATTTATCAGGAACCTAGAGCTAAGAGATAGGAAAGACCTGTTATAATGTTTAGATAAGCTTTTTGTAAATACAGGATTATTACTTTGCATTGCATATGATATGTTTTCCATTAACTTTGCTAGACAAGCTTTAACTCACATGCAAAAGTTTCCATTTCTTTCAGTAAATTGTTTCAGTTTCCTGGACATTTATACTGCTCTCACAAGAAAATAAGACATGAGGCAAAGAAACTGCAGACTAAGCAGAAAGTCCACCACAACTGCAGTTCTAAATTTGCTAGGGCACTTTACCAAATCCTGGACCCTTACTGAAGTCTGATGTGACTTGCTGACCTAGACTTCTTTTTTGTGTTACCAGGCCTGGTAAGCAGGGCTGCTGTAAGCCAGGTTACCACACTGATAAAAAAATCATGACAAGGTACCCATCAGGACTTAGGAGCTCAAAGATGTTCCAGGACTGGCAGTACAGACATAACAAGTTCCGTTCACAAGCCACTCCAAAGCTTACAGATGTTGAAGAGGTCTGGTCTCTCACTGTGCCAGGAAGGAAAACCTTTGCAAGACAAAAAAAAAATCATTTATTAAACAGGACTTCAAGTTGTGCTCTAGAACCCTTTTACTTTTTGGTGCCATAAACTAGAGTTGTGTTTATTAAACTACTTCATATTTAAAGATTTAAAAATAATAATTGTATGATAGTACTGATTTAACCAGTGTCAGCTGCTTTCTTCTACCTATTTCAAGAGGGTGCAATGGTGTTTCTGGGATAATATTAGCAACTAATGCAGGACTTGTTTTTAATTCTTTTTTAGCACCTACTTGATGGAACATCACTCACAGCAATTTTCTTTATTACTGATGTCTTTTAAAGAATGCTACAGTCCTTTCACATCTTACATTTTTGCCAAACTGCCTCAAAAGCTGGAGTTTATTGTGAAAGAAATCATTGAATAGAAATAAAAACTGTACTAGCAGTGTAACAAAGAAGTTCTTAGAAATCTGTGGACATGAATCAACTGTGCATAATTTTCTAAGGGATTTTAAATTAAGCATATCTGCAGTACTGAATTTGAATTATTAGAGCTGTTTATTCTCTTCAAGGCTCATACCCACATTATATGTAGTGAATTATTGGGAAAAGTGCCAGCAACATGACCCTGTCCTCAAAAAAAGACTGTCTCAATGAAATAAAGATATGCCAGTGCTGAATTATACAAGGAAGGATTCCCCCCCCCCCCCCCCCCCCATTTCAAGGACAAATATTGTCTCATAAAGCACAATGCTTCTCTTATTCTGCCCTGTAAGCTGTTTATGCATTCCACTTTATAAAGTGCTTGGGTAAAATGCATAAGTAGTGCCTGGGAGAAGGCACCTGAATACCTCTACTGCACGTCTCCTTTTCCAAGCTATGCAGAACAAAGCTCTCTCCCTGTGCCTGGCCACATGAGTCTTGTACACAGGTACCTCAGAAGAGCATCCCTCTGGTCTGAATTCTCCTTCAGCCAGCTGGTTTCAGTATTCTGTTAAAAAGTAAGCCCTGTGGCTTTGAAACCACAATGCTAAGAAAGGCCAGATTTCTAGGTTTCCTGATTTGTAAGTGAGCCTTTGAAACTGTTGTAATTCACAAAAAATGAGGAGACAGCTGCATGGCATACTGAAACTTGAGATAAATGGGAGCTCAGAGAATAGGCAGGACAAGATTACTTACATTCAGCCCAATTTCTTAAGTTCCTGCCCAAGAAGTGAATCTGCTAACCAGTGGATTAGCTAACTGTTAACTGAGCACCGTGGGAGGTTTTATATTCCTCTGACTTCTGATCAGAGACACTATAGCCATGTCTTTACTCTGGATACAAACAACCAAATACAGACTTCACCTAAGTCAGTGTGAGTAAGTGGCTAAATGCTGTGAAAAAGTAAAAAATAAAGTTTGGCCTGTATAATCATTAAGGGATTCTCCTGAGAAATGATTTTGTTGCCGTTGTTGTTGTTGTTGTTGAAATAATATTTATTAACTCAAGTTTAGCAAAGACGAGGTTTTTCTGCTTCGGTGACTGAGACCATGAATCCGAGCTGTGCTGAGCTGTGTGGACTTACCACCTTAACTGGCACTACCTTGGAGATCTTTGTTCAAGGCCATACAAGAAATCTGGGACAGATCATGTTAATAAAAACAGATCTTAGTGTCACATTTTCTTTCAGCAGAAATGAATCCCCATCAGTGCATTATCCTCTGTATGTCAAAACTGTGAGGTCCTGTCATAATCCAAGCACAGACATTTCAAAGATTTTGGACTGCGAAAAAAGGTCTCTCGGTAAATCATAATAAATAGCTCTTTTAAGGTTAAAAAAAAAAAAAAAAAAAAAAAAAGCAATAACATGGGCCACTAATGTCAAAATATTAAAAACTGTATTACAAAGTCATTCAGCTGAATGTTTCACATTTGTCAAAGGTGGTTTTTTAATTAATATTCTCAAGGCAGTTCTTTGAATTTATTCCAAATACAATTAAATAATGTTCTGAACAGTGGTGAAATAAGCTACTGATCCCTAACTAAACATATCTGACTCTTTTTCTAATATCATTCTGCTAACTTTGAAATCAGTGAACAAGATGGCAGAACCTCTGCAATAAAGGCAAGGAATGTATTTTACAGACTCTAAAGCAACTGAACTGAGAGAAGTCTGTTTTATCTATGATATGGAAGGCTTTGTGCTTTGGACTATAAAGATACAAGTTAATTGCTCTTTTATCAAGAGGCTGAGAAAGCTTACAGTTTTTTAAGCTTCCTGTGAAGAAATATAACAGTTCAATGTTGTTACAAAGCAGCTCTCTCTTCCAGCACTCAGCATGGTACCTTGTTAGTGAGGGAGACAACAATGTTCTGCATACCCTGATAAAAAAGAGTGAGAGGGGCTTATTTTTTTCCCCAGTTGCTCCATTCCCCCACTGAGTACTGCTGAATTTGTTAGAGATGAGCCCTTAAAATGCCAATAGTAGGTTTGAAATGTTACATACACGTTATTTTTAGGAGTGAGTGTCCTTGATAAAATATTGCAATTCATGTGTATGCAACATGATAAGTATACTCCAGTGCTATAATCTTGATTTACATTTGTAACAGATGATAATTAGTGTGCCTGGAGGAAAAATAAAAAAGAGAGGTGCTGATGTGGTGAAGAACTTGATTAGTGACAACTCTGAAGAGACTGAGACATGAGAGCAAAGAACCTCATCAACTTCCCTTCCCTTCCCTTCCCTTCCCTTCCCTTCCCTTCCCTTCCCTTCCCTTCCCTTCCCTTCCCTTCCCTTCCCTTCCCTTCCCTTCCCTTCCCTTCCCTTCCCTTCCCTTCCCTTCCCTTCCCTCCCCCCTTCCCCTCCCCCTTTTCCTCCCTCTCCCCTTTCCCCTTTCCCCTTTCCCCTTTCCCCTTTTTTTTTCCCTTCCTGTGGTGGTTTTACTCAAGTGGGCAGCCAAGCTCCACCACAACTGCTCTCTCTCACTCTTCCTCCCCAAAGGTAAAGGGAGAGAAAATACAATGCAAAAGGTTCAAGGATTGAGATAAGGGTGGGGAGAATGCTCAACAATTATCGTGATGGGCTAAACAGACTCAGAGTAGGGAGACAGTAAGATTTATTGCCTATTACTAACAAGCTAGAGAAGTGAGAAACAAAGGAAAAAACAAACAAACAAAAACAAACAAACAACAAAAAAAAAAACAGCTTCCCCCATCCACCCTCTTCTACCTCCTCCCGGGAGCGGCACAAAGGAATGGGGGAATGGGGGTTGCAGTCAGTCTATAGCATTTCATGTCCACCACTCCTTCAAGGTCATTGTCTTCCCCTGCTCCACGTGGGGTCCCTCCCACGGGATGCTGTCCTTCCTGAACTTATCCTGCATGGGCTTCCCACAGGCAGCAGCTCTTCAAGAACTGCTCCAATATGATCTCATACCATGGGGTCCATCCGTCAGGAGCAAACTGCTCCAACCTGGGTCCCCCACAGGCAGCAGCTCCTGCCAGGTCACTTGCTCCTGTATGGTCTCCTCTCCACAGGATACAGGTCCGGCCTAGAATCTTCCCTGATGGGGGTCCTCCACAGGCCTCAGCCTCCTTCAGTGCAGGTCCACCTGCTCCACCGTGGTCTCCTCCACGGACTGCAAGGGAAAAACCTGCTTCACCATGGTCCTCACCACAGGCCACAGGGGATCTTCAGCTCTGGCACCTGGAGCACCTCTCCCCCTCCTTCACTGACCTTGGTGTCTGACCTGGTCTAATGGAAAGCATTCCTGCCCATGGCAGAGGGATTGGAATTAGGTGATCTCTAGAATCCTTTCCAGCTCAAACCATTCTATGATTCTATAATTTATCACATTGAAAAATACAGAAGAGAAATTAATTGAAAAAGAAAACAAAGTGACAAGGAAGAAAATGAAAATTTCCTTGTAAGAAGACAGGAGCTTTTGGAAACTGAGAGAAGAGATGTTGAGTGAAGGACAATATCTGGAAGACGTTGAAAAGAATTCATGATAAGTTGTTCTATAAACAAAAATAAAGGAGAAAGAGAAGAAAAAAACAACACTGGATTTAAGAACTATTTCAAGAGCAGAAAAAAGGCTACATGATCTGAGATTGCTTGTGAAGAAAAATTAATAGGATGGATAGCGAGAAAAGAAGCACAGGCAATTAAAAAACAGTGATGAGAATGTCAATCCAAAGTTGTAAAGACTCATGATAGAAGTAATAAAATAAACCTTAATACATACTTCATTTTGCACATTTTTTTGATTTTTCATCTGGATGAATAAAGATGACAGCAAACATACTAAGTACTCAAAATAACAAATATTGAGGAGTTCCTCCATGGGTTTCCTGAGCAAAAGAGGCCGAAGCAAAAATAAGATGAGACAGTGAAAGTGAGCAAAGTCAGCAAAGTGACTCAAGAATGGATGGTGAGAGGCAATTTGCAGATGCGTACTTTCAGTGAGGCTTTCAAGAAGATGTATGAATTTATCCCAGTGCCTGGAATCAAGAATAATGCTATTATTAAATGAAATGTTGAGAAGTTGAGGATGAGAAGATAAGAAAAATTTATTTTATTATTATTATTTTTTCCTCCTGCATTGAGTTTACAAGGCAAGGGTAGCAGGGGGGGGGGGGGGGGAGAAGGGCTGTCGGGGAGGGGGGCTGGGGGGGGGGGGGGGCGCGCAGGGGTGGCGTCTGTGGGAAGCATCCAGTGGGAGGGACCCCACATGGAGGACAGGAAGCGAGTGACAGTGAGGGAGCCAGAGACGACGAGTGAACACCTGACTGCAGCTCCCATTCCCCATTCCCCTGCACTGCTTGGGGGGAGGACATTGAAGAGGGTGGATAGGGAGAAGGTGTTTTTAGTTTGCTTTTAGTTTTTCAATGCTCTAACTTTTTAATAATAGGTAATAAATTCTCTGTCCATATCTCAACCCTCAAGCCTTTTTCCATATTTTCTCCCACTTTTTCTTTGAGGCAGGGGAGTGAGAGAGCAGCTGTGCTGGACTTCAGCTGCCCGGCTGGGTAATACCACCACATTTTCTTTATAATTACCATACCTGAATTTGGTTAGATGATATCAAATCTATAGGCATCTGTTTGTTACCTATTTTTATAGTAGAAATGACTCATGCTGCTTAACATGCAGAAGATCTACCTTTTTCTCTTTCTTGCTCTAAGTTCACTATTTCTAGGTCTGGGCTGTCACTGCACAGCTTTATCAGACTTTCCTGGGTATTCATGAAGAACTGTTGGAGTAATACTTCATCTTAGGTTCCTGTGAAGTTGTTAGTTCAGTACTACTTGTCTCTGCATATAATACAATGGCACAAATGATATATGTTCATTTAACTCAGGGGGTTTCATGTTTCCAAACAGAAGTTATATAAAAGTTTTTTGTGAGTTTTGAATGCATCTGTCATGCTGAAATCTGGTAAGTAATAATGTCACTGTAAAATCAACAAAACAAATGTGGTGTGCTAGAGGAAAATCAAGGGAACAAGGGTTTTCAGGATGCGATTTGAATTTAACTTTCCAATGTTATTTTATGATTCACTTTATCATTATAACTCTAAATTCTCTAGCTGGCCAATGAAAAATCAAGGATTTAGGGCCAAATTATTGCGGCTTTGACTAATACAACAGATTTATGAGATTACTGAAACAGCAAGATTTTTACTTGCCAACACCTGAAAATACAGGCAACCACAGTTAGATAATGAGTAAGAAAATGAGGTACTTCTCATCTCATTCTGACTTGCTGCTTTGAAGCAAGCTATTTGATGTGTTGCATTATTTTCAAACATTCATGTATAAAATTATTTACAATTTGACATACACCATTTTAGTAGACTTCCTTACAGAAAATTACAACAGTATATACAAGATGTTACCTGCAAAATTCATTATTAAAAAAAATTAATTTCCTGCAACTACAATAGGAAAGAATGCTTCTGCATCATTTTCACTTTTTGTTTAAAATGTTGTTAGGCATTCATTTTCATTTGCAACCATGACATTGAGCAAAGAAAAATAATTTATCTTGCCTATGCTTAATACCGTGCCACTATTTTAAAATACAAGATGATCTTTGAAATATTCTTCTAAGTATAAAGCTCATAAAAGAAAATTCTTGTTCCTTTTCCTTTGTTTCCT
The DNA here is from genome assembly GCF_009769625.2 of Cygnus olor. Classification (NCBI taxonomy): domain Eukaryota; kingdom Metazoa; phylum Chordata; class Aves; order Anseriformes; family Anatidae; genus Cygnus; species Cygnus olor. The sequence continues at coordinate 162,268,730 of NC_049169.1, read as the reverse complement.
GTAATATTTATTAGATGCAGTTTGCTACTGCAGAGATCCTTTTCATTCTAAATCATTTTTGTCTCATAAAAAAAATTCCTTTTTTTTTTTAACATATGCTTTTTTAGTAGATGAACATTTCCAAATATAAAAAGACAGCTCTGATATAATATTAATTTCTATAAAATTTGAAAAATATAGGAATGATGTTTTTGAACTAGCACTAGCACTCCTTTGACCATAAATCCATTTATAATTTCTGAGATAAAATATTTTTGTCATTTTACAAACAAAGCATTAATCTCCTAGACTGTAAATTAATTATGGTGTAATTCGTTCAACAGAGGTCATAAACACTAACATGGCTGCATAGATTGTTAATACTGTATTCACAATTCTTTATACTTCATTTAAAAGTGTGTTGTTTCCATGGTAAAACAGAAAGAAAGGAAGACAATAAAAAATAAAAATCAAAGATGATAATACAAGTCATTTCTCTCTCCCTCCCTGCTTAATAATCAGAGAATATTGCTGCTCATGAAATGATTCACTCAAGCAATAAATTATTTAGCAACTTCTGCTCTAAGGAGAAGGAAACTCTCGTAAAAAACATAAGCCTTGTGGTCATTAGGACATTACAGCCCTATAATGTACCCAGAATGTTTATATTCTTTACTCTTTAGATTCTATCACTTTTGTTTTCGTCTTTTCCCTTCTGCCTGTCCTCTACCTTTTCCTCTGCATACCCACAGTAGAATAAGGTCATGGCTATAAGCTCTACATTCTAGTCATGTACCCTTTTTTAACACTTTATTACGAACATTGCTGATTTTGTCATTGCCTTGGTTTGCACAATTGTATCTAACTAATACCTGGTAAAAGGCTAATTAAACAAAGGCCAGGGTCAGAGGTACAGTGGAAGGTGAAAGAAGATGTTAGTGACCTAACTGGTGAACTGTGAACACTGATTTGGCTACGTTTTAGGCCATCCAAGGACAATGACCAGTTCATGGGAATTAGATCTCTGTCTTTCTGCTGCCTGCAAAGAGAATGAGAAGCCAGCCAGCAGCAGCCTCAGTCTTCCATCAGAAAGGGGCAGGAGAAATGACTTGGTCCTGGAACTGTTTGGAGAGGACAATCTCCATTAGCCTAGTCAAATAATTTATTATGAGGTAGTTTCCACTATAATTTGAGAAACACTCTAAATAAGCAGCTATCATCTTATGTCCATATTTTTTTTTTCACTGTTATGGTTTCTATGTTCAACTATTATGCAACCTAGAATAACTTCTACTTCTGTCTTTTATTTTTTCACTCCATGTGTAAAACTCTACATGTAGTGTCATTTTCTCTCCTCCTTCCCCCTGACTTTTTTTTTATTCCCTCATGTTTATTTAAACATGGATTTTTTAGATTTTCTTTTCCATACACAGCGAAAATCCATCATAGTAATGTCAGAAGCTTCCTAGACAATACCTGTATGGCAGTCTCTGCTACTCAATAACAAGAACCCCAAAAGGTTATTAGTTTTCCATGGATGAAATATCAAGGCCTTGCTCATGTCCATGATTAATCCATTCTGGAATAAGGTGGATATCTGTCTCTATTCCTTCCCCAAGTTTATGGTGGCGCCCCTGATGCCCCAGAACATTACTGGTAGTTAGGTTCTATTTCTGTCCAAAGTTTTTGTTTGTTTATTTTTTTTTTGTTTTGTTTTTAGATGTGTTTTTTATTGTCTTTGCACTACCTTGTCCTTTCCACTCAGGATAATATATTTCATTGATTTTTGTCACTGCTATAATTTATTATACAGGAGTCAAAGCTGAGGACTAACTAGGTTTTGCATGGGCTACTGGAGAAGGAGGGAAAGCTTCTGAGCCAGTGAGGGACAACACAATCCTCACACAGAAATATGTTTAAAAAATATCTCTATATAAGATCTTATGTGCATGCAGTCTCTTACTGTAGACAATAAACAGACAAACATTTTTAGGACAAAACTTGTCTTTTTGTAAGGTTAATACCTAAACTATATAAGATGCATTGAAACTAAAAATGCTCATATAAACCATTAGCTATGAAGAGGCCTGACTGCCTCATATACAGTTGCATACCTGTTAAAATTCTGCACTTCTATTATCCATTTGTTTGTTTGGTAGACAATATGATAAGTGTGAAGTTACTCTATTACAGATGTTGAAGAATCTTCAGAGGCCTGTATCCAAGAGCTGTTTATCTCCCTTAAAATGTGTTAATACAAAATAAACATATTTTATGTCAAAAAAGGTAGCAATCTTCGAGCAATAAATTGCAAGTAAGTCAACATCCTGTTGTTTGAAGCAATGAATGTGCTGTTGTATTTATCCTCAACACCCAAACAAGTGATTCCCATAAGGCTTTATAAATTTTATATTCTCTCCTCAGTACAATACTGTCAATAAATAAATAAATAAATAAATAAATAAATAAATATTACAGCTACTCTTGATGGCACAGGTTAGAGAAGATTTGTTCAGCTTGTGTGACAAAAAATTTGTTCAGCTTGTGTGGTGGTCGGGAGCTGTCTTGGGCAGAGTGACCACGAAATGGTAGAATTCTCTATTCTTGGCGAAGCCAGGAAGGGGACCAGTAAAACTGCTGTCTTGGACTTCCGGAGGGCTGACTTTGAGCTGTTCAGGACACTAGTTGGCAGAGTCCCTTGGGAGGTGGTTCTGAAGGGCAGAGGAGTCCAGGAAGGCTGGGCACTTCAAGAAGGAAATCTTAATGGCTCAGGAGCAGTCTGTCCCCACATGCCCAAAGACGAGCCGGCGCGGAAGACTGGCCTGGCTGAACAGAGTTGTGGCTGGAGCTTAGGAGAAAAAAGAGGGTTTATAATCTTTGGAAAAGAGGGCGGGCCACTCAGGAGGACTATAAGGCTGTTGCGAGGCTGTGCAGGGACAAAATTAGAAGGGCCAAAGCTCATCTGGAGCTCAATCTGACTACTGCCGTTAAGGATAACAAAAAATGTTTTTATAAATACATCAACACAAAAAGGAGGACTAAGGAGAATCTCCATCCTTTACTGGATGTGGGGGGAAACTTAGTTACAAGAGATGAGGGAAAGGCTGAGGTGCTTAATGCCTTCTTTGCCTCAGTCTTTAGCAGCAAAACCAATTGTTCTCTGGATACCCAGTAGCCTGAGCTGGTGGAAGGGGATTGGGAGCAGGATGTGGCCCTCTCTATCCATGAGGAAATGGATGGCGACCTGCTACAGCACTTGGATGTACGCAAGTCGATGGGGCCGGATGGGATCCACCTGAGGGTACTGAGAGAACTGGCGGAGGAGCTGGCAAAGCCGCTTTCCATCACTTGTCAGCAGTCCTGGCTATCAGGGGAGGTCCCAGTCGACTGGTGGCTAGCAAATGTGACGCCTATCTACAAGAAGGGCCGGAGGGTAGACCTGGGGAACTATAGGCCTGTTAGTTTGACCTCAGTGCCAGGGAAGCTCATGGAGCAGATTATCTTGAGTGTCATCATGCGGCACTTGCAGGGCAACCAGGCGATCAGGCCCAGTCAGCATGGGTTTATGAAAGGTAGGTCCTGCTTGACGAACCTGATCTCCTTCTGTGACAAAGTGACACGCATAGTGGATGAGGGAAAGGCTGTGGATATGGTCTACCTTGATTTCAGTAAGGCTTTTGACACCGTTTCCCACAACATTCTCCTCAAAAAACTGGCTGCTCGTGACTTGGACTGGCGTATGCTTCGTTGGGTTAAAAACTGGTTTGATAGCCGGGCCCAAAGAGTTGTGGTGAATGGAGTCAAATCCAGTTGGAGACCGGTCACTAGTGGAGTCCCTCAGGGCTCAGTACTGGGGCCAGTCCTCTTCAATATCTTTATCGATGATCTGGATGAGGGGATTGAGTGCACCCTCAGTAAGTTTGCAGACGATACCAAGTTAGGTGCGTGTGTTGATCTGCTCGTGGGTGGGAAGGCTCTGCAGGAGGATCTGGATAGGCTGGACCGATGGGCTGAGGTCAACTGTATGAAGTTCAACAATGCCAAGTGCCGGGTCCTGCACCTGGGGCATAACAACCCCAAGCAGAGCTACAGGCTGGGAGATGAGTGGTTGGAAAGCTGCCTGGCAAAGAAGACCTGGGAGTACTGGTTGATAGGCAGCTGAATATGAGCCAGCAGTGTGCTCAAGTGGCCAAGAATGCCAACAGCATCCTGGCTTGTGTAAGAAGCAGCGTGGCCAGCAGGGCTAGGGAAGTGATTGTCCCCCTGTACTCGGCTCTGGTGAGGCCGCACCTCGAGTACTGTGTTCAGTTTTGGGCCCCTCCCTACAAGAAGGACGTTGAGGTGCTCGAGAGAGTCCAGAGAAGGGCGACAAGGCTGGTGAGTGGTCTGGAGAACAAGTCTTATGAGGAGCAGCTGAAGGAGCTGGGATTGTTCAGCCTGGAGAAGAGGAGGCTCAGGGGCAACCTTATCGCTCTCTATAGGTACCTTAAAGGAGGCTGTAGCGAGGTGGGGACTGGTCTATTCTCCCACGTGCCTGGTGACAGGACGAGGGGGAATGGGCTAAAGTTGTGCCAGGGGAGGTTTAGGTTGGGTATTAGGAAGAACTTCTTTACTGAAAGGGTTGTTAGGCATTGGAATAGGCTGCCCAGGGAAGTGGTTGAGTCACCATCCCTGGAGGTCTTTAAGAGATGTTTAGATGTTGAACTTAGTGATATGGTTTAGTGGAGGACTTGTTAGTATTAGGTAAGAGGTTGGACTGGGTGATCTTGGCGGTCTCTTCCAACCTAGACGATTCTGTGATTCTGTGATTCTGTGAAAAAGGTAATGAGTCATAAATCCCCTAAAAGACAACTGGCAAATATCTGGAAATGGCAAGAAATACCTGATGTTACCTTAAGTTAGAAATGATCCTCACAGATATACAGTAAAAGTAACATCACTTTTCAAGTGAACAGACGTACATATTTCTTTCCATTCTTTAAACATTTTTCACTTTTGCAGTTTTCCTGAGCTTTACAGCACAATGTGATCCCTCTTTTATAGAATTCTTGCTATCATTTTTCAGTTATGGGGGATATTAAAATGTCTTGTAAATTAATATGTAGCTATTTAAATAAACAAATAATTCCTTGCACACTAAATGTTGCATAAATATTGAAATTAGATCATTCCGTGGATTTCAGGCACTTTAAATGAAACATGGCTTTTAATAATATGAAGTAACTATCAAATTCTCACCCCATTACATTTGATTTGGATCACAGTGGCACTTTATGCCTAAATGATTTAAGAGTTCTTCTCTGTGGTGATGATTAAAAATTGTATTTTCTAAATGTTTACGTCAGTGGTTGAGCATATGCTGTACACATGTCTTCAGCATAAAAGAACCTCAGATCTCTAGGGAAATTTCATACAAAGATCTAAAAAGTAAGACTACTGGAATATTATTAGTGTTCAGTTATGTGAAAAGTGTTTATTCTAGGCTGCATCATTTCATTAAGCTTTGCTAATGTAGTGCTATTAATTTATTTGGTAGAACTGCATAAAAAATTCATTTTTAATGTCTTAAAAGTGCAGTAACATTAGGAAAATCTACAATGTAGAATGGTTGTTGCTTATGGCTTTCAGTCTTGTTCTTGTTGAGTACTACTTGCTTTGAAATAAACTATTTGCAATGCATTTGGATTCCTCTGAAGTGTAGTGGAACGCACAAGGTTATGACACATTTCCACAAATCCAGTCTATAACTTGACAAGTAATTTTCTCTATTGGCAAAACTGATTTAAGACATGCCCATCATTCCTTTTCTTTATCTGCTTACACATACCAGCATCCACCTCTTTGTGAATAGCGTAACTGCATTTGCCTCATGGGAGCATTGGAAGCCTGGCTACTATCATAATCTAGGCTGTCAATTTCAAACTAAAATTAGATTAGATTGATCCTTTTTTTGCTTAGTTAGGTACTTTTTCATAATGTCTACGAAAACTTCAATTTCTTCCTTTTATGTGCATAGGTGGAAGAACTGAAAACAGGAAGAAAAAAAAAAAAGGAATTTTTACTCATGTATTCCACTTTGTGGAAGAAATACATATATACTTGTCTAATATTTGACATCAAGATTCCAATCTGACAAGTAAGCCAGCTCTGATCAATGGTGTTCCTCTCTGAATGAACTATAAAAGCTATCCATGTCATCATAGTACTGTGTATGTGTCACTCTCTTTCTCTCTTCTAATATTAGTCATTGCCAAGGATTTAACTCTTTGACTAATTCTGTGGTCTGAACTGCTCTGATAATACCTATAAAATTTCCTAAAATATTTTGTACTTTTGTTTCTCCGTGCTAAGTTTTTCTACCATTTTCCCCTTCCACCTTCGCTTCTTTGTTTTTCTTTTAAAAATAATATTAAATAATATATATACATATTATGAACAGAGTGTCCTAACTACACAAAAAGTAAAGTTCCTTGTCTGAAGTGATACACAGTTTCAAAATATTTCTGGAGATTGAGTAAATAAACAGACATGAAGTAGTCAATAAATAAATATTGAATAGGACAAGGATGTTATTGATTTTGAAAAAGAAGTCATATTGTTATTGAATATGTATTTGAGTTTTTCTTTGCTTCGTGTCCAGTATTAATGCAACCTCAATAAATATTCAAATAGATGATACAAAATAAGTTTAGACATCCAATTTGTTATTGCTGGACAGATCTAAAAATTTTGAATGATTTAAGTAATTAGTTGCAAAACTTTGCTACTGAACATTTCAGTGCTGCTTGCCAAATGAGGCTATTATGTATGTAATGCAGAAGCTGGCACACACCAAAGCATGAGAGATACTGAATCATTAAAACTAAACTTTCTCTCCCTATAAGAGAAAATCCTTTGAAGATTCCATGTAAAGAACTTTATAATCTATTCCTTCAGCAACTATTTATTTCTTAGATATCAGATGAATAGTGCAAAATAAAAATCACATTGCCAAAAAATCTTATTAAATGACCCTTCCCTTCCCTTCCCTTCCCTTCCCTTCCCTTCCCTTCCCTTCCCTTCCCTTCCCTTCCCTTCCCTTCCCTTCCCTTCCCTTCCCTTCCCTTCCCTTCCCTTCCCTTCCCTTCCCTTCCCTTCCCTTCCCTTACCTTCCCTTCCCTTCCCTTCCCTTCCCTTCCCTTCCCTTCCCTTCCCTTCCCTTCCCTTCCCTTCCCCTTTCTCCTTCCTGCACTCTCCTTCCTCCCATTCACTGTTCCTATCCCTCTCCCCTTGTCCTTGCCCTTTCTCTTCCACTTCTGCTTCCCCTTCCTTTTCAGTAAGCTGTTTGGCAGCAACAGTAATGCATTTGTGGATGGCTTGCCTTCATGTTTTGAAATTCATTAGCTCATTTTTTTTGGTAAATTAATCCTAATTTGCATTTTAATTTGACAGCCATCATGATTAAAAACAGAATACAGGAATTGCACCTGTGTTCCTAGTTCTAGTGGCTTTTAACATTATTTCACATATTAAGTTCATTATGGCAATCTTGCAAAATGTGCAGAGTAAACTGAAGCTTCATATAGCATGGAGTTTATTGTGTCCAAAAACTAAAAAGTGATTTTTAATTTGTAAATTTTCTCAGCAGTTTTAGATAGTGCTAAATATGTTGAATTATTTGATACTATAATGGTGAAAAGAGGTACAATGTAGATATGTAGATTATTACTGTGCTATGTGCTTTCTGTTCATAGTGTTTAATATCAGATACTATAAAATATTTGTCAATTTAGAAAAAAAAATAAGGAAGGGTAAATAACCTTAGTGTGATAAATAATAAAAACTTCCATGTTGTTTTTTGTTTTGTTTTGTTTTTCATTATCTGGTCCCAAAAATGCAAAACCAGTCAAAACACTCAAAGACAGTCATTTACTGGTTTGTATCCATTTAATTATTTGAATCATTTGTCAATACTAAAAGTATTATTCAACTTTTTCCACGTTGTTAAAAAGCTAAATATAATAAACAGCAATTAAAAAATCATATAAAGAAGACAAAATCTGCCAAAACCCACAGTAATAACCATAATAAGACCAATCTTACACTAAAGGATGGATGAATGGGATCAATTTCTGTAAAATTTAAATGACTCCAGTGTTAAATTAATCACCATGGTAGATACAGCTGTCTAGAATTAGAGTTCAAGTAATCATGTGAAACTATTTTCTTCTTGGACACCCTGTTGCTCCTCTACTGCTGTCAAGGTGACTGAATCTAGAATAACATTGACTGTTACTGGAGTTCTGAAATTCAGCACACGTATAAACATCTAGATGTAGATGAGTACATTTTGAATGTCCTAAGCTAGATTTGAATCCCAGTCCTATACATTACATAGAAAGAATTTGATATTAACTAACTTGATTCTCAGATTTCATGCAAAGCACTGTGCAACCAGGAGTCGCTCAAAAGAAAAAAGTGTTTGTTCACTGAGTTATAGGCATTCTGGACTGTAAGGTTATTGAACAGAAAGGTTTCATATGACTATATGGGCTGCTAGGGCTTGAGTCATTGCTGGCAAGTTATGGCAGCAAACTTTTTGAAACATGACAGGGTTTCCTGCCCATCCTCCAGCTTCTTCTGAAAAGAACACTGAAAATGTCTGTAGATTCTGTGCTAGGTCTGTTAACCCCAACAATAGTGACACTCTCACAATACCTTGCCCATCTCAATGTGTTTAGCAGTGTAGTCTCTGTCTTTTGGAGTCCCAGATACCTTTCCAAAAAGGAATGGTTACTTGTCATAAAGCTTCTACCACCTAGAAAATTACAAAGTTATGCCATTTTTTAATGAAAACCACGAATATGTAAAAGTGCTGTATCTTGTCTGACATAAATCTGATTTACTTTTATTTTAAGCACTTATGTTAAGCCATATACTTCCATATCCTTCCTCCATGCTGTCCTTCAAAGAGAAATGTAACTTAAAATACCATTTCACTGAACAGTTTCCAAAAGAATTGTGATTTTTTCTCTCCTTCTCTCTGAGTAATTACAAACTTTCCAATTTAATACTGATGTGTCACGATCCACATAATTTGCCATATACCCTCTCTGACAGTGTACTTGTACCTATTCGGCCAACATGACATTTCACCCATAACCCTGCTCAAGTGATAACTGTCAGTGGTAATCATGATGGCTGCATCTGGCTCATTTGGATTTTGGGGAGACAGATCACAAAACAATAGCGAAGGGCTAATTGAGCATCCACCAGCCAAATATGCCTGGTACACAAATATGACTATTAGCCAACCATCTTACCCCCTCAACAGGGGGCAGATAAGTACATTGAGCTCTTCTGCAAAGCAGCAAGCTGCATGACTGGATCTCCCTTTGAGTTGGGACACACCTCAAGGTTACTTTTCGAAGTCAGGAGATCCTCAGTAAATGGCTAGTGGCATGTTGAAACTTTACGTGCTTTGCTAAGTCATATTTTAGATTGATTGTGTGCAAAATCCTTTCGGTCTTCTTAACGAATGTCTGGCCCTGCCCTCTATGCAGTAAATAACTGAGTTTACCTTGCCATTAAATCTTGTTAAACCACTCTCCTATTTATAATTAAGCTTTGTTAAATCACTGTTTTTCATCAATAAATATTGTATTTCTGGTCCATTACAACCCTCTTCACCCAGCTTTTTTGACAGTAGTTGACATTTTATTTTCCTCCAGATTCTTACCATCTACAGTAACCTACTGGTGATATCTAAATTGTTTTCACTCTTCTGTTCCTAGTTCACCTTCTCTTCATTTCATAGCTGTTATTCTCAGGAAAAGAATATCAGTTGGAGCAACTGAGCTTCCATTACTCTTTATTTTTGCTTCAAATCTCCTGCGACTTTCCTTTTAGAAATGTTCTTAAACAGTCTTTTTATACAACAATTTTGTCTTTGAAATCCAAAGAGTATTGTGTGACTTCTAACTATAAGTAGCAAAAATGTTTTATATGTTTTAAACTTCCCTCAATCTTTGAAGAAAATCTTCTATCTTCATAGTTATTTATGTAAATTATTGCAATCTGTTATAAGATGAATCAATTAAAATAATAATGGTAGGGAGAAAACAATTCCAACTAGTCAGAAAAAACTTCCATTGATTTCCTGTTAATGATGAGTGTTTTAATATCTGAAAGCATGTTAATTATATCTCTGATTAACCAGAGTGATTTGTCATCACAGCGTTTAAATACTTTCATATATCTCACAAGAAGTTATAGTATACTGTTTGCATTAAAAAGATAAAATTTCCACAGTAATGTTGTTGTGTTGAAAATTGTAATTGTAAACACTGTAATGGTCATTTTCTGCACATTGAAAAAAAAAAAAAAGATGACTTAAAAAGAGGAAGACCATATTAAAATACTCACTTTGTTAAATGGAGTGGTTAATAAACGCAAAAGAAACTGTTTCCAGATGATTTCATATGACAAGCTCAGTGAGCACAAGTGGAAATGAAAGAAAAACAATAAAGAATAGATGTTAAAAAGTATCTTTTCAACTATAGAGTAGCAAATATACAGAACTATCTAGCAGACAAGGATGTAGAATTAGAAATATGAGGATCAGTCAAAGAACAATATTAGAATACATCCAAGCAACAAAAAAGTTTATGAATGTGCTTAGAAGACCTAGGAAGAGGAAGAGGAAGAGGAAGAGGAAGAGGAAGAGAACCATCTTAAATATCTGAATTGAAGCATTTCACGTGATATTTATTCTCGCTATTATATATAGAGATAACTCTAACAGTTTACCTCTAATAATGACAGAAAAAAATCCATGAGAATATGTAATTGATACTACATAATTATAGGCAACATGAAGGATATTTTTATCAGCTATTAAGATGTAAACCAAGCAAACAGACAGACATTTTTATTATTTTAATAATATAATATGATAGTAAATATTTTAATAATAAAATTAAATATTTTAATATTGTTTAAATAAATTATTTTAATAATAATAAATAAATCATGCTAGTTAGTTGAAGAAAATTATTGCAATTTTAGCTTTCTGCAATATGCATAGGTCTAGTAAATAAATCTATTTTTCTGTAGAATTTAGGCTATAGAATATAGAATTATTTAACACTGATAGTAATTTATATATATGTGTATTTGTGATAAGTAATGAATATTACACGTAATCACTGATTAAGAGAAGATCAAGCTTTCAAAGTACCAAGACCAAGAGCAGAAATCTGCTGGTTCAGGTAAGAAGTCCTTCTGATAAGCTTCTTTATTTGTTTCTTTATTCATATTTTTGTGCAGTGTTAATTTCTGGATACACCATTAGTTTTGCATGCTTTGCTAACAAGTTGGTTAGCTCTTGCTTATTGCTCTGTTTTGCAGGTCTGACAAAGGTCTGTTACTCCCATCCCTGCTGCATCACAGTGCTTTGCCAGAGAAATATTTCCTTCCTCTTTCTCTTTGTAAGGTGGCCCTCCTTTGGTGACCATGATCAAGCAAAAAGAAGTGCTAATTCTAACTGACCACGTGGGAAAACAAACAAAAATGTTGCCCTCACAAAAGCCAAAAGAGTAATTCGCTTTCTAATGAGGCTGCTTCTGAATATGGTGCTAACCTTGGGAATAAGAAATCTGTAGAAATATTCCTGCATAGCAACAGGGTTGATATTCTGTTTATGGAAGGATAGAGCTGGCTAGGACACTAGATGGAGGGGTCATGCCTCAGTCACATGTTCTCTTGAATGACTCATCGTTCAGTCACAGTCACATGGTTTTACTAACTCGCATTGTTTGCAACATATCCATATAACTCTACATTCTAAATATAAAAGATTAAAATCTGTTCTAGCAGAAGAGGATAGATTCAACAGCACTATTTGTTGCATGATAGCCTGAAGAGATACTCCTAGTTATTCCTATTTCTCTCTGGTCTCTTTACCATATATCTTGCTTCCTTTTAGTATTTCCAATTGTGCAATCAGGCAAGCAGAAATAGGAACAGAAAATTGAATGATTTTGTATAATGGTGTTTTAAAACATTTTCCCTTTTCCTGTGTTTTTTTTTCTTTTTACATTAATTTCTTATAAAAATCATATATAGATGTGTAGAACTATATTTCATTTTGTGTATTTTTTTCTTTTTCTTAGCCATATTAAAATGTTTGTAGAGTAGAAAGCACTATATTTATGATTATATAAAGACTTAAATCCCAGTTTCTCGTCTCTATATACATCAGACTGTATATGTAGGCAAAACTAAACATGAACATGTTGTTTTGTTATGTTATTTCTTTTCTATATTCTACATATTTCTTTATATTGTTATATATTTCTTTTCTATATTCTTCTTCATAGGAGAGGTGCTCCAGCCCTCTGATCATCAATAAAAAAGTACATTGTGACTCTGACAGTCACAGTTCCAGTTACTCCCACAAAGATATTTAACTACAATCAATGATATTTACTACATTTTTTTTAAGAAACATAGTTTTTTATCTACGAGAATAAATTTCTGGTGCCAGATTGTTGAATTCCAGGGAAAATTAAACAATCCATTTTCCTGTTTCCTAAGGCTGTATTTGGATATATCTATTGGAAAGAGTATATAGAAAAAATCTCACCAGCAGATGTTACCATTCCCACCAACATACAGGATATCTAAAAGGCTTTTGGAGGGGGAATATAAGAAGCATTTTCCTAAACTTAATCCTTTATTGCTGTAAGGCTATTAGTAGACTTTAAAGTGAATTCCCTGCTGTGTTGTGCTCAAAATTAGGAATGCAAGCAACAAAGGAGCTATAGATAGAGATCACTTACTTATACTAAAATCTAAGCTAGAAGAAAAAATAAATAAATAAATTCATTTACAAAAAGTAGTATCTCAGAGACTTGCAATTCTGGATTGAAAGTGTTAAATTAGAACATCAGGGCTGTTGAAATAGAGAAGAAGCATGTTGGATAAGCTTGTTCATCACAGAATCTGTTACCTGCTTTAATAATATATCATGCTACAGAAAGATAATAACATAGAAAGTGTCATGAACATGTTTAAAAGATAAACCGCAGTTATTTTGTGTTACTTTCCTTCTTTGTTACTGGTAGATAGGCAGGTCTTGTGGTTTGTGCTTAATACTCTGCCCTCTGCCTGGGAGTAGGTAAAAAGGAGGTTGAATATCATAGATGATACCCAAATCCCTCCAAGTAGCTCAGTATCCGACAAAGTTACCTGTATTTCTGTTAGATAACAAGAGAGAAAAAGTGCTGGAGAGAAATGAGAGAGGAAACTTCAGTGACTGGTGATGTTTGCACAGGATTATAGTCTTGAAAATGAGGCCATTGGCTCTCAAAGTTCCTGTGTGCTACATACAGAAGAGATGTGGAAAGAGATCCCAAAGTATCTATCACCAGCTTTTCATGCTGAGAAATCTTTAAAAATCATCAGTACTCAGTGAGTGCTGAGGGAAGTATTCAGCAGATGTAAACTGCATGAAGAAATGTAATTGCTGATATACACATAGATCCAAGATAAGAAACACTGTAAATGTATGCAGTGGGGAAACTAGACTAGGGTTCTGGCTTTGTTATTGTTGTTTGCACTTACACAGCAAAAAAAAAAAAAAAAAAAAAAAAAAAACTTGATTTCTTGTTTCAACTATATAGCAACATATCTTCATTTAACCACAGAATAATAAACCTTTTCTATATTATTGAGAGTTTGGTGCTGTGAGGGCAAAATGAAAATAAAAAATGTTGAGTCCACAGTGAATCTAAAAACTGCTACTCCAGAAGAGGTATTAGATCTTCGTAGAGGACAACATGCTTATAGCCTGAAGTCATATGTGCCTTAGGTGCTGGAGACAGATTCTTGTAAATTAATAGAGGAGCTGGCTGTCTTCTGATGACAAGTTTTAGGAAGATGATTACTTTAGTTTCTACAGTGACTTCAAGCAACCCTTAAATGTCACATATACTTAAGCAGAATTTCCAGAAAATCAGCAGTTCACAAATTCATGCTCCAATGATTTATTATGGCATCGGATCCAGGTAAATCAATGAGGCTGTGTCCAGAGCATTCTAATCTAAGAGTTCAAGAGTTATTATTGTAATCTAAATGCAAGGGTGCAGGAGCAATATGGTTCTATGAGCAAAAAATCTCATTCATAGAATCACAGAATGAGAGAATCACAGATGTGTAAAGTCAGTAGTGGTAAAGAAATCATTGATTTTTTTTATTTTTTATTTTTTATTTTTTATTTTTTTTTTAAGATTGGAACTGAAAGGGGGTTTACATGATTTAGAAACCAAGTTTGGTAAAATATCTCTTTATTACATTTGAAAGCCAGGTAGATTTAGGTGTCTAAGGCCATTTCTTGATGACAAAATGAAACATTAGACACCCTCAAGCTATCCCATAATAATCTGATGTCTGCTTTGTACAGTGTAGCTTTGGTAAAGTCTCAGAGTAGTCGCTGCATTAGAAGGTAGTACACTCTTATTATCTCTGCTCTTGTACTGATGTGCACAAGTACAAAGTCAGTCCATTGTGCCTTAGCTTGGAAACTCTGCTTTGTGTTATTTAATATAGGACAGGTTCTTCTTCTGCAATTAGTTACTTATATACCAAAAACGGCATAGGACAAAATGAAACTTTCTCAAAACTGAAGTCAATCCTTTCAGTTATGACATTATGACAAATATGTCACATTTGTGCTGAAGAAGAAAGACTGCATATATAGGTATTTAAAAACAAACAAACAAACACAAAACAAACAACTTTTTTTCTACACTTTCCCATCATAAAAATTAGAAGACTTTATTTTGTTGATGACACATAGTAGGTAAGTGACAAACACCTATGCTCTCCTCTCACTCATGTTTCCTTTCACAAGCAAAGTCTACCACTGAGAGTTACAGTTAGAGTATTGTTAAACATCACTGCCAAAAAAAAAAAAAAAAAAAAAAAGTCTGTCAGAACTTAAACTTTTTGTCTCGGTGCATCTGTGGTCATACTTATCTCATAAAACTTCTTACTCACTTTAGACCAAGAATACTTCAGGAACCTTATGGCTTGGCTTCTTTCCCAGTTGTTGCTGCATATTGTTCAAGGAAAGTAGTTTTTGCAAGGAACAAATAAACAGAGTACTGCAGCAAACTCTTAAAGAAAGCATGTGGACGGGTTCATCCAAAACACTTCCAGGTCAAATGCTGTCTTCCCTTCCCACAGCTAGACTTTCAGCTTTGCTGGCTTGTCAAGGATCTGTATGCAACAGCCCTCATTACATACTATGGGCAGTGAACTTGTATACCTCTCCTACCTTGTGGGTAGGAGAGCCCATATTATACCCCCAGTGAAATTTTCCTGAGTCTCATTTCTGTCTTGGACTAACCATGGATTGCACATATATTATCACCAAACCCTGTACCACAGCACAAAGGAAAAGGAAGAGTACTGCACCTGGCCATTGAGAAACATAGCTGATGAAAAATATTAGTCACTACTTGTCTATGTGCATTTAAGCAAAGTGTATAATAAATCAGCTGATCATATTAGTGGTGGTTTTACTCAGGTGGGCAGCTGAGCTCCACCACAACTGCTCTCTCAGTCCCCCTCCTCAAAGGGAAAGGGGGAGAAAATATGATGGAAAGGGCTCAAGCCCTGAGATAAGAACATGGAGATCATTCAATAATTATTGTGACAGGCAAAACAGACTCAGCATAGGGAGATTAATAAAATTTATTGCCTATTACTAACATTCCAGAACAGTGAGAAACAAAGAAAACAAACTAAAAACACCTTCTCCCCCATCCACTCTCTTCCACCTCCTCCCCCAAGCAGCACAGGGGAACACGATATGGGGGCTGTGGCCAGTCCCTAACGCTTTGTCTCTGCTGCTCCTTCACAGTCACTCTCTGCCCCTGCTCCACGTGGGGTCCCTCCCACGGGATGCCATCTTTCCTGAACTGATCCTGCAGGGGCTGCCTACAGGCAGCAGCTCTTCAAGAACTGCTCCAATATAGGTACGTGCCAAGGGGTCCATCTGTCAGGAGCAAATGGCTCTAACATGGGTCCCCCACGGGCAGCAGCTCCCCCCCCCAAGGCCCCCTGCTCCTGTGTGGGCTCCTCTCCATGGGCTGCAGCTCTGGCCCGGGGCCTGCTCCTGCGGGGGCTCTCCATGGGCCGCAGCCTCCTCAAGGCCACATCCACCTGCTCCACTGGGGGCTCCTCCACGGGCTACAGCGTGGAGATCTGCTCCATGTGGGACCCATTGGCTGCAGGGGACAGCCTGCTCCACCAGGGGCCTCTCCACAGGCCGCCAGGGAACTTCAGCTCTGGTGCCTGGAGCACCTCCTGCCCTCCTTCTTCACCGACCTGTTTCTTACGTCTCACTCTCCCAGCTGCTGTGTTGTAACAGATTTTTATTTATTTATTTATTTATTTTTTCCCCCTTTCTTAAATCTACTATCACAGAGGTGCAAAAACCCCCTCACTTATTGTCTTGGCTCTGGCCAGTGGTGGATCTACTTTGGAGCTGGCTGAAACTGGCTCTTATTTAGCATGGGGCAGCTTCTGGATTCTTCTCACAGAGGCCACCCCTGCAGCCCACCACTACCAAGACCTTGCCATGTAAACCAATACAATATTAAAAGGTGTGACAGAGATTGTTCCCTTCCTTATACTACCTAGAAACTCTTTATGGTTCATATAAAATTTGAATCTCTAAAGTTAAATTTATGTGAACAAAATACTTTTTTTTTTTTTTTTTTGGGGGGGGGTGGGGGTAAGTAAGTAAATTATTTTGATGAAAGCAGTAATTTAATTGTCTCAGCAAGTTCCATTCAAAATATGTCAGATTGAATAATGTTAAACCTAATTTGAACTGGACTCTGAGAATCATAGAATCATAGTCAAAGAATCCCAGAATCATAGTAAAGACCATCTAGTTCCAACCCCCCTGCCTTAAGCAGGGACACCTTCCACTAGACAAGGTTGCTCAAAGCCCCATGCAGCCTGGCCTTAAACACTTCCAGGGGTGGGGCATCCACAACTTCTCTGGGCATCCCATTCCGGTGCCCCACCACTATCATAGTAAAGAATCTCCTCCTAATATCCAATCCAAATCTACCCTTTTTTAGTTTAAAGCCATTGCTCATTGTCCTGTCACTACAATCCCTTACAAAGACTCCCTCTCTTTCTTTCCTGTAAGCCCTCTTTAGGTACTGGAGAAAATGCTTTTGGGATTCTTAACAAATATAATACAAAACACAGGTTACAGCAAACTGGATGATAGTTTGGTGAAGCTGAACTGTCAAGTCTTTAACATAGTTGGGGACCTTAAAAACTGATGTTTTCTGGTCTTGGAACAACTGTACTAAATGTGGGGCACACAGAATAATATTAATCTAATAATCAGTAAAACAAACATTCTTAGACAAAGTTTCCAAAACTCTTAAGAGGTTCTTAATTATATCAAAAAGTATTTCAAACTCACACCAAAGTAGAGATATTTAAAAAGCATAGAAATTCTGTTTAAAAGGAAAGGAAGTCCGCTCCAGAAATTCAGAATAATGGTCAATTATAACAAGTACAATTGTGAGCAGGTACACCTGTTATAAGTAAAATACCTTAAAAAAACAACCAAACAAAAAATCAACAACAACAACAACAAAAAACAAACAAAAAAACATATCCAAGGGCTGGAGACACACTTTATTTCAGTAGTTACATTACAGCACTCAGAATGCACAAATTAGCTCACTAAACATACCTTTGTATGTATAGCTTGAAACTTTTTGTCAAAGTGACGAATGCCCCAGCAAGTGTGATGTTCATCTTCTCTTGCCTCTATTTTTTTTTTTTTTTTTGGAGGAACTGACATTTAGAAGGACTGATTACTGAAGTCCTGGCTGTTATTAAGAAAATAGCAGGATGAGTGATTGCCTTTTGATTATATGAGCAAAAAAGAGGGCTACCGTGACTTGTAACTGATATATATTCTAATCATATTTGATGCCTCTTACAGTTCAGGCAGTTTTCATCAAAATCAAGAAAGAGAGATGTTAAACTTCTCCTAAATCATAGTTCATACTTAGGAGTTTGTCTAAATTGCAAAGTTGCTTTTTTTTTTTTTTTTTTTTTTTTTTTTTTGTAGTTGGTGGTGGTGACATTTTTTGGGGGGTGGGATTAATTTTCTCATCCTTTTAATCAGGTACTGTAATGGGTTAAAAAATATCTCTATCTTAGGTATCTTGTCACACCTATCAAATTCATTTTATCTTTGAACTAGACCTGTCCCAGTCATAAATAGTTCTCTCTGAAAAGCTTCCAAAAATGTGCAGACCGTTTTGGAGATATTTAACTTGTTTATGGGAAAATAAATATATATACATATATGCACATATGTCTAGAAATAGGTGTTTTATGTATAAAATCAAGCCTAAGGCAGCAGTCATTTTTCAGAACAGATTTGAATAATGGGTTTTTATTTCTTCAGGTTACTACAGTTGTCATACTTCAAGGAAGCAGATTTTGGAAATTATTTAATCGGTGATCCCAATTTCTGTCAAAGAGTGTACCAAATAGAATGATCTATCTAAGCATCATGGTTTTGTCTGGGGTAGACATAACTTTCTACATAGAAGCTCACATAATGATGTGTTTTGGATTTTTGATGAGAATAGTGGTGCTAACATATGGATGGTTTTGGTTGTTGCAGATCCGTGCTTGCACAATCAGAGACTTTTCTACTTCTTTTACTGCCCTGCTAGCAAACAGACTGGGAGTGCACCAGGAGCTGGGAGGGGACACAGCTGGGACAGGTGACCCAGGCTGACCAAAGAGATATTCCATACCGCATGATGTCATGCCCAGCAAAAAAAGGTGGAAGAAAGAAGGATGAAGAGAGGAACGTTCAGGGTGATGGTGTTTGTCTTCCCAAAAATACATTACACATGATGACTCCCGTTTTCCTGGAAGTATCTGAACACCTGCCTGCTGATGGGAAGTAGCAAATGAATTAATTCCTTATTTTGCTTTGTTTGTGTGTGCGGCTTTTGCGTTGCCTAGTAAAGTATTTTTATCTCAACCCATGAGTTCTCTCACTTTTACCTTTCTCATTCTCTCCCCCATACCACCTATGGTGAGTGAGCCAGTGGCTGTGTGATACTTAGCTGCCTGCATAGGTTAAACCACAACACTGAGCTGTTAAGAATTCAATGAATTGGAATGCAGTCATCTGTGTCTTCTTTTTAAATCCTTTGTCTCTCAGAAAGCATTTGTACATTTTAAGCAATTACCTTTAGAAAGTGAAAGTAAGGAAACTCACATCATCTAACTTCAGATATTTTATACCACTGTAACTGTATATAATTCCATCAAAATTGGTTAAAATTAAGGTAAACCAAAGGGCACAAAGGACACTAAACACAGCAATTCAATCAGTCTAGGAAACTAAATCTGTAAGAGAATGGGAACAAAAATAAAGACAAATATTTCACTCAGCTTTATTTAATAAGCCTTAATTAAAAACAATTTTCTGCTCCTTTTCGTAAGATGGGAGGTATTAAGTTTAATCTTCTGCTTAAATTACAGTTTGAGTATTCTGAATTTTTCTTTTCTAATCAGGACTCTTTATAAGTGGAATGAGATTTCCTTTCTGCTACATACATCACTGTAGAAGAAAATTTAACCTCCAGAGTCCTACTCATCTTTAATCTTTTCTGATTTCATAAGTTAAAAAGCTGTTAGTACTTTCAAGTATACGTTAAATACTTTCAATATACATTCTTGTCTATTTAGGCTTCTGAGTACCTCATAATGATATAGCTTACCATTCCTTGCAGTCAATTTGTTTTCTACTGATACTTTGTAGGCAATAAAAAGGGACATTTTTATTTTAGAATAAAAATCATACACTCCTAGACCCCACATGATACTACTAAAACAAAGTCTGAGCCTGAAGTGCACCTGAGTAAGAGATCACTCATTTTCAATAATAGAAAATTTAGAATAAATAGAATTAAGAATTAGCTCATTCCCTGGTTTCAGATTGGTTCAACTCACCCTGTACCTTGTCTGGTACAGGCAGATTTGCTTTGTCTCTCTGACCGAGAGGAAGGCAGTTCTAAACAGTGTGAATGCTAGCCATGCATATCACTTAGATTCAGCTTGACCTTTGCAGCCTGAGCCTATGATTACACCAGCAAATTTAGCATAGACTAGACACAGGATTGAGCACTGGTGAATGTATTATGTTTATCTGTTAAGTGTATCCAGTAAGCATTCCTACAGTCCAGAGGTGTAAAAGCCCTTGGCAACCCTCAAGGGATAAAAGGGGCCAGATAAGTATTGATGAAACCAGTTTGAGTTTTGAGGGAAAAGAAAAATTCTAAACTCAGGGGCCAAGACACAGTATGTGATGTGATTTCAGGAATATCATGTGGACCCTGGTTGCTTCTATTTATCTATTAGACCTTGGCTGAGAACTTAAACCTGTGACAGCTATGCATTGGACATAATGAGGAGAATAGAAGGAAGACAGAGGAGAAGATATTTATGTAGCTTTTCAGGGGGCTGCCAAAAGATCTGTGGGGAACAGGAAACAGATGAGAACTAAAATACTGAACACAAGAATTTTAAAACTGAACCATACAGCAAGTCTGTACCAGGAACTACGTGTAGACAAGGAAAGGTATGGCCAGAAAAAGCATCAAGACAGAATATTTTATGGGCAGTATCTGTGACAGAAAAAAATAAAATAAATGGGGGGTGGGGGGTCAATTCAAGACAATTGACTTTAGGCTAGGCATGGTATAATATCATTATGAGAAGTTTAAGATATAGTTTACTTCAGGCAGTGAATATACGTAGAACAATCATAATCTAAAACCTCTTACATTAAAGGGATGCTTGAACAGGTGGAGAGAAGCTATTTGATCAATCTCTTCCTATTTAACACACTACCCCTTTTTCAGATGATAATACAGAAGTATATCCCTTTAAGAACACAACAGAAGCTGAGTTTACAGAGGCACTTTCATGCTGACTTCATTTTGCAGACCTATGCTCTGTTGGGATCAAGTTATTTTGCATGAGAGAATACTGTGTTATCCTAGGCACAGTAGACTAACTCTTATTTTGTAAATTTCAGGTATCACAAATACCTTAGAATTTTGTTATCTTTTAACTCTAGGCTATTTGTTGCTTTGAGAGCAGCATGAATTTTTAAACATAAATTCTAGGAACCTACCTGCCATGTAGGGAATTCAGTATGTTTCATTTCCAAGATCTTAATAACCATATTTCACTATCTGATAAAGATGTTAATTTAAAGGACTGAATGAGATTTTTTGTGCCACCAGTTTAAAATGCTTCTAATTTAAAAACAAAGTTAAAATTTTCTTACACTATCATGGTATCTGAATTATTCCCCAGAGTGAATATACACTAAAGTCAACAATTTAGCTCATTGTTTATTGTTATATTTTTATTTTATTTTATTTTATTTTATTATTTTATTTTATTTTATTTTATTATTTTATTTTTCTTGTTGTTATTGTTTCCAATACTTTTTCAGCCTTAGTTGGAAGTCTTCATGAATTGCTGACTACAGAATGACTTGACTATAGTTTTCTTCAGTATTTCCACTTATTAAATTCATGAAAAATGGTAAATTACTCTCTTAGACAGTCTACTGCAGATATATGGCAACTTTTTATTTCCCTAAGGTGCTGGTCAAAATACAATTTGTTGGTTCAGCTGAGAGGTACAATTAGGATAAAAAGAGTTATTCAGCTTTTGCTTCTGACCTTTAAATGTGCACTCATTCATGGAAGTCTGTGTCTTGAAAAAGAAGGAAATAGATGATAACTATACCTCATGCCACTAAATGTTGCCTATTACAAAATAAGCACTGAAGCTTGAAAAAGTTTATAACAGATAGAGTGAAGGAATTCTGAGGCAAAGAAGTTTTGTTGAAGTAGCTCTGGTACTACCTTTTTGTTCTCTCAAGGCACGTATTTAAATACTGTGATATAACACATTTTTGGGTGGAGGCATTTTCTTTCTTTGTCCATAGAAAATACATTACTGCTCTACATATTGAGATACAGTGAGGTACAAATGGATTTCTCTGCCCCCATCCCCCACCCCCACCCCATGTAATTCATTGCATGTTTCCTATATGTCTCACTGGAACAGAAAAGAGTTATAGACAATACTTTGATAGCAAAGTGCTCAGACTTCACTGTACCTGGTAAGTATTAGGAATGGAAAGCTTGTGAATGGCTTTCTGAGTCACTATTAAGAGTTAACTAATTGTTTAAAGCTATTTACAGCTTTGTTAAGCATGCATATGTATAACACTGTATTGGACAAAGATAACCACAGAGCTATTATTCCTGTCTGGTAAAGGCTTTGAAATCAGATTTTCCTAGGCTTCATTCTAACTTGCAGATTTCTCATCTTGCATGGGAAAAGTTTTGTAACATTACTTTACATTGGGCTTATTACAAAAATTATTTCATTTTACCTCTGATTTTTATTTTTATTTTTTGTCTTCTCTATTGAGATTTCACTGTGTTTTACAAAAGAGATCTGTTTTTGTATTTAAGTGTAATATTTGGCAAAACGAAGCCTTTATGTTTCTTAGAATCGTAGAATCATTTAGGTTGGAAAAGACTTCTAAGATTATCAAAACCAATTGTTAACCTAGCACTGTAAACTCTACCACTAAACCATGGCCCTAAGAAACACATCTATAGAGACCTAATAAAAATTTTAGAATTCAACCATAAACCAGAATATTTTTATGTATGAATACGATGGACTTTTCCTATCTAGTTTAACATAAGTTAACTACTTTTTTTTTTTTTTTTTTTTTGATTTATAACAGGATAAAGATATAAATGAGATTTTACCAAGGATTTGGAAACCATCATTATGAATAATAATAATAATAATAATAAATTCTAGTCTGTTCATGAACTAAGAATAGCAAAGAACAGAAATATTCTTTTATGTTTGCAATCTAGGGCTAGTATATTTGAGATTAAAGTGAAGATTTCCAAAGCTAAAAAAAAATATGAAATGTTTCTGCACAGTTTTAGAATAAGGACTCCATAGCATTTGTCATTTTTTTGTCAGTACCAATGAGGGGACTAGAGAGACCCTAATGCTCAGGAAAGAATTGGTACAATTTTATAGTGTGCATGGTAAGAAGAGAGAGACTTAAGAAGCTGATAGTACTATTAAACTTGTGTTTTAAAGCTCAGATTTTGATTAGTGCTCAGCTCTGCCCAAATCTAAATCAATACAAATTTTTCTATAAATTCCTGTCGAAATAAATATACATCAACTCTAAGTTGAAAGAGAGTAAAGAACTCAACTGGAATGATGGCCTGATGCACATAACTAGCTCCCATAATCAAATAATGCTGTTCTAGATATTCTCCTTTGTCTTAAATGTGTCCATTACACTTCAGTGTGCAATAGCTGAATCTTCATTTTAATTACAGAGTAAGTGCTTCAAGACAGGAAACATATCTTTGCTAATGTGTGCTATTTTTGTATTATGAATAGCACTGTCAGGGTTTTAATGGATGCCAAGAAAATATCTGCAGCACTATTTTATAAATAATTGCTCTATCTAAAATTTGCAAACAACCTTTTTTTAGTTCTTCAGTGAGACATTATAAAATGTAATTTTTAAGTAGTATTTACCTTGAGAAGCAATATTTGCAAGTTACTAAATGCCCAGATGTAATCTTGATATTACAAAGCACAACTTTGTATAACTTTTACTTTAGTATTTTCATTACATTCAGATTTATTATTAAAACATTTTTGAAGTTTAATAATATTTCATTTTTATAGCCACATCGGAGTGATAAACTATTCATTGATGTCAGTTTCATGTAAAGAATCATTTCCTTCTATCTAATAGAAATCTACTCTTTTTTAGTTTAAAATGAATACCCCTTGTCCTATTGCTTGCTCTCTGATAAAAAGTCTGTCTTGTAGGCCCCCTTTAAGTGCTGGAAGGCTGCTATAACATCTCCTCGGAGTCTTCTCTTCTCCAGGTTGAACAACCCCAACTCCTTCAGCCTGTCATAGGAGAGGTGCTCCAGCCCTCTGATCATCCCCGTAGCTCTCCTCTGAACTTGCTCCAATAGGTCCATGTCCTTCTTATATTGGGGGACCCAGAGCTGAACACAGTATTCCAGGTAGAGCCTCACAAGAGAGTATATGTAGTGAATTACCTCCTTCCCTCTAATAACACCTCTTTAATGTTGCAAGCAACACTTTCTTTCTGTAAAATAGCACTTTTTGGTCTCCCACTCTGTTACAGTTAAATGTTTTAGCATGTTGGGCTTTTAGTTTCTTTCCTTTCTTTGAACCCTTGCATATTTGCATATGAGGTACAGTTCACTGCTGGAGCTGTTCCTGGTCCCAGCATGAAAATTGCCACTATTGCAGTAAACATCAGGAAAAAAAGCCATTCAAAGATGTCTACAAAATAGCAGGCCAGAGAATGAAGCTGAACACTAGATCACAGATTGTTCACATTGCACAGTTGTTAGTTCATATTCTGACATTTGGGATTGAGCTAGATTGAGGTTTATTTATTTATTTATTTTCCCACTTTAGTAGAGGTAGTCACTGTGTGGACTGACTTCATTATCTTTCAACAGTTAATCCTAATGAACATGCATTATTATTGACATCACTGAATAGGAAATAATTCCTGATGTGCTTAATCTCTGAGATCTCTGGTTAATGGAGACACAAAGATTCTTCCAGAAGCACAATAACGTTAAATGCAAAATTAAGTGACTATTTTTTTTTGATGGGATAAACCACCTTACGGATGTGCTTCTCTCTTACTGTATTTTTTTTTTTTGGATAGGTTAAAATTAATTTCTTATCTACTATTACCTTCATATTTAATTACACCAGAGACAAAATAAAAAATAAAAAATTGCAATATTAAGTGTGTCTTTATTATTGTAGAAATTTGAAGACACTGAAGTCATCCTTCCTGTCTCTGTGCTTATTCCTGAGTAGTTATAATTGTATTGCTCTGATAATTTCACTAATTATAATTAATTCTTGAATTGATGATTAAATTTCAGTCCCATTCTTTTCTTTCTCTGGGAGAGGGTATGAATGGGTGATTGTTAATATCTTAACATCAAAATATTAATTTACTGTCTTTATTCATTCATTCAATTCCCACACCTACAAAGTAGTGATGATTCAAATATACATTGGATTTTAGGATGTTTGTATCAAACTAAGCCAAATTACCAGTTTTACAGAAGGATTTATTTTAATCTTTGATATGGACAGGATAGTTGCTGTTTCTCCAAGTACCTTCCATATCATTCTGGTAAATTATCTTGTTGACAGAGTAAAGGGGAAGAAAGTTCAGCCAGGTGCATTCACCGGCCAAACTAAAAAATAAAAATAAAAAATAGTGACCTATTGGCATAGCCTGATCTCTTTGCTAAGACTACAAAGGACAGATCAACAGACTCTCAACATTAAACATGCTGAAGTTTAATAAATCAGTAATCCTGTTAATTAATTTCAAATTATTTTCAAAAGCATAGTTATGTGGTCCTTAGTCCCAGAAAAGACCTCAAACATTTTATGTACCATGTTAGTTATGAATCATTGTGATACTCTAGAAGGTCTATAAAAATACGATAGGTTTATGACAGCAGTCAGCTGTCCCACTGCATGATAAATACATTTCACTTGTAGGGGACTTTAGGATATTTCTATAGATCATATCAAATTACTCTTTGTCATTAGGTAAAGTTTTTGAATGTTTGATGATGCCAAATACATACAAAAGCTAGAAAATTGTTTAGTCCAGATAGGGGGCTGTTTTCAAGGACAGAAAGTTAGACAACCAGACATAACCAACAAATCCATGGACCAGATACATTTACACAGATACTCAATGTTGTCTCCACCTGTTTCAGAGTAGACTCCCCAAACTGTTGTTCTGCTGAGTTTCCATATGCAGGTGACCCATGTTCCTATGTTACCACACCAGTGAATAGAAGTTTCATCAGTTCTGATGCTACATACAAAATATCTAACTGTGTACAGAAGGCTGTCCTATGTGACAACTTCTGCATCTGCCAGAACAGTTTATGCTATTTGCACTTGTTTCATCTATGTGCAATTTGGTCAATTTTGTAGGTGTATCCTCTGTGCTTCTGATACAGGTCTGCACAGGCACCATTTGTTTCCCATGCTGCTTCTCTGCAGGTAAATGAAAGTAAATTTATACTCCTCCATTGCCCCTTGCCCAAGCCAGATCCAGGACAACCTTGACCTTCAAGTTCCAATGTTTCAAACTCCTCAATGAAGCAAAGTGCTAGACTTGCAGGGCACTTGTGAGTCCTATGCAGCCAGTTCTGGGGTGTTTCCATATTTACTTACTGCAACATGGAACAGTGAATCTGACTTCTGCTTTCAGGGTTACGGAGAGTTTGAGGAGAATACTAGGAGGGAAGTAGGGGCTCTCACTTTACCTGTGGGGCAGGGCAAGCAGGTTCCTCATCTTCTTGGCCAGCACTGGTAAGAGAAGGGTTGAAGCAGAAGAGGCCCAGGATGAGTGGCTATCAGCCCTTACCTGTACTCACCAAAAAAAGGGGCGATGCATGTCTGCATGGTCACAGAGGAATTAGAAGCTAAATCTGAGGGACAAGCAGGACACAGGGAGTTTGCAGTAGAGGACCCAGACTACAAGATGTGGAGACTCCACCACTCTCTCAACAGCCCAGGCAAGTCACACCTCCCCGCTCAGCCTCAGGCTATGACAACAGTCCCCAAGTCACCCCAATGGCCAGGAAAGGAACAGGTCTGAGGACAACAGAGGGTGACAACCCTCAAACTCAGTGGGGATTGACTCAGTAAACAGCATCTTTGTTCCAGCCCTCCAAAGGACAGCAGCAGCTCCTGTCCTCCCATCTTCTCCCCTCCACAGATGAGACATGCAAGGATATTTCAGACTGCACAAGATGTTTATTTTAATTACAAGTACCGAGAACTTCACTCTCTCTATAAATATATATGCACAGATCACATCTAAACACACAGAACACAGGATTCAACTGTCTGAAAATAAGCTCTGGGGTGTCACCCCAGTAAGGAGTCTTACCTCATCAGAGCTGCTGCTCCACAGCAGTGCAAGTTTAATATGAATATAGTGCCATGTACGCCTGCTCTGTTTGGATGTCTCAAATGCCCCGTTAACTCTCACATGGCGCTGTTTTCATAGATTCAGTGTCAACAATGCTAGGTCTATGTAGGTATCTCAAGTATCCTAGGACATCTAAAATGGTACTAAATATCTACGTTTAGGCATTTAAATCGTTTTCCTATGTTTAGACGTCTACATTTATTTATATATAGTCTGGTACTGAAAGATACCAGAAGAAATTCAATTCTGTTCTGTAGTGGTTTCAATTCATCTGTTTTTGAACTCTCTGTCAGGATGAAATTAACCCAGACATTTTTTTTATTTTTATTTTTTAGGACTTTGTCACTAAAGATGACCTTGTGTTTTGTGTTTTGACAAGCACAGCACTTCATATACCAGAGTGTAATTACATGAATGGCTGTTGAATTGCTTATGGCAGTATATGTATCCTTTACAGACTCTGGAAAACATAAAACAATTTTCAGGTTGCCCTGAAGAAAATAATGTTGCAACACTGTAGCAGCAATGTAGCTTAGTACAAGACCTTATGGGAAGGAAAGATGAGTATATTTTAAAAGAGAAGCAATGTCAGTCTCTCACACTCTCATATACAAGAGACCCAAAGTGTGTGCAACCAGTCTGAAGCATGCAGGCCCTAAGATGTCTGTATTGGGTGGTCTGTGCAGGGTTGATTGCAATGACATGGAGGACAAGGGGTGTCAGGTGTTAAGCCCATCCCCACACATCCTGGCTTCCCCTAAAAGCATGCTGCTTTTAGATGTGATACCTTCATACCTTTCATACCGACAGTGATTAATCTCTCTAGATTGCCCCACCTCTGTGAGTCCTCAGGATTTAGTCACTGTCTCTGTTTCAGAGCTGGTTGTCCTGAGCAATTGCAGACAGCGGTGTGCTAGGATCTTGTTGACCTGCTACTGTAGGTGTTGGCAACGTGATATTTTTAAAACCCTTCTCCCACAAATATTTTGCCCTTGTATGTTCACAATGACTCTCCAATCATTCCAATATAAAATATTTTACCGCAATATTCCATAGTTCTAAAAGATTCCTGACCATTGATTTACTAATGCATTGGAGGCACTTTGATACCTTCTGGTAAAAAAAAAAAAAAAAAAAAGCAAAAAAACAGAAAGATATATTTCATCATTCATAGGTTTTCTCCTCACAAGTCTGTCAAGCCAGTCTATCAAGCTACTGTGTTACCCCTCAGTATTTCAGCAGTATAGTATGGTATACTTTCCACTTTTCTGTTCCAGGATTGCAAATGAAAATTACAGTTCAGTTCCTTCTATGCAATCATTTAATATATAAATTCCAATCTGATCAAACCTTCATGTTGTCCCTCTCTGTTTTATAGGAACTAGTTGAGTCTTATGGTGTGCCTTCTCATTTTTTCATTTGACATTATTCATCTTGCACTACCATTTTTTATCAAAAAACAAATTGGGAAAAAAGTTTAAAAGGAGAGAGAAGAGACGCTTGCCATTGATAAGATAGAGGAAATCTGTTAAGTAATGAGAAAAAAAAAAATATTTCACTTGCAAGTAATACACTGAATGCTCTTTTAGTGGCTGTCCTGCTACATATTTAACAAGAACATTGGCTAATCAGAACTTGGTTGGTTGTAGTAGAGATGTCAGGAGATAAGTGACAGGAAAGGTAATAGACCTTTCTCATGGAGGGTGGCCCCTGCTATCACTTGACCAAGTGGCCCTGCAACAACGAAGAGTGTGCCTGGGCCTCTGACAAAACTCATCACCTCACCAAGTGCTCTGCTAGCAAGGACTGTTGTCACTCGGTTAAGGCTAGCTCAGAGATCTATGCACTTGCTTGGTTCACTTTGCCCTTAGCAACTTCCCTTGGCATCATTGCTAGTTCTAGCTTCTGTGGTCACCATCAGCTTTTCCAGGCCATAACATATTCTCCTTTTCTCTTCCCATGCCTGTCAAAGACACCCACCAGTGCTGCGCTGTCTGGAGGGACACTGCCACCACATGGGAGTGTGAAAATTGTGCTACCCTGGGCACCAGGAAGTGCAGAGTTGAGTTAACTCAGCATCTACCAGGCTAGAGCCAGGGCCAGGTGAATCCTAATGATGGATTTCCAGGGTGGGCTTGAAATAGTGTCTCTGTACCCAGGAGGGCTACATTGTGTGAGGATGTGCACTTTAGTTATCTGCTTCTCCTGACAGCTCCCAGCACACAGTCAGAGCTGGCCAGCACCACCACAGACAGACAATTTGCCTTATTCCACATCTATTGATGGTACTTTGGACAAATATTGACCTGCTTAAGCTACGTATATTTTTTTTATAAGATGCATATTGATATATTGGTCTTTCAGAGAAGGCACTGTGTACTTATTTCAGTAGATTTTGGATCTTACCTTTCACTTTTGTTCAGTAGGTTAGCTTCCCCAGACAGCTATTCTTCTATTAAATTGTGGACACAAGAAGATTTAGTCTTTTTTTTTTTTTCTTTTTTTTTTTTTCAGTCTAATTTTGCTTTGGCTTGATATGGAAATTAAGAAAAAACAAATAAATCCTTGCTTGTGTGTGTGCTTATATATATACACGTGTGGGGATGAGTCTTTTAATTAGAAGATCTTTACAGATAACAGTATTATGTAAGAAAGTACAAGATCAAAACTGGGTCACCCACCTTAAAAAAACAACTGTCCTTCAGACCCTTCAACATTATACAGGTCACGCTTGGCTGATTGCATCTCTTAAGTCTTCTGTCACAGAACAAATGGAAATAGATTCTTTCTGTAACAGAGAACAAATTTTGCCTCTAGTTACCATCCTGTGATATTTTATGAAAGGATATCTTGTTTTTTTAATGATGGCAAATTTTCAATGATTTATTATCTGAAGTTTTTATTCCTATGTTTCTTTTCATATGTAGGGTTGGCTATTGTATGTTGATACATGTTTATTTCCAGCATTGTTTCATCTACTTAAGATGGAGGAACATGTATTTAATAATGATAATAAGCAGTACAACACTCTTGAAATGTGAAGAGCCTTAATGTTAAACCACATGTCCAAAATAATTTACTCATACCTTGGCATTGACAATACTGGATCTTGACTTTCCACAGTGAGCTCAATTCTAGATTAAAAACAAGGACATCAGAAATATATTCTGTAATGATAATATGGACTCTATCAAAAATAGTTTTGACACTGTCACATAAATTCTTTCTTTAACTGGGGCTCTTGAATATTGCAACAACTGTGAAAGAACCATGGAATCAAAAGCTGTACAGCAAATTGCTTTCCTTGAGGCAAAGTCACTTAGTTCATTCCTTATTTCTGAAGATGCTGAGATTTTGGCATGCTTATAGAAGTGAAAATAACAAATGGGAAGGCCATGTTATGTAGGACTCAAGGTGGTATCTGTGTTTCTATACGAATACCCAAAATATTATGCAATAGAAGAGATCAATTATGTAATACTATCTGGAGTCCCCTGTAGAACTCATGTCAAATCTGTATAAGCCAGATATTTCCCTTATTTCATTCTGGGAAAAAAAATCTGTAGATTTTAGGAAATTTAAGGTAACTGTCCAGACAGCAGTGTGATGGGCAGTGGAAAGTAAAAGTATTTCTTAGTGTAAATTCTTTGTGTAAAAATACAAAGAATTATCATTATAGTAGTTAGTCTCATACTTTTTTTTTTTTTTTCCTCCCCCCATGAATTTCAGCCAAGTTACCATTTTTCCAATGCAGTTCTTTCTTCTTGAGACCAAGCTGAAGAAAACTCTGAAGAAAGACAGGCAGGGAAAATGTGCTCATGAAGCTCAAGGAAAATTGTAGGGAATGGCTGACCACTCTGTTTGGTTTACATGGCAAGGTTTTGGTCAGGAAGGCTGCAGGAGTGGCTTCTTTGAGAATAGGTCAGGAGCTGTCCCCATGTCAGTCACAGCTGGTTCCAACTGGCTGCAAAATAGACCCACTGCTGGCCAAAGCTGATCTAACCAGTGATGCTGATGGTGCCTCTATGGTAACCTACTTAAGAAAGGGTAAAAAATGTTGCATAATAGCTGTGTGAGAGGAGGACAGAAAAACATGAGAGAAAAAGCTCTGCAACTACCAAGGTCAGTGAAGAAGGAGAAGGATGTGTTCTAGGCACCAGAGTAGACAATACCTTGCAGCCTATGGAGAGGATCATGTAGAAGCTGGTTGCCCCCCTGCAGAGCATGGTGTACCATGTCAGAGAAGATTCACTCTGCAGCTCATGGACGATCCCACACCACAGCAGCTCAATGTGCCCTGAAGGAATTTGAAGCCAGTGGAAAGCCCATGCAGGAAAAGACTGTTGTCAGGAAGTGTGGCCGATGGGGTACTCAATGCAGTCTGTTACTGAAAAACTGCACCTGATGGGAAGGATCCACATTCAAGCAGTTCTTGAAAAACTGGAATTTGTGGGCGGGACCCCACAGTGGATCAGCAGAAACGTGTGATGAGGAAGGAGAAGCAAAGATGCTGTGTTATTAAATTATTGCAGCCTCCCATTCCCCACCCCCCTGTGCTGCTCAAGGGTGAGGAGGAAGAAAGTCACAAATGAAGGTGTGAAATTGAACCTAGGAAGACTCAGGGGTTGGTAGGGAGAAGGAGTTTGTAGTTTTGTATTTGCTTCTCACCACCCTGCTCTATTTCTATTTGACAATAAATAAATTAAACTTCCTCAGCTCAAGTTCGCTGTGTCTTTGATGGTAACTGGTGAGCAATCTCCCTGTCTTTATCTGACTCACAAGCTTTTTCTTATTATTTTCTTCCCTTGTTCTGCTGAGCAGGAGGAGTGTGACAGTGACTGGGTGGGCATCTGGCAGCCAGCCAACATTAACCCATCACAACCAGTTATTAGAAATAAAGCTGTATTTATTCCAATGCAAAGCAGACCATTTCATCTCCTACCTAAAACCATCTGTTTTTCGTAAGTGGCTACAGCAACTTACTACAATTGCTACAAGCAATTAAGAGTATTAATCCACAAAAAAGACCCGTTACACTACTTGAGTGAATTAACCAGCCTTTTAACTGTTTGTCCCTGAGATAAGAAAATGATTATAAATATGTTTCCAAGTTAGTGAGATGATCTTTGTGATTGAGAAGTGAGATTGTATATGTGGTCCAAAAAGCAGTAAAGTATAGAAAATGAGCAATCTAAATAAAAGCAAATAAATAAACAAACTAACAGAAAACACTTGTAGGAAAATAATAGGCTT
This sequence comes from Cygnus olor, assembly GCF_009769625.2. NCBI lineage: Eukaryota > Metazoa > Chordata > Aves > Anseriformes > Anatidae > Cygnus > Cygnus olor. The sequence continues at coordinate 162,236,278 of NC_049169.1, read as the reverse complement.
GAGTTAGTTTAAATACATATATTTTTTTCATGATTTTGTGGCTACCCAACATTATAATGGTGAGCATGTTATAGATAAAGGTGATGAGAATCACATTTATATTGTATCTCAGATGTATATCAAAATTGTTATGCCTTATTAATTGTATTTTGTGCCTTTATTGTGATTTAAGTATATTGCTGTATCTCTCTGCTAATTCAAAGTCCTGTAAAACATCATATATGTTCAAATAAATTCGGTATTAAATGTTAAACCCTTCACGGGGAATATATAAAAGGATTTGGTTCCAGAGTAATAGACTCTGACTTTTGTTTTGCAGTTTTCTTTGCCTCTATGCATAAAAAGCTACCCGGAATGCTTTTCCATTAGAAACCTTAATAGAAAACTTACCTTCATGAACCTTAAATTCATATGCCTCTCCAGTATTCTGGTGAAGCTGAGCTATAATATATAAATAAATAAATATTAATAAAGAAAATCAAGGATCCAGAAGCAAATTGAATAAAAGATAGCGCATCTATTTAACTTAATAATTATACTATGCAGCAGAACAAAAAGGGACTCCTGGATTTAGAATTTCTACTCAGGCATCCGTTTATATATTTTAGCTAATGACTATTTAAAACATTATCTTTCTGAGGGGAAAAGATAAGAAAGGTTATAACCACAACCCTATGAAATGAAACTATCATAATCACATCTTGAATTAAAAACCTTCATGCTGTTTACACAATAAATAACCATATGGACTTCTAGGGAGAATAACAGCTCTGTCTCTTTATATGTATAAGCCAGGTATTTCAGCTTTGAATAACTTTTTGAGATTTCAAAACAGAGTTGTCCTTGAAACATTTCCTTTTAAGTAGGTCTTGACAGCTTCTTGCTTTCTTTAAATAAGTGCAGCTAGTTGTCTATCACTCCTTTGGAGTTATAATGCACTTACCACCATAATACAGATACCACTTCCCAAGGCAGAGAGAGATTTTCTAATCTTTGAGGGCCTGGTTCCTTTATTGGATTTAGGTTTTAAATCTATTTTTTTCCTTAATATGGCCCAGTGAGGCCAAAATCATTTATGAAAATAATGCCTTAAACTTCCTTCAGGATTTTTTTTTTTTAATAGCCAGGAAATCTCTTGGGAAACTGCTAGAATACACTGTGTTGAACAAAATCTTAATAACTCCTGCTAGAGGGATTTCTTCATATCTTTTTAATGTATGATATAGCATATATACTTCAAAGAGCTATTTTTAGCTGTGTTGTGTTTTGTTTTTCCAATCTGAAGTGTATTTCACATGTAGCAGTTGTTCCAAGTCCTTGAAGTCCCCTCTTGTATTGTTTTCACCACACTCTATAAGTTTATATATTCTTTAAATGAGAAACTGTGCCTTTCTTTCCTCTTTGTTGGCATTCCTCTTCAAAACAGTATTTCAGCAGCCATTTATTTTGCTCAGTATGGACAAAATACTGAACATGAAAATCTATGGACTCTTATCTGTATAGAATCTAGAAAACGTTATATATGAAGGATTTTTGCTGTTTTATTAATATTTCATGACATCAAGAAGTCAGAAAAAGCAAACAATTTCAAAAACTCTGGAAACTGAACAGCTGAGCATCTTTCTTTTGAAGCTATAAAGACCACTTAATAATAGATAAAGAATGGAGAAGTGTAATTACATTAGGAGCCTTTCATCTCTCAGTTACTAATTCAAGACCAACCTACAAAAATATTGACCTTATTGACCAGAAGAATATGCATAAGTCTTGTTTAAAATATATTATTACCTCAGTCCTCTACCTAGCTGGTCTTAAAAGATCATCATGATAATAACTTTTGCACATTATCAAATATTAACAATAATTTTCACTACATATTCAAAGTTGTCAAAAGATTATAATATTGAAAACCAAAATGTTACAGTAATTCCTAAAGCATATTAATAACAATGTCAAGAGAAGTAGAGTAACATAGGATAGTATTTTTCTGATACATATAATATATATATATATACACACATTAGAGGAAAATCGTTCTTTGAAGAAAGTTAACTACTAAACAAACAAAAACTAAAAACTAAAAACTAAAAAAAAAAGTTATGATACTGTATTTGAGGGGGAAAGGATATTCACTTAGGACCACACTCTTGTGTCAGTTGTGTTTGATGTGATCTTGAGGAGCTACTGGCAGCTAATAAAAAGATGGTGTTTTATGTGACAGGAAGAAATGTTCCTTTTCTGTCCTTGTCAACAGTGCTAGGTTGCTGACCAAAATAATATTTCTATAGTGCTAGAAATGAAGTGACAACATCAGTTGAGCATGAAAGTACAGACTTTTCCTGCAACAGATGGATAAAACAGTACTATTTAGTAATGTGATATCTGTGCATGAAGATGTTCAGATGACATAGTGATTTTCTTACCAGAGCCAGTTCATGTTATTTAACAAATTAAACAATATTACCTTTCCTTCAGGAATGAAAAGGTCATGTATCTGAAAAAAAGTGGAAAAAAGACAGAAGCTTTACTAATAAAATACCTTCTGAATCTCTACAAGAGGTACTGTTATTTATGAATTTCTAAAGGTACCTCTGATCTGACCGGCTTATTGTGACCAGAGACAAGTTATCGACAATTATTAGTATCTGTGTAAATATGTCTTAACCACAAGCTTAACATAACCACAAAATTAAGTATTTAATTACCTATATTCCTTGATCTGGAAATGTTCTGATACATATCAGACAGATATCAAAAGATGAAAAATGTTAATATATTTATTCAGAGCTAGCTCAGGAAAGCAATGTCTAGCTATGTATTAAAACATAACCAAACCCTAACTCAGCAGATTTCATCTTGGGAGACATCAGAGAGGTTGTTTTCTTCTTGTATTAGAAGAAGTAGTAAGGATGCAGTCCATCCTTATAAAAAGTATATTGTTAAGAAGTGTACTTTTTTCTTTTCTTTTCCCTTAAAGAAGTTTTAATGCTACATGAAAAATAATTCAGAATTCCTTGGGATAACAAGAAATAACAAAGGCGATTTTGACATTCTAACCAGATGAGAAGGTGAATTCCTATGAAGGACAGACCTCAGAGACCTCTTATACAAAAAATTAATAATTATAGATTAAATGAGATCAATTTGCTCAAACATTTATGCAAAGCTGTTGGAGTATATGTCAGAAATAAATACCAATAAATTTGTATTTCACAAGTTCGTAATTTGCTGACTATGTGATTTACCATATTTATTCCCAGAAAATTGTTTTTTTTTCCTGTGGTGATGAATTCATCCAACAAAGGGCCAAAAAACAAAAACACAAAACAAAAACCCTGTCAATTACCTATCAAGTGAATCACTGAAATACTTCAGTTACTTCTTGCTCTCCTTTACCTGGGTCACCCCAGATCTTTTCATAAGTCTTATAAATATCACCTCAGTTGAACTAGCCAGTTGTTTTGGGAAAACATGTCAACATCTTGGGTTTAAACTACTTGGACTAATCAGTTTTATGAGCGTGCTTCAGCTCACACAACTAAAGTTCTCTCTGAGGTAAAGCAGAATGCATGGTACACAGGCACATTCATCCTGAAATGCAGACAGGATACAAGTAGGGTTAATCTCTGAATGTAAAAGGGAAAAGTCTCTCTGTCTCCTAGTTCAGACATAGACAGGGATATCCAAGACTGTTTTTTATTTATTTATTGTGCTTCCTGTTATGTTAATAAAGTAAGAACTCTATATTTCAAAGGAACTTCTTTAGATAATTCTGAAGAATAAGAAGAACTGAACAGGAAAAGTAGAGCAGAAATGGAAAAGAAAATGTTATACTAACTTTCTCTAAGGCTATCAAAAATACACCTTTCTATATAATTACATGAATAATGTGAGTTATTATTTCTTTCATATTTATTTTATCATCTTTGAAATTTACCTCCAGGAAAACAGTAGCAAGCAATAGAAAAAAACAAAACAAATAGACTTTTATATCATTAACTCACCTTCAGAAATATTCAATTTCAGTATTCAAAATTTCATAGTTTAAAATTATGGTGCTAAAGAAAGTTATAGTCTTGGACAAAATTGTTATTCTCAAATCTCTACTAAATACAAGCATTTCAAGTTTAGTTGGGACTTATGGAATTAATTCATGGATAGACTACTGGTTTTCAAAATCTTGTTAGCAGTCATCCTGGTTAAACCTACTATTTAGTAAAGTATGGATGCATATCTAATAATTCATTCCACGATCTCAGAATACTTTGTCTTCAAACATTAGTTATTGATTTTATTCATGTATTTCTGGAAACAGCCATAATGTAATGTCCCCACTCCCCCTGTCCTCATCCCCTATAAACAGAAGTTGAATAGAAGCTTTTAAAATTATTTCTATTGTAAAAAATGTAAATTTTCTAGTGGATATTTTACACACAAATATAGATGACTAATAAACCAGGCGTCATACTTGGTACTTAACTTTCATTTAAATGTTGATATATATAGGAGGAAAAACAGAAAATATACAAAGAACAGAATTTATATGGTAGACAATGGATACTCGCGGGATTAAATTGTGTCCAGGGATTTATTATTATTTTCATTTTTTATTTTTCCTGAATGTTAAGTCAAAAGACTATGTGGTGCAGAGATGCTTCCTTTTTATTAAGGCTACAGTATTATTTGGCATTACATAATTTAATACCTTATTTATTTATTTATTTATTTTTGACTGAACTGTTGGTCTAGAAACTAATTTATAAATCCACTGTAATATGTGGCACAGGAATCGGGGTCAAGGAAACAGACATATCAGCTGCAAGGAGTGTTGTAGAGTGAGATATCCTTAAGCTCCTTAAAGGCCTCAGGGCTACCCATTTCCTCCAGAAATCCAGTTCCATGTCACTGAAGTGTATTTTAGTTTTGTTTCACAATCCTTTCTTGTTCATTATCTTATTTTCTCCCACACAAAAAGGCTAGATTTTTTTTTTTTTTTTCAGAAGGTTATTATTTCTGATGCTGTTTGCCATAGGTTATGATCATTGCTTCTGATTCTACTTTTAACTGAAATAACAAATGAGTCTGTTTCTCTGTGATTCTGCATCTTTAAGGAGAACTAAATCTGTGGGGAAAAAACAAACAAACAAACAACAAAAGAAAAGAATCAGTTAAGAGTAAGATATTCTACACAGCATTTATTGTCCCACAGGTTTAGCTTGCTAAATGTAATTAATAATAACACTTATGTATTTAATTACTAAAAGACACGCATGAGAACAACAGACTTGTTTTAGACTCGAGACCATGTGAAAATTTCACAGGAGACACAATCTATCTTTTTTTTTTCTGCAGATCTAACCCTAACCTTAATCCTACACTTAGGCACTGATCTTAAGAGGAAGCTACAGGGCTGACCTTGATGACCCTGCTTGGTTTGCTATTTTTAGCCTGAGGCCCAGCATTCTCAGCCTTTGTCTTAGTCCAGACCTTACTTCAAGCATCAAATATAATAAGATGTATCCTGATTCCACATACTCCCCCCCAAAACACAACAAAACAAAACAAAACTCTATAATTCTATCACAAATATTGACCATAAACCTTTTAACCTTTTTTTTTTTTTTTTCCTTATCCTTATATTGTTCCCTTTATTTCCCCTTAATTTCTCTAAAACAATGCAGCACACTTTTATACCATTTCTGTAATGCTTGAAATTGTGGAAATTGGGTATGTTCTCCTGTTTATTATTTCACAAAGTTAGTTTTTAATAGTTCTTTGATTGTTAATAGTTCATCAATAGTTAATGTTTTGGGTATTTATTTTTTTTCTTCATATAGTTTCTGAGTGAGTCTGATTTTTAGAGATGACAAATCTAGTTTCTTCTTCATAGATATGTTCATGTGATGCAAATTGACACATGTTTTCAGCTGTCAGGTAAAACACCTGTTATCATGTAAGTGATGTATATTTCATGAACTTTTCTATACAAGATAAAGAAGCTAAATTCCAAGTAAATATTGCTGGGTTTTATTGACATTTGCTTTGTTGCTGTTTGTATTTTCATTTTCCTTAGAAAGTCTTACACTAGAATAGTTTTACATTACATATATATATATATATATATTTTCACCTGAAATAATAATAACCCCAAAGACAGACATTCTAAAACCATTTACAAAATTAAGTCAAAATTAAACATCACCGCATGAAAGTTCCATCTTGATAAAGTGAAATGGAAATTCTCAGAATGAAAGAAAATTTGAACTGGTTTCTGTAACAATATCTGATTCATTTAGTTACCTATGTGAACTGGGAGACATATTTAATTTCATTTGCATGCTCACTTTATTTAGCTGCTTCATTTTTCCTTTTTCGAAGAATAACTTATACCTGTGAGAACCATAGGCAGAATTACTTATACCTTCACCTTTATTTAATTCTGCCTTAGTATCTAAAGTAATAGATGTTATATAATATATCCTTCAAAAATCAGCAGGAAGACTATGGAGGATAGCTGAATCTGTAACCTTCTCAAATATTATATGACAGCAACAGAATGTAATCATTCTACTCAGCTGCAATGGTTCCTCTCCCTGAGAAGATCAATAAGGGTGCTTCTTAACAGGATGGAATTAAACAAGTAAAATTTCAAGATCAGTTGTATAAATATCTCAAGTAAAATTGTGTCAATCAAAGCATACTCATTGTCCTTAAGCTTCAAAATGCATAGAAGGAAAACACTTCTAATAACTGGTTTAAAGGAAATATGAGAAATCTGGGGAAAATTTCAGATTTTTTACTTTCATTTTTGAAGTGTTGAGAGGTTCAATTTTTATAAAAAATCATAATAAACTAAGGGTGAAGTAAACTTAATTTTTCTTATTATTTGGCATCCTTAGAGAATCGAATAAAAAACTTTAAATATATGTTCAAATAATGCACTTGATGGAAGACTTGAAATAAAATGTTCATCTCTATTCACCATGCAGAAGTAGTATCATCTGGGGGAAAAGATGTTACAGGGGGGTCATAGATTAAGGATTCTTGCAGCTACAGAGTTATATCACCATTTTGTAAGCTATGGTATTTATAAAATATCTAATAGATATTTTATACAATAACAACAAAAAATACTTTTGGATTTCAGGGAGGAGAAAAGAAACTCCAAAATATTTTAAATAATCCATGAGTACTGTGGCTCTAATTAATTGCATGCAACTTCTGTAGTGGAAGTCTGTAAGTAAGGTCAATCTCATTCAACTTTTTTTTGCAGACCTCCCAGTCTACCATATATGTGTTTTAAACTTTATATAAATTAGATTTTTCTACATTTCCTTGATAACAGTATGAAGATATGAAGAACTACCTAGCTTGTTTTACTATCTGGTTATTAATGTAGTTTTAACTTTTGATATTGAAACTAATACAGAAAATTGGTAGAAGGATGATAACACAAACAAAGCAAAAAAAAAAAAAAAAAAAAAAAAAAGAAGAGACAGCTTTAAAAGTAATAAAATTAAAAGTTCTCTTTACTGCATGGCATTATAGTTTATGTTGGAATAGACCTGTGAAGCATTAAATTATTTTTTCCATATGAGATGGAAGTTACAGTCTCCCACAGCTTCACAGAGACCTAAAACTTTCATCCTTTCATACTTTCTCTTGTAGGACTACACATCAAAGTGTCTGCTAAGAAAAAGATTCTACGGTATATAGCTAGCAAAAAAAAAAAAACATGGTTTCTTAAGATGTGGTTATATCCCCTGCAGTACAGATTTTGTGTTTTCAGTTTATAGCTTTATGATTACCTAAAGAGACAGACAGATTCCTTGAAAAGCAGTATATTGGACTGTTGGAACCAGTCTTTTTTATTCTTCAAGACTACCATAATCCCCCCTTCCTCCCCACCCCCACTTTCCCCTCCCCAAAAGTGAGAGAAAAAGTGAGAAGGAAAGAATCAGAAAAGATAGTGAGTCCTGAATCCTGTGCTCAGGTAACACTGATTATATATATATGTATGTATGTATGTATGTATATGTATATATATTAAAAAATAAATAAAAGATTAAGCTGTCTGTAAAATTCCAGAAACTGCTTGACCTCTTGCCACTTTGTATTTCCAGGAGGAAATGGCTGCACACATTTACTGCTGCAGTTTAATTTCAGTCCTATTTATAACAGAATGAAGAATTGCCTATGCCTTCTATATTCAAGCAATTGCTTCTGCTTCTTTACACGTTTTCCATCACCTTGATCCACAGGAGGAAGTTTTTTGAATATTTTAGTTCACTAGTGCTCTGATTGCTTCTGTTTCCTTGTATTTATTATTCAGATTTCACCAATTTCTTTCTTCCTCACTTATAAGTACATTAATCAATAACACCCACAATAGCAAGTCATGGAAAAGTGGGAGTAGGGGTGCTGTCTTCAACAAGCCAAGGCCACCCTGGCCTCCCAAGACAGACCCCATACATGCTGGGTCTTTAAAGGGTAGGTGCAGGGGAGAAGAAGCAGGGGTGGACGTTAGCGACCTAGTAGTTCTTTGGAATATCCAACTCACAATTAAGAAAACAAGGTTTATCTAGAAGGTGATTCATTTTACATTCAGCTCTGTTTGATCTGTAGACATGATATTTAAATTGCATTCAACTAAAATATTTGATGATTCTGGCATAATTATCTTCAGCAAGTAACAACTTTCCAAGTATTTCTCAGACACCTTCCATGGTTAAGGGACCTAGGGTTTCAAAGAACAGAATACATCTTCCCAGGAGAACTGTTATAACAAAATCTCGAATCACATCTATTTTTTACTAGATGTTTAATTTATTTTAAGTGAAATTTGAGATCAATCTTATCACTTACAAGATCAAGAAATCCATATCAAATTTCCTCTTGGAAGTGTTGCTTAAGGACATGGTTTTGTGGGTAATATTGGTGGCAAGGGTATGGTTGGACCAGATGATGTTGAAGGTCTTTTACAACCTTAATGATTCTATGATTCTATGGCTTCAGGAGTGAGAAAAGCAGGATAGTGGAATATGTGAAGCACTAAAATCAGTGACAGAAGAAAAATGTTCAAAAACAATCAAACAAACGAGCAAACAAAATCACTTCATCTCCCTCCTCAAGTTGATGTCCACATCAGAACCCCAGATTCAGAAGAACTTTGCAGCTCCCAGGTTTGAAGTGAGACCTGGCCACACTCTGACCAGATTGACACATGGGCATGCTCAGGGGCTGTACACTCCTGCAGGGCTGCAGAGCCATCTGCAGAATGATTTGGAGGGCAAACTGAGCTCTCTTACTGTGTAACAGCTTCTGTGGGGAACAAAAAGTGAATACGCAATGTGACTGTCATAGTGTCACCTGTCTCCAATGTTTCTTGTTTATGATTTTGCTTATCAGAGTCATGTTGCTTCACCTTAGAGGTAATGAAAACTTGCACAAAATAAAAACACAGAATAGGAAAAAGACATCAGAACAATTAATATACTTATAAAATGTTAATGGGAGAATCCGCACTGCAGAAAGTCAAGATTGTTATCATGTGTTTAACTGCTTCTCTCCCAGTAAAAGCAAAGTCAGCAAAAAAAAAAAATTTTGCACTTGTCAGTCAGCATAACTGTGCTTAATCTCTGTGCAGCAAGGGATCCCAAACTTTATGAGAAGAATCTCAGGTCTTTTCTAAAATTGTCAGACAGCATAATTTTAAAACAAAATCTGAGATAGACTCAATTTCAGAAAGGAAGGGAAGCTGGTTCATGTGTAAAAACAGACTGAAGAGAACATAGAAAAGGTATTTCTTGTCTTCAGTGGAGCTAGAAGTTAGGAAGGCTCCAGTATCCATACTGCATGGTCCCAGGGAAACTCTGAGAATAAGCAACTGTATTGGGATTGTATACAAAATGAACACTACAGGTATTGTAAGAAGATGGAAATTAAATAAAGTCTGCATTCTTAATAATGTCCATATGGTGTCGTGCTCAGCAATAAAAGCTAGGGTAAAGAAGGGTGGAGGGTAGGGAGTAAAGGGGGTGTGGGTGGGTGTATAAGGGGTATTCAAAGTGATGGTGTTTGTCTTCTCAAGAAACCATTACATGTGATAAGCCCTGCTGAACAGGCTGAACACCTGCCTGCCAATGGGAAGTAGAGAATGAATGAATTCCTTGTTTTGCTTTGTTTGTGTGAGTGGCTTTTGCTTTACCTGGTAAACTGTCATTGTCTCAGCCCATGAGTTCTCTCACTTTTACCTTTCTGATTCTTTCCTCCATCCCACCTGGGGAGAGTGGGAGAGCATTGTGTGGTACTTATCTACCTGTTGGGGTTAAACTACATCACACATTCAGCATACACAGAGTTTATGGGATGAGCTCAGTATTATGATACGCTTATTATTTTCTAACATCATTATCAAAAGAATTGGACCATGAAACCAAGGTGATAAAAAATAATAGTTGAGCTGAAGAAACAACTGCAGCATCAAATGAAGCATCTAAGTCATTTTGTCATCTCTCATTTGACCTTTTTTTCACAGTTGGATCTTTAATAGACTGAGAGACAGTACTAAAGTAATGTACTGTGCTTTCAGCCAAGGAACGTATCAATGCTGTCATTGATTTCGTGACCCTGAAGAGTTCAGATATGTACCTAGCACTCAGATTTAAATCTCTTCTCCCTTTCTCCTCTTAAAGTAACTTGAATCTTTTATCATTGCTATACTGCTTTTAATTTTCTACCAGCTATCAAAAATTCTTGTTTAAAACCAAAAAGAAAATTAAGCTCACTTCATTTTTATTTAGTCCCACTAATTGACAGGGATAAATATAGAACATCTAATCTGAGAAATTTATTTTAATTCTGCAAACTAGTACATGTGTACCTACATTCAGAAAAATACAGGTAGTTCTGTTAGCATCAATTGGATTGTTAATATGCCTAAAGTTAAATATTTATTTGAAAAGAAGGACCTTACTTGTACTGATAACACTGTAAGACCACAGTGCACGTGCAGATACATCGGGGTGAAAAACTATGCTGCAGTTGTCTAATACCTTAAGAATGCTTAACTCTTCTTATGGAGAAGAGACGGTTTATATAACTATATCACATTCATGACTCTCTTGTTGATCATATGTGCATTGATTTCTACAGATACCTTAACAAGCCTTGGAAATTAGATGCCTGGTATAGAAATACAACCTTGTAAGCTCTAAAGTGATCACAAGAAAGAAATATACCCCGAATAATTATTTCTGAACAGTAAAATAGCCCACAGGAACAGCAAGGATAATACATTTTTTATTCTTTTCAGAGAAGCAGAATAAGTATTTCACATAAATAAGCTGAAATAAATTATTGTTGTCTTCCTTCCTCAGCTGCATATCTGGGTTACAAATCTTTTATAGAAAGGCAGAAAGGCAGAAAGACAAAGAGAAGGAAGGAAGGAAGGAAGGAAGGAAGGAAGGAAGGAAGGAAGGAAGGAATTAACAAAAGAAGGATAGAAAGAAAGAAAGAAAGAAAGAAAGAAAGAAAGAAAGAAAGAAAGAAAGAAAGAAAGAAAGAAAAAGAAAGAAAGAAAGATTTATTTCTTATAGAAATAATGGAGGTAGAGAGACACACTCTTTCACAGGCCTGAGGGACCTGAGGCTAACACCTACATCTTCCTTTGTGAAGTTGTATGGAATTACATTGATACAGTATGAGTACAACCTGTACCCATGAATTCATGGTTTTGTATTAATTTGCCTGTTAAGGATCTCCCACTCTTAGAAATCTACATTTATTTCCTTTTCCTTAAGAGAAAAGTTGATGAAAATGTATTTGATTATATATGGTTGTATATATCTGCTTGTCTTTCCAGCTATTTAATGGAAAAGAGACACTTTTTTTTTTTTTTTTTTTTTTTGAGACCTAACCGGAGTGAGAATGAAATTAGGATATGTCCTACAGCTGAGGATACAAGAAGTGATTTTGAACCTCATGAGATATTTTGTAGTTTCATTCAACCAGGAAAAGGCCTTAAATGGTTGTCGAAATCTAGGTAATATTTTTCACAAGAAAAACTATGAAAATATATAATTGACAATTCATACTTGTAATATTCCTACTAAAACTGGGGGACATCATCTTTCATCTTTAATTAAGTCTCTGAAGAGACAAGGCTTTTTTAACATTGCATTTAGATGATCATCTGGTCACCTTGTTTTGTATTATCTCTTTCTTGGGGTGAGAGATTTCATATGTTGATGAATTCCCTTGCTCCAAATCTGTGTATGCTACCATCTAAATTAATTTTTAATCCAAATTCTATAATTAACCAATTAAAGTATGAATAATCCCCCCCCCCCAAAAAAAAAAAAAAAAAGTCTCTGTTTTACTGAATTGTACATAGAACTAAGTTTGCTTTAAACAACCAGCAAGACCCATGCTGACACAGGCTCCACAAAGATATGAAACATAGTTGTTGTTTTTCACATAATTCTGTGGGGGAAAGAGAAGTTGAAACCTTGTCTCCTGTGTTTCATACAGTTCATACAGTTCATATTCTGCCTCATGTTCAATTACAGTTTTGCAGTAAATTCAAAGTGATTCACGATACATTTAAAAATCTAAAAGATTTTGAACCTTTGCTTATATAACACAGTACCTTACATGAATAACATAACAGGGATATTTATGGAATGCTGTATCAGTAAGGAAAGGTTTCTCTAATTCCAAAGTATAACTGCAAGATTTTCCCTTTTATAGAATGTATTTTCTCTCAAATTAGGTAATAATGGACAATCTTTCATAAACAGTGATTATTTCCCCTTGAACAATCAGAGCAAATATGCACACACTGCTGCATGTAAAACAGACTATTCAGAGCAGTTAAACACACATTACTCTGACTTCCAGCTGGCCATGAATTCTTTGTAATTACCAAAACACACAAGATTCTTTTCCTTAGTCTCTGATTTGGCTTCCAGCTTTGAAATAAAAATAAAAATAAAAAAATAAAAATCTTGCTGATATAAAAACTTTGGACCTACAGAAATATAGTAGCTACAGGGTTTATGTGGTTAAATATTTTAAGTTTCCCCATAACTATTCAGATCAACTTTTTGTCTTGATGCTGCTTCAAGACATTTTTACTCTGGCTGAACACTCTGGTCTGTGGAAAACACCACACATGCTCTGATGATGATATCCACTGAAACCATTGAGCTAACCATCATGCAGCTGTTAACCACAGTTTTGTGGTGGGCCTGCAGATTATCTGAGATCTTTAATTTGGATCTGCCTGTTCTTCTGCCTTAAGTAAGCACATCAGAAATACTGAAAAGATTTCTAATCTCTAATGCTTTCTTTTATAGGAAACAAACAAACAAACAAACAAAGAATAAGTGAACTTTTTGCACAAAGAAAAATAGAAGTAGTCAAGGTAGGCTGAAATATGAAGGGTATGGAAAAAAAAAAAAGGCCCTTGCAGAATCAATCCTCTCCTCTTATCTATCTATCTATCTATCTATCTATTTATTTATTTATTTATTTGTTCTTAGACTGACAATGTTTAGGAGCACTTTGGATCACCACAAGTTCTAATAGGCCTCCATGTATAGAATAAACGGCTATTTCTTCTGTGCCTCCAAAAAACAAAATTACTGTTTGCTTGTTTTCTACTTGGGCTATTCAGGTTTCTTAGAGAATATTCTGTCTTCCTCTTTTTCTACAGATTTCTACCTACCTTTGACCATCTGAGGGAAGAAAGCTTTCCTCTCTATGACCTGCGGAATGATACATACCATAGAATATAATGACACTAAAACCACTTCTAATGATACATACCGTACTGAAACCACTTCTAATGATACATACCATAGAAACAGTGGAGAAAAAAACAAAAGAGACAAATCATTCTTGTCTATTGTCTATCCAGATCTGACTTTGAAAGTTAACCACTCCCTTGGATGCAAACATGCATAGAATAGATATGGTCTTTGCTTTGGTATAGGAAGATCCTTTGTCGCTAGGAAAAGGACAGATAAAGAATTGGATTGGGTTAATAAAAATCTATTACAGAATTTTTTTCTGACACAAAGTTTTTTTTTTTTTTGTTTTGTTTTCCTATTAAAAAAAATGTGTTCCCTCTTAGGGTGTATTACCATACTTTTTGTTAATCCTGCCCTGTCATCAACATCTTAAGTTTAGGTCACAACACTTTATGTTGTTGTCTTTCTTTTCTTTCTTCACCACCAAAATTGCTTGGGAAACCAACCAACCAACAGGCCAACTAACCAGCCAATCAAACAAACAAATAAAAATGACCTCAGGTATTTTAAGCACTTATGTGAGTTTTTATGGATATGTTTCTAATTGCTATTGGCACAAAAATTAAGAGTTTTACCAAAATTGTAAGAAAAAGAAATTCAGGTGCACACTGAAATCAAAGAATTATTTCATTTTGACTTTGTCCTTCTCAAGAGTCAATGTACCACAGTGATATCATGACTATGTTGTCTGACCCATGAAATTGTCTTTTTCTATTTATGTATATGTTAACAAACATTGATTTATTCTGTCCTCACTGTACTATATGGGTCAATGGTAATATACTGTGACATAAATACTTGGGAGGGGGAAGGTTTCTTTTTTGTTCCTTTTTTTAATTAAACATAATGAATATATAAGTTAAAGTTAACATTTTAAAGGGGGATATGGAGATAAGAGATATTCCTATATAGCAATATAAGAATGAGTAACATGAATTAAGGAAGTAATTATGGAGATATGTTTTGGTTTTGAGTATGTAAAATAATTAGGTTTTCTTAATGCATTTTTGTTTTTCTGCCCATTATTTTAGATCTCAGAAAGTATGGAAAATATCTTTGCTGTTTCTTAACCAATGTACAGGTGCTGATGTTTTCTTTTCTTGTTTTTCCAGATCTAGTGTCCAGTATTCCAGCTCTTCTCTGGGGGAATGAATGAATAAATAAATAAATAAACAAACAAATAAATGGGGGGGGGGGGGGGGGGGGGGGGGAGAGGGTATGACTGAGTAGTGTAGGAGCTAACTAGATTTTTTTTTTCTTAAGTTTCAGGATTTGTATATTGTTATTTTACTTGCTAATAACTCTTGTCTCTCTCTTCTACTGCCAAATAATAGTGTCTCTGAAATGTGTAAGTCTTCAGAGAAGCTGAAAAGTTTGGAATACTTTTTCATTTTGACTTCAAGAGCAACTAGTAGAAAAGAAAATTAATCTGATGTAACATAAACATATCAGTAAAAAGCTCCTGTAATAAAGCAGATATTAGAAAAATGCAGTGACTAAAATGGGGAATCTCTATTTTTTAAAGAAATTTTCATAAAATGCAACAGTCATACCTAGGTCTGTTTTTCACTCTTTTATTATGTGAACATGCAGTTTAAAAAAACATTTAATCTGCTGTTCATTATTGGAAGAAGTATCAAATAGTCTCAAAAATTAATAAGTGGAAGAGCTAAAGAGTATGAAGTTTTGAGAAAAAATGCAAAAATAAGATTGAATTGACACATGACATAAAGCATAAAAGTTAGAAGTTGAGTTTGAAACATAAAAAAGAAGTGAAGAAAAAATAGAATTATGAGCTGTCTTTAAATAGAAATGTAGAAGTCACGTAAGTCATGTAAGACTTTGAATAGACAAGTTCCTTGTGTAATAGTTAGAAGAGTTATTTGATTTTGAATAACTTCACGGGTGATCACATCTAATAGCTTACTATTAGCCATTCCAGAGGTCTCTAATAATGCCAGTCAATCATAAAGTATAAATGAACAGTCTATTAGGTGTCATTTTACAGTAAATATTTTGTATTATTTTGATCCTATTTTTTTCTATTACTTTCTTGTAACGCTATTCCCAAAAGTTCTAGTGAAAGAATACATGTTGCAGAAAAGTATAAGATGTACCTTATTCAAATCAGTGATCTATTTCTAGAGAAATCAAACTGCAATATAACTGTGGCGTCATTGCTTATAAAGATAAACTTTCTGGGAAAAGGTTGTGTATCTCCTACACAGAAAGGTCCCTATCGTCTTAGCAGCTTCAAATGACCATGGAGGAAACTATAACTTTGAGTGACTGCTCACTAATAAAAATACAGTAAATACACTGACCTCTGTGATCAGATTATTTTCAAAATTCTTATACTAAGTGAATGTTTTCACAAAAAATATTTCCATAGGAACTTACTGAATTCTTTTCTAATTCTTGATGAAAAAATATATATTAAATTTTAAAAAGTAGTGGACTTGAAAATAATATATATATATATATATTAAATATTATCTTTTCCATAATTGTTTTAATATTCTATGTTATTTCTTAAATTGTAAAGCTTATCAATTTGATTAACAATTTAATTAGATATTTCTATTTATAGATCCCAGATGGTTCCTTAACATTAAAGCTGACAATTCTGTCTTGGAGACATTGTTTTGATGAGTTTATTAAGAAAAATAAATTGCATTGAATACCTTAAATTAACTGATTTTCAAATAAAAAGTAAATCAAAGTTATCTGTTCTCTTCCAGGAAAAATCCTAACAAAATACTAAGGATTATCAAAAAGTTAACTAATTGTACTTGTCTCTTTCTGCTGTCATAAATGTATAACATAGCTAATGAGATTGGAATTCTTACAAATGCTAATATTATTATTGTCATTATGTTTTTTTTAATCATGCAACAATGTAGACAAATTAGTATCCCCAAAAAATAGTTTTTCCACAAAACCAATATAAATATGCATTCTCACATACCTAAAGTAATCTAAAAAGCTCATTCATGTCTGCACAACTTGATTCACTGCATTCTGTGATTCTATTTAGTGACAGAACTTGGTAGGTAAGGCTGATGGTTGGATTTGATGATCTTGAAGGTTTTTTTTTTCAACCTAAATGGTTCTATGATTTTAACTGAATAGGTGTCTCTCAGTGCCTACAGCCTACAGTGGAAATGGGGATTTTATTATCAAGCTCTGTTAGTGAAATAAAAGTCTCACTCCTGTCCAAGACCATAATAATCCAGAAAAATAAAACAAGGAAAAACAATATCTCTGGAAGACCCTACCTTTTAATGACTCACTTTAGACATTACCTAAATTATTTTCCTTATCTCATTCTCTCTTCCATGAAATATGGTAACATTCCAACAGAATTAAAAAAAATAATGAATCCATGGAACAGAAACCAGCAACCAGGAGCTCTGGCTGGTCAAGAGTAACCAAGTGATCACAGAGTACACAGATGGCTCCTTGTTCTCTGGCCTTATTTTGTGTATCTAATTCTTACTTTTACAATGGTCTGAAACATTATTCTGTGGGTTAATGCAAATGACATCTTTATTTTAATACGAAGACTGAACCGGGATCATACAAAAGAGAAAATCCCGATCTACTCTGTCCAAAATAAATGCTCAGATAACCATTTTTCAAAAGGTATTTGCCATTATTATTAGCAGTCTTTTAGCTATTCATTTAGGGATGCAATTCACAAGGCAACTGTGCAGACTTGGTAATGTCCATATGGATGAAAAAATCCTGGCCTCTGAGATGAGTATTCAATTACTACTGGGCCTTTCCTAATGACTAGATAGAAGCAGATCCCCCTACCCTGTTTCCGTATTGTTGTTCAAGAGAAAGAACTCCTTTCTTGAAATGTATATGATGATAATACACTTAACTGTGATGTCACAAATAATTAGCTAAAACCAAACAGACAAGGTGAGAAATGGAATGTGTCAGAAGAATACTAATCAAGGAGTAGACATCATCTTTGAAGGTGTGACTGGTCATGTATTTTTGAAAGGTGAAACTAGTACCTAGTAAGGAATAACAAAAAGTAGGTATCTTAGCATAGAAGCTCCTCATATCACAGATTTAAGAAGTAGGAGTCTCCAAGTTAATCACTGCAACATTTATATGAGCAATAAAAACGGTCCGGGCAAAATCTGGAACTCAGGCATGTGATCATTTATGGAGCATAGTTACTATGCTCCTTGGCATGTTTTTAACTGTGCCAATTAAAATCCCTCCACATACAGACACAGTTCCCCTGAATTTAGGTATAAACACATGGGAAAAGACAGTATAGGCATGTGAATTCAAAAAATGAATGCCACTTAAAATCTCAGACAGAGATCACTTCTTATGTATTATCTACAAATAGTAGTGCTTGAATCTTAAGAACAGATACCTCCATACCTCCAGCTTTACTCCAAAGGTCGAAGTTATGTATACAGTGACTGTATGTGCCAGGTAACTCAGAGCATTAATAATAGTAGTAGTAGTAACATTAATAAAAGCTTTTTTTTTTTTTTTTTTTCCCAGATAAATTAATTCTAATCTATTTAAATTTAAATTTAGATCACAGGAATATATCGGACAGGGACATAACCCTCAGCCTTCTGCATGTGTTCTGCAGATGGGTGTCTCAGCATGTTGAAAATCCAGAGGAAAATTCATTGCAGTGCTACGGGAAGATACAGTTTTGTATATTTTACAAATACACATTTTCTACTTGTTTTTGACCAAAATTCTTACTAATTTTAAATCCCCGTAAATAAGAAGTAAATAAAGAAATTAGGTTTATTGACAAATATTTCACCCACATTCCTTATTTCTCAGAGTTCCATCTTTTCTTCTTTTATGTACTCCAAATGCGGTTAAATGCTCCTTGATTTAGTAAACCCTCTTTGATTTAGTAATAACAACTTGGTCCCAGCCTTCCATTTTGACTTATTTTCTGTCCAGTTGATTTACTTAGTATAGTGTCACTTATTCAGTGTCTATTGTTAAACTGTTGTTTATACCTCACTTAGAAACAGCCATTTATAATTATTACTAGGTGTGAATACATAAATATATACATTGATCAAATATTCACCCTACCAAGTTTTGAACCATTATAGATCAATATTTGTAGAACTCACAAACCATGCAGAATTGTGGAATAATTGCATATATTAAATTATAGTTTGTTTGTTTGTTTGTTTGTTTCAAAGTGAAACCAAAACCTATAATAAAATACCTATGCACTGCAAATTTTATCATTGTATATTTGATTTTGTCTTCAGTTACAAAAGCAAAATGTAACCATTCCTGGAGGC
This sequence comes from Cygnus olor, assembly GCF_009769625.2. NCBI lineage: Eukaryota > Metazoa > Chordata > Aves > Anseriformes > Anatidae > Cygnus > Cygnus olor. The sequence goes on along the minus strand of NC_049169.1, from coordinate 162,217,149 downwards.
AAACTGTATGACCACAGAAAATTTCTGAAAACCATCCAATTTCTTGCAACCCAAACCAACCAAACAAAAAGCACATGCATTTTTGTCAGAACATATGTTCCAAATGTCTTTGAAAGTATTGCTAATCCAATTCTTTCTCAGAATTTTGACTTCAAAGAGTGGGATTTATTTGCCTAAATACGTATAGATCATTGCAGTAGAACATAGGCCAGTCTCTTCCAGAGAGAAAGAATACCATTTAGATTCATTTTGTGTAGATTACCCTCTAGATGTGCCTGTTTCTTTCCAGTATTTTAGAGAGACTAGGGTGACTAGCTCATATAGATAATATAGGCTATTTTGTGCCATTTGAGACACCTGTGAATATCCAAGACATGAAAATCCAGATGAAAAATACAACAAAGCAGATATGTATCTTTATGAGCCGGGGTCAAAAATCAGTCCATGTACTCCATGACATCTCAACTGGTGTTACACATCTATGATTTAGGAAGTTGACTAGCACCTAGAATGTGATGTATCTCTGGATTCAGATACTTCAATATGAATGTCTACAAGTAAGCAAACATACACTTTACCAAATAGTAAATGGTGACTATACTGAATACACTAAATATAGAATGATTCTTCTGCACATATGTCCTGGTTTCAGTTAGGACAGAGTTAATTTTCCTCCTAGTAGCTGGCAGGGTGCTATGTTTTGGATTAGAATGAGAAGAGCGCTGATAACATGCTGATGTTTTAATTGTTGTAGAGCAGTGCTTACACCAAGCCAAGGACTTTTCAGCCTCTCTCTGTCCTGCTAGCGAGCAGGCTAGGGATGCAGCAGGAGCTGGGAGGGGACAGACCCAGGACAGCTGACCCAAACTGGCCAAAGGGGTATTCCATACCATCTGACGTCATGCTGAACAATATATAGGGGTGGCTAGCCGGGGTGGAGGGGGGGCCGGCTGCTCGGGGATAGGCTGGGCATCGGTCAACGGGTGGTGAGCAATTGCATTGTGCATCACTTATTTCGTACACATTATTACTATTAATACTATTATTATTATTATTGTTGTTGTTATTCTTTTCCCTGTCTTAATAAACTGTCTTTATCTCAACTCACAGACTTCACTTTCCCGTTTCTCTCCCCCATCCCGGAGAGGGAGGGGGGAGGGTGAGCGAACGTCTGTGTGGTGTTTGACTGCCAGCCGGGCTAAACCACAACAACATACTTAGGCAAATATTGCAATCCAAGGTGCCTTCAGCTGATTTATTTAAACTTTTCACATAACTGATATGTGTATAGATATATAAGAGAAATAGAGACTAGTGTGAAGGGAGTGTGTAAAATACTTATAAATCAAATCAGTTTTAAACATTAAAAGAAAACCTTACTAGACTGACATTTATTTACAATATATTTTACGTTAATAGTTCTTACCCATTTTCAGTCACTATTTTTATGTATTCACAACTGTCAGTCCTTAGCACTTATATACTACATAAACCATGAATATACACTGCCATGGAATTGATGCCATGCAGATTGGCACTGGTGGCTACTGTCCTTTGAGGATTTTAATTGCTAATGTCAAAGAGGCCAAACACAAGAGCTCTTTTACAAGGGAAACTATAACTAAGTGTGTATTTTCTTTCTCCTTCCTCCTGCAGTCTGCGACTTGTTCTTTCGAAAGAAGTTTAACTGCTTAGACAACTACTAGTCCTTGGCCCCCATCTCTGGACTACACTTTTTGTGATTCTGTGTGAGGAGTTACTTTTCCAGGCTACATCAGATGCCTTATTTTGTTATTCAGCTGTTTTTTGCTTGTTTGTTTGCTTCATTTACTCAGCTATTCCTTCTTTTCTTAAAACAAAACTTGTCTTTTCCCAGGTCTTGAGGTAGCACTTCTTCAGTGTCCGGCACTTGACCATCATTGAGTTGTTAATGGTCACCGAGCCTCTGCCTTCAACCTGTGCCAATATTTTCAAGATCTTTTCTGCTATTCCAGAGTACATCATAGCAAGAGACACTCACTACCAAGTTCCAGTTGGCACTAGGATTGCGGTATTGCTCATTCAGCATAGGGCACAGTTAATACAAGTTCCATGGCCTCTTACTAACACTAGTAATGTTGTTTTCTATATAATACAGGGTACAGAAATGCTTTTACAGATATGTTGTATTAATGTACTTAAGATTGGGTCCAGAACAAGCAAATGTTCTTGTCTGGTTAAAGTTCCTCTGATTTTACATGTATAAAAGACCTCTGCGTTAGCTATAATATCCCCAGTGTTTCTTTTTAATATTATATATATGTCATGCTTCAGAGATGTCATAAATTGTTCAAATGTGTTCAGTAGCCATGGTATTCTTGACATTAAACTCTCTCAATAGTTTCTAATGTTTCAGTGGTTGCTTCTATTGGTCATAGCTATTGTTTTATTTTTTATTTTATTTTATTTTAGTTATTTTATTTTATTTTATTTTATTTTTATATAATGTTGTTTGATCTGACTGATATTTGCAGCAAAAGATAAGCAATACTCATCATAATCTTTCCTTCCTCTTCCTTTTCTGCTACTTCTAGTTCTTCTAAGAGCCAAAGAGGCTTTCCTGGTAGTTCTGAAATCTTTGTAGGCTAATACTCTGCTGTGTAATTCTACAGAGAAATGTTTAGGTTCCTGAATGGTGTCTTTTTAAGAAGCCAGTCCACATTGAATGTTGTGTTTTAACCCTGCAGGCAGCTAAGTACTACACAGCTGCTTGCTCACTCTCTCCATGTGGGATAGGGGAGAAAATTGGAAAAGTAAAAGTGCAAGAACTCATGGGCTGAGATAAAGCCACATGCAAGTAAAGCAAAACAAGGAATTCATTCATTTGCTACCTTCCATCAACAGGCAGGTATCTATAATTCTATCCATTACATATATGTGTTTATATTTTCCTATCTTTTAAACAAAGGATGTTTATTATTTTTCATATACAGTTACAATGACTAGGCAAACAGCATCTTTCTTTCTATGCTTTTGTTATGTTTCTTCCAGTTTGAATACTTTAAATAGTAATCAGGTAAGGGAGGTACAGAGTCTAAACTTTTGTCACAGGGCATGAAGAACTCACGTTTAGATATGTTTTATGTCTAAGTGAGAAACTGTAGGCCCCTATAATCTTATACTCAGAAAAGGTATTTCTCCTATCATTTGCCATTTGCTCTTCTATCAGTCAGGACAATTAAGATTATTCTGGTGGTCTCTGCTCTCAACTCTCACTTTTTCTATGCTAAACAAAATAACATCTCACCAAACAACACCCTTTTCCACAGATCAGTTATAAATATAATGAATGAGACAAGCTGCACCACATTTTCCTGTGAATCTACTGGTCTTACTCTGAAGTGAGAATGCCTGTACTTTGTTTTCTGCCAGTCACTATTGTGTACCTGTTAACCTATCCACAGAATATTCCCTGGAAACATTAAGAGTGTTTTATTTTTTTGAGAAATAAGATAGACCACTGGGTAAGTAAAACAGCAATTCTAGTCTCATTAACTGAAATAATTTGTGTGTAAAGTGGAAACTACCATTTTTTGCCTTCCAAAAATCTCTAATATTAGAGAATTAACTTTACACAAATGAAATTTGATATCGTCATTATATGAACTCCTTTATAAAATTGTAGATACGTATTTCTTACCAAGCTCTAAAATAAACTGGCATGTGATCTAGGAAAGTATTAAATCACTGAATTTATGTTTGTCTTCTGATAAAATAAATTTGAATTATTTCAGCCCACTAGATTACCATAGGTTAATTTCAAGCTATACGTAAGAATATACAACTCATATGAAAACATACAAGGTAATAGTGAGAACCAAGGTTTCAGTGAACCATGAAGGAATGAAGAAAGCATTTTCTCATCTTAATGGCTTTTTTTTTTTTTTTTTTTTTTTTTTTTTTAGTTAATGGAAGTTAAGAAGACTTTTCTATTTATTTCACTGAAGCCTCTGTACAAGATGGGCATCAATAGAAAATAGTGAATATAACTTGGAGTTATACTGTCTGGCTGAGTTTTCATATATATTTCATTATAAATTATTTAACTACACAACAGTAGAAATCAATTTGGTCTAGTTACTTCACTGCTTCACTACTTTTCAGTGAAAAGCTTCTAAATTACAGAGTGTTTAAAATTCATCTGAATAATCCAGGAACATTTTTAAGCTATTAAACATATTGAGTGCACCCATTTTTGGCCACAGAATGATTTTGTCTGTGTGTGTAATGGGTATAAATCAGATAATAATAATAACCTAAAATCAAATTACACACTTTTGATTTGGATCCCTGCCTAAGCCTGACTTCAAGAGACTATATATCACGTTAATTTCATGATATGCAGAAATGCTTGTGAAATACAGATCCTTCAGATCTGCTATACATAACTTGGAATGCGACAATGTCTGGGGAATTTTTGATATCAGTAGAAAGACGAGGTGAGAAATGAGTACTCATAAAATCCTTCTATCTTGTCACAGAACATTTCATCAAATCAGAAATTCACCTCAGCTGAAACTTCCCAACCCACATTTTTTTCCATCTTTTGCAAAAGCTTGCTTATTTTTCTCTGCTCAAGACCATCTGTAATACAGGCTTTATCGAAATTATTTAAGGCATACTGAAACTCCAGTCCTAACCATTCACAGAAAACAATTCAAGCTATCAATAGATTTGAACTATACAATGCTAAAACATACTCTTCAGTTATAGTAACTACTGTTATCCTCTTTCAAAACACTTCTGCTTGTAGCATGTTTAAATCAAAATGCAGAGCACTCTATGCAAAATTTCAGAAACTCAGGACCAATGTCCTATGTATTATCATGACAAGTCAGAGACAGAAAAGCATAGCTGTGCTAGAGACATGGTATGATGTTTTTAACATTAAATGAAAATATTCCGACCTGTACGTTCTCTTTTCTTAGAGAAGGTCTGCCATTGGGAGTATTGTTCTGCTCCAATGCATTTTTTGTTGTCTCTGGGATGACACAATAAGATGAAATGAAAAATCTTCTGTAGTGATGATTTAGAAGAAGATCAAGAAGAAATTTTTATGATAAAATTTTTCATAAAGAAGGATTCAATCCAACGACTTATTTCTTATTTTATGTTGAAAAGGTATATAATTGTATTCTGAGGGGGAAAAAATTTAAAATGAAAAAGAAAAGTTATGTTTCAGTATTTGTTTATTTTCAAAAGCAAATATAAAACACTTTTATTTGAAATAAAACTTTATTGGTAAATTCTACAAAATTTTAATAGAATTCTGTGAGTAGATATTTTATTGTACAAATTTAATTTTTAGTTGCAATATCATGTTCTTGCTCTGTCTTTTTCTTTTTTTTTTTTTTTTTTTTCCTCCAGACAAACAAGCAAATAATTCAATTTACGCTTTAAAATTCCCCTTGATATTCCCTTCCACCATTGTTCTTTTAGAGTGATTTTGAAGGGAAGTGATAACGTACAAAACTAACCAGAGATGATAGAATTCCAAATCTATTTTATAGTAAGTGGAACAGAATCAAAACATATTTTTTATGGCAGTTATTGAGATGATTTTTCTTTTTCTCCTCTCCTCTCCTCTCCTCTCCTCTCCTCTCCTCTCCTCCCTCTCCTCCCCTCTCCTCCCTCTCCTCTCCCTCCTCTCCTCTCCTCTCCTCTCCTCTCCTCGCCTCTCCTCTCCTCTACTCTCCTCTCCTCTCCTCTCCTCTCCTCTCCTCTCCTCTCCATCTCTCCTCTCCTCTCCTCTCCTCTCCTCCCAACTCCTCTCCTCCCAGCTCATCTCCTCCCCTCCCCTCTCCTCTCCTCTCCTCTCCTCTCCTCTCCTCTCCTCTCCTCTCCTCTCCTCTCCTCTCCTCTCCTCTCCTCTCCTCTCCTCTCCTCTCCTCTCCTCTCCTCTCCTCTTTTGTCAATGCATCAGTATTTACATTCACATTTACTTTCTGTGTTAAGGTAGTCAATAAAATGTTGAAAATTTTGTTTTGAAAATTTTGAAGTGGCTGAACACCTGACTGCTGATGGGAAGCAGTGAATGAATTCCTTGTTTTGATTTTGCAGTGTGTGCACTGCTTTTGCTTTACCCAGTAAACTGTTCTTATCTCATCCCATGAGTTCTCTCTCTTTTACCTTCCTGGTTCTTTGCCCCATCCCACCTGGGGAGAGTGACTGAACATCTGAGTGGTACATACTTAGCTGCCTGCTGGGGTTAAATAACAACACCCTTCATATATATTCTATCTTTTTGAAAAAGCTTGGTTCTCCCCATATGTGAATCTAGATTAGCCTTCAGCTATGACTGATTTTGAACATATCTTGATAGGGGTACTTTTTTCTAGTTTTGCAAATATTTTAGCAATTATTTTAATAGGACTACCTACAGGCTATGTAAAACAGAGAGAAATATAGCTAAATCAGGGATGTTTTCTTTTCTTCCTTTCTAGGAGGAGTCTGTCAACCTTTTTTTCAGCATCAACTAAGTGGTGAGAAGCTGAAACTTTATCACACTAATCTACACAAGCATTTAAAATGAGATTTACACAGCATTAGACAGTGTATGTTATCTAGTGCTGTAACATGTCTAAGGTTGATCGTTTTTCTTTTGCCAACTGTTTATGACTTTCTACTACCAATCTTCTGAATATGATACTATTCTGAAATGCCTTTAGTCTTGGAAACATTTCCAGACTTTCAAATGTACAAAGTTAACCTTTGGGCAATAAGTAACAAGAAAATATCAAAATGTTAAACCAAATAATAGACAAAGGTCAAGCAAATGAATTTCACTACTGGGCTGTCACTTAGACATGTCATAGACTTAGATTTATCAAAGCTATATATGAATTAGTATTAGTGGTCTGTGAATCATAAAGTGAGAAAGCAATCATGTCTTCCCTCAGCAGAGAAATTCAGTGGGGGCGTGTGGACCAGATGACCTCCAGAGGTCTGTTCCAACCTCATCTGTTCTGTGATTGTGTGAATTTTAGAAAGGGGGAGAATGGAGTAGAAAAGGAAGTGGAGAAGAAAAGCAGAACAATTAAATTCACCCTAGCAAACAAAATACATTTTATCTTAAATACCTAGATTTTTCTCTGGGAAAAAAAAATAAATTACATATGACTCAATAAAATAACCAATAAGAAACAATTGAAACACCCAAAGTAAATGACCAAACTTCAGAACTGCAGGAAGAATTGATCAGCCTCTCTTGAATCATAAAAACTCTTCCATAATACTGATTTCCATCTGAGCTTTGAGACATTCACACTAAAAACAGTATAATTGAAAGTTCATTGTCAAGTTGCAGTCAGAGGAAAAAACATTCTTTATGGTTTGCAACTTATTGAAGTACTGTAGAATACATCATTTAATGAACACTCTATGTACTGCCCATTCTAGTACAGAACAAAATCTTAAAATATAGTGACTTTTCTATTTCTTATAAAATCTTGATTATTTTTTTTTTGCAAATTAAACTATAATAACCCCACTTCTTAACATGTTGTAGTAGTGAATTGCAGGAGTGAGATATTGAGTCTGTGTGGTACAACACAGACTGCTCAACATCACCTAGATTTTCAATTGTAATAACTTTTACTGTCAGGCTAATGCTAGAACTTTTAGTTTAGTCTCTAGAACTATTGAATTAGCTAGGAGCATTTTATCAACTAAGATAAATGGACTTCTGTGTGAATCACATGGACAGGCAAGAAGTTCTATCTTTTACTCAACTTGTAACCCTGAATAAAAAGGCTTTGTATTTCAGACTACTACTAATGATGCATTCTATTATTGTTTTGGTAACATTATTCCAGAAAACCTCTATTATACATAGTTCAGATTTTTTATTTTTTTTAAAGACATAATAAGTTAAATCAGTTGGTATCTACAAATAATTGGATGATTAGGTTTGAAGCTTACTGGAAGAAGTCCTGAAATAAAGATTTCTGGAAGATAAATTTAAAAAGCAAATAGGATAACAGATATTAGATGGAATAATTTATTTTAATGCCTCTTGCGAACAAAGTTGACCAAAAAAAAAAAATAATCTCTTATTGTAGATTTACAGTTGTGGGTGTAAACCTAGTATCAATATGGAAGATGGGCATTACATTTCCCTCCACATTGAGTCACTTTATTTCCATTTTAATCATAAGGGGGGCAATATTTCCAAGAGGGTGTTCTTGGAACTAAGCCTGACCAATGGATATCAAAGTAAATATTTTTTAGAAGTTGCACACCATCAAGATATTCTTTTGCCTTGGAAGAGTAAATAACGTGTTAACGCCAGGGCTCTGAACAATAGGTCTTTAGAATAAATCATTGACTTCCATCACATGATAAAATGGAATACATGGTAATGTGCTGGTTATATCTAGTATAGTGAGATTCTTTGAAGCAGATATACTTTTTATATTTTAAATTTTCTGTACTATGTAAATCTTCCTAGGAGAGTATCTATAAAAACCTTTGAGTGTGTAGTTGATCTTCGCAAGACCTTTAATAATCTTTAGAATTTCCTCACAGCGAAAATTGTCTAGAGAAATATACAGTTTTTCTACTACCAGTAGGAATTAAACCAGTGTCTTTTTTCACTTGCAAGAGGAATCATAGATTCTTAGGCAAAATCCTTAATTTATAACAGTTCTTTGCCACACATAGACTAGTGGTGTACTCTATCACTACAAATTCTTCTTATACTCATCCAGTCTATTCCTATTTAGTGCTGGGGTTCGTGGGGTTCAGTGTTAAAACTAATTGCTCTCTAAAGTTATATTATTAGAATAGATATGCAACGCAAGTAACTGTAATGAGGTAAAAGCAGTTATCAATGAAATAATCTGCAAAAGATTTATAACAACAGTAATTTCATTTCTGATAAATATTCAAGAAAGGCAGTGCAGTTACAGCAAGAGATGAATTTAGTCCTAATTCTAAAATAGGGAATTGATATTTCACTATTTCTTCTTTCTATTATATTAGCAGACCAAATAAGTTTCTCAGTTAACTCGCTGTAGAATTCATTATGGAATATGATTTGTGTCTTCATCCAGAGTCTTATCCCATGTAGAAAAATATAAAACAATGGTCCTTTGGCAGCTTATTGTAAAATTAAGCTTATTGATTAAAATAAAGGTTATTGATTAAATTAATTCACACCTTTACTTTTTCTTGAGAAGCACCCTACATACCCTCAATTTCTTTTATGTAGGTATGCTGTGTAATTCTCCAAGGGGTTGGGAACATCACAGACCCTGACTGGTCAGATTTTGTACTCATGCCAGATGTTTGTCTGCTAAATTTGCTGCTGTTCACACATACCATTAAAATTAAGACCATACATTTTGCTATATAAATCAAAACATTCATTTGATCAGCTTACCCAATTTCACCTCGCATTCTGGTCCCTTCAAAAAAAAAAAAAAAAAATCCACTTACGCTGCCCATCTATTCCATTCTACCTCCCCAAGCTGCAGAGGGGAATGGGGAATAGGGGCTGAGGTCAGTCCCTAATGCTTCATCTCTGCTGCTCCTTCACTGTCACTCTCTTCCCCAGCTACCCCTGGGGTCCCTTCAAAACTGATCCTACATGTACCTCCCATAGGCAGCAGCTCTCCAAGAACTGCTCCAATATGGTTCTGTACACTGGGTCCATCCTTCAGGAACAGACTGCTCCAACATGGGTCCCCCATGGCTGGCAGCTCCTCTCCACAGGCTGCATCTCCAGCCCAGAGTCTGCTACTGCAGGGGCTGTCCATGGGCCTCCTTCATAAGGCTCATTCAGGTCAGATCCAGCTGCTCCAACATGGGCACCTCCATGAGCTGCAGCATGGAGATCATGTTTGTGATGGTAGAGCACGCATTGCAGGGGCACAGCCTACTCCACTGTGGTCCTCTACAGGCTATAGTGGAACTTCTGCTCTGGTGCCTGGAGCACCTCTTGCCTTCCTTTTTCATCGATCTTAGTGTCTGCAGGATTTTTTCTCTCTCATTTTCTCCCAGCTGCTGTTATGCAGCATATTTTTCCTTTCTTAAATCTGCCGTTACAGAGATTCAACTAACATTGCTCATTGGCTTGGCTCTGGCCAGCAGCAGGTCTCTTTTGGAGACAGCTGAAACTGGCTTTTATCTCTAATATGGGGCAGCTTCTGTACTCTTCACAGAGCAGCCAACCCTGAGCCTTCCTATTCCCCCTAACTACCAAAACCTTGCCACATAAGCCACTCACTAAATGTGCTTCAAAAAATATATCCAAATGTAATTGTGCTTGTATTTACTGCTAGGAAAAATGTGCCCACCTGGTCTTTCATAGTCTGTCTCTTTAATGCATGCAAGATGTAGAATTGGAAACACTGCAATAATTCTACCAGTTGTCTCTTTTTATAAGTACATCCTCTGTTAAAAGGCACTGACCACTGCTGAGGTCATCTACTGTTTATGCAATGATTATGTTTTGAAAGCTGTCCTGAAATAAAGTTGATTGTGATAACAGCATGAAACAAACAAACAAACAAACACATGCGCACACACACACACACACACACACACACAAAAACACTCTCAAAAATAAGAAGATTGGGTGCAGGTGGCTCTAGCAGATAGTCCACATCTTTCAAGCATGAATAAGCCTCTTGAATTCATGGACTGAGTGGAAACTAAATCGTGTTGCATTACACAGTGTGTAAATACGCTTTGAGTCAAAGACAGACCAGTCTGCCCCGATGATTCTCCTTAAGTTTCTGCATTGCAATGTCATATGAAATTATGAAAGGGGATGTTTTACCAAACTCAATAATTTACAGGCAGCATATAAATCCAAAAATAGAGGTTAATGTGTTGAATATATATATTTTAATTATTTTAATATAGCAAATCCGTTTGAAATTTGGCATTAGTTACATTTTTAGATCACTATTTTATTTTATTTTATTTTATTTTATTTTATCTTATTTTATTTTATTTTATTTTATTTTATTTATTATTTTATTTTATTTTATTTATTTTATTTTATTTTATTTTATTTTATTTTATTTTATTTTATTTTATTTTTTTAAGAAATTAGCTGACACGAACATCTTTGAGTAAGGTTATATTTGTGATTTAAGATTAAAATATCCTCTTTATCCTCAGGTTCATATCACAGTATTATAGACACCTAAGTGTCATGGGACCTCTTTCCGCATGACTTATGCACCCAGTTTGCATCCAAATTTCATTTCACAAGACCCATACTATTAAGATGTTCAATATTTTACTGGTAAGAATTAACCAGTAGAACACTTTACTAGAAAAGTATAGAAATGTCTACAAATTCTTCAAATCAAAATTGAACATTTCTCTATAATGTATATTGTGATAAGTTCAGGAATTAAATATATGATGAAAACAGCTTGAAGTACTGTGGCCATCTATGCTGGAAGCCTCTTTTTTTTTTTTTTTTTTTTTTTTTTTTCTTACCTTAATTAAAAATTAATCAGCTTCTTGTTTTAAAGAACGGTCATAACACCAACTACTTTCTCTCTATAGTAAGAATGAATTTTTACTGATTGGCTACAAAAAAATCTGAAAGTCTATTGTCATTTTCTGTCATTCAATGAGATCTTAAATATCCAGTGAAATACTGAGCTATATGCAATTTGCGAAGACAAAAATAAATTAAATTTTCAACTTAATTCTTTCAGCACTAAGTTCTGCTCATTATTAGTTATTAGAAAACAAGATTTTTTTTTCTGTGACCTTTTTTTCCCTATTGTTATACAAGTAACCAAAATTTTAAAGTTATGTCACTTTTATATTGATTTTAATATTAATAACTCAAATTGCTTCAAGATGCCCATTGTTACTGGCTTTATATGATTCCATTTGTAATTGAACACTCCTGTAAAATAGAGAGAATATTTGTACTTTCAGGGTTTTTTCCTGTTTGTTTGTTTTTTTTTTTTTTTTTTTTTTTTTTTTTTTTTTTTTTTTTTCAGGGTATTGTACAGTCATCATCAAAATATCTTCAGGGCAACCTCTGTTTATAAATATTTTTCCCTCTGTCATTTTATATTATCTACAGATAATGTTTTTGTTATTTGTTCTTTAGGCAAGATACTTTAATTCTAATTGATCCCTACAGAAAAACTGAGGTAAGAAATCACTAACTTTTTAGTAAATCATCATTTGAAGTGATAAAACAAATACTATTTAATTCTTATTTATTCTTATTTTTTATTTATCTCTACTCAAAATCACATACAATCAAAACACTTTAAACCCAGCAAAAGAAAAAAAAAAGTTGTTAGTATTTTAATTATGACTACTCTGGTACTAAATTATATATTAATTTAATAACTTTAAAATACCATTTTAAAAGTGTTTTTTTTTTTTTTTTTTTTTTTTTTTTTAATAAAATACTCTGATTATTGGAGTAAAATATTTCAAGCAGTAAAATACTGTTACATCTATGGTGTGAGATGTATGAGTGTGAAATCAATGTAGTACTGCATGAATAAAATGTATTTAAAAATTAAGCAACTTAGGAAATATATCAACTGCTTAATGGAGTGTACTGAAAGGAATCACTCATTTTTACATACAGAAGCAGAAATATTTTCAAGTTTTTGAGAAAACATGGGCCTGGTATATTAAGTCTGGCCTTATGTTAATGTGCCAGAGTTCATGCTTCAGGACCACAGCTGACATTTCTCTGCAGCATGATTAACTTGGTAAATCTGTCAATTATGTATCATAAAAATACGACACACTTTTTATGATTTTTCCAGGTTCTTGATATATATTTCCTTTAATGCTCTAATTGTTAATCACAGAATTAAAACAAAACAAAACAAACTTAGAATATCAAATACATCTTCCCTTCCCTTCCCTTCCCTTCCCTTCCCTTCCCTTCCCTTCCCTTCCCTTCCCTTCCCTTCCCTTCCCTTCCCTTCCCTTCCCTTCCCTTCCCTTCCCTTCCCTCCCTTCCCTTCCCTTCCCTTCCCTTCCCTTCCCTTCCCTTCCCTTCCCTTCCCTTCCCTTCCCTTCCCTTCCCTTCCCTTCTTCCTGATACATTTGAAATTTGATTTAATATATTTGGTATTTGATTTAATTTGTTTAGTATATTTGATTCTGATATTTATTTATTTATTTGTTTGTTTGTTTGTTTGTTTATTTTTCCATGACAGATGGTTTTGGTGGACTCCTCTGCTATTGTAGTTGTTAAATATGGTGTTAATATCTTTATGAAATTATTGCTCTCATTACATTTACTGTAGGAAAAAACAAACAAACAAAACAACAACAACAGCAACAACAACAACAAAAAGCTGTTAGTCTTGCCTCCTCTATAACAAGTCTTAGCAAGAACGAATTGTGATAGTTCATAGTCTTTATTATCTTTAATTCAGGAGAATATGATATTTGGATAAATCAAGAGTTATAATATATGACAATACATTCCATACAATATGTCTCTCTGAGGAAAATTTCACGTGAGTAATAGCAGAGTAAAATAAAAAAGAATATTAGTATTTTTATTGTATCTGCAAATATTATGTAACAAATATCTGCTGATATCATGTATCATGTCATCAATACATTTAAGACTCATTTCTGAAGACAATGACTCTGAAAAATGCAGAGGCAAAAAAAGTGTTATCATGATAAGATTTTTAATTAGCATTGTAGAGAATGCTAATTAAAAATGACATATGCAGATTCATTATGTACACACACTTCACTTAAACAGTATTCGCTGGCATCACAAATTTAAGGAATGCAGTATTAGTGACATTTGACTAGTTACAATAGCTTGAAGATTAGATTACTATTATAACATTCAGTTAAGAACTTTACATTCTGTGTTTTCCTTCTAAAGATACAATGGAATGTATAATCCATTAATCCATTAATCTTTTAAGTTATTTTTCAGCTTTGTAGAGAGAAATGGAAGATGACAGAACAAATTATACACATCCCCCAGCAATTTTGGGATTTATTTATTCCTACCTTAAACCATATCAAAATAATGAGAGTCTTCGATGAGATTTCTCCCAATATTAAGGGAATGAGGGAAAAGTAAATGAGAATTATGGTTTAGACCAGATCTGATTTGTTCTTCCCATTGATATTGAGAAAACTAGATGCATATATTATGGTGTTCTCACTTTCACATTCATTTAATATTTGTTCCTTCACCATTACATGAAAAGTAACAATCAGAAGAAGAAGGCGGCATTAGCTTATTATAGAATCACAGAATGGCTTGGGTTGAAAGGGACCTTAGTTTCAAACCCCCTGCCGTGGGTAGGGATGTCATCCAGTAGAGCAGGTTGACGAGGGCCTGATCCAATTTGGTCTTCAACACTTCCAGGAATGGAGTATCCACAGCTTCTCTGGGCAACCTCACAACCCTCTGAGTAGAGAATTTCTTCCTTATATCTAATTTAAATCTACCTTATTTTAGTTTAAAGCCATTACAACATGTCCTACCAGTAAACTCCCAGATAAAGAGTCCCCCTCCAGCTTTCTTGTAGGTCTTTAAGTTCTGGAAGGCCACCATATGGTATCTTTGGAACCTTCTCTTCTCTAGGCTGAACAACCCCAACTCTTTCCTCCTCTATTCATAGGAGATGTGCTTCAGCCCTTTGATCATTCTTGTAACCCTCTGGACTCTTCCTCTGGACAGGTCCATGTCTTCCTTATATTGGGGGCACCAGAGCTGAACACAGTACTCTAGGTGGGGTCTCATGAGAGCAGAGAAGAGGGACAGAATCACCTCCCTCAACCTACTGGCCATGCTTCTTTTGATGAAGCCCAAGAGTTGATGAAGCCCAAGTTGGCTTTCTGAGATACAAGTGCACATTGCTGGCTCATGCTGAGCTTCTCATCAACCAACACCCCCAAGTCGTTCTCCTCAGATCTGCTCTGAATCCATTCTGCACCCAGCCTGTGTTTGTGCTTGGGATTGCCCCAGCCCTGGTTCAGAACATTGCACTTGGTCTTGTTGAACTTCATGAGATTTGCACACCTCTAAAACCTGTCAAGGTCCCTCTGGATTACATACTTTTCCTCCAGCGTGTCAACTGCACCACACAGCTTGGTGTCATTAGCAAACTTGCTGAGGGTGCACTCAATTCCATTGTCCATGTCACTGACAAAGATGTTAAATAGTGCTGGTCCCAATACTGACCCCTGAGGAAAACCTCTCCTTACTGATCTCCACCTGGACATTGAGCCACTGACTGCAACTCTTTGAGTGTGACCATCCAGCCAATTCCTTACCCAACTGAGTCCCCCATCCATCAAATCCATGTCCCTCCAAATTAGAGACAAGGATATCAGGGGGGACAGTTTCAAATGCTTTGCAAAAGTCCAGGTAGGTGATGTCAGTTACTCTTCCCCTATCCATCAATGTTGTAGCCCCAACATAGAAAGCCACCAGAGTTGTCAGTCATGATTTGCCCACTATTTCATGATCACTGCAGCCAAGGCTGCCCTTGAGCTTCACCTTACCCACAAGACCCTCCTTGCCGGTGAGAATGAGGTCCAGCATAGCACCTCTCCTCATTGGCTCCTCTATAACTTTGAGAAGGGAGTTATCTTCAGTATACTCCTGGAGTCTCCTGGTTTGCCTATGTCATTCTGTGTTGTCCCTCGAAAAGATATCAGTGTGGTTGAAATCCCCCATGAAGACTGGGGTTTGTAAATGTGAGGCTGCTTCTCTCTGTCTATAAGGCATTATCTACTTGGTATTCCTGATCAGGTGGCCTGTAGTAGACCCCTCACTATAATGTCACCTTTTCCTGACCTCTGTTTAATCCTCCTTTAATCCCACAAACTCTCATTCAGTTATGCATATCCAGAAGACTGAATAGCAGTTAAGTACCATTTTCAGTATCTAAAAAATACCTATACCTTGTGAACAGAAAGAAAGTATCATAGAATCGTAGAATCATTAAGGTTGGAAAAGACCTCCAAGGTCATCTGGTCCAAATATCCACACACCACCAATATTACTGACTAAACCACGTCCCTAAGCACCAGGTCCAACTTTTCCTTAAACACCCCCAGAGACAGTGACTCTAACACCTCTTTGGACAACCCATTCCAATGCCTAACCACTCTTTCTGAGAAGAAATTTCTCCTAATTTCCAACCTGAGCCTCCCCTGGCGCAACTCGAGGCCATTCCCTCTAGTCCTATCAGTAGTTATCTGTGAGAAGAGACTGATCACCAGCTCCCCACAACTCCTTTCAGGTAGCTGTAGAGAACAAGAAGGTTTCCCCTGAGCATCCTCTTCTCCAGGCTAAACAACCCCAGTTCCCTCAGCCACTCCTCATAGGACTTTTGTCCCAGACCCATCACCAGCTTTGTAGCCCTTCTCTGGACACATTCCAGGGCCTCGATGTCTTTCTTGAAGTGAGGGGCCCAAAACTAGACACAATATTTGAGGTGTGGCCTCACCAGTGCAGAGTACAGAGGGACAATCACCTCCTGGCTACACTGTTCCTGATGCAAGCTAGGATGCCGTTGGCCTTCTTGGCCACCTGGGCACAATGCTGGCTCATGTTCAGCCGAGTATCAATTCAGCACCTCCAGATCCTTTTCCTCTGCACAGCTTTCCAGACACTCTGCTCCAAGCCTGTAGCATTGCATGGGGTTGTTGTGGCCAAAGTGCAGGACCTGGCACTTAGCCATGTTGAATCTCATCCCATTGGCCTCTGCCCATCAATCCAACCTGTCTAGGTCCCTCTACAGGGCCTCCCTACCCTCTTGAAGATTGACACTTTCCCCCAACTTGGTGTCATCTGAGGGTGCACTCAATTCCCTCATCCAAATCATCAATAAAGATATTAAAGAGGATGGGCCCCAACACTCACCCCTGGGGAACATCACTCATGACCTGTCACGAGCTGGATTTCACTCCATTCATCACCACTCTATGGGCCCAATTTTTAACCTAGCCAGTTTTCAACCTAGCAAAGAGTGTACCTGTCCAAGCCATGGGCTTCCAGCTTCTCCAGAAGAATACTGTGGAAGACTATGTCAAAGGCTTTGCTGAAGTCTAGGTAGACTACATCAACAGCCTTTCCCTCATCCACCAGGCAGGTCACCTAGTCATAGAAGGAGATGAGGTTGGTCAGGCAGGACTTGCCTTTCATGAACCCATTTTGGCTGGGCCTGATTCCCTGGTTGTCTTGCACATGTTGTGTGATTGCACTCAAGATGATCTGTTCCATCACCTGCCCTGGCACTGAGGTAAGGCTGACAGGCCTGTAGTTCCCTGAGTCCTCCTTATGACCCTTCTTATAGATGGAAGTCACATTAGAGTGTCTCCAGTCATCTGGGACCTCTCCGTTGACCATGACTGCTAACAGCTGATGGAGAGTGGCTCAGCAATCACGTCCACCAACTCCCACAGCACCCTCGTGTGAATCCCATCTGTTTTCATGGACTTGTGACAGTCCAGGTGGAGCAGCAGGTCTCTAACTGTTTCCACCTGAACAGTGAGGGGTTTCTTCTGCTCCCCGTCCCACACTTCCAGGCTTGGAGGCTGAGTACTCTGAGAGTAAGTGGTCTGTCTGACTAGTAAAGACAGATTTAAAGAAGGCATTGAGAATCTCAGCCTTTTCCTTCTCCTCGATAATCCTGTTCCCCCCTGCATCCAGTGAAGAATGGAGATTTCCTTGGCCCTCCTCTTACCGTTAATATATCTGTTAATACATTTTTTGTTATCGTTTATCACAGTGGCCAGGTTGAGCTCTTGCTAGGCTTTTCTGATCTTTTCCCTGCATATGTCGGCTACTTCCTTGTACTCTCCCGAAGTTGTCTGTCCCTGCTTCCACTAGACATAAATTCTCTTTTTCTCCTGGGGACTCAGCAAATGTTCCTTGTTCAGCTGCACCAGTCTTCCCCACCAGCTCATCTTATGGCACATGGGAACAGCCTGCTCCTGTGCCTTTCAGACTTCCTTCTTGGAGAGTGTCAAGCCTTCCTGGACCCGTCTGCCCTTCAGGACTGACTCCCAAGGGACCCTCCCTACCAGTGTCCTGAATAGTTCAATGTCTGCCCTCCTGAAGTCCATGGTATCTGTTTTCCTGACCCCCCCATATAAATTGTTCTCAAATTACATGTAAGTGTTATTTTGCTGACTCCCCATACATCAGAGAATTACAGAATCACAGAATGGTTGAGGTTGGAAGGGATCTCCATAGATAATCTAGTCCACAATATTTGCTGAAATTTATTTGTAAGTACACTGTCTAATCCATTAAAAAACTCATCCTTAAAGAAGGAACTCAGTCTGTAGTCTGTGATATTAAGTACAGCAGAGAATCTGAAAAGTGTTTTTCTTTTTCTGAAGAATTTATTTAATATGAAGAATGAAACTCGTAATCACTTTGGCTTTGGCTGTAGATGTTGATGCATATGTTGATGTTTTATCTAAGGTACTCTGTATAATAAATATTCATATAGTTTAATATATTGACAACTATATGGTTAGAATTTGTATGCAGGTAATACTCTTTTTGCATCTTACTAACCTTTGGGTACGGTCTTTAATGAATTTTTACACTGTGTACTGACAAATGCAATCATCCCCACACATAGACAGTTTGTCTAGTATGGCTCTATAGTTGCAAGTGAGAGATCCTCACTCTTGATGACAATTTTTCATAAAGTAATGATTTCTGTCATCAGAGGAGAAATGTTCAGACCCATGTTGGAGTCCATAATAGTAGCGGAACTGCTTGCTATTGTATAAAAACTGCAGCTGGTGGGCTACTGAGCCCATCAATCAGCACTGAACTGTGGGAACCATGATCTATTGCAGACCCTTCAAGCTGCTGATCTAATCCTGTGAAACATTTCCACATAAACAAGTCAACATAACTTTCCACTTAAACAGGTCAACATAATTATTTTATTCACTGTAAGGACTCCATGGAATAATAAATAGCTTAATTTGGTCAAAAGAAAATGGATGTATGGAAATCGTGATTGCCGTGCTTACTGCCATCAAATGTAAGCTTCATTGCTGTTTTGGAACCTAAATATTTAGGGTCCCAAACCTATTTAGGTTATTTTTACCATGACTTTTCTAGATGGACTGGCTTTCACAAGCGGTAAATTTTGTTTTCCAATGATTTACTACTTCTCTCAAATCACTTAGATGCATCTGCAAAGATTAAAATCAAATGGAGCTATGTCATCAGAAGAATATGGGGAAGAGTATGAAGAGCAAATGGGCAAGATTTAAAAATATGCTAACTATTAAAATTGTGACTATATTTATTTTATTTATTTTTAATGCAAATTACAGTAGCCTTTTAAGTTTCTGCCTGATAAATTCTGATGCTTCTTGTATTAATAATATGAAATGCATTCTACATTGATTAAAAAAAAATTAAATTAAATGCTCTTGAAGTTTCAAGAACTTTCTAACATATAAAATTAATCCATTAGACATTAAGATGCAAAAGTCTAGATTTATGTAAATGAGAACATGACCTGTCAGGGAAAGATTTACTTACACTTCACTTGAATGAGCAAATGGGGTATCTATTGCTACACAGATGCTGGATAGACAGTGGTACTACTGATTTGTTTCTAGTTTGTTTCCAGATTTTGCATGAATGCGGTTTTGATATTTAAGTTCATTTACAAAATAAACTAAACCTTATTTTTAAATTTACCATGCCTTCCTTAGATATAAATAAGGTGATACATCCCCTGAAATAAGCATTATATCTATATTATGTAATATTAAATACAACATAGAGTCCGAATGCTTATCAGTGAAGACATGAATGCAGCCATGAACTTACAAGTACACAGTGTAAGTACATAAAGAAACAGTTCCACAGCTTTAATTATCTGTATTTATAAATCTCTTACTTCAGTAACATCAGTGAAGCAAAATGAGCTGTATAATCCAAATCACCATTTATTTATTGATTAATTGCGTTAAGGGGAGTAAGCATCATCTTCCACACTGGATGAAGAATAGTTTTTCTTCTTTTCCCACGTGTAACCAAATGCTGATAAGAATTTCTGTTTTTCTTCTTAGGGTTTTTTTTTGGCTAATAAGAACTAAGACAAGTAGATGCTAGATATAATGGAGCTCTAAAATTTATTTTGC
This sequence comes from Cygnus olor, assembly GCF_009769625.2. Lineage (NCBI taxonomy): Eukaryota > Metazoa > Chordata > Aves > Anseriformes > Anatidae > Cygnus > Cygnus olor. Next base: position 162,196,986 of record NC_049169.1, on the reverse strand, counting down.
ACTCCTCATTAATACAAATTTTTGATTTGTTAGAACTGAGATATAAGAAAAATGAATAAAAATAAATATTCTAAAACCAAAGATATGTGAAAACAGCCCTATGACTTCCTAAATAAAAATGACTTCCTAAAAAGAAAATAAACCATTAATTTTCTTGCAGTTAGAGAAACTTTAGCAAATGTACTTCAGCAGATAAGGGCGTTTTCTTTGAAGAAGAGGATTAAATGAGGAGTGACACCAGCCTGCTGTAGAAAACAGATAAAGATTAATAAAAATCCATTTATACACCATATTTTTTTGTAAGCTGCATTGCCTTAATAGCTATAAATGCAGTTGTTAATATCAATAGAAAATGTCACAAACTTTTTATTTTTCTTTTTGCCTATGTAAGTATGACTAAAGTCTGATTAGATTTAAGACAAATACCAAGAGACTTCATATACTTTAAAGCCCTCAAATGAGTTTAAGATCCAATGAAAAGTGGAAGATTAATTGGTTAGCAATAAATCCCAAGTAATGAAATGCCTACTAAATTCCCAGAAAAAAATCTATGCAAAACTTCCTTTGCCTTGAAATACATACACACACACACATCTTCCTTGAACTCCATGACAAGATATTATTTACTTTAGAATGGGGTTTGTTTAGTTCAGTTCATTTTCACTTATTTAATGATCACTTAAGTCTGTCTAAGATTAAATCTAGCTATGATTCTCTGTAAATTGTGCTACATAGATCAAATGAATGTTGCATATGCATTTTTGCAATGCCATGGTTGCTTAGTTAAACCAGTAACTTCTGATCAAGAAATATCTGACACCCAGAAAAAATAAAACCTAATGAATTTTTTAATAAGTCTTGATTAAATTGAGAATGAGTAGCCATTAACCTAGAAAGCTAACATACACATGTTGAGAGAATATATCTTCACTTGAAACACTTGAACAAATTAGTTTCATGTAGTGTTTAGTACAAACATGAGACTGCCCAAGTTGGTTCCTGTTTTCTGCATCAGCTTTCAGAATAACATCAAGGAATTTGTAGTCTTCTCTATGTAAAACAAGCCCCTGTAAAACTATAAATTACTAAAACGATTACTTGGCAACAATGATCCAGAAGTTTAACACAGAACTGTAAATTATGTTTGAACTTCCTGAAGCTTTCTTTCTGCTAAAAATACTGAATCTGTGATGCTGCAGTAGTAAAATTTATTATTAATTTTTTTTTCAAACATGTATTTGTTATTTTATTTAATAAAGATCAAGGTTTCAGTTAACTAATGGCCTGATGGCAGCCATCCAAACTACCATTTACACTTAAGGCCAATACTAAAATAGTTGAAAAGTTCAGTTATCTGTAAATACGGTCTGTATAAACAAAGGCTTTTGGTAAGAGACACATCTACCTCTAGCTTAGTATAAACAAACAAACAAAAACATTTACATAATTCATACTTACACCTTTAACTTTTTTTTTTTTTGCATAGTCATGACTTCGTTGCACTTTCTTACATTCATAAAGATCAACACAATGCTTGTTTAAAAAAGCAAACAAATATACAAAAATGAATATGCCTTTGTTTAAGATTCTGTCATTAAATTTCTTAGATACTTAAAGTTCTCACTCAACCCTGAGAAACCAAACAAGGGAGTGGATAGAAGGAAGGAAGGAAGGAAGGAAAGAGGGAGGGAGGGAGGGAGGAAGAAGAAAAGAAAAGAAAAGAAAAGAAAAGAAAAGAAAAGAAAGAAAGAAAGAAAGAAAGAAAGAAAGAAAGAAAGAAAGAAAGAAAGAAAGAGAGAAGGAAAGAGAGAAAGAGAGAAAGAAAGAAAGAGAGAAAAGGAAGGAAGGAAGGAAGGAAGGAAGGAAGGAAGGAAGGAAGAGAAAGAAAGAAGGAAAGAGAAAGAAGGAAAGAGGGAAAGAGGGATAGAGAGAAAAAGAAAGGAAGAGAAAGAAAGAAAGAAAGAAAGAAAGAAAGAAAGAAAGAAAGAAAGAAAGAAAGAAAGAAAAAAGGAAGGAAGGAAGGAAGGAAGGAAGGAAGGAAGGAAGGAAGGAAGGAAGGAAGGAAGGAAAGAGAGAGAAAGAGAGAAAAGAAAGAAAGAAAGAAAGAAAGAAAGAAAGAAAGAAAGAAAGAAAGAAAGAAAGAAAGAAAAGAAAGAAAGAAAGAGAAGGAAAGAAAGAAAGAAAGAAGATAGGAAAGAAAGAAAGGGAAAAAAAGAAAGAAAGAGAAAGAGAGAAGGAAAGAAATAACGAAGCTTGTCCTAAACAGTAAGATTAAATCCTACGTAACCTTCCCCCTAATAGTCCACAGGATCAGGAAATGAAATGTTTCACATTTGCCTCCACATTACTGGGCAGACCACTCTCCTGGAAGACTGAAGTTTCAATTATGGTTTGTTCCAGTGAGCCTGTAATTTGCTATTGCAATATGAAATTTCATTTCAGGAAGATATCGCCTAAAAATAGTGTGTTACGGTCTGGCTTTCTGGGAAACCTACCTCTTTAAATGCACAGTATAGAAAATCTGGATATATGTTTCTGGAATTTGGAGTTCATTGTTGTTTTTTGTTGTTGTTTGTATGTTTTGTTTTGGATATGAGATTCAAGTAGCCTCTTCCAGAAAACATCCAACTTCAGAAAATACGTTACAATTATTATTTTGACATGAAATTGTTTAAATTTCTTTGCTTATTTTTCATTCTCCCCAATCAACTGTGGGAGGAGAAACTTAAAGGTATTGTTTATTTGAATACTTAGATCTCAGGCTGTCAAAGTTTCTTGTCTGAAGTTTTTATTGCCTGTTTATATATCATGATGATAATATGATGTTTAGTTAGATAGCACAGTTATTGCTAAGACATCATAGAATCACAAAATCATAGAATGGCCCAGGTTGGAAGAGACCTTAAAGATCATCTAGTATCAACCCCCCTGCCATGGGGGCAGGGATGCCACCCACTAGACCAGGTTGCCCAGGGCCTCATTTAACTTGGTCTTGAATACCTCCAGGGATGGGGCATCCACAACCTCTCTAGCCAACTTGTTCCAGTGCCTCACCACCCTCTGAGTGAAAAATTTCCTCCTAATCTCTAATATAAATCTCCCCTCTTTTAGTTTAAAACCATTCTCCCTTGTCCTATCATTATCTGATTGAGTAAAGAGTCACTCTCCATCTTTTTTATAAGTCCCTTTTAAGTACTGAAAAGCCACAATGAGGTCATCCCGGAGTCTTCTCTTCTTTACGCTGAACAGCCCCAGCTCTCTCAGCCTTTCTTCATAGGAGAGGTGCTCCAGCCCCTTGATCATCTTTGTGGCTCTCCTCTGGACCCAATATCTCTCAAAACATTGTTGTCTTCCAACTGATAAGAAAGACAGAGAAAGAGAGATTACTGTGAAACAATTGGCTTGAAAAAAAAAAAAAGGAAAAAAAGAGCACAAAACCACAAGTATGCTATGCATTTCCTGCTTCATTCCATCATTTCCTGCTTCATTCCATAGTAGCAATTTACAATGCTCCACAGTTCTGTAATGCAGTGTTAGATATTTGTAGATTTATTGTTTGTTTGTTTTATTCTCCATTTACAGCGATTAAGACTAATGAAAGAATCTACTCCGCATTTCACTCCCTTTTCTGTTTTTTACTTTGTTTTGATACAGTTATATTGCATTTATTGTCTGATGGACCTTGCATAAAATATCCACAATAACAGTATGCTTTAGTTTAACTTACTTCTAGGGATCTTCTCTTAAAGGTCTGTTTTAATGTTTCCCATTTATTTGTTTTTATAACAGGACACTTTTAGCAAATCAGATGAAGTGAACAGCATTTGCTTTTCCAATTTCTTGTACAACTCATATTTCATGAGTAGATTAAACAGCTAATTACTTAACTCTGAAGTTGTGTTGCACAATTTCCACAGTAGATCTTTAATTAAATTATTTTCAATTATTATAAATGATGTATTGGTTCTTAAATATTCAATTAAGCTACACTATGATTAATTTCTCTGAAGGTATCTTGACTTAAATAGAAAAAAAAATCATTCTGAAGACAGCTTCGGTTAATAAGAACAGAAAATGATCAGATGTCAAATTAAATCTTTTGCAGAAAAAAAATAAAAATGGAAGAATGAATTTAAATAAATTAAAAATTGTACAAACTTCATAAACCCAAAACTTGCCCTAGATTTTGGAAACCTAAGCATATGTTTAGAAAGATTCCTTCAAGGACTGTTCTTCACTGTGAAAACACTCTTAGCTTTCATTTTGGGGCTACACCGTCAAGAAACCAAGACAGTAAATGACAAACTTCAGAACAAGAAGATAAATGACTGGCTATGGTCAGATGTGTTCACCAGAATTGGAGCTCTCTACCCTATTAATGTGGGCAGAACACAGAAAAATGTATTACAAAATCTGTTCAAATAGTACTGTTTCCATATTTTATGAAAATCCAGGATGTATCTTTTCTCCTGATACAATTTGAGTTATAAAAAAAATAATAATAACTCGCTACTATCTTGCTACTATAACTTGTTACTAGGGAGAAAAAAAAAAGAAAAAAAAAAAAGCAATAGCAAAAACACCTAAAAGTGGAAATTTGTTTTCTGTAACCTCAGTTAAGTGGGAAGCCAGACCAAAGTCACAGTTAGTCTTTGAAGTCTCTTCTTTTTGGATGTAAGTATTTCAATTTCTATTGATACTGAAGGAAAAAATAACTAAAAATTTGACCTTTTATGTCTGAGAAAGCATCAAATTTCAACCTGAGGCCCCTTTCAGCCTGAAAGTTTTAGACTTTTATGGCAAAAAAGATCATTTTTATCATTTACTCTTATCCTCATGGCAGAGAAGAGCAATTCCTTCATCCAGACCATAAATTCCATTCAAGCTAGTACAAAGTGGATTCACTGGGTCATTCATTTCATTCACTCCAACAAGTTCCATTTCATTTCACGAAACTAGAACAAAAAGTGTATCTGCTACCTAAAATTTAAAATAAATAAATAAATAAATAAATACATAAAATCTAATAGGAGCTACACGGCTCACATCTCCCTGTAAGTACTTCTGGAACTTACTGTTATATGACCTGTTCAGAATTCTCTCTGGCAAGAATAGATGCAGCAGATAAAACTGCTTTAAATCCATTGATTTGTTACACGTTTAGGTCCATTAAGTTTAAACATGTTTTAAACACATTAAAATTAATGGGAATTAAATGCTGCTAAGTGTTTTGCTGAAGGGGACATATTGGTGAACTGGGACCTAAGATACTTTTTCCTCTACACAATACTTAAAACATTTTTTTAATGTAGATTAAAATCACAGTCCCTCAGAATACAATAGTAAAAAATTGGATATAAACTTGAACTGTTCCTATTTTGTGATAATTCCCTTTTTTAATAAGTATAATTACTGCAAAAACATTTCAAATTCAATATACAAAAAAAAAAAAAAAAGAACATTAATAAAGCAACACTAATGTGATTAACATGGAACTGGCTCTGCCTTGTCTTATTGTGAGTTATGGGCAACAACGCAAATCCATCCTGGTCTGCTAATTAGATGTTCAGTATGCTTAACAAAGCCTCAAGATTTCACGGTGAGATAAAACCAAACGTGAAAATAGTTCTGTTTACCCAAATTTTGTTTTCAGGTAAGTCAGCTGAAAACTGGAGAACTGGAGCTAAACCAACAATGTAATATGCACTACTCAATCTTACCAGCCCTACTAGGAAAAATTTCTAACATCAATATGTGCTGTGTGTTTCTCCCCAGGTGGGGAAAGCTTGATGCAGAAGGAGCAGAGAAAATTGTTAATTCCTCTTCATAGAATCATAGAATCATTTAGGTTGGAAAAGACCCTTAAGATCATCAAGTTCAACTACCAACCTAACATTACCAAGTCCACCACTAAACATTATCCTTAAATGCTACTTCCACAGGCCTCTTAAATACCTTCAGGGACACGACTCCACCACTTCCCTGGGCAGCCTGTTCCAATGACTAACCACCCTTTCCTCAAATTCTTCTTGACATCCAATATAAACTTCTCCTGACACAGCTTGAAGTCGTGTCCTATCACTTGTCACCTGAGAAAAGAGGCCAGCGCCCTCCTCGCTAAATCCTTTCAGGTAGCTGTAAAGAAAAATGAAGTCTCCCCTTAGACTCCTTTTCTCCAGACTAAACAAACCCAGTTCTCTCAGCTGCTCCTCATATGCCTAGTCCCTTCACCAGCTTTGTTGCTGTTCTCTGAACGCTTTCAGCAACTCAATATCCTTCCTGTAATGAGGGGCCCCAAACTGAACACAGTTCTTGAGGTGCAGTCTCACCTCAGTGCAAGGGGACGATCACTTCCCTAGTCCTGCTGGCCATACTGTTTTTAATACAAGCCAGGAAGCCACTGGGCACACTGCTGGCACATGTTCACCTGGCTGTCAACCAACACCCTCAGGTACTGCATGGCAACTTTCTAGCCACTCTTTCCCATGCCCATACTGCTGCATGGGGTTATGACTGAAGTGCAGGAGCCAGAATTTAGCCTTGTTGAATGCCATACAGTTAGATGTGGTCCATCTATCCAGCCTATCAACCCTCCCACCTAACTTGGTGTCTGCAAACTTACTGAATGTGCATGAAGATCACTGATAAAAAAATATTAAACAAAACTGTCCCCTGTACTGAACCCTAGTGAGCACCACTTGTGAACAGGCACCAATCGTATTTAACTCCATTCATAATGACCCTTTGGGCCCAGAAATCCGGACAGTTTTTTACTTAGTAAACAGTACGTCTGTCCAAGCCATGAGCAGCCATTTTCTCCAGACTACAAGAATGGAAAGTTTATGGTTGCAACAGCAATAGCTGTTCACACAAAGAAGTTTTTTTTTTTTTTTTTTTCCTCTCTAATGTGTGACAGAGTAACATAAATAAATCTGTACAAGGAACTTATTGCTGGAGAACCCATACATGAATAAATGTGTACTAATTTGTCACACAGAGAAATAGAGAGAAGGAAAATGTAAACAAATAAATTAAAAAAAAAAAAGTCAGACTGATATATCACATATAAGAAAACTCTAGCGATTTATGATAGTTTCCAGTCAATTTGTAAGTGTTAAGGAACAAAGATACTTTTAAGACATGTTGCTATAGTGATAATTTTGTATTTTGCTTTCTAAATTCTTCCTTAGAATGTTTCTCTCACTAAAACCACAATGAACAGAGAACAGCAGGAAAATCCATTGAACTCTTGTACCAGTACATGACAGAGTTTAGTGTAAAAGCATTTTGATCTCTTTTCCATATATGAAAGAAAAAAAAAAAATATTTGACAATGCTACAGTATTGTTAAATAAATTATGAATGAATTTAAATTTTATAATAGAGCTTTAAGATTTTCACAATTCCGGAATATTTAATACTAGAAGTTTGTGGGAAAGTTTGCCAGTTTAAGATCTTTGTTAAAGTTGATTTCTCAGTCTACGCTTTTAGTTGACTTTTTAAAAGGAGGCTAGTATTTATGAATACTTCTGGTTTTGATGTTCAACTTTATATGGCTTTCAAACTGGCCTATTAAGACTTCAGAGATTCAATATCCAGATACATGAACTTACTTCAGCAGCCTAAACACATGTACCAAGTAACTTATGAAATGATCACCTACAAAAAAAGTAATCATTAGAGAAAAAAATGGACCTTTATTTTCTTTTTCCCCAAGAATAAAAACTTAAGCTACTGGATTTAGCACAGATACAAACATTTCTATAGATTAGTGTATATGTTACTGACAACAAAATGAAAGTATGACATGTACTAGATGAAGTGTTATGACATTTTGATCCCCAACAATTGTACTATATTTAAGGAACAAAATTTCTAATATTTCCTAGAGTTTCCCCAATTAATGCATCACTTCTTGGGCAAAGGGCAAAGGGAAAATGGCATTCTCATGTCAGATGACATGAGAATATTTGGTACTCCTGCATGCACTCTTTGGTGACACGTTCAGCAATATAAAGGACATATATTCACATAACTAAGATGTAGAATAGAAGATCAGGAGATACAATTTTTTTCCTTGCTTGTAAAAAGCTACTGGACCTTGGATAAACTTACTGTAATACATTGTCCTTCATTTGTTTTGCTTGGATATTCTAGGTCATTAAAAATGTGGTCTTTATATATATGTATTTGTATAGGTATAAATACCAGGATAGGAAGCTTGAGTACTAAGTTGTGGGTTTTTTTTTTTTTTTGTTGCTTTTGTTTTTTGGAACATTGCCGTCAGATGCTGTTTTCTTATCACAGAGGTTGCAGCCGAACTCTCCTTGTAACTTGAAAAGGAATCAAATTTAAAAGACATAGCAATAACAATTCCAGAATTAGAGATGTTAGTAATAAGTGGTTAGGAAGGTATAATGCATATGTATATATATATGTACACACATTCACAAATATTCACAAATACATTATTATGATTTGAAATTCTGGGGGCTCTGAGAAGCAGTAAGATATGCATGACAAAAAATGTATTAAGATTATCTTGAAGTGCCAGTGGAAGAAACATCCTCCCAATAATATGTCTTAGTGCTATTTAAAAGAAAATTAGCCATGTGAAATAGAATTAGCTATGCTACCATAGATGAGCAGGTTAACAGTGAAAGTGTACTTTGAGGGACAGTCCACAAAGTGGATGTATTAATATGATTAATAATAATATTAATATTAATAATAATAATTAATGAAGAAAAAGAATCTTTTCTGGAAATATATATACAGATATATATATACATATATATATATATATATATATAAAGGTGACAAAATTTAACCATAGGGAGAATACATCGAGGTTGACCATAACTAATTGCACAAGTTGGCTTCCTGTAAATTATATGTATAAAACTGTAAAACTCACATAACTGAGCTGCACAAGTTTTCTTTAGAATCAGGCATGCAGAATCAATCAGTCCAGTGTCCCATATTGAGAAAAGCTAACTATTACTTTATTATCACTAAAGAAAAATACATATTCTACCACTATTTAGTCTGATAGCCTGCCCTTAAATCTTGGTTGCAATTTAGATGCAATACTAGGACATGTGCTATGACATTTCCTTGGGTCCATGAGCTTTCCCTGTCCGCAAAGGTTGTGCCCTGGTCACAGCACACTGCAGCTCTATCTGAGCAGCGCATCTGGGTTCACTGGATGCTGGCAGCAAGGCCCTGCCCAGATATCTAGGGGCTGTCTATTTACCCTTAATGGCCCATATTCTGTCCCCCAACCAGAGGCTGATGTCCTGGCCTGGCCTCAGCCTGGCATTGTCTCTAGGGAGGTGCCCACTACCCAGGACTTGGGCTGCCCTGGTGCCAGACCCTGCCCTGATGGCTCCATGGCAAGACGCCACAGATCCCAGCACCCACGGAGCTTCCTGAATGCCTTGTGCCCAGACATTGTGTTCCTTTACCTTCTGACCATATTTTTTTCCAGAGTTTGAAAGGAGATTTCTCTGGAGAAGACAGTAAGAGCTTGTCACTTGGCTGGACCAAATGCCATACAAATGCATAAAATAATAACAGTCTAAACCAAGACTGCTAAGTTTAGTATATTTACTTCCTATTTTCTTCAATAAGTACAGCTATTTATAACAAATTTAAGTAGAGGGGGGTAAAACAAACAAAATCAGGGAAAAATAAGATTTTGAACAGGCATGTGGCTTGAGGCTGACTGTAGTGACATCACCATGTATTCTGGGGTGAATAATATATTCCGGACTGAATCAGGTGCTTAAGAAATGATTTTTTTCAAAAAAAAATCATTTATCAAATGATTTATCAATATTCAATAATGGAATTCATAAAAAATATTCAATAAAGTTAAAAAAATTAATGTTCTAATAATCAGCACTTTGATCATAACTCAACATTTATGTACTTTACAATCTACATTTAATTGTAAATCAATATTTAATGATAAAATCAATGTAGCAATAATTTTAAAGAAATGAAAATAGTGCAAGTGCTGTATGTGTGACATCAACCTTAGATTATTATTAAATGCTGTTTTTTTTTTTTGTTTGTTTGTTTGTTTGTTTTTTTAACATCCAAAACACGTAGTGCACAACTACAACAACAAAAACACCTTACACTTTAATTAAAGACAAAAATAAAAATGTCTGGGGTCTCTGCCCAGGCCGTGGGACATGGTTGCCACTTTGCCGTTTGCAGTACCAAGTAGCCAGTAGCAAAATTGTGCACTTTTCTTAGAAACACCTGGGGATGGGAGGGAGGTGTTAGAGCAAGGAAGAGAAAAGGTGGGGATAGAGAGAGAGAAGTAGGGGTGGGGGAGGGAGAGAAAGAGAGGAGGGAGAAAAGGGGGAGAGGAGAGGGAAAGGAGGGGTCATGAAGGGAGGGAGGAGAGAGCGGGGGAGGGAAGAAGGAGGGAGAAGGAGGACAGCAAAGGAAAGAGAGTAAAAGAGAAGGAGAGGGAAGGAAAGGTATGCATGTGAACCCACAGAGGACACTGACAGGGCCAGTCACACAGCCTGTTACAGACCAGGTGCTACCTTCAGCATCACCCCTCCAGGCCTCACACACAACACAAGCACAGACAGCCCAGCCCCCTCCTGCCCTAGGGCTAGCACAGACAGCAGCTCCCTGGTGCAGGCACACACACACCCCTCCAGGCCCACCAGCACGCACACACCCATGGGTGCCCTGAGCACCAGCAGGGCCCCTCTGCCCATCCAGCACGCCTGTCCTCATCCCAGCTCCTCTCACCCGCCCCACGGGTCCCCTTCCTGCTGGCTGCTGCAGTGAATGCACACACACACAGTTTGGGGCAGACACAGACGCTGCCTGCAGCAACTGGCATTAGGTTGTGTGGTCTGTGGCCCTTCTCCAGCTGCCAGCAGAGCCCTGCACTCACCCCACTCAGCCCCATCCCTGAGCAGCTGGTTTGGGGAGAAACACACCGCTCCTTGCTCTGGGGGCTGGAGGCTGAAGACCCCTACCCATACCAGCAGCTAATGCTGAGACCCTACTGTTTCCAGTCGCTGGCAGTCAGGGCGAGGGCACCCCTGCCCTGTCTGACTCCCGGAGCTGGCACGCTCAGCCACAGCTAGGCTCACTGAGGCTCATTTCCTTCCACATACACAGGTCTTACCAGGAGCTGCACTGAGTCACTGCTGCACATATACACGTGGTATAGAGTAACAATACACAGGCAGACAGTTAAGAATGAATAAGATGTAAGAAGACAGGACAGACCATGGTGATCAGGCACAAGGCTTAAGCCAGACAAGTCCCCATTTTACGTGCAACTGGTCCCTTTTATGCATTTTTCTGTCTCCCCCCTGCCCTTGTTGCTCCTAGCTCACCCTTCTGCACTAATTACCTCATCAGTTTGCACAGTCCCACCACCCCCTCCAGCATTCCAGACCCTGAGGTCTGCAGGTTAAAATGGAACAAGAATATATAAGAAAATAGGACAGACTGCAGTGATCAGGAACACTGATCAGCTAGACCAGTGTACCTGGCCCCATAGTCCAGTTTCTTCCCTCTTTGTTACTCCTCGCTCTCCCTTCCCTAACAGGTTTGTAGAGCTCCACAGCTCCCAGCATCCCTTCCAGCCCGCAGCCCCCCAGGCTCACAATCTTATAAGCTGCCAAGTCCAGGTTGATCTTCCTGGAAGTTGCACCTGTACTTTACTGATAGCCCATCAATTAGCATGACTGGGGGATTTGTTTCTTGTCATTGTCTTCAAGTCTGTGGTGTCAGGTGTGTGTCTCTGTCATTTTGTTTGTGGTTTATTTTTTTTCCGTTAGTTTCAAAATTGATAAAGTACCCATTCAGATAATTTGCTGGAATAAATACTCTCACACTCACCCCTACCCTCATAAATGAGCGTGACTGACCAGGCTTTGTTCCCATCACTGCCTCCCTTATCATTTTTCTGTCAGGTTTGTGTCCCTTTATGTTCTGGTTTATGTCTTCCTCCCTGTCAGTATCCCAAATTATGATTTCGTTGCAATATGTAAAGCACCTATCACCATATTGGTAAACACTCTCTGGAACCACTCTGATGGCAGGGGTAAGAACACGAGTTGGCCTGTTAGTACCTCAGCACTTCTGTTTCCAAACAACTAAAGAAAAAAAAAAAAAAAGCCACAAGACACTGCTACTCCATCAGGTTCTTTTCAAGAAAATAAAGTTGTAATCACCCAACCACACTAGGTTCAAAGATATACATAGCTGTAGGTGCATTTTAGCTTGTTTTATTTTTTTAGATGAAAAAGTCTTCTCATCTTTCCTCTTCATAATCATGATACCTATTTTTGTTGTTGTTGTTATTGTTGTTTGTTTGTTTGTTTGTTCTTCTCATTCTCTGTTCTTTTGTATGTTCCTCTCTTACAATTCCCTGCTTCCCCAAAGTTTTACATCCTTTGGCAGCAATTTACATTTTATTTTATTTTTATTTTTTTCCTAGAGATATACCAGTACTATCTGTTTCAGCAATTTTTGTAGTATTTTTGCTTTGGGTAGCTATTTTGACTGGGGAAAATATCAGGTTTCACATGAAATATGCCTCATATTTATTCTAAATGAAAGTTGCAGTTTTTCCTACTGGCTTAAAAATGCTTCAGCCAGCCTCATCCATTTTTCCAGCACAGTGATATTCTTTTAAAGAGACATCTAATTGTGTTGAATTTTGAAAGCATTGTAAGTTATGCACAATCAACAAAGCTATTATGTGACACTGCAGAGTGTACGACTAATCAAACACTAATCACCAGACCTTATCATTTTAGCTGAAGTTCTAATTTAATAATACAGTTTCATATCCCCTAGAGACTTCTAACATTTATTTGTCATGCCAATTTCCATTACCTAATCCAAAATAATTGAGTTGATTCTCCTACATTATACTAATAGCATTCTGGAAAGGTCTACAGTTTCAAAAGTGTTATGACAATGTACACATATACATCACATTAATATGTACACGATGTAGTATACCTAATTAGCAAAGGTTTTTAGAATCTATAATTTAACCTTGCAGATGTAGCCTGCTGTGACCAGGCCACAGATTCAATTGGTTTCTTATCCCCATAGGGCAAAGAATACTTGAAGAGCACTGGATTTTCATCTACTCTATTCACTTCAGATAGTTGCTTGCTTATATGACTTTCATTCTCTTCATGCTCCACTTCTGAAGCCCAGTTCAATTTGAAATTTAAGACTTTATTTCACAGTCATAAAATCAGTGGCAAGGATCCATAATTATTATTAAAATATTTCATAAATATTGCAGGACTTGCCTTAACTGGGAAAAAAAAAAAGAAAAAAAAAGTCTTGCTGATAGAATCCTCTTTTTATGTAACTCCCACCTCTGTTGGATCAAGGAGGGAGACAGAAGTGATTGTTGGTGAGGAAGGTTGGGTGTAGCTTGTTCTGAAAACACAGATGACTGGTCTGGACCCCCTCACCCGCCACATACATCTTGAAAACAGAATAGGAATCATTTCTAAGCACTCTTGATAGTACTTTCCATTCTAACATTAATGCACAAAACATTTTGCTGAAGGAACTGGTATAAGGCAATAAACATGAAAAAATCAGTAGTAATAAATTTACCATTTCTATTCAAGCACATTATTATATTTTTCCTCTAGTTTTAAGTAGTAATCTTCATTCTTGATGAGTGGTTATATTACTAGCCCTTTCCATTTTTTTTTTTTCCCATGCTGCAATATAGTCATTCACTCTCTATTAAATAGGGATAAATAATATGAACATTCCGTGTGATCCTTCTTCACCATCTAAGTGAATTTCGTTCCCACCTACTGTTCATGTATTTGTTAGAATCTTACCCAGTGTAACATAAGAAGTTTTTAATAAATGCTCTCTGTAGCTTGAAGAGGACATCTAAATGCCACCTCAAGCTGTACCACATATTGTTCAATGCCTCTAGGATACCTGTTAAATCACCAGGATTACAAGATTTTTAGAGCTCTAGCCTATTCACAAAACAAAATATCCAGTTTATTTTGTCCTTATTTCACTTAAAATCTCTACATAGGCTTTTGTGTTTAAATTTATTAAGTGATAGATCTGATAGATTCTTCACAAGATCATTGATGCAGGTGTCCTTCTTATTACCAGACAGCGACAGTGGTATGTAAGTTATCCAAAGCTCAAAACATAAATCAGTTTTGCTCAGAACTTTCTTACAGTTAAACATGTCTAATAACTGAAATGCAAATGATGTCTCATTCAGTTGTTTCCTTTGCTTCCAAAAATAAGATGCCTGAAGAAATTTCCCTTGTTAGTGATGCATCTTCCTGCTCACCAAACAAGTTGTCAAAAGTATTATAAAAAGTTTCTGTTTACATTGATAAAATTCGATCCTTTTCAGTCTAGTGAACTCTATCTCCAGATCAGTCTGTTCACAGAAGTACTTTAATTCAGTGAGGTCATGGACATGAGCATTAAGAACAGGTAAGAATGCCTTGCAGAAATGGGCAAGAGGGCTTACACTTTTCAGGACTGGGGTCTTGAACAGAGTTCTTCCTGTACCAATGAACCTTTAAAAAAGCTTTTGTTTGGTTGGTTGTATGTTTTCCTAAATGGACAGGTGATAAATCAGTTTATTTGATTAATATTATATCAATAATTACACTGATACTTTATATTTTGTAATCATTGTTCAGCTTTTGGCATGATATGTTCATAAAATGTAAATTCCACAAAAATGTAGGGAAAAATAATAATAATAAAAAAGAAAGCTTTTTCTTCTGTTAACAGCTATCAACTGCCTCAGCTGATTGTTTACTTGCATTTTGAATAATTCAGAGGAATAAAATACTAGAGTTCATATAATAGAAATCAATTCTTTCCCTGTTCTATTCATACTGTTTTGCTCAGGTAGTACTGGACTGTTTTCCTGCATAATTCAGCTTTTCATTACCTAGTATTTTCTACAGCTCTAACTGATCTTAAGTTCAAGGAAAAGAGAATGAAAATACATGATGTTCAGACATCATTTCACCTAACATTTTTGTTTCCACTTGTCAGAAGTTTTAGAGGTTAAATCCAACATACTTATGTTTAGTAGAACAGGTCATTGATTGTAAACTGGTGCATGATAACAAATCTGTACTTCTTTTATCTGTTCTGGCCATACTTATTTCTCACATGAAAAGGTGCAATTTATCAGACACAGGAGGGGTGAATTTGGCTGTTAGATTTTGTAACGACTTCTTTAGATTTCTTTAGAACGAAACCATTATGACATAACTATGTAATCAGATAAACTGTTTCCAAAGGAATTGCTTGTGCTTATTATTTTCTCAACTTTCTACATGTGTTTTTGTTGCATTAAAGTCTGATCACCCAGGTATTGGTAGTGATCTGTACAAAATACTTTTGTTGATAGCAGGTATGATAGGAATTACCATGTCTAGGCGTTATTTTTGTGTACACAAATTCCTGTAGAGTGGAATACAAAAGCTTATATTCCTTTGTCCCAAACACACAGACTATCTTCTCCTCTGTGTCCTGTTGAAGAGAGGAGCGAGAGAGCAGCTAGGTGGGTGTCTGACAAGTGTATCAGCCCTTTAATTGATTCAGCATGGAGAATACTTCCATAGCTTCTGTTTGAATAAAAAGAAATGAACAGACATGTTTGTAAACATTTATAAACCTCTATATTAACTAGGATTAAGCTCTCTTGAGTTAAGCATGTTAGCAGCTTTTAAGGAAATACAAAAATCTCTACATATCCATTACAGGGTCTTAACATTCTAAGAGATAAAATAATGATGACCAGAATGATGACTCTCATTTGTTTTTCTTCACTGTCCATTGGGGAGAAATTGTTTTTTTTTCTCCAGTCATGATTTCCTGAAAGATGACTATGGGCATCAGGTGTGTAGATACAAATGCAGAAATAAGAAAACTCACAGAAGATGTTTTATAAAGAAGGATTTTTTAGTCTTTCCTCACTTCAGTATCCCAGCTTAAATGTTGAAACTGTCAATGAAAAATTTCTTAACTTATAAATCAGCTCTTAGGCTGTTCATGAACTAAGAAAATAACCTTGCCACACAAATATTATCAGCAATGAAAAGCAGGATTTTTGTTTGTTTTGTTGAAGACCACTGTTAGTGTTTGAAATTTAGATGCTCTATACCGCTATATTATACCTAGATAGAGCTATCATAAACTAGAGAAATTAGCTGAATTGCAGTGAATAAAAACAGGTGTTATATTACTCATATTTATTTTTATTATTATTTTGACCCACTTGACTTGACAGCTTGTCAGTCTGTTACATTCCTCTTGATATCTTTTAGATTTTCCATACAACTTACATTGCATTTTTTTTAGAATCTAAAGCCACTTTAGAATTGAAGGATGATATGATCCACTGTGATATCAGTGACATGAGTGTAGGTTATACTGTGATTTTGTCAGTGGAGTGTTTGATCTGTTAAGCTATCTAAGCAGTAAAGGAAAATTCTCTTTACTTTAAAATACTTGTATTTTGTGTATGCTCAAATCACTACTCTTTCTCTAATTTTGGATAGTTTTTCTGATTTTCTTTCTCATAACCAAGTATTTCAAATTTTGCTTATCTTGTCTGTGTTTTAGTCAGCAGATAAATATAGATTGCAGTATTTTGTCTCCAGATAATAGTTTATATCAATCTCCATCTTAAAAGCAGTGAAAATTAAATTTTTCAAATTGATATTTCTTACTACTATTCTATAGTGAAGATAGATTACTGTAAATGTGCATTTACTCTATAAGTATAGTGCATATGTTTCTCTGTAAAAAGTTTATGGAAAAGTCTTTGAAATTTAAGAAATTTTATAATCTTTCTTCAGGATTTTTTTTCTTCTAGACAAGAAACAGAGCAAGAAAAGAGAGTTCTCTAGATGCGAATATTTTCATTTTTCTCCCTTTTTGTCTTCTTTGTGCTTCACTTCTATAGGTTAAATCCTGAAAATGAGAAATCTTACTCAAGCCAGAATGTTCCCCCAAAATATTTTATTTGGAAAAATCTATTTATTTTAATTAAAACTTTGTACCTTTTGTAGAAGGCAAAAGCATAAAAAGGTGAATACCAGCACTGAAAATCTATAAGCTATAAACAAGGAGATTAGCTGATGTAACATGGAATTTATATTTTCTTATATTTAGAAGGAAAAAAATGCACATGGTGAAGATGCACAATAACTTTTACCAGAGAATGATTTTAAGTGGTTACCTATATATATATATATATATATTTTTTTTTTCTTCTAAAAATTCTATTGAAAAACTTACTTATCAGCAAACACTTACTCAAAGGTTGAACAGTCCTTAATTTCTTCCCCAAGAGTGATCTCTGAGGTCTTTAAGTAATATATTGATATTTTACTGGCTCTGAGAACTTCTCCGCTGTAATTTCTTTCTAGAATAATCCAAATTCCTAACTCAATTACCACATTTAAAGCCTGTATTTGTTCAAGAGTCATCAGATGTCATGCTGTCCACTGCAGAAGACTGAATCACAGAATCAAAGAATAGCTGAGATTGGAAGGGACCTCGAAAGACCATCTAGTCCAACCTCCCTGCTGAGCAGGATCACCTAGAGCACATTGTGCAGGATGGCACCCAGGCAGGTTTTGAATACCCCTAAAGAAGGAGACTCCACAAGCTCTCCAGGCAACCTGTTCCAGTGCTCTTTCACCCTCACAGTAAAGAAGGGCCCTCTCATATTCAGACGGAACTTCCTGTGCTTCAGTTTGTGCCCACTGCCCGTTGTCCTCTCACTGGGCACAACTGAAAAGAGACTGGCTCCATCCTCTTGACACCCTTCCCTCAGATATTTATACACATTGATGAGGTCCCCTCTCAGTCTTCTCTTTTGCAGGCTAAACAGGACCAGTTCTCTCAGCCTGTCCTCATATGACAGGTGCTCCAGTCCTCTAATCATCTTAGTAGCACTTCTCTGGACTCGCTCCAGTAGTTCTGTGTCCCTCTTGTACTGGGAAGCCCAGAACTGGACACAATACTCCAGGTGTGACCTCTCCAGGGCTGAGTAGAGAGGGAGGATCACCTCCCTTGACCTGCTGGCAACACTATTCTGAATGCTCCCAAGGATACAGTTGGCCTTCTTGGCCACAAGGGCATATTGCTGACTCGCGGTCACCCTGCTGTCCACCAGGACTCCCAGGTCCCTCTCTGCAAAGCTGCTCTCCAGCTGGTCATCCCCAGCCTGTACTGGTGCTTGGGGTTATTCCTCCCTAGGTGCAGGACCCTGAACTTGCCCTTGCTGAACTTCATGAGGTTCCTCTCAGCCCATTCCTCCAGCCTGTCGAGGTCCCTCTGAATAGCAGCACAGCCCTCTGGGTATCAGCCACTCCTCCGAGCTTTGTGTTGTTAGCAAACTTGCTGAGGGCGCACTCTGTTCCATCATCCAAGTCACTGATGAATAAGTTGAACAACACTGGACCCAGTAGTGACCCCTGAGAGACACCGCTAACTACTGGCCTCCAACTAGAATCCACACCACTAAGCACGACCCTCTGAGCTCTGCCATCCAACCAATTATCAATCCACCTCACTGTCCACTCATCGAGGCAACACTTCCTGAGCTTATCTATGAGGATGTTATGGGAGACAGTGTCAAAAGCCTTGCTGAAGTCAAGGGAGACCACATCCACTGCTCTCCTCTCATCTGTGCAGCTAGTCATCTCATCACAAAAGGATATCAGATTGGTTAAGCGTGATTTCCCTTTGGTGAATCCATGCTGACTATTCCTGATCACCTTCTTATTCTCCACATGCTTGGAGATGACCTCCAGAATGAGCTGTTCTATCACCTTTCCAGGGATGGAGGTGAGGATGACTGGCCTGTACTTGCCAGGGTCCTCCTTCTTGCCCTTTTTGAAGACTGGCATCACATTGTCTCTCTTGTAGTCCTCAGGCACCTTCCCAGTTCTCCACGACCTTTCAAAGATGATGTAGAGTGGCCTAGCAATAACATGGGCCAGCTCCCTCAGCACCTGTGGGTGCATTCCATCGGGGCCCATGGATCTGTGGATGTTGGGTTTGTTTAGATGATCTCTGACCTGATCCTCTTTGACCAAGGGAAAATCCTCCTTTCTCTGGATTTCCTCTCTTGTCTCCTGTGTCTGAGATTCCCGAGGACTGATCTTAGCAGGAAAGACTGAAGCAAAAATAACATTCAGCAACTGTGCCTCCTCTGTATCATTTGTCATCAGGGCACCCGCCCCATTTAGCAGTGGGACGACATTTTCCCCAGTCTTCCTTTTTCCACTGATGTATTTGTATTCCCCTTCTTGTTGTCCTTGACCTTCCTTGCCAGATCTAATTCCAAATGGCCCTTGGCCTTCCTTGTCACATTCCCATGTACTCTGACAGTGCCCCTATATTCCTCCCAAGTGGCCTGCCCTTTTCTCCACATTCTATAAATTCCTTCTTCTGCCTGAGTTTTGCCAGGAGCTCCCTGCTCATCCATGCAGGTCTCCTGCCCCCTTTACTTGCTTTCTTACTCAAAAGGATGCACTGATCCTGAGCTTGGAGGAAGTGGTGCTTGAATATTGGCCAGCTGTCTTGGACCCCCCTTCTTTCCAGGGCCCTAACACATGGAATACTTCCAAGTAGGTCCCTGAAGAGGCAGAATTTTTCTCTCCTGAAGTACAGGTTCTCAATCCTTCTTTTTGGCCTGCTGTCTCCTTGCAAGATAGTGAACTCCACCATATCATGGTCACTGCAGCCAAGGCAGCCCCCGACCATCACATCTCCAGCTAGTCCTTCCGCATTTGTTAACACAAGGTTCAGCAGCACACCTCTCCTTGTTGGCTTCTCCACCACCTGTGTCAACAAGTTGTCATCAATGCACTACAGGAACCTCCTGGACTGTTTGTGGCTAGCTGTGTGGTCTTCCCAGTAGATATCAGGGTGGCTGAAGTCCCCCATGAGAACCACACATGAGAAGCCACAGGGCTTGTGACTGAGAGGCTACTTCGAGCTGTCTGAAGAAGGCTTCATCTACTTCCTCTTCCTGATCAGGTGGACTGTAGCAAACACCCACAACTGTGTCAGCCATGGTAGCCTGCCCTTAAATCCTTACCCATAGGCTCTCAGCTCACTCTTCATTCACCCCTTGGCAGAGCTCCATGTATTCCAGTTGCTCTCTTACATAAAGAGCAACTCCACCACCTCACCTCCCTGGCTGGTCTTTTCTAAAAGCTTTTGAAGAGAAACACATACATAAAGTGGATGATGGGTTTCATAGAGTCATGCTATTTGAGTATATAATAGTGGTAGAGAGAAAGACATAGCGATATCAATTTGAAAAAACTTTACTTTGGAATATAACCAGAAGTACTATTTACTCTCAGAACAGAAGCAAACTCTTAGTGACTTCATATTTATACAGACTGCATTTTGAAAATTCATGTCTTAAGAGTCAAGCTGGAAACTGCTGTTACAAGAAACCAAAATTTTATATTATGCAGTGATGTTGAAAAAAACAAACAAAAAGAGCGAAAAATTGTGAAATGTCTTAAGTACTCAGCTATGGCTAGACACACTTTAAGAAAAAAAATCTGTAGTCTGTAGATTCATGTTGGATGTGATATAGACCTCATCTCATGTTGGATGTGATATAGACCGTTACCATGCTGATGGCCCTGTGAGGGACACTCTCAAGACTGCCAACACCTTTCTGTTACTTGGGAGCCCCAAACTAGTCGACTAATGAGTGGTGAATAATGAGGAATAAGCAATCAGTAGATTGATTCTCTCAATCTACCGCATAACCTGTATCCTGATGATACAGGTTAAGTATGCTTTATCTTTCCTTGCTACCAAGGCACACTGCTAACTCACATCCATGTCACTCGTGCACTGGGGAGACCAGAGCTGGACACAGTACTCCAGGTGCGGCCTCACCATGGCTGAGTAGAGGGAAAGGATCACCTCCCTCAACCTGCTGGCAATACTTTGCCTAACGCAGCCCAGAATACTGTTAACCTTCTTTGCACCAAGGGCATATAGATGTCTCACATTCAAGTTGGTGTCCAGCAGGAACCTCACAGGTTCTTTTCTGCAAAACTGCTTTCCAGCTGGGCAGCCTTCAGCATGTACTGGTGCCTGGCCAGGGCAAGGACTTTGCTCTTCTCTTTGTCAAACTTTATGAGGTTCCTGCCAGCCCATTTCTCCAGCTTGTCAAATTTCATCTGGATGGCAGCACAATCCTCTGACATATCAGTCACCGATCCCATTTATGTGCCATCAGCACACCTGCTGAGGGTGCCATCCTCCCTGATGCCCCACCAGCCGATGAAGATTTTGAACAGGATTGGACTCAATACTGACCCTTGTAGTACACTACTAGTTATTGGCCTCCACCTAGAGTTTGCACCACTCATCACTACCCTCCGGGCCTGGCCATTCAGCCAATTTTCAATCCAGCTCATTTTCTGCTTATTCAGCCCATACATCAACAACATATGTTTAAGAATCTTATGGGAGACAGTGTCAAGGCCAACTGAAGTCCAGATAGATAATATCCACTGCTCTCCCCTCATCTACCTGTATTGGGTTTATGTGGGAAGGTTTTGGTAGCAGGGGGGCTGCAGGGGTGGCCTCTGTGAGAAGAATCCAGAAATTGCCCCAAGTTAGATAAGAGCCAGTTTCATCTGGCTCCAAAAGTGACCAGCTCCTGGCCAAAACTTAGCCAATAAGTGATGTCTTTTGTGCCACCGTGAGAGCAGATTTAAAAAAGGAAAAAAAAAAAAAAGACTTCTGTGTAACAGCAGCTGGGATAGTGAGGAGTGAGAAACAACCCTGAAGATGCCAAGGTCAGTGGAGAAGGAGGGGGAGGAGTTGCTCCAGGTTCCAGAGCAGAAGTTCCCCTGTGGCCTGTGGAGAGGCCCCTGGTGGAGCAGGCGGTCCCACTGCAGCCCATGGTGAACCACAGTGGAGCAGATTTCCATGATGTAGACTATAGAGGAGCCCACGGTGGAGCAGGTGGATCTGAGGGGTGCTGCCGCCCATGGGGGACCCATGTTAGAGAAGTTTGCTTCTGTTGGATGGACCCCATGATACAGACCCATATTGAAGCAGTTCTTGAAGAGCTGGTGCTAGATGGAGACCCATGCAGGACCAGTTCAGGAAGGATGGCATCCCATGGGAGGGACCTGATGTTGGAGCAGGGGCAGGGGGTGACCTTGAAGGAGCAGAGGAGACGAAGCATTATGGACTGACCACAGCCCCCATTCCCCATTCCCCTGTGCTGCTCAGGGGAGGATTTAGAAGAGGGTGGATCGCGGGAAGGTATTGTTAGTTTGCTTTTAGTTTCTTACTATTCTAGCATGTTAGTAATAGGTAATAAATTTTATTATTCTCCCTATGCTGAGTGTGTTTTGCCCATGATGATAATTATTGAGTGATCTTGTCCTGTCCTTATTTCAACCCTCGAACCTTTTCCATTGAATTTTCTCTCCCTTTCCCTTTGAGGAGGGGGAGTGAAAGAGTGGTTGTGGTGAAGTTCAGCTGCCCAGCTGGGTAAAACTACCAGCACTGTCACGCTGACTACTCACAATCAGTTTCTTGTTCTTCATGTCCAAATCTGGAAATGGTTTCTGGGATTAGTTGTTCTGTGACCTTCCGAGGAATTAAGGTGAGGCTGACTGGCCTGTAATTTGTCTCACAGCACTAGTGCAAGTGTAGGGCCAATTTTAAACCTGTGAGCTTTAAGCTTAAAGTTTGGGTGGCTCTTTACAACGCTATACTTTCTTTTTGCCCCCTTCTGATTCTGACCTTTGTGGGCTGAATCTTATATCATACCAAAATATTGAATAACTGGTATGAGAACAGAGACAGACAAAAATGATAAACTCTGTAAAGGTTTACAAATTCTTTTAAGACATTTTCTTTTATTTATTATTTCACTGCAAGTTGAAGAGCCTAAGTTTAGACACATGCTAACATGGCTATCCTGCTTCTGAATTCAGTTTTACCTCCTTCATCTATGGTCGCACTGTCCTTCTGCATGGCACTATAGTGTAACATTTGCATCTAAAAGAAAATTGAGGGTTTTCCGTAGTGTGGGAACTACATTTCTTTACTATACTTTTCATTTATTTGAGTATCTATCAGTTCTAATTTTCATCATGATTGAAGGCTGCAAAATCCTGCTGTTAGTATGTTAGATTTCTTAAAATTCTGTCATAATAACCTTGGAAGCTCTTATGTAGAAAGTTATCCTTAATGTTATTTAAACAACAGAAACATAAATAATATTAACAAAATGTCTCTTATAAGTATCTTTAGAGAGCAAGTAAGTCACAATCTTGTCACAGTAATTTTACTGTTCTAAGAATCTTCCAAACCATATATTTTTTTATAAGCTGGTATTCTATTCAATTGTTGTACATAAATAGATTACAATGATGGAAGCTAAAGGGAGTTACAAATGTCTGTGGTAAGTAAGGAATTGCTTTAGTATACAAACATGGAAGACAGTGTCAGAGGTGATCTAATGAACCTTATGGTCTAAATGTTCATGTTTCCCCCACACTTTTTATGCTAAAGCTTTGCAAATAAATTATGAATAACATTAACTGTGTAAGCATGAAACCTTATGGCATCTATTGAAGATATTGAGCGGTAGTCATGGTGCACTGAATCTATGTCAGATCACATACTTTTACTCAATGGAGCTTATTAAAATGCCAGTAAAACAAATCATTAAGCTAATGTTAATTAATGTTTAAGCAAAAAATTAGCCCAGCAGGTGACCAGTTTATCTGCTGGAGCTGAATATCAGCTTAATTCCAGCCTCAAGTCTTTTTCTTGCAATTAGATTATAAAAATAATTTTAACTAAGTATAACAAAATTGTTAAGCTTCATTATTACTTATTAATAGCTATAGTCTATGTTTGATCTCCATACAAAATAAATTGAAATCTCTGCATAGAATTGTAATGACTTGGGCTTTCTGTAAATATAATAAAGGATGAGTTGGGATTTCATATTTTGGAGAGAAGAACAAAATTAAGTGAAGCAAAATGGATCTGAAAAACCTTACTGGAGACTGTAAAGTAACTAGCAAAGTAATTTAAATATTCATTAAAAGGAAGAGAAGTGAACAAATAACCTTCCTGAAATTGCTATACTTGTAGCAGAAAGCTTCCCCCCACCTTTCTCCAGCAAGAAAATTAAAGGCCTGTAGAACACAGTCGAGAACTGTGTGTATAACTCACATGCTTTGTGTTAGCATGACCCCTTTTCTGATTTAATCAGAGAACCAGGGGAGGGAAAAGTTGCAAATACTGGAATCAAAGACATCTCTGCTCATGCTTATTTGTCATTAGTATCTGTTGTAGTTTTTAGATGCTGATAGGTGCTGTTCCAGTAAAAGCTCTTAAAAGCTCATGTGTTATTGCCAGGTAGAGGTCACTGAATAATGATAACCAGAGAGACAGCTGGTTAGACAGTAATCTCCATTTCCAGCATCCATGTTCACTATAGAGAGAATTGCTACACAGCTCCTTAAAAAAAAAGGGACTAAAAGCAGCCTTTCAAAGAGACAGAGCTGTTACATCCTTATGTAACTTCAGCTGTAGTTGCAAAGAGAGAATTCCTGATAGAAGGACACCACCACAGAAATAAAGAGAACAGTTGCCTATTTCAGTTTCAACTGCCAAATGGTTTTTGAGTTGTGGATTGAAATGCTTCTTAGAGACTGATTTAGTTTGATTTTAAGTTTTGTCATGTTTAAAAGACTCTCCAAATGAAGTACCAAAGGTAATATGTCTGCAGATATTCACTAAAGTACGTATTTTTCACTATAATTCATGGATGCAGAAATATTGGAGATGCTCTCAAGTTGCACCAGAAAAGGCTTATATAGGATATTAAGAATTTATTCACAGAGAGAGTGGTCAAGCATTGGAACTGGCTGCCCAGGGATCTAGTGGTGTCCCCATCTCCCCATCCTTGGGGGTATTTCAAAGATGTGTGGCTGTAGCACCAAGAGACACTAAGTGATGGGAATCAGTAGATCAGGCTGTTCTAGTTAGATTCTGGGGCCTAAAGCTGATAGGTTCAGCCCAGCAAGGATCAGACAAGAGCTATGCATGTATATAAAGCAAGCAAGATATTTGGAGATGTCAAATACACTCACACACACACACTTGAGCAGCGATAGAAAAACCAAAGAATTTACTTCGGAGTTAGCTTGTTAACATACCGACCGACCCCAGGGTGATGACAAAAGTACTGATGAGCGCGATGCTCTTCCCAGTCATTGATGTCGTAGATACTTAGCCAGGTCATGGTCTGCATCCCGTCGGTATGGTAGGCATCAACGTCTCGCAGGCGTCCCCACGGAGGCAACGTTGACCTCAGTTTATATTCCTGCTTTGCCAATGCAGAGCAACTTGCCCTGTTTTTAAGTTTTGCCCCTGCATGCTCCCAGTCCTGGAGCAGTGCACGATTGCCTGCCCCAGCCTCAGGGGAGTACTCAGCAATCCTTGATAGGCTACTGTGATCACACACAGCCGCATGGCCAGCACGTGCTGTGCAGATGGCAGTACTGTGTCATGCCATATGACTTGTGACCTGGTGCCAAATCACTGAGCAATCAATATGTATCTTTGCAACGTCAGAGTTTCACCTTGCTAGTCTTACAACAATGCCTGTTTCACATCAGACCAAACCTAACAGTTTTTAACCCTACCACACAGGCTGATGGTTGCACTTGGTGATATTGAAGGACTTTTCCAATATTTATGATTCTATGATTCTATGACTGATATTTTCTAATGTGGTATCTGAAAATTACCTATACTGTTCAAAGTATAATGTGGAGTGTTTACAAACTTTTCAATATTGATATATTCTGTTTCGTTGTTCTTTTTTTTTTCTTTTGTTTTCCCTTGACTTTTTTTTTTTTTTTTTTTCTCTGAGAAATTAGAATATTTCTGTCCTTGGATATTTACTAGGCCTTTATGAATATTTACTAAGCTTTTATCTAAAAAATAAACAACCTTGTTATGTATTATTTGTTTAATAAGCAACCTAGCTTGGAGAAGAAAAGTCTGAGAGGGGATCTTATCAATGTCTGTAAATATCTGAAGGGAAGGTGTAAAGAGGATGGGACCAGTCTCTTTTCAGTGGTGCCCAGCAACTGAACAAGAAACAATGGGTGCAAACTGAAACACAGGAAGTTTTGGCTGAATATGAGGAAACTGTAAGGGTGACAGAGCATTGGAACAGGTTTTCCAGAGAGGTTGTGGAGTCTCCTTCTCTGGAGATATTCAAAACCCACCTGGATGCCATTCTGTTCAATATGCTCTGCTTGATTGGGGGTTGGACTAGATGATCTCCAGAAGTCCCTTCCAACCTCAGCCATTCTCTGATTCTGTGTACCCCCAATACCCATCCTGTAGTGTTGTGCAATATTTCCTGATAATTTTGAGCTGACAAACTCTTGGAATGTATTTCAGCAAAGACATGTAATGCACATTAAAATGAGGAACAACAGTAATTTTTAATATTGCTTCAGCATTTGCTGTTGCAAAACCAGCTTCATAGAAATCTTGATATTTAGAGCATAGAATCCACATGAGGTTCTTAGTGCCATAGCACTTATTTAGGTTATCTAGCAAGCCTCATATCTGCTTAGAAGGCTGTTCCTTTTTTTTTTTTTTTTTTTTTTTCTTGTGAAGAAAATAAAGCATATTAAAATGTACTTGGACTTACAGATTTACAGTATCTTCACAGCATACTGAAACTTCATATCATACCTATAATTCAGAGACAAAAGAGGTATTTTCTCATACACAGACAAAACAATATGTCTATACATTTTCTTTTTGTGGTATTTCTTGGGCCTCTGTTAGTCTTCAGTTAACATATTCAAACTGTTATTAAAGGAAAATAAGACATGAAAGCATCAAGGAAAAATCAAGTCTGAGTCTTGGAACAAGATACATGTAAACAGATATGCTATGTTGACTGGAAATTTTTAAATTCAGAATCTAGAGTATTAGTGTTATACCTAAGGATACAGTGAAAACGGAAGACAGCACCATGAGTCCTTTGTCCATGGCACTTTCATGTAAGAGTCAGATAAAGATTCATACTTATGTTTCAAATATAGAGAGATCATTGTTACTGTCTCATTTGATCTTCTGTAGAACAAAAGCCTAGGACTTCCAGAACCTGTTATCTAATTTCAAATGTAATTTCAGAATAAGGTACCTTGTATATAGATAAGTTGTTTATGAAAGTTATACTTGGATATAAGGCAAGAATAGTGACCTCTCTACGGCTGTTTGGGGCATTTGTATTTTTTGCTGTTGTTTCTCAGCAGCAGCGAGAACCAATTATTTAATTCCTGTAGCTGTCCTTTAAGTGTCCTAATTTCATTTCTGTTAACACATCTAGGAGTAAGTTGTTTATCTTATATTATTTTGGTGTAGTAATTCCAGATGCATAAATGTGTTAAAGAAAGGAAATAAGTTCCAATTTTTCAGTAAGAAGTATATTCAGGATTACTTCTAGTTGTTAGAGTCCCTGTTTTCTGGATTTGTGCAAGAAATGTCTTGGATAATTAAAATGCTCTACAATTATTTTGTATTTTTTCCTCCCTTTTCTCTCCTCCTGTCTTTATGATCTACCAGTTACCAGGGTTATTTTTTGTTTGATTTCTGTTAGAGTTCATAGTGATCTTAGTAAGGGATATAAATCTTAAAACATCAGTTACTGAGCTAGTAACATCATATACCATTTTGATGGATTGTACTATTTCTCTTCTTTTCCCTTTTTCCTTCTTTACCAGAAAGAATGAGAGAATTCATCACTTGTTTGTTTATATTTCTTGGTAGAGGGAAAGTAGTGTTTGGAAATATTCTTCACTCTTGAATAAACATTTCTCCATACCGTGTTTAGTTTTAAATTATCTGACTGTCCCTCAAATGTATTTGTATATGCAACTTTAATGGGTAGGAAAAAAATGGTATTGCTCAAATTGTGTACAGGATTTGTGAATACCAGGAAAAAACGTGTCATGATTTTGGCTAGGATAGAGTTAGTTTTTTTTTTCTGAGAGGTTCACACAATGTTGTGTCTTGGAGTTTTGATCAAAATAGTGATAACACACCCATGTTTTTAGTTACTGCAGAGCAATGCTCACACAGAGCCAAGCACATTTCTGCTTCTTATGCTGCCCTGCTAGCAAGGAGGCTGGGGATGCACAAGAATTTGGGAGGGGACACAACTAGGACAGCTTACTAGGACTGACCACAGTGGTATTCCATACCATATGGCTTCATGTTCAGCAATAAAAGCTGGGGGAAAGAAGAAGGAAGGAAGAAATGTTCAGTGTGATGGTGTTTGTCTTCCCAAGAAACCATTACACATGATGATCCCTGCTTTCATGGATGTGGCTGAACATTTCCCTGCTGATGGGAAGCAACAAATGAATGAATTCCTTATTTTACTTTGCTTGTGTGTGCACCATTTGGTTTACCTAGTAAACTGTCTTTGTCTCAACCCATGAGTTCTCTCAATTTTACCTTTCTGATTCACTTGCCCATTCTACCTGGGGAGAGTCAGCAAGTGCTTGTGTGATAATTAGCTGCTTGCTGGGGTTAAACCACCACCACCACCATCATCACAACAACAAAAAGAAGAAGAAAAGAAGAAAAGCACATGAACTGAAAGATGTTTGGAAATTCCCTGATTTTAAGAAAAGACATTTTAATTCTCAGTTTAGAATAATATTTGGAAATAGAACGTGTCTCTCACAGGCTAGTATTTTTCTTCTCTAACTACGGAAGGATTTCTATGCTGTTAGTGTACTTTGGTGTATCTTATCTTTGCCCAAAAGTAAATGTACTACAAATTCTTCTGTATTTAATTATTTTGTGTGCAAAATTTATCTTTAGCATCCAGTTCTTGCTATACAGAATTGCTGTTTTAAAGACAGTAGAGGGAGCACAAATCATTGGATTTTACCTGATAAAATAAATGAAAAAAACAGCAGCTTTTAATGTTCTAAATGCATTTTTTATGTAATTGATTAACAAAGAGTAGTTACATTTTTCATTAAATAATCAAGCTTTTAAAACGGTTTAGTTATTACGGTCATTCTGAAAATACTAGTATGTCACTTTTATGCAATTTTAGGGTGAGGTGCCTGCACATAATTTTCTTTCAAGGACAAAATTATTGCCTGACATTAGTCATCTGCTGGAGTTCTCATAAGCAGTCCTTTAAAATCAATTTGTTCATAATCCAGACTCAGTCTTTACCTACTTAACCTTTAAAATCTGCATCAATTTAACTCAAAGGTGATCATCATAATACAGATAAATTTAGTATTGTAATTAATATTTCACATAGTGACTTTCTTTTTAAAATCTGCAAGTGAAAATATATTTTATTTTTAACATGTTGAACTTACATTTTCACAAGAATAAATATTCTGGATTAACTCAGAAATTGGTTCTTAAATTACAATAGGTCTGCAAATAATACTGTTTATCCTGTTTTGGTATATTTTCATAGCTTGTATTGGAATTAACTTTTACCACTGTTTTACATTAAAAGCTGACAAGCTGCAGAGAATCTTATTGCTTGGGTTCTTCTAGAGCTGCATTTTGTGTTTGTTTTTTTTTTTATTATTATTATTATTATTATTATTACTATTTATCAGGCTATAATCTTGGAACAAGCCCAAAAGCCCAAGTACAATAGCTTTTGTAGTAGTTACAGCTTTCGGCAGTTCTCAAGGCAGATCATCTTTGTAATATTTAATATATTTTCTAGAATTATAGCCATAGGCCTGTTACGGTGATTTGACTTCAGATGCATTTTTAAATATTTTTTAATAGTAATTAACCACTATCAAAACTCTGAACAGGCAATAAAAGCTATGCTACATGTGATTCCAACTCCTAAACCAGCATCTCCCCCTTAAAGTTTATAGCAAATGATCATAGATTGTTTACTATCACATAAAGTAACTGTAATGCTTTTTTTTTTTTTTTCTTCCCTGCTTATGCATTTTTTTGTGAAAAATGGGCTACAAAACATATGCATATTAATTTCAAGGTAATTGATCTGTAGATATACATTGAATAAGCAGAAAATATGCTAAATGGGTTTATTCTATGATTTCGAACTGAAATAAATCAAAAATTAGTGTGTATTTTACTGGTTTTGTAGAGGTTTCTGAACATACCCTATTAATGTTTGCTCCTGCTCTTGTTCTTTAAAAAAACAACTCTACTATATCATTTTCTTTGTTAATAAAACAAACAAACAAACAAACCTCCCCACAGATTTCTACTTCAGTATCAATTGACACAGATATGCTCTATTACATATACATATATCTTTTTTTAACCTATTGTTGTGGTTTAGCCCGGCTGGCAGTCAAACACCACACAGCCGTTCGCTCACCCTCCCCCCTCCCTCTCCGGGATGGGGGAGAGAAACGGGAAAGTGAAGCCTGTGAGTTGAGATAAAGACAGTTTATTAAGACAGGGAAAAGAATAACAACAATAATAATAATAATAATAGTATTAATAGTAATAATGTGTACGAAATAAGTGATGCACAATGCAATTGCTCACCACCCGTTGACCGATGCCCAGCCTATCCCCGAGCAGCCGGCCCCCCCTCCACCCCGGCTAGCCACCCCTATATATTGTTCAGCATGACGTCAGATGGTATGGAATACCCCTTTGGCCAGTTTGGGTCACTGTCCTGGGTCTGTCCCCTCCCAGCTCCTGCTGCATCCCTAGCCTGCTCGCTAGCAGGACAGAGAGAGGCTGAAAAGTCCTTGGCTTGGTGTAAGCACTGCTCTACAACAATTAAAACATCAGCATGTTATCAGCGCTCTTCTCATTCTAATCCAAAACATAGCACCCTGCCAGCTACTAGGAGGAAAATTAACTCTGTCCTGCCTGAAACCAGGACAGATATCCACCCCTTATTCCATACCATTTATGTCATGCTCAGGTTACACTCTTTCCAATACCTTCTAATTAATCACCATTTTCATCTATGATATATAGCAACCATGGTAGCGATGACATACAGTGTTATATGATAATTAACATACTATAATTCAACTCATGGGCTATTCTCACCCAGTATTAGGTCCCCTTGAGGTACACACCGGACCTCCCCATTCTCTTGCATTACCCACCAAGTGCATCCAGGTCCCTGAGCAAAAGCAATCCCACGAATGGGTTTGCCTTTTCCTGAGGCAGGAGTAGCCCAGACTGTCTTACCCAGCATGTTTCTTACGTGCACTACAGGAACTCCCCTTCTACAGTGCGTAACAGGTTTGATTGGGCAGGTCCAGCTCGGTTGGCAGATCCTCTAGTATTGACTAACCAGGTGGCCTTTGCCAAATGTGTTTCCCAATTTTTGAATGTCCCAGCACCCATTGCTTTCAGTGTAGTCTTTAAGAGTCCATTGTATGTCCTCCATACCAGAGAGGCTTTGACCGTTTGGCTTGTTTAATTGCAGCACATGTTTCACAATCATGAATAACCTGTGCTATAGTGTCCATGGTCGGGTCCACCCCTCGGTCACGAGCCCATCTGTATGTTGCATCTCTGCCTTGATGGCCTGAGGTGTCATGGGCCCATCGGGCTATAAATAATTCACCTTTATGTTGCCAGTCCAGGTCCACCTGAGCCACTTCAATCTTAGCAGCCTGATCCACCTGCTGGTTGTTTTGATGTTCTTCAGTAGCCCGATTCTTGGGCACATGAGCATCTACATGGCGTACCTTTACAACCAGGTTCTCTACCCGGGCAGCAATATCTTGCCACAATGCAGCAGCCCAGATGGGTTTGCCCCGGCGTTCCCAGTTGTTCTGCTTCCATTGCTGTAGCCACCCCCACAGGGCATTTGCTACCATCCATGAATCAGTATAGAGATAGAGAACTGGCCACTTTTCTCGTTCAGCAATATCTAAGGCCAGCTGAATGGCTTTCATTTCTGCAAACTGACTCGATTCACCTTCTCCCTCAGCAGCTTCTGCAACTCGTCGTGTAGGACTCCATACAGCAGCTTTCCATCTCCGATGCTTTCCCACAATACGACAGGACCCATCAGTGAACAGGGCATATTTCTTCTCATTTTCTGGTAGCTTGTTGTACAGTGGGGCTTCTTCAGCACGGACCACCTCCTCCTCTGACGATATCCCAAAGTACTTGCCTTCTGGCCAGTCCATAGTCACTTCCAGGATTCCTGGGCGACTGGGGTTTCCTATTCGAGCCCGCTGAGTAATCAGTGCAACCCACTTGCTCCATGTAGCATCAGTTGCATGATGTGTAGAGGGGACCCTTCCTTTGAACATCCAACCCAGTACCGGCAGTCGGGGTGCCAGGAGGAGCTGCGCTTCAGTACCGACCACTTCCGAAGCAGATCGAACTCCCTCATATGCTGCCAATATCTCCTTTTCGGTTGGAGTATAGCGGGCCTCAGATCCTCTGTATCCCCGACTCCAAAACCCCAGGGGTCGACCTCGAGTTTCCCCAGGTTCTTTCTGCCAGAGGCTCCAGGTGGGACCATTCTCCCCGGCTGCGGTGTAGAGCACATTCTTTACATCTGGTCCTGTTCGGACTGGCCCAAGGGCTACTGCATGAACTATTTCCTGTTTAATTTGTTCAAAGGCTTGTCGTTGCTCAGGGCCCCATTCAAAAGCATTCTTCTTACGAGTTACTTGGTAGAGCGGGTTTACAATCAGACTGTAATTTGGAATATGCATTCTCCAAAACCCCACGACACCTAGGAAAGTTTGTGTTTCCTTCTTGCTAGTTGGTGGAGACATAGCTGTTATTTTGTTGATCACATCCATTGGGATTTGACGACGTCCATCTTGCCATTTTATTCCTAAAAACTGGATCTCTCGTGCAGGTCCTTTAACTTTATTTTGTTTTATGGCAAAACCGGCCTTCAGAAGGATTTGGACTATTTTCTTCCCTTTCTCAAAAACTTCCTCTGCAGTGTCACCCCACACAATGATGTCATCGATGTACTGCAGGTGTTCAGGAGCCTCCCCCTGCTCCAGCGCAGACTGGATCAGTCCATGGCAAATGGTAGGGCTATGTTTCCACCCCTGGGGCAGCCGATTCCAAGTATATTGGACTCCCCTCCAAGTGAAAGCAAACTGTAGCCTGCACTCTGCTGCTAGAGGGATGGAGAAAAATGCATTAGCAATATCAATTGTGGCATACCACTTGGCTGCCTTTGATTCCAGTTCGTACTGGAGTTCTAGCACGTCCGGCACTGCAGCACTCAGTGGTGGCGTGACTTCGTTCAGGCCACGATAGTCCACTGTTAGTCTCCACTCACCATTAGACTTTTGCACTGGCCATATGGGACTATTAAAAGGTGAATGGGTCTTGCTGATCACTCCTTGGCTCTCCAGTTGACGAATTAGCTCGTGGATGGGAATCAGGGAGTCTCGGTTGGTGCGATATTGCCGCCGGTGCACAGTTGTGGTAGCGATTGGCACTTGCTGTTCTTCAACCCTCAGCAACCCCACAACAGAAGGGTCCTCTGAGAGACCGGGCAAGGTAGACAACTGTTTAATGTCCTCTGTCTCTAAGGCAGCTATGCCAAAAGCCCAGCGGAACCCTTTTGGGTCCTTGAAATATCCTCTTCTAAGATAGTCTATGCCAAGGATGCACGGAGCATCCGGGCCAGTCACAATACGGTGCTTTTGCCACTCATTTCCAGTTAGACTCACTTCAGCTTCCAATACAGTTAACTGCTGGGATCCCCCTGTGACGCCATAAATACAGATGGGCTCTGGCCCTTTACAGCTTGATGGCATTAGAGTACATTGTGCACCGGTGTCTACTAGAGCCTTATACTTCTGTGCGTCAGATGTGCCAGGCCATCGAATCCACACAGTCCAATAAACTCGGTTGTCCCTTTCCTCCCCCTGGCTGGAGGCAGGGCCCCTCTAGTCCTGGTCAGAATCCTCATTTCTGTGTTTAAAAGACTGCCTGCTAGAAGTTGGAGCAGCAAACTTTTCAGAGAACCCCTTTCTCCCAATTGTTTTCTTTTGCAACTCACGTACCCGTGCCTCTAGTGTCTCAGTAGATTTTCCATCCCATTTTCTCATGTCCTCTCCATGGTCACGTAGGTAAAACCACAGGGTGGCGCGGGGTGTGTACCCACCATATTGTCTTCTTTGCACGGATGCACGTTTACCCCTAATAGCCGAGACGCTGGTTTGTACAGGTGGGGAAGAAAATACACTCTCTTTAAGTTGGTGGACCTCTTCAAAAAGTTTCTCCAAAGTATTCTCTTTTAGTTGGTGGCCACTGGTTTGTTCAGGTGGGGGGGAAGATAAATTCTCTTTAAGTTGGTGGAACTCTTCAGAGAGTTTCTCCACAGCCGAGACGCAGGCCTGTAGGGAAGAGGAGAGATTTCCTTCGTACTCCCGGAGTTGTTTAGCCATTTCACCCACTGTGGGATCTTCACCGTCTTTCCAGGTTATTATTGTCAATGTGCTGGCCCATGTTGATGGTGCATTCCGTACAAACTTCCGCCACATGGGTCGAGTACACTGGACTTCATCTGGATCTGTGGATGTTTGTGCGTCGTGTAGGTCCTTATAAATTACTTCCCGTACGGCTAATTCCCTCAGGTACTGAATTCCCTTCTCCATGGTGGTCCACTTGACTGGTAGACATACAAGTTCTTCCTTGTAGGGATACCTTTCCTTCACAGCTAACAGGAGACGCCTCCAGAGGCTGTGAGATCGTGCTCCATCTCCAATTGCTTTGTCAATGCTTGCATCTCTAGCAAGGGATCCCAACCGCCTGGCTTCCCTGCCCTCTAATTCCACACCATTGGCTCCAGTGTCCCAGCACCGGAGCAGCCAGGTGACAAGCTGTTCACCTATACAGCGACCAAAATCTTTTCGCACATCTCGTAGCTCACGCTGGTATAGGGTTCGGGTAGTTACTGTTGATTTTCTGACATCCTCATCCTCATCTTCATCCTCCTGCACACTTGATGGCCCAGCCTCGTCTTCTCCACACCCAGACTTAGCAGAAGACTGTCTGCGTTCTAAACGACCTGAGTTTCTATACCATTTTTTCACCTTTTCTACAGGGGCAACTTGCACTGCTACAGCTCGCCTCTCCGACCCAGCTACAGGGTCTGCCACAGGGGTTGGAGTATCCTCTGCAGGGTCAACTTGCACTGCTACAGTTCGTTTCTCTGACCCAGCCACAGGAGTGGGAGCGGCTGCAGGAGCTGGAGCAGCTGCAGGGGCTGGAATGGCTGCGGGAGCTGGAACTGGAACGGCTGTGGGAGCTGGAGCTGGAACGGCTGCGGGAGCTGGAGCCGGAACGACTGCGGGAGCTGGAGCTGGAACGGCTGCAGGAGCCGGGACTGGAACGGCCGCAGGGTCTGTCACTAGGTTGATAGTAGCATCAATTGCAGCTCGATAGGCACAAGCCAGACCCCAGCACGCCACAGTGATTTGTGTCACTCTGGAACTGCCAGAGTCATGACACCTTTTTTTCAAGCCTTCTACCAGTTTTTTAGGATTTTGCAGTTGTTCAGGGGTGAATGTCCAAAACACTGGAGGTGCCCACTGCTCTAGAAACCTGCCCATATCCTCCCACACTCCCTGCCACTCGCAACTATCCCGCCTCAAGACAGATCTCCGGATGAGAATCCTAAGTAGTTGTTTAACCTTAAACAAAACCTGAAGCGCATTCAGGAGACATAACAACAAGAACATGCTCGTCTGAGTATCCCAAGGATATTCAACATCTTGGAGAGCTACCGTAACTAGCTCGGGGGATAAGAGGGTGGTGAAGGAGGAAGGGAGAGTGAACAGGTAGGAAAAAGTATCTTCCCCTGTCCCCTCCACAGATTGACTCCCTGATGAAAAAAGGCAATAGGTGTAATTGCTAATAGTTTCTGAGATATGGTTTCTGAAGTATAGAGTCGACGACAGTGCTGAGTACAAATACCAGGTTAGAGTCATGACCAGAAATCTCATCATTTCGTAAGCCATCGTTACACCACACAGTACCATAACAATCTTAAACCAGGGCCCGGAAAGGATAAACAGCACGACAGGGAGCACATACAGAAAGTAACGTGCTATAAAACTCAATTTGGGAAACAGGCACAGCAGACTTGAGATTAAGGCAATCAACATTGTGACTAGCAACTATTAAGCAGGTCGAATACTTATACCAATTTTAGTTTAACACACTCTGGTCAAATCTGTCGATATCTCAACCCTTTGAGCCCCACGTTGGGCACCAAATGGACTGTTGTGGTTTAGCCCAGCTGGCAGCTAAACACCACACAGCCGTTCGCTCACCCTCCCCCCCTCCCTCTCCGGGATGGGGGAGAGAAACGGGAAAGTGAAGTCTGTGAGTTGAGATAAAGACAGTTTATTAAGACAGGGAAAAGAATAACAACAATAATAATAATAATAATAATAGTATTAATAGTAATAATGTGTACGAAATAAGTGATGCACAATGCAATTGCTCACCACCCGTTGACCGATGCCCAGCCTATCCCCGAGCAGCCGGCCCCCCCTCCACCCTGGCTAGCCACCCCTATATATTGTTCAGCATGACGTCAGATGGTATGCAATACCCCTTTGGCCAGTTTGGGTCAGCTGTCCTGGGTCTGTCCCCTCCCAGCTCCTGCTGCATCCCTAGCCTGCTCGCTAGCAGGACAGAGCGAGAAGCTGAAAAGTCCTTGGCTTGGTGTAAGCACTGCTCTACAACAATTAAAACATCAGCATGTTATCAGCGCTCTTCTCATTCTAATCCAAAACATAGCACCCTGCCAGCTACTAGGAGGAAAATTAACTCTGTCCTACCCGAAACCAGGACACCCAGGTTATGACTTGACCATAGCAAGACAAAAAGGAAAATGTAGTGATGTACTTTGTGACATGATAATGACTGAAGAAACAAAATAGTTTGAACAAATGAAACTGTTTATTCCAGAACAAGATGGGTCAATGATGACTAGATTCTGCAATTAAAAATACATTATACCTGACATACCTTAGATTGGATATTAATATGTTTGGGAAGTGGGACAGAGATATTACTGGTTAGACAACTGTTCGGCACAGACAATTTCATGTCTTCAAAGAAAAATAGATGTAAAACTCCAAAGTTTGTTCTTTTGTTGTTGTTGTTGTTTTTGTTTTTATTTTCAAATTACTTATTCCTAGAGCTGTCAAACTGAAGAAAGGTCAGTAGGAAGAATTACTAGCAAATTTTGACTGGCCAGGAGAGAGAAAAACAATCAAACAAGCAAACATAAAAACAAAACAAAACAAAAACAAAACGAAAAAAAAAAACAATGAAAAAACAATCAAAAAAAACCAACCACATACTTTTAGCAAGAAAGCTGGTCCAGTCTAACTGCTATGAATTCTGAAGAATTTGGTACTAGCAAGAAAGCTGGTCCAGTCTAACAGCTATTAATTCTAAAGGATCTGGTACTACGTGAGAGAAGAGGGAAATTTAAGTTCTGAAAGGAAAAAAAAAAATAAAGAGATGAAGTGACAGATACAGAAATACTTGGCTTAGAGTTTGCTTATTCAATCAATTATCTTCTTTCCTAGCTCTCAAAATTTCTTATTAGTCATTTCAGTTATTCCATCTTATTGCCATGCTATTCATTTCACAAAGAAAAAAATCTAAATTTGTAGACATTAAATTCTATGCATCAGGCAATCTGTTACTAACTTTTCAAGTCATTAATAAATGTAAAGAGCAAATATCCTTTATAAATCTACATATATCTAAATCAATAACAGTAACCAATAAGCTAACTTGATATAGATACTGTCTGATCTGACATTTTATTTTCTGATATATATGTATATATTAAACATAAAGACAATAAAATCAAAAACTATACTAGAAATTTTAATAAAAACTATAATGGAAATTTTAAGTTCATTCATATCTGTTATAATTATAGAATATCCTGAGTTGGAAGGGACCCACAAGGATCATCAAGTCCAACTCCTGGCAACACATAGGTCTACCCAAAAATTCAGGCCATATGACTAAGTGCAAAGTCCAAATGCTTCTTAAACTCCAACAAGCTTGGTGCCGTGACTACAACCCTGGGGAGCCTGTTCCAGTGTGCAACAACCCTCCCAGTGAAAAACCTCTTCCTGATATCCAGCCTGAACCTTCCCTGTCACAGATTGACACCAATCCCTCGGGTCCTATCACTGGTAACTAAACAGAATAGATCAGTGCCTGCCCCTCCATTCCCCCTCGTGAGGAAGCTGTAAACCACTATGAGGTCTCCCCTCAGCCTCCTCTTTTCCAGGCTGAACAGACCAAGTGACCTCAGCTGTTCCTCGTACATCTTTCCCTCTAGGCCCTTCACCTCACTTTTTTTTTTTTTTTTTCTTACAACACAGATTTTATTTATTCAGGTATACATTTGCAGTTTTAATACAGTTTTAATGTAATTCTATATAAAATAAAGTGCTGCATTTGTAGTGGTGATAGCACACTGATGTTTTCAGTTGTTGCAGAGCACTGCTTATACAGATCTAAGGACTTTTATACTTTTCATGCTGCCCTGACAGTGAGGAGGCTGAGGGTGCACCAGAAGTTGTGAGGGGACACAACAAGGACAGGTGACCCAGACTGAACAAAAGGATATCCCATACCATATAATATCATGATCAGCAATAAACACTGGGGTAACGAAGGAGGAAGGGAGGGACTTTCAGAGTGATGGTATTTTTCTTCCCAAGAAACCATTATGCATGACGAGCCCTGTTTTCCCAGAAGTGACTGAGCACCTGCCTGCCAATGTGAAATAATGAATGAATTCCTTGTTTTGTTTTGTTGGTCTGTACATCTTTTGCTTTACCTAGTAAACTGTCTTTATCTCAGCCCATGAGTTCTTTCTTTTACCTTTCCGATTCTCTTCCCTATCCTATCTGGGGAGAGTGAGTGAGCAGCTGTGAGGTGCTTGGCTGCCTGCTGGGGTTAAACCACAACAACCTCTCAGGTTCTTTTAGCAATGGCAATGTTTTCAAATCAGTGACAAAAAAAAAAAGGATGGAAAATATAAATTGGTCACCTATCTATTCTTACCAATACCGGTACTCTGTTTTCTATTGCTTATGTTGCACTGTAAGTGAAAAGTGTCTCTTGGCCAATTGAGAATTGTGATTATACTAGTTTTTCAGAGTCTGCAAAGCTCAGATGCCTACAATATTTTTCTCTAAATTCTCTCTTGGGACTTCAGTAGCCTTCAGTAGTCAACTGAACAAAATAAAATGTAGCAAATTCTGTTCTCAGGAGGAAGGATGTTATTTAATGTTCAACAACACTGTATCCCTGACAACAAGGCTTGGAAATCTCTTGCTCTTGCTCTCCTTTTTTTTTTTTTTTTTTTTTTTTTTTTACGTTAAATATTCTATTGCCTATAGTTCTGTTTGATTAATTTTGTGCATGGAATACTGGGACAAATAATGAGTCATTCAGAAAAGTTGTTAAAGGAATATTTCAGGTTGTTGCCATTTTAATAGTGGTTATTAAGTACAAGAAGATTTTTAACATTGTTCTCTATATTTTGTGGTTTAGAATGTTGGAAATTCTCTGAATTACCTTAGTGGTGAGAACTGAGTAAGATATTAAAATAGATGTTTGAGATTTAAAACAAGGAAATAAAATATATTCCCCTCCCAAAACAAACATATCATTTATTTAGATGCTTAAAAATGGGGTCTCATACCTGAATAATAGTGATGGTACCTATGCAAACTTAAAACAAAACAACAACAACAACAACAACAAAAAACCTCCTGTAAAACACCTTTATGTATCTTAAATGTGAATTAAGTGGAATAATTTAAAATCCTACCTAAAAGCCTTGCATGAAATTTATGTGTATTTTATTTTATTTCATTTATTTTTATTTTATTTTTTATTTCTTTCCCCATCCTATTCACACACACATGCAAGCGCACACACACATAAACACTGGCTATCTTAGGTTTATTTACCTTTAATTTCTAAAATTTATCTGATTTAAGTTAGATTTCAGGGCTCCCTTTACTATCAATGAAGAGAGAAAGTGAAAGGAAAGAAATCAGAACAAAGTACTCATCATCTTAGATAATTGCCTTTATTAACCTTTTAGACACAACTGTTGTGGTCTATTGTTATCCCTAATATATTTGTGCCCAGTGTGCCTAGACAATAAACAGAGTCAGTATGCAAGTCTTTATTCTAATTCTGTACAAAATTAGGTGCATGGCAATCTTTCAAATATCAAGTACACTCTTTACTAAAATTATGGTTATTTATACGTACCTGTATAAATAAAATCTATGTACCTTTACAATTTCTGATTGGTTGTTCTGAACTGCCTAATTTAACTATACTGGGCATGCCAATTACAGGATTAAAACACTAGATTTGTGAGGGGTAGCTGTTGTTTTATTTCCATATTGGTGGAAGTGTTTTGTTAATATGTTAATGACCATTAAAGATTACGGTATAAAGGTTACAGTGGGATGGTTTGCTTCTGGTCACTTCATTTTTCTTCCTTTCCTTCTTCTCATGTTTTATGATTTGGGATTAAAACTTCCTTTGTACTTTCTGTTTCCTGAAATCTGCAACTACACTATAATTCTGAAACAGATGAACCCAAAGCAGATCAAAAGTGGAGGTACAGGCTCTCTCTGTCACAGAAATAGTAATTTCTTACAGTTCTTTGATTATTATCATATACGATATCCACAGGAAACCATGTATATTAATACAACAAAATATCATCTTGGAAGGTGAGGTCAATAATTAATTGATTTTTATATATATATTTTTTCACGAAATGATAGCTATACAGTATTAGAATTTTGAGAAAGGAGCATATAGCTTTTTATTATCATTCTTTTATATTTAACAAATGTTGTAACACAAACCCTTGTAAACATAGGATAAAGCCTTACTGCCATACGATAAAACCATACTTTCCAGACGAAGCCAACAATCCAACATGAGGTAGAACTGAGGCTTAGTGTCTCCAACTGTCTTTACAAATCATGACAATAAATAGGACAAGAAACAATGAATTCAAATTCCAACAAGGATGATTCAGGTTGTGCTTATGAAATACTAGAATGGTGAAATACTCTAGTGTTTTATTTAGAAAAACAGTAGAATCATCATTGCCAAAGATTTTTAAGAAAAGCACGTGTACCGCAAAGCAAGTCCAAATAAATCAGGTTGCTCAAAGCCTTGCCTAGTCAAATTACCCTGATGTGGAAACAGTCTTGCTAGTACAGCCCTAGACATGGTTGACCATATTTGCAGTAAAGCACCCTGCCAACTCATTGTTGGCAAATTTGTCGTGTCCATGAGGATCCCCAGACTAATTTCTACAAAGCTTTTGTCTATCTAGTTGGTGTTCAGCCTGTGGCGTTGTCTGGGCTTATTCAACCCTGGGTGTATGACTTTGTATTTGGGTTTGTTGAGCATCACAATGAGGATCCTGTCAACTAATTTCTGTAGTTTGTCTATGTCCTTCTGAAGAGTAGCCCATCTGTCTGTCATTTTGAGGGCCCCCACAATTTGTTTTAATCTGAGAGCATAGTGAGTCCTATTGTCCCAGTCATTGTCCAGATCGCTGATAAAGATATTAAATGGTATTAGCATTAGGGTAGATCACTGACATGCCACAACTGACCACCAGTGTCACCCTGTCTCAAAGGTCACAGCCATTTGATATGACCATGTGTTTGATGGTCTGTATGTTTTCCACACACTTCATCATAGACTTATTCCTTTCATTGTGCTTTCATATATTTTGGTTTCAGAGGAAAATGTTTTAAAATGTTGCTCTGTTCCCAGACCTTTACCAGATATCCTCCTTCTTACTGTGTAGGGATGAAAAATCCTCTCTCTCCTATAAAATGAAAAGTTTAGACAAATTGTCGATTTTGAAAAAAAAAACACAAACTATTTCTTCTTTTGCTATACTCTGTTGTTGTTGTTGTTGTTATTTTACCTCTTTCATTATCTCTCCATGAACAATGATAAAATCACACCCATACATTGTAGAAAATTAATAAATAAATATCTGTCTGAAATGATCCCAGGAGAAGAAAAAAAAAAATGGCTTGCTTGTAATCTCATTTTGTCTGTTTTCCTGCTTGTGCATTCATTTACTTTTTTTTTTTTTTTTTTAATTTTCTTCAAGAAAACTTCAAATTTCTTTTCAATTTCAGCTCTAAACAAGCTGAACAAGGTTAGATATGATATTGGAATTAATTCTAAGTAATGATTTACATTGCAAATGTGTGTAATTATTATTGACATTCTGAGAGGGCACTTGGAAACTGTTATCATATGTAAACCAGGAGGTGAGGAATACCTACAGTCACAGTTATCTGAAACTTATGATTAGAATTAAATTGTATAAAATGGATGCAACCACACACACACACACAAAATAAATAAATAAAATAAAATCTCTTCCTTCCTTTTATATACAGGTGGAATTTATTATATATAAAACATTTCAGACATTCATTTTTTAACCATATTTTTAAAACTTTGAGTGCTGGAAATTCTATTACTCACTGTTGTGTACTTACCTGTCCCCACAGATGGACTTTTTTCCTCTTAATATTTAGACTGAATATCCCTTAAGACATGTAGGACTGTTATTTAATCCTATCCTTAATAGAAATAAGTTGTCTCATCTTCAATTAAAATAATAAGTTTTATCTTTTATTAATAGCTGTATTGGTCCAGCGTTAATCAAGATATTTCAACTGAAAGTAGACTTTTACTTCATGGGACTCACAATTTAAAAACTATGAAGACTTTTACAAATGTAAGTTACAAGACTTTTGGGCAGTTTCAGAACTCTCAATCAGTCAGTTAATTCAACATCAAAGAAGCGATCTTGATAGGGTGATTCACAGCACCAAAGTTAGATATCTGTGTTTCCGTGGCAGATAATTAAAAGATCAAAGAAAGATCTTTGTCAGGTAAATGAAGAATTGGCTAGGAAAATATGTACACAAACATAATCTAAACTCCTACTTTTGCTTCGAATGTAGGGATATGGATCGCCGAGGTGATCGGCTCTGGGGCAGATGCATTCTGCAGCTGAGCAGGGGATTGCGGCAGGCAGAGTGTTTACTGCATTGAGGCCACTCGAAGGAGCCGCCAGGACCTGGCAGCCCTCACAATGGTGGCTGAAGAGGGGTGGGTGGAGGCAGGAGTACTGCACTCTGTCGTACAAAGGCAACTCCTGGGAAGTGCATGTGACCAGGAGCGCTGCAGTCAGGGTGTGGCATGGCAGTTTGTGTGGCAGGATGCACAGGCAGGGTGAGCAGGGAGCGCACTGAAGGTTGGCCAGCTTGACCAGGGAGTGATGGTGACCACCTGGCAGAAGGCTGTAGCCTCACTACAGCCAATGCAGCCTCCCAAACAGAGTTCTGGTGGTAACATACTGCCACCCAGGTGTCAGGCTGTTGGGTGTGTCCTACTTAAGCTCCTACAAGATGGCAGCTGTGGGAGGTGTGCCCAGACTGAATAACTGCTTCACCTGGTGGCAGAGTTTTGGGAGGAGGTGGGCAGGTTCAGGGGCATCAGGTAGTCAGAGAATGAGATTGACTGGTGGGGTAGGGCTCTGCCATCCCTGAGGCAGGCTCCTCAGTCAGCCACAGCCACTGCATGGGCAATTAATGTTCCGCTATCTCCTTACTGACAGGCAGAGGGAAGAGATCTAAGAGACAGGGGGGAGTAGAAGCAGGTTCCTCTTCGGCACAGCAGATAACCCCCCTGCTGCATACCTCACCTTCCCAGGTGCCCCTACGCAACAGGTATGAGGCTCTGGAACTTGATGGGCAAGCAAATGGTGATGTGGATAAAGGTCCATCCACATTGTGGGAGCAGCCTGGGGCAAGTTGACCTATGCCTCATATCACAATAAGCCACCCCTCTC
Organism: Cygnus olor; assembly: GCF_009769625.2. Taxonomy (NCBI): domain Eukaryota; kingdom Metazoa; phylum Chordata; class Aves; order Anseriformes; family Anatidae; genus Cygnus; species Cygnus olor. The sequence goes on along the minus strand of NC_049169.1, from coordinate 162,152,921 downwards.
CCCCACCCCCCCAAAAAAAAAAAAAAAAAAAAAGGAAGAAGGGTAATAGTCATAGGGGACTCCCTTCTGAAAGGAACATAGGGCCTGATTTGTCATCCAGACCCAACCATTAGGAAGTCTGCTGTTTCCCTGGAGCATGGGTAAAAGATGTCACTTGGAGAGTCAGTGTCCTGGTACAACCCTCTGATTATTATCCTTTCCTGTTTTTTCAAATTGGCAGTGAGGAGGTGGCAAAGAGAAGCCAAAGAGCAATCAAAAGGGAGTTTAGGGCTTTGGGGCAATTGGTTGAAGGATCAGGTGCACAGGTAGTGTTTTCTTCCATCCTTCCGGTAACGAGGATCAATATTGAAAGGAACAAGCGATCCCAGCTGATCAATATGTAGCTCCAAGGCTGGTGCCACTGGCACAGTTTTGGGTTTCTTGATCATGGGAAGGTCTACATGACACCAGGCCTGATGGTGAGCACTCCTGATGTGGAGCACCTTTCTCTGACGAGGAAAAGGATTTTTGCCCAAGAGTTAGCAGGGCTGATTGACAGTGCTTTAAACCAGACTTGAAGGGGAAAAGGGACAAAACCAGGCCCACCAATAAGTTATGGGACTGCATGCCATTTTTTTGAGGAACTGCATGCTGGTGAGGCCCTTCAGTCTGCCCCACGAGGAACTCAGTTGGATGAAAGACATCTGAAGTGTTTCTATGTGTGTGTATACACACAGCATGAGAAATAAGCATTTCAGCTCCCTGAAATGCTTGTGTACTAACACGCATAGTATAGGAAACAAACAGGGAGAACTGAAGATCTGCATGCAGTCACAAGACTATGATCTCATTGCAATAATAGAGACATGGTGGGATGGCTCACATGACTGGAATGCTGTCATGGAAGGCTACATGCTTTTTAGGAAAGACCAGCCAGGAAGGCGAGGTGGTGGAGTTGCTCTTTATGTTAGAGAGCAACTGGAATGCATGGAGCTCTGCTTAGGGGTGGGTGAAGAGTGAGCTGAGAGCATATGGGTAAGGATTAACAGGCAGGCTACCATGGCTGACACAGTTGTGGGTGTTTGCTAAAGGCCACTTGATCAGGAAGAGAAGGTAGACGAAGCTTTCTGTAGAGTGCTTGAAGTAGCCTCTCAGTCACAAGCCCTGGTTCTCATGGGGGACTTCAGCCAGTCTGATATCTACTGGGAAGACCACACAGCTAGGCACAAACAATCCAGGAGGTTTCTGCAGTGCATTTATGACAACTTGTTGACACAGGTGGTGGAGAAGCCAACAAGGAGTTGTGTGATGCTATTAACAAATGAGGAGGGACTAGTTAGAGATGTGAGGGTCAGGGGCCACCTTGACTGCAATGACCATGATATGGTGGAGTTCAGGGACTTGTGAGGGGGCAACAGGGCAAAAAGTAGGATTGCAGTCCTGTACTTCAGGAGAGAAAACTTTGGCCTCTTCAGAGACCTACTTGGAAGAATTCCATGTGTTAGGGCCCTGGAAGAAAGGGGGGTCCAAGACTGCTGGCCAATATTCAAGCATCACTTCCTCCAAGCTCAGGATCAGTGCATCTTTATGAGTAAGAAGGCAAGTAAAGGGGGCAGGAGACCTGCATGGATGAGCAGGGAGCTCCTGGCAAAACTCAGGCAGAAGAAGGAAGCATGTGGGAAAAGGAACAGGCCACTTCGGAGTAATATAAGGACACTGTCAGAGTGCACAGGGATGTGACAATGAAGGCCAAGGGCCATTTGGAATTAGATCTGGCAAGGAAGGTCAAGGACAACAAGAAGGGGAATACAAATACATCAGTGGAAAAAGGAAGACTGGGGAAAATGTCGTCCCACTGCTAAATGGGGCGGGTGCCCTGGTGACAAAGGATGCAGAGAAGGCATAGTTGCTGAATGCCTTTTTTGCTTCAGTCTTTCCTGCTAAGATCAGTCCTCGGGAATCTCAGACACAGGAGACAAGAGAGGAAATCCAGAGAAAGGAGGATTTTCCCTTGGTCAAAGAGGGTCGGGTCAGAGATCATCTAAGCAAACCCAACATCCACAGATCCATGGGCCCCGATGGAATGCACCCACAGGTGCTGAGGGAGCTGGCCCATGTTATTGCTAGGCCACTCTACATCATCTTTGAAAGGTCGTGGAGATTGGGAGAGGTGCCTGAGGACTAGAAGAGAGCCAATGTCACTCCAGTCTTCAAAGAGTGCTAGAAGGAGGACCCTGGCAAGTACGGTCCAGTCATCCTCACCTCCATCCCTCTAAAGGTGATAGAACAGCTCATCCTGGAGGTCATCTCCAAGCATGTGGAGGATAAGAAGGTTATCAGGAATAGTCAGCACGGATTCACCAAGGGGAAATCATGTTTACCCAATCTGATATCCTTCTATGATGAGATGACCAGCTGCACAGATGAGAGGAGAGCAGTGGATGTGGTCTCCCTTGACTTCAGCAAGGCTTTTGACACTGTCTCCCATAACATCCTCATAGATAAGCTCAGGAAGTGTTGCCTCGATGAGTGGACAGTGAGGTGGATTGATAATTGGCTGGACAATACAGCTCAGAGGGTCGTGCTTAGTGGTGTGGAGTCTAGTTGGAGGCTGGTAGTTAGTGATGTCCCCCAGGGGTGAGTACTGAGTCCAGTGTTGTTCAACTTATTCATTAACGACCTTGACAATGGAACAAAGTGTACCCTCAGCAAGCTTGCTAACAACACAAAGCTTGGAGAAGTGGTTGATACCCCAGAGGGCTGTGCTGCCATTCAGAGGGACCTCGACAGGCTGGAGGAATGGGCTGAGAGGAACCTCATGAAGTTCAGCAAGGGCAAGTTCAGGGTCCTGCACCTAGGGAGGAATAACCCCAAGCACCAGTACAGGCTGGGGATGACCAGCTGGAGAGCAGCTCTGCAGAGAGGGACCTGGAAGTCCTGGTGGACAGCAGGCTGACCATGGGTCAGCAATGTGCCGTTGTGGCCAAGAAGGCCAACTGTATCCTTGGGAGCATTCAGAATAGTGTTTCCAGCAGGTCAAGGGAGGTGATCCTCCTCCTCTACTCAATCCTGGGGAAGCCTTACCTGCAGTACTGTGTCCAGTTCTGGGCTCCTCAGTACAAGAGGGACACAGAACTACTGGAGCAAGTCCAGAAGAGAGCTACTAAGATGATTAGAGGACTGGAGCACCTGTCATATGAGGACAGGCTGAGAGAACTGGTCCCCTTTAGCCAGGAAAAAAGAAGTCTGAGGGGAGACCTTCACAGAATCACAGAATCATCTAGGTTGGAAGAGACCTCCAAGATCACCTAGTCCAACCTCTGACCTAACACTAACAAGTCCTCCACTAAACCATATCACTAAGTTCAACATCTAAACATCTCTTAAAGACCTCCAGGGATGGTGACTCAACCACTTCCCTGGGCAGCCCATTCCAATGCCTAACAACCCTTTCAGTAAAGAAGTTCTTCCTAATATCCAACCTAAACCTCCCCTGGCACAACTTTAGCCCATTCCCCCTCGTCCTGTCACCAGGCATGTGGGAGAATAGACCAACCACTAACTCGTTACAGCCTCCTTTAAGGTACCTATAGAGAGTGATAAGGTCACCCCTGAGCCTCCTCTTCTCCAGGCTGAACAAGCCCAGCTCCCTCAGCCACTCCTCATAAGACTTGTTCTCCAGACCCCTCACCAGCTTCGTCGCCCTTCTCTGGACTCTCTCGAGCACCTCCATGTCCTTCTTGTAGCAAGAGGCCCAAAACTGAACACAGTACTCGAGGTGCGGCCTCACCAGAGCCGAGTACAGGGGGACAATCACTTCCCTAGACCTGCTGGCCATACTGCTTCTGATACAAGCCAGGATGCTGTGGCCTTCTTGGCCACCTGAGCACACTGCTGGCTCATATTCAGCCAACTATCAACCAATACTCCCAGGTCCTTCTCTGCCAGGCAGCTTTCCAACCACTCATCTCCCAGCCTGTAGCTCTGCTTGGGGTTGTTGCACCCCAGGTGCAGGAGCTGGCACTTGGCCTTGTTGAACTTCATACAGTTGGCCTCAGCCCATCGGTCCAGCCTATCCAGATCCTCCTGCAGAGCCTTCCTACCCTCGAGCAGATCGACACATGCACCTAACTTGGTGTCATCTGCAAACTTACTGAGGGTGCACTCGATCCCCTCATCCAGATCATCGATAAAGATATTAAAGAGGACTAGCCCCAGTACTGAGACCTGGGGGACTCCACTAGTGACCAGCCTTCAACTGGATTTAACTCTAATCACCACAACTCTTTGGGCCCGGCTATCCAGCCAGAAACCTTATTAGAGTATATAGAGTATATAGTAATAAGACTATTATAGTAATAATTATAGTAATAATTAAAGTATATAAATATTTGAGGGGAAGTTGTTGAGAGGGTGGAGCTGGTCTCTTTTCAGCTGTGCCCAGCAACAGGACGAGAGGCAACAGGCACAAACTGAAACAAAGGAGGTTCTGGATGAATATGAGAGGGCACTTCTTTAATGTGAGGGTGACAGAGCACTGGAACAGGTTGCCAGAGAGCTTATGGAGTCTCCTTCTCTGGAGCTATCCAAAACCTGCCTGGATGCCAGCCTGCAACTAAATGTGCTCTAGGTGATCCTGCTCAGTAGGGAGGTTGGACTAAATGATTTTCAGAGGTCCCTTCTAACCTTGGCCATTCTGTGATTCTGTGATCGTGTTACACCTGATGTCATAAGACCTCAAAAAGTAACTAAAGTGTATCTAATTTTGTAGACAATATAAAAATCAGAGACATTGAGCTAGATAAGCTCCTAAGATTAAATAAGCAAAGTGCCTGTTGCAGATTTGTGGTTCTGAAAGAAATATATATATTTTTTCTTTCTCATAAATCTGCTAAAGCCAAGGCAGTTCAGTAGCTGTTGTTAAGTTCTAGTTCATGTTGATACAGGATCCAGCATCAGTTCAGAAGGACTGAGATATCAGTGTAAGAGCCAGAGGAGAAGCACTTTCTTGTCATGCTGTTTCCTCCAAAGCCATATTTACCTCTGCTGACATGGAAAGGTTAGCAGCAAGGCTGACAGGTCAGACGGTGTTTCCAGTACACAACAGGTAGCTCCTCTCTGATAGGGTGCAGGAGTGTATGCAGCCAGAAGAATTCAAATGGGCTGTAATTTCCTTCTATTACCCAATTCAAGGCACGGGCATAAAACAATTCTATAGAAGCAAATACTCTTCAACTGCAGTCTGTCTGAAAATATAAACAAGCAAACAAACAAAATGACAGTGTGGCTGCTTTTAGGGAATCAACAGAAGTACACCTGAGAAATTTTTTTCTTTAAGTATTCCAAACATTCAGGTATGTTCTTGTCATAATGGCATTCTACCTCCAACAGGTTTCAATTTTCCTCCCCAAAAGATAACATTTGTTCACTGATGCTAGTATCACTACTGAACAATGAGGGAAAAAAATAAAAATAAAAAATAAAAGCACAGACTTGCCAATTCCTGTATATATGCATTATTCTTTTTCAGTTTTTAATTTCAGGATGATGTGTAAACACTCAACAGGAAAATAATAGGAATTATCTAATCGAATTATATTATAATTATGCTCATTTATTGCACATCTCTTTTTCATTATTTTAGTTAAACCTTCTAAATGGCTATACTAAGGAATACCAGAACTAAGTGTGTATATATATATATATATATATATATATATACACTAAGTATATACCAGAAGAATAATGTTGAGACTTTTCAACATAATTGTTTTTTTGTTGTGTTTTTGTTGTTGTTTGTTTGTTTGTTTTTGTTTGCTGGTTTGTTTTTAGGAAAGATCACTTGTACTGAATCCTCTGTATTCTGATAGCACTTTGTTGAAGATTAGCATAAAACAAAATAAAAGGCATTAAAAGAGAAATGTTTTCTTTCAGAAGCAAAACAAGAAATTAATCAAATCACTGCAAAGAATGGTATGAGTTACATAATGAGTTACATACTGCATCCACTTATTCTTTGAAGATACACATTCTCACTTTCAACTTCTGCAGGTTTGTTGAAAAGATTTTTTTTTGAGTAAAAAATAATACACAGAAAAGCATAAGCATACAAGGCTTCAAATAATCCCCGTGTTCAAAGTTAAGGGTACAAAATTGTTATTGAAACAATAAAATGCATAGCTGCCACTATTTTTTTGACTATTGGATTTCTTTCTACATCATTAGGATGTTTTCTAACTTATGTTGTCGGTGAAACTAGACACTTTGACAGGGAACATAGAGACTTGGTTTTCCTGTAAGAGTGGACCTCAGCTGGACAGGAATCTATTTATGCTTTGAAGATACACCAAGTGCAAGGAAGAAAAATGCCTAAGATGCTAGGCTTTGAGTCTTATGGTCACTGTCTGGCTTCAACGCTTAAGAATTTCAAACTCCTGTCATCGAGATGGGGGTCCTGAGTACTCAGACCTTCCAGTTTCTCTGGAAACAGCTCTAGTGAGCTGTTAGCCTTGTAATCTGTATGACCAGTTTTGTATTTGTTACAGTGTACAGTTGTTGTGGTTTAGCCCGGCTGGCAGCCAAACACCACACAGCCGTTCGCTCACCCTCCCCCCTCCCTCTCTGGGATGGGGGAGAGAAACGGGAAAGTGAAGTCTGTGAGTTGAGATAAAGACAGTTTATTAAGACAGGGAAAGGAATAACAATAATAATAACAATAATAATAATAATAATAATAATAATAATAATAATAATAGTATTAATAGTAATAATGTGTACGAAATAAGTGATGCACAATGCAATTGCTCACCACCCATTGACCGATGCCCAGCCTATCCCTGAGCAGCCGACCCCCCCCCTCCACCCCGGCTAGCCACCCCTATATCTTGTTCAGCATGACGTCAGATGGTATGGAATACCCCTTTGGCCAGTTTGGGTCACTGTCCTGGGTCTGTCCCCTCCCAGCTCCTGCTGCATCCCTAGCCTGCTCGCTAGCAGGACAGAGCGAGAAGCTGAAAAGTCCTTGGCTTGGTGTAAGCACTGCTCTACAACAATTAAAACATCAGCATGTTATCAGCGCTCTTCTCATCCTAGTCTAAAACATAGCACCCTGCCAGCTACTAGGAGGAAAATTAACTCTGTCCTAACTGAAACCAGGACAAGGCTGAACATCCCCAGCTCTCTCAGCCTTTCTTCATAGGGGAAATATATATATTATATATAATACATATATTAATCCTTCTAATATTGAATTTTTGGTTCCTCTCATCCACATCAGTTTTATCTATAGCTTTTTGATCATGAGCCTCCAGATGTATGCCATGGAGGTTACAGCAAAAAGATGAAGAAATTAAACTCTTTTTAATTAAATTCAGTTCTTCCGTTGAAGGTATTTTTGAAATCTATACCTTTCAGAAGAACAGCTAATCTTTTGGGGAACAAAAACTTTTATTCAACAATAATAATACATAACAATAAAATTAGCATTATGACCTAGAAAACAGTTACAGTCAAGTTTTACATCACTAATCTCTGTCTTCAATTTAATAGCTATATTTCTGAAACTTTGTCAAGTACTTACAGTTTAAAAAAAGCCTTAACATAGAAAGTCAGCATTTCCTTTTGTTGCTGACAGCTATTATAGGTTCCATCTATTCTGCAGGAAAAGATTTTCCAAAAGGAAAATTTCCAAGTGTCTCGTAGCTCAAGAAGATTAAAGAAACACTTTAAACCATGTTAGAGGAAAAACCTGCTAGACCTAGGGCAACAATGAATACATTAAAGTATTAAGTATTCATAGATATTTTCCTTATTGTTAAGAAAAAAAAAAAAAAAAGACTCTTCTTTAGGATGTTATTGTGATTCAGTGAAGTACATCCTGCAGGATATAAAATCCCTTATTGAAGAAATTTATTTTTTTTTTTTCCATTTATGAATGATAAATGAAAAATATAGAAAACTCTGTCCACTGTGCTCATTTTAAACTTCATGAAGCAAACAAAATCCCATACAGTTCCTTTATTTAAGGAATGAGAAGTTGTAAAAAGCTTTATGATATATTTTTATCATGTCATCCATTTTTTTTCTTTTAATGGAAACAAACATAAAAAATAATCCATTATAATCCAGTAACTTAATTCTCTTTGTCAGTCCACAGTCCAGTCTGTATATTTATTTCAGTGGAAGAAAGTGTGCAATGCAATTTTCTGAATTTGTGCAAGACCATCATTTTCAACTCTTGCACAGCCTTTGTTGTTACACTTATATGTAATGAACTCTTGTGACTTTTCTGCTCAGTCCCATAATAATATGATGTCATAGTAACCAAATTAATTGTATTCTCTCCATCTGTCTGCTGTGGAGTTGTGGTAAAATATACCTTCCAGTTTAAACACGGAGACACTTCAGTAGTATGTATCAATCCAATTGTCTTTTGTATTCTATTGTACTTTTTGAAAATGTGATTTTTGCTTTCAATTTTTTATATTAATGACAATTTTGAAAGGGGTGCTCTATGTATTTCCTTCTACCTACCCAGAGTTCCATTTTCACACTTTCTGAAAGACCATTAAATAAAATTTTTACTCTATTAGCAGAAGACATTTTAGTTTTACAGATTTTCTTTTGGATCTCTATAGTGAAGGAAATGACGCTGTTCAATCTTTGAAGACCACAATTACCTACATATTTCACTGTATTTTTAATTCTCTTATGTGTAGGTCCCTGCTGCACACATTTTATAGATGGATGTATTGGCATACAAATATATGAAGAGTGTCTTGAAAGCCATACAAACAGAAAAATACAAACTGAGACTAGACTTCTAATTTTATATGCCAGTTCAGCACCTAAAACTAAGGAAGAACAAATTGTCAATTATAGACAGACAGAAACCACCAAAAAGGCATAATCCTATCCTTCTTTTCTGAGGGTTCTGTGAATATGAGAACATACATTTAATCATGATGAAATCAGGTATTTTGTCATTTACTTTTCCACTATCTTGAACTTTGGGCTTTATCTTTAAATATTTGTAACTTCTATTGTCATTTATACAGGTGCTTTATATGATGTGTAGTGCCTTGGTACATTACAAATGCATGTCCAGACATATGAAGTGAAATTGTATCATAGGTTGAATGATCCCACAATAAGCTTCATTGGATGCCTAATTATTAGCCTACTCCTTTTGGAAGTACGCTAGAGACACAAGCTTTACAACGTACTGAATATTACAACTTTTACAACTATAAATCTCTCTTGCTTTGTTTTTTTTTTTTTTTTTTTTCAGTTTAATTTCTTACACTGTCTTTGTCATTATTGTTTTACATACATAATTGTGATTATTAAGATGTTGAAGGATAATAAGAAAAATTGGTATACAACATATCGTACATACCTATGAGATATGATTTTCTGCAATAATATGCATTATTGCCTAGAACAGTAATTATCATGACAGTAAATGAAGTGTTAAAAAATAATACGGAATTGTGTTAGTAATATCAAGAATGTTCACATTTGATGCCAATCAAATGCACTTATTCCCTCTTAATGCATGTTCAGGGCTCAAAACTGAAGAGCATAGATAATTGATTGTAGAAGAAAAACTGTTTGAATTTGAAAAGGAAGTCTAATAGTCTTAAGGTTAGAAGGTATAACATCTTTGCATGTTCAAGGATATACCTATAATATTACAAAATGTACACATACAAAGTCAAGCAACAGTTTATCTACAACAGCTGAGTTTAACATAGTTTTGTGGTCTTAAAAGTTTACAGCAACATATACAACTATTAGAGAATCTAAACTACTGGATAATGACTCTTTCTCACATATATTAACTGTATTGTTGTATTGTATTGATTATATCATTAATTTGTTTCTCTCCATATAGTTCTCCACGAAATATTCCAATCCACTAAGGGTTAGAGCTTCAGGTTTGTCACAACTGAATTTGCAATTTCTTCATAATTCAGGATACGTGTCATTTACTTTTCCATTACCTTGAACTTTGGGCTGTATCTTTACATATTTTTAAATTCTATTGTCATTTATATAGGTATAAACAACACAGCTGCAAAGAAGCAGTGAGTCAAGTTCAGTATCCTGTCATATACGGTAGGTCACTCTGCGAAACTGTATTCAAATAACTACTTTACTCATGTTCATTAGTCTTTGATCTTAAATAAGTGTATTTGACTTCAGTTGATTTTATTTACGTAGTGAGTTATTCTCTCTGAATCAGTATATAGGCTCTGAAATGTATCAAATCCCAGAGGGCAGATAATTCAATTAGAGATCCATTATCCTTGCCTAGTTTACCCGCCTTCTAAATAAATCAGGTTTTAGTTTTATTCCCTTCTCCAAACATGCTGATCAAATTTGTGTATCTGAAGTTGAACCTTAAATTTCATTCTCCTGGCAAACTAGATTGTATGAACTGTTAAAAGTGTTCAGCAATTCTGTTTAAAGAAAGATAGAAATCAATTCAAAAACGTATTCTGAAAGAAAACTTAGTTTCTTAGTAGATGTTTTGTGCAGGAAGGGGTGCAAGGTTCTTTCTGGATCTCAATAACCAAGGCACAGAAGCAAATGGTGTAATATAACCATAATAACAATTATAATGATAATAATGATAACAACAACAACATTAATGGAAATAAGAAATGTAGATAGCTAGTTAATATTACGTCCCTTCAGATGCTGGGAACCACTGTGATGCAGCATCGGGTGGACCCCTGCTGGACAGTCTTGACAGGCTGTGCAAATTCCATCCATGCAGAGGTTCACCATCACTGCTCTCCTTGCCCCTCCTGCCCACTAATGGAGCTTTTTATAACTACTATAACAAACAAAAGTATCCATCTTTTTTTGATAGGTAAGAGTGCCATGTATTTCATCATGCCCACCAAAACATACCTAGTTACATATAGCTAGGAACTGTATCCAGGATCAGTACAAAACCAGAGCCTTCATGAGCTTAACACTCTATTTTAATGTACCTGATGTTATATAGTAGTCACTCTATAGCATATGAGTGTCTCAAGCCTTAACATAAGGTCCAAAATGGCTCTCAGGCCTTACTCAAGACCACTAACTCCTCAAACGTGAAGGTTGCAGGCCATCTTGGGAACAATGATCATGAATTAATAGAGTTTTCAATTCTTGGAAAAGTAAGGAAGGAGGTTAGCAAAACTACCACCCTGGACTTCTGGAGGGCAGACTTTGGTCTGTTAAGGAGACTGGTTGGCAGAGTCCCTTGGAAGAGAGTTCTGAAGGGCAAAGGAGTCCAGGAAGGCTGGGAACTTCATGAAAGAAATCCTAAAGGCACAGGAGCAGGCTGTCCCTACATGCCAAAAGATGAGCCGGCAAGGCAGAAGACCAGTCTGGCTGAATAGAGCTGTGGCTAAAGCTCAGGAAGAAAAAGAGGGTTTATGACCTTTGGAAGACAGGTAGGTCACTCAGGACTGCAAAGATATAATGAGGTTGTGCAGGGACAAAATTGGAAGGGCCAAATCCCAATTTGAGCTCAATCTGGCTATTATTGTTACAGACAATTAAAAATGTTTTTTATAAATACATACACAATAAAATGAAGAGTAATGAGAGTCTCCGTCCTTTATTGGATGTGGAGGAAAACATAGTGACAAGAGATGAGGAAATGGCTGAGGTAATAAATGTCTTCTTTGTCTCAGTTTTTAGCATCAAGACCAATTGTTCTCTGGGTTCTCATCTTCCTGCGCTCATTGATAGGAACAGGGAGAAGAAAGAAACTCTCGTAATCCACAAGGAAATGGTTAGTGACCTGCTGCTCCACTTCGGTGTACTCAAGTCTACGGGGCCAGATGGGATCCACCCGATGGTACTGAGGGAGTTGGTGAAAGTGCTCACCAAGCTGCTTTCCATCATTTATCAGCAGTCTTGGATATCCAGGGAAGGCCCAGTTGACTGGCAGCTAACAAATGTGAAGACCATCTACAAGAAGGGCTGGAAAGAGGATCCAGGAAACTACAGGCCTTTCAGTCTGACCTCAGTGCTGGGGAAGCTCATGGAGCAGGTTATCTTGCGTGCCACAACACAGCACTTATAGCACAACCAGGTGATCAGGCCCAACATATCAGGTTTATCAAAGGCAGGTCTTGCTTGACAGATCTGAACACCTTCTACAGTGAGGTGACTCACTCAGTGGATGAGGGAAAGGTTGTGGTTTTGGTCTACCTAAACTTCAGTAAGGCTTTTGACACCATTTCCCATAACTTTCTCCTGAAGAAGCTGTATGCTCAAGGCCTGAACAGGTTACCCAACTTTGTTGGGTTAAAAACTGGCTGGGTGGTTGGGTTGTGGTGAATGGAGTTAAATCCAGCTGGAGGTGGTCACTGGTGCTGTACTCCAGTGTTCAGTAATGAGTGGCTGGAAAATTGCCAAGCGGAAAGGGACTTTGGGTTATTGGTTGATAGTCAGCTGAATATGAGCCAGCAGTGTGCTCAGGTGGCCAAGAAGGTCAACAGCACCCTGGTTTGTATCAGAAATAGTGTATCCAGCAGGACTGGGGAAATGATTGTCCCTCTGTACTCAGCTCTGGTTAGACCATACCTCGAATACTGTGCTCAGTTTTGGGCCCCTCAACTACAAGAAGAACACCGAGGTGCTGGAACATGTCCAAAGAAGGGCAGTGAAGCAGGTGTGGTGTCTAGAGTACAAGTCTTACGAGGAGTGACTGAAGGAACTAGGATTGTTGCGTCTAGAGAAAAGGAGAGTACATCAGTTGGCTTCCCTTGGTCAACTAGATGTCATAACCTTGTCATAACAGGAAATTAAGTTTATAGGACCTTTCCTTTGTGAACCTGTGTTGGCTGTGAACAATGACTGCATTGTCCCTCAGGTGTTTTTCAGGAAATGCCAGAATAATTTTCTCCATAATTTTACTTGGTTCTGAAGTGAGGTTGACAGGCCTGTAATTACCATGGTCTTCTTTCTTGCACTTCTTGAAAATTGGAACAACATTTGCCAACTTCCAGTCAATAGGAACCTCTCCAGATTCCCAAGACTGTTGAAAAATAATTGAGAGAGATCTCATAAGGATATCAGCCATCTCTCTGAGTACCTTAGGATGAGTCTCATCAGGCCACATAGACTTATATGTATCCAGTTGGGGCTGTACAAGTTATGGGTTGGCTGGGAGTTTATCATAACCATTATGTTTGGAACTTTTATTGTCAAAAAACTTTGAAACTTCAAAACCACCTGTATGCTGTCATGTTTCAGGATCTGGAATATACACTCTCATCATTATGATAAAAAAGTTCCACTTGGGTGATGCACTGGTAATGGCTGCGATGGAGTTGAATTTCTTCATAGTAACTCATATGATGATATGTATTGAATCTGTGATGAAAACAGTTTTGATAACACACCAGTGTTTCATCTATTGTTGATCACTGCTTACAGAATCAAAGCCTTTTGTGTTTCTCAGGCTGCCCCATAAGAGAGTAAGCTGAGGATGCACAAGAAGTTGGAAGGTGACACAGCTGGTACAGCTGACCCCCACTGACCAAAGTGATATTCTATGCCATATGATGACATGCTCAGAAATGGGGAAAAAAGTAGGAAGAGGGGGATGTTTGGAGCTATGGTATTTGTTTTCCCAAGTAACCATTACACATGATGGAGCCCTGCTTGCTATGTTGTTATTGGGTCCTTTAATATAAAGCTAAAGCTACAACCAAAGGGAAGGAAAAGGAGAAAGAAAAGTGGTGATCCTCATGCTGGTGGCAGTCACTTCCCACAAGAACCTGCCAAAACAAGCAATATTTGGACTTGCATTTACAAGGCCATGAGAAAAGCAGCATAAGGGCACTATCATTCGAATATAAAAAGAAAAATACTGCTCTAGAGGCTCTTGGAAACACTGCCTTAGCAACCTGAGTTCTGAAGTGAGAGAAGAAAGCCTACGGGGTAGAACATAAAAGCTTCTGGTAAATATAAGTCTAAGATACCTAACGTACAGTACACCTCTTCTATCTTATCTTTCTTCTATCTTATTATCATTAGGTTAATAGAAGTATTAAAACTTCCCTTTTAGATAACAAATGATTATATTAAGATAAGGATAACACATCATTGATATCAATGGAATTTCTAGATGTTTAAGTAAATGCTGTATTATATAATTGTATCCTATTTTAATATATAGTTTATTTGGAGAATTATAAGAGTGTATTACAATAAGCAATGCACAAGTAGACAATGTATGACTAAAAAAAACAACCAGAGGAATAAGGAATTGTGGGAAAGACAGATAATTCAGAGCAGTCTGGAATTACTGGAAAGCTTTCCACTGTAAATCCATCAAAATAAAGCTATATGTCATGCATGGAGGAATGGAAACCTTATTGGTTAAGACATTATAATAGATAATAGGTGAATATCACCTGTGATGACAAGTTTTTGAAGGGAGAATGAATGTGATTTTTCAATATGTATAAGAGAAAGCCACAAACAAACATAATAGAAATAACTGGGATATTCTTTAACATATTAATTTATCCCTGTTGTAACCATTTCTGAAGTGGTAATTTCAGTTCTGTATTTCACACAGAAATAAAGAAGGAAATTGTATTAATCTAAATGTTCAAAAATATTAGTCTTTTGAGCAAGACTGTAAGAGTTCATTCTTTGTAATCAAAATACAATAGCTGTAGAAGGTTAATTTAATTTCAGACAATAAGAAATTTGACGGAGGACTAGAAGTACAAGACAGGACATTAAATGGGTAAAAAATGGTCAAAAAAAACCCAACAGTTGTATTGTTTAACAGAAAATTCTGTGCAGAACTTTCAGATAGCTTAAATTTTTTTCATAAAGCTTAAAATCGTTTTACAAGACTTTGTAATGGACTCCCCATCTCTGAAGACTTTAGTCAGAGACTGCATACTTTGATGTGTTTGAAACGAGAATTAATTCTTAGAAGCGGAGTTATGCAGAAAATCAAAGCTTGAGTTAGAAAAAAATAATAATAAAAATCTTATTCAGCCTTACTGAATGCATTACCTTTTACTTACAGTGATTAGCTCCTGTTGGGATGGCATTGCTCACAGCGAAAATATTTGGAGGGAATGTATGAAAGACAATGCTCCCACATAATTTTTCTTGCCTGATTTTTTTTGAACCTTGCAAATAATATCTTGTTGTTGTTGTTGTTGTTGTTGCTGTTGTTGTTGTTGTTGTTGTTCTTCTTCTTCTTCTTCTTCTTCTTCTTGGTATTGCATAAGTACGCAATATGAAACAAATTAAGTAACTTTTTTTGTTTTGTTTGTTTGGTCTTTATGATATGAGATTCTACAATTTGACAGTCACTGTATGCACGCAGAGTACTATAAGTGAAAAGGAATATGGAATACTTTTTGAAGAAAGTTCTTTCTAAAAGCCAGTGGAAGATTATGGCTGTATGTGAGTATACACACACATATATTACCATGAGGATGTGAACCCTGGAACAGATTGCCCAGGGAATCAGTGGAATCTCAATCCTCAGATTTTTTCCACAACTTCACTGGACAAAAGCCTTGAGAAGGGTGGCCTGAATTAAATGTTGTCCATCCTTTGAGCAGTATTTTAGAGTAGAAGACTCCCCAAGGTTCCTTAAAACTTGAATAAATCTTTGATGCTTTAATGGTGTTTTTTTGTTTGTTTGTTTGTTTTTTCTCCCATAAAAATGACAACAAAATATCAACATAGTTTCCTGTATCATGTTTCATCCCAGTATTTGTAGTTTTTCCAATATTTCCCTCTTTACTAGAGGTGGAACACTGAAATATAAGTCAGATTTGAAATTTCTTAACATAGGCTAATGCATGTCTATTTGTTCTTGAGCATATCACAATACTTTTTAACTGAATCAAGATTAGGAAAACAGTGTATAGGAAGAGCTTGGACTTTGCCTTTATCTTCTGTATAGTTAACTTTCCATATAACCCTTCTATTTAGCTATCTCAATATGATATTTTTGATTTTACTCAATAAGAAATCTTTACATACATTTTTATGTAATATAACAAGCTAAAATATACCAGATATGCCATATGTGTTTCAACAATTCAGTTTTGGAATGGTCATTCTCAAAGTAGTATTTCAAACCCAAAAAACAGAACACATGTCCAAAATGTGTCTTACCATACCTCTTCTTCTGCATTTAGGGATTGATTATTTTATAGTGCTGTATTGGGTTTACATGGCAGGGAATCGGTGGCAGCGTGGCTGTAGGGGTGGCCTCTCTGGGAATGGTCCAGAAGCTGCCCCATGTTAGATAAGGCCAGTTTCAGCCAGCTCCAAAATGGATCCGCTGCTGGTCAAAGATCAGCCAATGCTCAGTGCTGGTTGTGCCTCTGTGAGAGAATATTTGAGAAATGAGACAATGGGCGCACAACAGCAGTTGGGAGAGAGGGAAGAGTAAATGCAGACAGAGGCAATCCCGCAGACATCAAGATCAGTGAAGGAGGATGAGGAGATGTTGCAGGCGCAGGAGCAGAAGTTCTCCTGCAGCCCTTGCAGAGGCCCATGGTGGAGCAGGCTGTCCCCCTGCAGCCCATGGGATACCACGGAAGAGCAGATCTCCATGCTGCAGCCCATGGAGAGGTCCACATAGGATTAAATGGATCTGGCCTGAAAAAGGCTGTAGCCCATGGAGAGCCCCCACAGGAGCAGGCCCAGGGCCGGAGCTGCAGCTCATGGAGAGAAGGCCATACAGGAGCAGGGGATCTGGCAGGAGCTGCTGACCATGGGGCACTCATGTTGGAGCAGTCCACTCCTGAAAGATGGATCCCGTGGTACAGACTAATATTGGACCAGTTCTTGAAGAGCTCCTATCTGTGGGAAGTCCACATAGGATCAGTTTTGGGAAGGATGGCATCACATCAGGGGGAACCCATGCTGGAGCTGGGGAAGAGAATGAAGATGAAAGAGCAGCAGGTGACAAAACATTATGGACTGACTACAACCTCCATTTCCCATTTGTCTGTGCCAGGGGCAGGAGGTAGAAGAGGGTAGATAGGGGAAAGGTGGTTTTAGTTTACTTTTAGTTTCTCACTGTTTTAGTCTGTTAGTAATAAGTAATATATTATATTAATCACCCTACACTGAATCTTTTTTTTTTTTTTTTTTCCAGTTACAGTAATTGGTAAACAATTTCCATGTCCTTATCTCAACACTTAAGCCATTTTCTGCTGTATTTTCTCCACCTCCTCCTTTTAGGAGGGAGAGTGAGAGAGTGGTTGTGGTGGAGCTCAGCTGCCCACCAGGGTGAAACAACCAAAAGTTCATAATAAGTTTGCATCACAGAGCAGGTGTCATTTTTTCAGCCACACTTTCTATGTTCTGGGGACATATTTCTGGAATAGATACATAGTCAATAAATGCAAATTGAACTTTTTTTTTTTTTTTAGCTGTAATTCATAGAACATAATTTCATTAAAAAAAAAAAAAAAAGTATACTCTGAGTTCTCATGATCATAGAATCATAGAATTATTAAGGTTGGAAAAGACCTCCGAGATCATCTGGTCCAACCATCCACATACAACCAATATCACCCACTAAACCATGTCCCTAAGCACCATGTCTAACCTTTCTTTAAACACCCCCAGGGACAGTGACACCACCACTTCCCTGGGCAATTCATTCCAATGCCTGACTACTATTTCTGAGAAAAAATTTCTCCCAATTCTCAACCTGAACCTCCCCTGGCGCAACTTGAGGCCATTCCCTCTAGTCCTATCACTTGTTATCTGTGAGAAGAGGCTGACCCCCAGCTCCCCACATCTTCCTTTCAGGTACCTGTAGAGAGCAAGAAGGTGTTGCTTAAGCCTCTTCTCCAGACTAAACAACCCCAATTCCCTCAGTCACTCCTCATAGGACTTTTTTCCCAGACCCTTCACCAGCTTCACAGCCTTTCTCTGGATATGTTCCAGGGCCTCCTTGATGTCCATCTTATAGTGAGGGTCCCAAACCTGAACAGAGTACTCGAGGTGTGGCCTCAACACCTTGAAATGAGCAAAATACAAGTGGATGATCACCTCCCTGGTTCTGCTGGCTACACTATTCCTGAAACAAGTCAGGATGCCGTTGGCCTTCTTGGCCACCTGGGCACACTGTCGGCTCATGTTCAAGTGAGCATAAACCAACACCCCCAAATCCTTTTTCTCTGCACAGCTTTCCAGACACTCTGCCCCAAGCCTGTAGCGTTGTATTGAGTTGTTGTGGCCAAAGTGCAGGACCCGGCACTTAGCCATGTTGAACCTCATCCCATCAGCCTCTGCCCATCAGAGATCTGTGATAGCTTTATGATATTGAAACTATTTTTACCTATTTCCATAGAACATTCTCTGTAAAAAGAATCCGTATATCAAGGAGACAGGATATGCTGAATTTTGAGACAACTTACATTATTTTCAAGCTAAAATCAATATCGAGTCCCTGAGATAATATTCTGGAACCTCACTGACTAGAAAATTTTGTTGGCATGGTTTGAGGCAATTGCAGTAGCACACAAAAATGTTTTATAAGGATAATCAGCAAACTGTCAAATGATAAGACTTGCATTCCATTTTGACAAGCTAAAAAGTGACTGTACTTTAGCCTTGACTCACCTCCTCTGCTTTCTCATCCACTGAGAGGCAGTGTTTTAATTCCTAAACTGCATTACCTACTTTTGCGTACTGTCATTATAACTTTCCTTGGCAAGAACCCATGATCACTGTAAAAATGATTCTGACTTCACAACAGAAGGGTGTTTTTTGAAGAAGGAAAAAGTATTAAAAAATAATATCCAAAACCTCCACCAGTCTTCCTACCAGGAAATTCTTGAGAACAAGTTTTTTTCAGTGAAGATGTCAACATCTTTTGGAAAGAGAGACAGCATTATCAGAGTCTTTTCACAGACCAAAAAAAAAAAAAAGAAAAAAAAAAAGTCTAATGTATCACAAGTTTACTTCTTTCTCTGCAAAGCTCATGAAAATATATATTGCACAAAAATACATTCAGCCTTTGAAAGTCTATAGTATATATATTACACAAACATACAAAGTGTTTTTTTTCCAATATTCACAATATAATTTATATAATTTAACATCACCTGCATACAAAAGAAGATATAAGATCACAAATCTCCTTCTGCAGAGTCCTAGAAGAATACAAATATCTTGGGACCTATATTCAGAAAAAGCAAACTATTCTTTAGAGAGTTTGCTTTAGTTATGTGGAAGACTGTGTGCATTAAAACGAATACTTGAACTGAATTATGGGCAGGAACTTTGCTCTGATGTACCTGTTGTTGCTATAAAAGCAAGTCATGGAATTTTATGTGAATTCAAGTCTTTTGCACAAGTTCACATACAGTCACAGAGTGAAAAGGGCATTTATGTCATCTGTCCTAATTTAAATAAAATTAATTCATGAAGAGAGTCTAAGTACCTGAATTATAAAGGATAGTGACTAAATTCTTCATAACCAGGAGTGAGCACTGATCATCAAAGTAATCAAAAAGACATTGATGATCATAGGTATAGAACCAGCAATTAGAACAGAACAGAACAGAACAGAACAGAACAGAATAGAATAGAATAGTTCAGAAGGGACCTTCAAGGATCATCTAGTCCAACTTCCTGACCATTTCAGGGCTAAGCAAAAGTTAAATCATATTACTGAGGGCATTATTCAAATGTCTCTTGAACACTGACAAGCATGGGGCATCAACCACCTCCCTAGGAAGCCTGTTGCAGTGTTTGACCACCCTCTCAGTAAAGAAATTTTTCCTAATGTCTATTCTGAGCCTTTTCTGATGCAGCTTTGTGCTGTTCCTGCGTGTTCTGTCATTGGTTACCAGGGAGAAGAGATTGGCACGTCCCTCTCCATTTTCCGTCCCCAGGAAGTTGTAGAAAGCGATGGGCCTCTAAGTCTTCTTTCCTTCAGACTCCACAACCTAAGTGTGGAGGAATTTGCGTGTGTTAACCCCATAAACACCCACCCACACAAAGACACAGACATTTAGGTTGTATATCTGAACTTATTAAAAATTATAACCTTATACATAGAAAGTCTAAATCTTTGACCTCACCTTGACATATGTTAAAAAAAAAAAAAAAAAAAAAAAAAAAAAAAGAGAGAGAGAGAGAAATTAAATTAAAAACACCCACAATATTAGAATAAGAGTTCTTTAAATTCCTAGTCCTCCTATTATCTCAAGAGGACTCCAAATACCTATGTTCAGAGGACACTGATGCATTGGGTGCAGGTGGCGAAGTGTTGGCAAATGTGGAGATAGCAGGAGTGGCATCTCTGAGAAGAAGCTAGGGGCTGCCCTGTGTGAGCTAGCCAGTTCTAACTGGCTCTAATAGTCCCACAGCAAGGCACAACTGAGCCAAGATGGTGAGGTCTCTCTGGAAATGTTATTCGAGAAAGAGCAAAAAATAATGGACAGGTAGTGGAGAAAGTAAAAAGAAAAAAAAAAAGGAAGAAAAGGAAAAAATAAAAAAAAAAGGAAAAAAAAAGCAAGAAACAAAAGAGGGAACACCAAGGGGAGAAGAGAAGAGGAGGAGGTCCTTCACATCAGAGCAGAGATTCCCCTGCAGCCCATGGAGGATCCCATGCAACACCAGGTGGTATTCCTGATGTAAAGTGCAGTCCATCAAGAGTCCAAGCTGGAACAAGGAAAAAGTATGAGAAGGAAGGAACAGCAGAGATATATTGTTATGTACTGACCATAACCCATACCATCCACCATGCTTGTCCTTCTCAGGTCAGGGATAAGTGAGTCTGACGTGAAGGAGTGAAGTCAAGTCTGGGAAAGGAAATATGTGTTTTTTTTTTTTAATATTTGTCTTTTTGTTTTCCACTACCCAAAGTAGTAGTTACATTGTTATTTCAATTTGTAATCAATTAATATTTTTCCCCAGTGCAGTCTCTTTTGCACATGGCCGTAATTGGTAAGCCATTTCCATTTCTTTATTTTAATCCATGAACATTCTCATTATTGTCCTTTCTAATTTCTTCCCTTAATGCTGCTGAGGAATGAAGTGCTCAAGCATCTGAGTGGGAGTTTGGCAGTTAGTCAAGGCTTACCCACTACAATGACTGATTCCAAAATCTGCAGTGGACAAAAAGTATTTCACATAATTCTACTTCCAAATTCAAGCTGTAGATCAGGAAATATTTGAAGGTGGAATGAAAGTTTGATGCAAACATAATCAAAATAGGACTTACGCTTGCAGTACATGTGGAAGAAAGCACCCAGATTAGCATCTGGCACTGTAAAAGTCAGGTTAATGTTGTAGAACTTGTTAAAAGAGCTGAAAGTTCAACCCTGTTTTTGCAGACTTTTAACAATTTCAGGGTTGAATATTAAAGTATAGGAAACCTGTTAATTTGAGTGTATATATTTATATACATCTATGTGTGTAGGTATATGGATGGATAGAATGGTAAATAGATTATTTTATTTTTGTGTGTCTTTTTTTTTTTTTTTTCTAAAGTATTTTTCATTGTACTTTCACTCAAACTCTGTAGATACACTGCTCTTTATTTTGTCTTAATACGGATTTGCTTTAAGGATAATTTTATGAGTGGCAGGTCCTCAAACAAGTGCTTTGACAAATACTTTGTGTAATGGGCTTACCAAAACCTTGGCAAGGTTTTGGTAGTGCTGCGCCATAGGGGTGGCTTCTTGTAAGAAAAATCCAGAAGCTGTCACATGTTAGATAAGGGGCTCGCTGCTGGCCAGAGCGGAGCCAATAACTGATGTTGTTTGTACCTCTGTGAGAGTATATTTAAGAAAGGGAAAAAACTGCTGCTCAACAGCAGCTGGGAGAGAGAGGAGGGAAAAACAGCCTTGCAGATACCAAGGTCAGTGAAGAAGGAGGGGGAGGAGGTGTTCCAGGTGCCGAAACAGAAGTTCCCCTGTGGCCTGTGTTTCTCACTTCTCTAGCTTGTTAATAATAGGCGATAAATTTAACTGTCTCCCTACTGTGAGTCTGTTTTGCCCATCACAATAACTGCTGAGTGTTCTCCCTGTCCTTATCTCAAACCTTGAGCCCTTTGCATCGTATTTTCTTCCCCTTTCCCTTTGAGGAGGGTGAGTGAGACAGCAGTTTTGGTGGAGCTTGGCTGCCCACCCAAGTAAAACCACCACACTTTGATATTCTGTTTTCAGGAATGAAGAAATTCTTAAGGCATACTTTCTGCACCACAATAAGGGCAATGTTACAGCTGGGTTTTCAAAAATTAGCATATGAATAGTAACTAACATTCCTCCATAACTCCTCAGGAAGGACCAGAAACTTCTTTACTTCCAACAGGATGGGAAATTGTGCCAAAAATTCATTTCTAAAAGACCTGAACTCAAAGGTGTATATATATACATAAGTATTTTATGCAACTTCTATGTAAAAATATAGATCTATAAAAATATAAATCATGCCTACACATTTTGACTGGGGGTCAAACAGTGGCTCTCAAAAGTTTTTGGACAATGAACATTTCCAATGAGTTGTTAGATGGAGAGCAAGCTTTTGGAAAGGTGGGAGAGTTGAATAGCATGTGTACAGGATATTTTAAGCCAGCTGGTCTCTGTAATATGAAGCTGTTCACTGCAGCCAAAGGTCCTGGCTATGTTTGTAACAGGACAATAGGAAGGATCTGGCAAGTTATTTAAAATATCTCTGTCCTGGTTTGGGCTGGGATAGAGTTAATTTTCTTTACAGTAACTGATCTGCTGCTATGTTTTGGATTTTTGATGAAAATAGTGGTGATAATATTCTGATGGTTTAGCTATTGCTGAACAGCTCTTACACTGAGTCAAAGACACTCTCTGACAGTGAGGATACTGCGGTTGCACAAGAGGTTGGGAGAGGACACAGCTAGGACAGCTGACCCAGACTGACCAAAGCGATATTCCATACCACACATTGTCATGCTCAACATTAAAACCTTAGGGAAAGAAGGAGGGAGAGGGGATGTTTGAAGCAATGGCACTAGTCTTCCCAAGTAACCATTACACGTGATGAAGCAAGCGCTGCTTTCCTGGATATGTCTGAACACCTTCCTGCTGATAGGAGCCAGTGAATGAAAAACTTATTTAGCTTTGCTTGCAAGCACAATGTTTACCTTATCTATTAATCTGTCTTTATCTCAACTTTCAAGTTTTCATTTTTACTTTTCTTATTCTCCCTCATACCAATGTGAGGGGAATGAGTGAACTGCTGTGTCATACTTAGTTGTCAAGCGGGATTAAACCACAGCAAAATCATTATTAGTATCAATTCAGCTCTCTTAACCAGTTTTAGGCTTTGTTTCTTGATCATCTTTAAATCAAGCAAAAAAATGAGCAAGACTTACTAACAATATTCACAAATATAGAGAAAGAATAGATAAAGAACTCTTGTTTCTATGATCAAAACTCTTAGTTTCTACTCTTTCTATTATCCCAGTGATATGTATGGCAATGAATAGCTATTGTAGTTGACTTCTTCCCATCCAGTGTTCAAGTTTTGTTATGCAGAATGAAGGCTTGATGGAAATAGAGCTAAAGCAAGGCTCATGTCAGGTTTGCAGTTTGTACATGGAGACATATAGCAAAATCAAGATATTCCAGCATAAAAATCAATTTTGAAGATGAAGCTTTTAGCAAAAATATGGATACTTTTGGATGCGAGATATGGATCCAAAATTTGTAGCTTATTCAAAACAAAACAAAAATGAATCAAAACAAAACAAAACAACAACAACCAACCAACCAACCAAAGCCAGCAAGTTAAATATCTCAAGGACTGAGACAGAACACAGTTTAATAGAATGGGCCTGAATTTTCTTAGAATTACATATGTTGTAAAGCCATTGTCCTGCCTATATTTATCAGTATTCTTACCATATTGCAGTACTTTCTTATCTTGATAATGATACTTTTCATCTGGGTAAGAGTGTTCACTTCAAGTCTGTGTATATTGTTTGTCATCTCATTATTCACTAAATGCTTTTAACTTTACCAGTATTCTCTGCTCCTAATTGAAGTCATTTGATATTTCAGGTTTAATTAGGATTTTCTGTCATTTATTCTGTTTTCCTTTTATGTTGTTGTTCAAACCAGGCAGTTGTTCCTAGCTATTCAAACTGTTTTCATTTGTAACAATCTCTTTTTATTTCCTTCAAGAATATGAAATACCTACATTATCTTAACTTGAAGAAAGTCTAATAATTTTCAGCCTCTCCAGGGATAAACTTTATTTGTGTTTGCCTTGACAGTGAACTTCTCATTATATAGACCTGACCTTTTAGTCCATTAAAAATCTGCTTTTCAAATCTAATTGACCATTTTTCCAAGTTTATTATTTCTTTACTTGATTGTCTAGCTGAGATGAATTGAGTTTATTGATAAGTTATCTGTCATAAAAAGCTGTGAAGATAATTAATTCAGATAACTTTTGTGCAGAGTAGGTTCTACTCTGTAAGAGACAACTATAAACCATGGAATCCAAATACAAAATAAAAACACGGTAATTTATATTTTATAAAATATCTGTGTTTACTAAATTGTGTTATAACACTGTCGTGATCAGGACAGCTTGCCAGGTTCCCATAATCTCTTCATTATAGGTCCCATATGAGTCAACCACTGGAAACAAAGAATTTTTTATTGCCAGAACAGTTGTGCCAAACAGCCCTTGGATCTCTTGATGTCTTTGTTGCACTTTTCAATGTTGTTTTGATACCTCTTTTACTTCACATATACTACTGCTCTATATGATATTGACCTCCAACAAAAAATTTCAATGAATTTCTCTGGTACTGTAGCATAAATTGAGTCATTATATAAGAATATTTCCCTCCCTTTAATTGTTTTTAATGTCCCTTTAACATTATTAACATAGCATGCTACCATTTTATAGGAAATAGCAAACTTCTTTGAATAAAGCAAATATCCTCTCTGGAAATGAAAAAGGAGAATCTCCATCTTGTCACTATCCAAGTAGTGAAGGTGAATCTTCTTTTTAGGCTAGTATAGTCAGCTGCATCATATTACAAAACAGATTATAAACTCGCAGAAAGACAGAAAAAAAGGAAAACAACCCTTGCTAACATTGTCACATTAGCTCTCTATTCTTGGAGAAGTCAGGAAAAAGGCAGCAGAACTGCTACCTTGGACTTCCAGAGGGTAGACTTTGAACTGTTCAGGATGCTGGTAGGGAGGGTCCCTCGGGAGTCAATCCCAAAGGGCAAAGGGGTCTAGAAAGGCTGGATGCTCCCCAAAAAGGAGGTCTTAAAGGCACAGGAGCAGGCTGTCCCTGTGTGCCGTAAGGTGAGCTGTTGGGGAAGAAGACTGGAGTGGCTGAACAGGGAACTTTTGCTGAGTGTCTAGGAGAAGAAGAGAGTTTATGTCCAGTGGAAGAAGGGACAGGTAACTCAGGGAGAATACAAGGAATTTGCCAGCACATGCAGAGAGAAAGTCAGAAAGGTTAAAGCCTAGCACAAGCTCAACCTGGCCACTATAGTAAATGATAACAAAAAATGTTTTTACAAATATATTAATGGTAATAGAGAATGGTAAGAGAAGCCAAGGAGAGTCTCCATCCTTTACTGGATGCAGGGGACAACATGACTACTGAGGATAAGAAAAAGGCTGAGGTACTTAATGACTTCTTTACATCTGTCTACTAGTCAGACCACTTATCCTAAGGGTACTCAGCCTCCCAGCCTGGAAGTGTGGGATGGGGAGCAGAAGAAGCCCCCACAGTTTAGGAAACAGTTAGAGATCTGCTAATCCACCTGGACTGTCACAAGTCCATGGGGCCAGATGGGCCCAAGGATGCTGAAAGAGTTGGTGGATGTGATTGCCGAACTGCTTTCTATCATCTATCAGTGGTCATGGTCATATGGAGAAGTCCTGGACAACTGGAGACTTGCTAATGTGACTTCCATTTATAAAAAGGGTCATAAGGAGGATCTGGGGAACTACAGCACTGTCAGCCTGACCTTGGTGCCAGGAAAGGTGATAGAACAGGTCAACTTGAATGCAATCACACAACATGTGCAAGACAAACAGGGGATCAGGCCCAGCCAAAATGGGTTCATGAAAGGCAAGTCCTGCCTGACCAACCTCATCTCCTTCTATGACTAGGTGACCCTCCTGGTGGATGAGGGAAAGGCTGTTGATGTAGTCTACTTAAACTTCAGCAAAGCCTTTGACATAGTCTTCTACGGTATTCTTCTGGAGAAGCTGGCAGAAGCTTGGTCAGGTATACTCTTTGTTAGGTTAAAAACTGACTGGACGATCAGTCCCAGAGAGTGGTGATGAATGGAGTGAAATCCAGCTGGTGACAGGTCATGAGTGGTGTTCCCCAGGAGCCAATGTTGGGACCTATCCTCTTTAATACCTTTATTGATGATTTGTGTGATAGATGGCAAAAGTGTTTGTTCATTAATTTGTTATATTGAAGGGAATTTTCAATGGCTTTCTCACATTCTCACGGTGGTTTCTTTCCTCGCTTTCTCACGTTCTCACAGTGGTTTTTTCCTTGCAGCTGTTTCTCAGAGAAGTTTCCCAAGGGACGGGATGTCTTAGGTCCCTGGTGAAGCGACCGTTGTGTAAATAGGTTACTAAATCGGTACTGTACTCCCCTGTCTCAAGGACTAATACACCGTATAAGGAAAAGGGGGGAGAATGACTGTCTTCACCCGTATGACCACCAGAGGGACGAAGGTGAACGGGACAGGATGACCCCCTAGCAACAACTGATGTGGCGGAACTTGGAAGGACTGAAACAAGACGACCCACTAGCAACAACTGACGAAGCGGAACCCGGAAGAGCTGAGTGATAAAAAGGGACTGTAGGGGGGGGGAGTTGCGCACCGCTTGGTGGAGCACGAGTTCCCCCGGCCGCCCAGCGCTGTTTTGCTTGCTGATCACTTACTTAATAAATTGATCGACTTAATTCGAGTTCTTCCGACTGAGAGCAATTTATAACAATTTGGTGCCGTGACTCGGATAAAGGCAATTTGACTGGGAGGGCCCGTCGAAGGGGGCGCCCCGCCGATTTCGGCGGCCTTCGCCGGGATTAATCCCATTCAAATCCTTTACCGACGAACCCTAAATTTGGGCAGCAAGCAAATAAAGCCGGCGAAACGCCTAGGTAATCTTTGTGCACGAAGGCCGAACGAAGACCTACGAAGTGGGTGAGTGTAGGCTGGTGATCCGTTCGGTTGGGGTTGGTGATCCCGGAGTGCGGCTGTGTGAGACGTCCAATTGCGGACGAAGCGAGTGCGGACCCCTCAGTAGTGCGGTTCCCACATCCCGCGAGGGACTGGGCCACGACCAGGGGGAAGCGTGTGTGTGTGTGTGAAGGTGCTCCGGAAGATGGGACAGAAGAAGAGTAAGCCCTCTGTTCCCATGGGTGGGGTCAGACTGCCTCCTATTCCCCCAGATAGTCCGCTGGGGTTAATGCTTACGAACTGGAGTGATTCCCCTTCTAGGCAGGGAAAGGATACCGTGAAAATGATTCATTACTGTGTTGAGGTCTGGGGAGGTAAACAAATTCGTAGTGACGATCTTTATTGGCCCACATTCGGATCGTTTGATGTCTGGGTTTGCCAGGCCTTAAATGCTTATGTGAACATAAAGGAACCGTTTTGTCAGGAGGAGAGTGAATATGCGAGCGTTTGGATTGGTTCCGGAGATAGTGTTAACTTGTATCCTTTAAAAGAAAAAGGAGGGGAGGAAAGACGTAAGAAAAAGAATCGGGAGTTGGAGGTGCCGATGTCACCACCTCCTTATATGGTGCCCACAGCCCCTCTAGGGTCCACTAGCTCGCAGTCCTCCGGGGAATCGGACCGTGAAGCTGATCCGATTACCAAAGGACCAGTAACTAGGAGTCGTAGGAGGAAACAAAAACCTGAGAGTGGGGGGGGCTTTACCCGTTGAGAGAAATATCCATGGGGGGTCCGCGGCCTGAAATGGGTTATGTGGCGGTCCCCCTTAACTCCGGGGATGTCCGTGATTTCAAAAAGGAAATGGGGAATTTATTGGAGGACCCCATTGGGGTAGCAGAACGAGTGGATCAATTCTTGGGGCCCAACATTTACACCTGGGAGGAGGTGCAATCCATATTGGGAATTTTATTTACTACGGAAGAGAGGGGAATGATTAGGAGGGCGGGAATGCGAATTTGGGACCAGCAGCACCAACAAGGCCCAGCTGCAGACCTTAAATGGCCACTGCAGAGACCTAATTGGAATAATCAGGACCCCGTACACCGTGGTCACATGCAAGACTTGAGAACTATCATTATACAAGGGATTAGGGAGTCGGTTCCAAGGGGTCACAATATTAATAGAGCTTTTAGGGAACAACAGAAAAGGGATGAAACCCCGACAGAATGGCTCGAGAGGCTGCGTAAAAGCCTGCAGCTATATTCAGGGGTGGATTCGGGGACTCTATTGGAGAAGCCCTGCTGAAAACCCAGTTTGTAGCGAAATCCTGGGTATATATCAGGAGGAAATTGGAAAAGATAGAAGGTTGGCAGGATCGGAGCTTGGATGAATTGTTAAGAGAGGCGCAGAAGATGTTTGTCAGGAGAGAGGATGAGAAGGAAAGAAAGCAGGTGCAAATGATGGTAGCAGCGGTCAGGGAAGGGCAGAGGAGAAATGAGTATAAAACGGAGCTCGGAGGGAATCATCAGAGGCTGGTGGGAAAGGATAGACTGTCAGATCAGAGGGATGTGACCTGTTTTTATTGCAATAAGAAAGGTCACATGAAACGGGAATGTCGACAGAGGCTGGAGGATGAGAGGATGTTTAAGGAAGAGTAGGGGTGTCAGGGGCTCTATTTGTAGGTCCCCAGCGAGAGGAGGTGGAATTTCTTATAGATACAGGCGCTGAAAGATCTATGGTGCAAGCTCTGCCTCGAGGTTGTAAAATATCGAAAGAGACGGTACAAGTAATTGGAGCGAAATTGGAACTGTTTTTGGAAGAAATTGGAAGAAATTGGAGCGAAAGGGGAACCGTTCGGTGTCCCCGTTATAAAAGAGGTGCTGATCGAAGCACATTCAAAATTGGGAATAGGGTCCTTGCTTTTAGTACCTGAGGCAGATTATAATTTATTAGGTAGAGATTTGATAATAGAGTTAGGTATAAATTTAGAAGTAGTGGATAAAGAGATAAAGGTTAAATTGTGCCCCCTGAGAGTAGAAGATGAGCAGGATATAAACCCCGAAATTTGGTATACTCCAGAGAGTGTTGGGAGACTAAACATTACACCTTTCAAAGTAACTATAACCGATCCAGGTGTGCCGATACGAATAAAGCAGTACCCCCTGTCTTCAGGAAGGCAGACGAGGGTTAAAACCTGAGATCGAGAGATTGCTACAGCAGGGTTTACTAGAACCCTGTATGTCCCCCTTTAATACCCCAATTCTACCAGTCAAGAAAAAAGATGGTAAATATCGATTGGTTCATGATTTGAGAGAAATTAATAAGAGAACAGTAACCAGATTTCCGGTGGTAGCTAATCCCTATACCCTGTTAAGTCATTTACATCCCGAGGATCAGTGGTATAGTGTGATAGACTTGAAGGATGCGTTCTGGGCGTGTCCCTTAGAAGAAACAAGCAGAGACTACTTTGCCTTTGAATGGGAAAACCCGGATACCCACCGAAAACAGCAATTGCGGTGGACAGTACTTCCCCAGGGGTTTACCGAATCCCCCAATTTATTTGGACAAGCATTGGAACGCATCCTGCAAGATTACGACAGGGTACCAGGAGTAACCTTAGTACAATATGTAGATGATTTACTATTGGCAGGCAAGGATGAAACAGTTGTTAGACAAGCGAGTATACGGTTGTTGAATTTCCTTAGTTTGCAGGGCCTGAAAGTTTCAAGATCTAAATTACAGTTTGTAGAACAAGAAGTAAAGTATCTGGGTCATCATTTGAGTAAAGGGACTAAGAAGCTGGACCCAGACAGAATCAGTGGGATATTGGCTCTTACGTCTCCTCGAACTAAACGGCAGGTACGACAATTACTAGGGTTAATGGGTTATTGCAGGCAATGGATAGAGGATTATAGCAGAAAAGTGAAATTTCTATATGAAAAATTGACCAGAGATGAGTTGCTAAAGTGGACTAAAGAAGATGAGGAACGACTAGACAGGCTAAAAGAAGAGCTGGCACGCCCCCCTGTGTTGAGCTTGCCAGATCTAAAGAGGCCGTTTTTCTTATTCGTAAACAGTGCAGACGGCACAGCATACGGAGTACTGGCCCAAGAATGGGCAGGAAGCAGAAAACCTGTGGCCTATTTGTCTAAATTGCTGGACCCAGTCAGTCGGGGCTGGCCGAGTTGTTTACAGGCGGTGGTAGCTGCTGCTTTATTAGTGGAAGAAGCGCTGAAGATTACCTTTGGGGGGGAGATCAAGGTAATATCTCCACACAATATACGTGGAGTATTACAGCAGAAAGCAGAGAAGTGGATCACTGATGCCAGATTATTAAAGTACGAAGGAATCTTGATTTCCTCTCCAAAGTTAACATTAGAAACTACCTCCTTACAGAACCCTGCTCAATTTCTTTATGGGGAACCAAATGAATCCTTAGGGCATGATTGCCTCCGGAATATAGAAGAACAAACGAAATTAAGACCTGATTTAGATGAGGTGGCATTACCCGATGGTGAACAAATTTACGTAGACGGTTCCTCACGAATAGTCGAAGGAAAACAAAAATCAGGGTATGCGTTGGTAAATGGGAAAACATTCGAGGTAGTAGAATCCGGAACTTTAAGCCCAAGTTGGTCAGCCCAAGCTTGTGAATTATATGCTATATTACGAGCTTTAAAATTACTGAAGAATAAAAGTGGTACTATATATACAGATTCGAGATATGCCTACGGGGTAATACATACTTTTGGTAAAATCTGGGAGGAAAGGGGGCTCATTAATTCACAGGGAAAAGGCTTGATACATCAAGAACTGATTGTTCAGGTGCTGCAAGCTATTAGAGAGCCCAAAGAAATAGCCGTGGTACATATAAAAGGACATCAAAAAGGTCTCACTCCTCAGGTTAGAGGGAATAACTTGGCAGATCAAGCAGCGAAAAGGGCAGCATTAATGAGTATCAGGGCTACAGATATGAAGAAAGGTTGCCCAGACTACGGAAAAGACTTAAATGAATTCCCATGCTATGATTGTTGGAAGGATGTCTGGGAAGAAGGGGAAGGTAAATACACGCATTGCTACTTGCATGGACCTATACATACATTATTCTGCTTTACACTGCCTGAGAAGAATAAGATGACTCAGATGGGTATAAAAGAGACAGGTGAGGGTAAATGGGTATTGCCCGATGGACGGGAAATGCTTCCTAAATCTGCAGCTTTGAGAGTGCTACGGAGATTTCATGAGAACACTCATTGGGGAACACAGGCATTAGTAGACAAATTCGCTACTAAATATATGTGTATTGGGATATATAATGTAGCGAAAAGAATCGTAAATGATTGCCTCCTCTGTAAACGGGTGAACGCCCAGCATATGAGAAAAAGGGTATTAGGAGGTCGGGAGTTGGCACATCGACCTTTTGCCAAAATCCAACTAGATTTCACCGAGCTCCCAAGGGTGGGAAGATACAAATATTTGTTGGTGATCATAGACCATCTCACGTACTTTGTGGAAGCTTTTCCAACAGTAAAAGCAACGGCCCGCACTGTGGTGAAAATATTATTAGAGAACATCATTCCAAGGTATGGAATTATAGAAACGATCGATTCCGACCGAGGTCCTCACTTTGTGTCGAAAGTGTCCCGTGAGACCATGATGGCTCTGGGAACAAGTTGGGAATATCATACTCCGTGGCATCCCCAAAGTTCTGGTAAAGTAGAGCGAATGAATGGGGAAATCAAAAAACAGCTAACAAAGCTTGTCATGGAAAAGAAAACTTCCTGGATCAAATGTTTACCACTCGCTTTATTAAACATACGAACACAACCACGAGCTGATGTCGGGGTCTCCCCCTTTGAAATGTTATATGGTATGCCTTATGATTTAGAAATGCCACCCGATCATCCTCAAGTACAAGACATTCAATTAAAGCCCTACTTGATACAACTTATGAATCGACGAAAAGAGTTGCAGGCGAAGGGATTAGTGGCACAGCGTCCTCCATTAGACATAGCACTTCATAGAATACAGCCTGGGGACAAAGTTTTGATTAAAACATGGAAGGAAATGTCTTTAACCCCCCAATGGGAGGGCCCCTATGTTGTCTTACTCACTACAGATACAGCTATCCGGATGGCTGAGAAGGGGTGGACACATGCCAGTCGTGTGAAAGGACCGATTCAGACAAGTGAATGGCAAGCGGTTGCAGACCCTGATGACTTAAAGCTCACGTTGAAACGGACTCGATAAGTATGATTTCACTGCCTACACTGCCTATGTATTGCTATGTATTGTAAAAAGAGGGAATAGGGATCCTGATCGGAGAGAGGTTGTGGATATAGAAGAAATCCCCTGAAGAACACTGCTGCTGCCGAGAAGAACCTGCGCCTTGTAGTTCGCTGCAACCGAACTGACAAGGGAGGCAGAGAGTGAAACAGTGGGGAATTATGCGGTTTGATATGGGACCCCGAAAGATGAGCCCTGGCCGCTTTTTGCAATACATAGCAGTCGGTATAATGGTCTCCACTGTTTCTGGGTCTGCACACCCGCACGAACCCTTTAAATGGAGCCTAAGTAGGTGGGAAGACCACTACCTTGTACAGCAAATAACCACGACTGGGGGCCCTAGTTTCAAAGTCTCATTGTGTGATCTAGTGACGTGGGGGGCCCATAGTTGTTTTAACCATTCAAGTTTTTATTTATGCCCATGCTCTAACCCCGGGAAAACGTATTGTAATTATCCGGATCAATACTATTGTGCTTATTGGGGATGTGAGACCATTGCTACAAGCTGGAAAACTAGCGGAGATCAATATCTCAGGGTAGGGTATGGGCCATTGGGATGTACACACCGACGTACTATGCAATTGCGTGGAGTGTATGGGGTTCCTCCGCCGACAGGAAAGACTGTCCTGGGAAGTTGCCGCTTCTTATACATTAACGTAACTCAGCCGGATGACCAAAGATGGATTTTAGGACAACAATGGGGAATCAGATTTTATGAAAGCGGGACTGACAGTGGAGGTATATTCCATATACAAAAAGAAAAGACTACTAGCAAACCTATGGCTTCGGAGTACGAATTGGCGAATGAGGGGATGACCGAGAATAACATGTGGAAAATCATGAATGCTAGTTATCAATTATTAAACCAAACAAATCCAAATGTGCCCAAACCTTGCTGGCTATGCCTTAATATAAGGCCTCCATATTACGATGCTATTGGAGATCTGGGAGAGATCACCCATTCACATGAGGCTGACCCACCGCAATGTAATTGGGGAAGGGACGTAGGAATAACGTTAACACAAATAACCGGGGGTGGAAGGTGTATAGGTACAGTCCCTAGTGAGAAACTCCATCTATGTGGAATTAGAGAAAATATTACGCAATTGGATAAGGGAGGATGGTTAATACCAGCGAACAATACTAGATGGATCTGTTCGTCACTGGGTGTTACCCCTTGTTTGTCACTCAAGCTTTTTGATATGTCTAAAAGTTTCTGTGTACAGGTAATAATTGTACCAAGAATTCTGTACCATTCTGAGGAATATGCGTATATACAACATACCGAAATGACTTATCATTTGCACAAGAGAGAACCAATTACAGCTATAACCCTGGCTACGTTAATAATTTTAGGAGGTGTTGGAGCAGGTGCTGGAGTTGCATCCCTAGTTAAACAAAGTCAAGAGTTCACCTCCTTGTGCGTGGCTGTGGATGAAGATTTGTCTCGAATTGAGCGATCCATTACTGCTTTAGAGAAATCCGTGAGATCATTATCAGAGGTCGTTCTACAAAACCGCAGAGGGATAGATCTGGTGTTTCTCCAACAAGGTGGGCTGTGTGCAGCCTTAAAAGAAGAATGTTGTGTATATGCAGATCATACTGGGGTAGTACGGGACACAATGGCAAAACTCAGAGAAGAATTAGAAAGGAGGAAACAGGAAGATGAAGCAGGACAGAGTTGGTACAAATCTTGGTTTAATTATTCACCTTGGCTTACAACCTTACTGTCAACAGTAGCAGGACCCTTATTAATGCTAATGTTCGGATTGACCTTCGGACCGTGTATCTTTAATAAGATAATTGCACTTATAAAAAGATGTTTAGAGTCGGCGCATTTAATGCTTATTCGTACTAAATATGAATCTGTAAATACAGATGAGGAAGCAGAAGTGTTAATGCCCAGCCACCGGGCATACATAGAATTAATGAACAAAATAAGTCACTAAAAGAAAAAGGAGGGATTGTGATAGATGGCAAAAGTGTTTGTTCATTAATTTGTTATATTGAAGGGAATTTTCAATGGCTTTCTCACATTCTCACGGTGGTTTCTTTCCTCGCTTTCTCACGTTCTCACAGTGGTTTTTTCCTTGCAGCTGTTTCTCAGAGAAGTTTCCCAAGGGACAGGATATCTCAGGTCCTTGGTGAAGTTTCCCAAGGGACGGGATATCTTAGGTCCCTGGTGAAGCGACCGTTGTGTAAATAGGTTACTAAATCGGTACTGTACTCCCCTGTCTCAAGGACTAATACACCGTATAAGGAAAGGGGGGGAGAATGACTGTCTTCACCCGTATGACCACCAGAGGGACGAAGGTGAACGGGACAGGATGACCCCCTAGCAACAACTGATGTGGCGGAACTTGGAAGGACTGAAACAAGACGACCCACTAGCAACAACTGACGAAGCGGAACCCGGAAGAGCTGAGTGATAAAAAGGGACTGTAGGGGGGGGGGAGTTGCGCGCCGCTTGGTGGAGCACGAGTTCCCCCGGCCGCCCAGCGCTGTTTTGCTTGCTGATCGCTTACTTAATAAATTGATCGACTTAATTCGAGTTCTTCCGACTGAGAGCAATTTATATCAATTTGGATGAGGGAATTGAGTGCACCTTCAGACAACACCAAGTTGGTGGGAAGTGTTGATCTGCCGGAGGGTAGGAAGGCCCTGTAGAGGGACCTAGACAGGATGGGTCGATGGGCAGAGGTCAGTGGGATGAGGTTCAACATGGCGAAGTGCCGGGTCCTGCACTTTGGCCACAACAACCACATGCAATGCTTCAGGCTTGGGGCAGAGTGTCTGGAAAGCTGTGCAGAGGAAAAGGATCTGGGCATGCTGGTTGATGCTCACCTGAACATGAGCTGGCAGTGTGTCCAGGTGGCCAAGAAGGCCAACAGCATCCTGGGCTGTATCAGGAATAGCGTAGCCAGCAGGACCAGGGAGGTGATTGTCCCCTTGTATTTTGCTCTGTTGAGGCCACACCTCGAGTACTGTGTTCAGTTTTGGGACCCTCTCTACAAGAAGGATATTGAGGCCCTGAAACATGTCCAGAGAAGGGCTACAGAGCAGGTGAAGAGCTTGGAACAGAAGTCCTATGAGGAACAGCTGAGGGAACTGGAGAAGAAGAGGCTCAGCTTAGACCTTATTGCTCTCTACAGGTACCTGAAAGGAAGTTGTGGGGAGGTGGGGGTCGGCCTCTTCTTGCAGATAACTAGTGACAGGACTAGAGGGAATGGCCTCAAGTTGCGCCAGGAGAGGTTCAGGTTGAGAATTAGGAGAAATTTTTTTCTCAGAAATAGTAGTCAGGCATTGGAATGAATTGCCCAGTGAGGTAGTGGCATCACCATCCCTGGGGGTGTTTAAAGAAGGGTTGGATGTGCTGCTTAGGGACATGGTTTAGAGGGTGATACTGATGGTAGGGGGGTGGTTGGACCAGATGAACTTGGAGGTCTTTTCCAACCTTAATGATTCTATGATTCTATGATTCTTTGATCATTTTAAATCTGGCTGATTTTTCAAAAGACGTCCCACTGTTAGAAAAAGAATGCTGTTTGCTGAGAAAACATAAGCAAACTAGCCTCTCTGTTACACAGCCAAGCAGTTAAAATCTGATAGAAAACTCTCTTGAGTAGTTACATGCAGATGTACATATATATTTTTTCAGGACTGATGAAGACTGTTATGGTTTGAATCATCACTGGGCTTCACCAGTTCTTTACATAAATGGAATTTTCTTAATGTTAGTATATTAAAATCATTTCTTCCTTTTTCCTTATGTTTTATTTGTTGTTTGTCAGTGTTGCTGTGCATAAAACAAATTATTCTTCTGCTTGCATTCACATATCTGAAAAGATTATGACTTCTCCTATGTGTTCAGAATTTTAAGAGACTATAAAACCAGTCTACAGCAGTGTAGCAGTGTAGATTGTATGCCACAATATTGACAGATTAATGTTACCTATAGTTATAGCAGTTTTTGCCTGTTTTTTTTTTTTTTTTTTTTTTTTTCAGCTAACAATGAATTATCCCGCTGTAGAAAAAGAAAAGATTAGATGAGCTAAACAGAAGAGATTATGATTATTGCCTAACATAGGCTAGTTTACAAAACGTAGCAAGCAACTCTTCAACTAATAATTCAGAACATACAATGTACCAATATACTTAATGTAGTACGTCTGCTTTGGTGATGACATAATATTGTATACAATGAATTGCTTAACTATAAGATAAATTTACATGCACCATATCTAATGGCATCATTCAGTATCTGAATATGAAGCACGTGAATAAATGTTTTGATAAATCGGGACTAATCAGAAGACCACAAGAAGAATATAGATCATGGAGAGTAATTTTATTATTTAAATATATTTTCCTACCTTTTCATTTTTAAATAATTATCACAAAGTGCAAAAATAATTCAAGAATTTGATTTTTGATATGTGTCTTCTGAGTTGTATTAATTAGGAGTAGTGACTTAAATAACAAAGTAGTAATTCTGTTCCTAGTTTGGTTATGTATAAATGTTTTAAACGGAGGAAAGACTACAAAACTAGACAATTACAGAAACAAGTGGTGATAGATCTCATTGGGGATGTTCAGAAAGTATATGTAGATTAAATTTCTTTTCTAAGGTAAACATTATTCTGTTTCAAATAAACAACATAAACAAACTAATAAATAAATAAATAATAACATTGTTTTGGTTTAACCTAGCCAGCAGGTAAGCACCACACAGCTGTTCACTCACCCTCCCCCCTCCCTCTCTGGGATGGGAGAGAGAATCAGAAAAAAGTGAAAGCCTGTGGGTTGAGATAAAGACAGCTTATTAGGACAGAAAAGAAAGGATAATAATAATAATAATAATAATAATAATAATAATAATAATAATAACAATAATAATAATAACATGTACAAAACAAGTGATGCACAATGCAGTTGCTCACCACCCACTGACCAATGCCAAGCCTATCCCCGAGCAGCCAGTACTCCCCACCCTGGCCAGCCACCCCATATTACTGGGATGATGCCATATGATGCCATATGGTACGGAATATCCCTTTAGCCAGTTTGGATCAGCTGTCCTGGGTCTGTCCCCTCCCAGCTCCTGCTGCACTCCCAGCCTGCCCACTGGCAGGACAGTGTGAGAAGCTGAAAAGTCCTTGGCTTAGTGTAAACACTGCTCTGCAACAATTAAAACATCAGCATGGTATCAACATTATTCTCATCCTAAATCCTAAACACAGTACCCTACCAGCTACTAGGAGAAAAATTAACTCTATCCTAGGCAAAACCAGGACATATTTCCTGTGGAAATGAGCTATTGCTCAGAATATACACCCCATAATATATCAGAAATATACCTCCAATTTAAAGACAAAGCTCACAGCAGTATGGAAGCCTGAAATGATTTTCGAATGTTATGGAGTTTCGGGGATGACAGGTATTTGGTTCATCAATATGTGGTTAAATTAGCATTTTAAAGCTAAGAGTTGCATTTTTTTCCCCTAGAAAGAAATATTAATGTCTTGTAGATATTGTGCTGGTTATAGTTCTAGAGTAATATGAATGAAGTGCAAGAGTGTGTAAGTCATAAGAAGGGAAAAATGTTATCAATATTTGAACAAAGCATCTTTATTTCTTTCTCATTACTAATAATTAACGAGTATTCATGCCAATATTTTTTTAATAAAGATTCAATTTCAAGAGGAATAAATTCTGTTTATCCGAAGATATGTTAACAGAAAAAAGGTTTTATTTATGTGGCTATCTTTTTGTTCTATTTGATCTGATGTACATTTTTTTCCTGTTGCATGTTGCATAATGATAGTGTAGATGTGCTATCATGAAACTGTATGTATTTAATGGTACTACCGTAATACAATACACCATCTTGAGGTTTACTAATTTCATTGATGTTATGATTAAAATGTAGAGTTTTAATTTGAAGACAAGTGGATGATTTAAGAACATTTAAAACATCCTCTGTTCCTTTTTATGAATGTTTAGAGATAATACTGAAATGTAGTATTTATATGGATCTTCAGAACAAGTACTTTTGTCTCCTATTCCTGGGATATAATGAGGAATACTGACAGTTTTATACTCCCTGGCTAAGTTAGTATTAATCACAGCCTCATTCCAAGACTAGCCATTTTGCTTATTTGCACATAATACTAGTAGATACGTGTGAACTGTAATTCATGAAAGCACAGAATGTGATTCAATTAGGGTTTTCTCTCTATGTAAAAGTGGTAGATCCGGTATCAAAACATGATGAATGTTTTTCTTTGTAGGAAGGAGCATTACTGATAGCTGAAGTTTTTCTTCTGTTTTGAGCTATTTTTTTGCTATGCTGTGAATAAACAACAAGTTGACGTGTTTTCATGATATTTCCCTTATTCAATGTCATGACACTAGAGTAGCCATAGACTTAGAATCATAGAATCACTTAGGTTGGAAAAGATCTCTAAGATCATCAGTTTAACAGTTAACCTAGCACTACCAAGTCATGTCCCTAAACACCACATCTACACGTCTTTTGAATACTTCCAGAGATGGCGTCTCAGCTACTTCCCTGGGCAGCCTGTTGCTACAATTACAGTGAAGAATTTTTTCCTAACATTCAACCTACACCTCCCCTGGTGCAACCTGAGGCCATTTTCCCTTGTGCTATCACTTGTTGTTCGTGTGAAGAGACCAACCCCCACCCCCAACACTGTTGCAGACCAACTGAACACGTATTCACCTGAAGCTGAATGAGGCTGTTCCATTCTGTATAGAAAGGAAATTCTAATTTGATTGGACACCGGATTTTTGGTTTCCCAAAAAGGAACACAGTAATTTTAACTTGCTATTATTTGTCATTAAGAAAATGCATGATAATAGTTGGGTACTTTGGACTGTGATTCCCATTGGCTGATAAAGGCTTAAAACAACAAGAGATGGCATAGTTCTATTACTTTGTCCTTGTTTTAATGGTTCCTCCTTCCTTTGTAATTTGAGTATTCCAGCCTGGGAGAATGAATCTTCCTTCAGAAGACTGCAAATTTGAACTTGTCTGGCCAAGGTTAGAGGTGGTTATGGTCATGTTAAGGGTAAGTGGCTGAGGGAGGCCTTCCCACTGAGTCACAAGTTTCAGAAAGGACCCCTTTGCCTTCTAAACTCCTCTTTGAGAGGAGCCTAGGAGCAGATGGATCAGGTCCTAGACCCAGACTTGGTCAGTGGTTTATGTCTAAAGGATTATGTAGCCAAATATCAGAGTCAATTCTTGCCTGTTTCAGAGCCCTGCCAATGACTTTCACTGAGACAGTTTCACAAAGTTGAAGAGATAAGTAGTTTCCTAAGGTGACAGATATAACAGATTCATAATTGCCATTGGTAAATTCACGTACTGCAATACTCAAGCTTGAGTTAATTGTTCAGCACTTTCACTTGATAACTTTCAGTTATCAATATTTTCCCAGGTAACATCCAACATAGTTGGAGATAAGAGTTGGAGATGCCAAAGAGGCACCCCTACTTGGGAAGGAGAGAGGTCCAGACCTGTCAACTCATCTGATAATTGGAGTTCTCATCCTCAGAAGAGAAATTTCTGAATATAAGATTTATACTGTTGTTGAGGTGGGATTAAGTAATTTATCATGTGCTGATTGGCTCTCAACAAGACTTGTTGCACTGTCAGTCAAGAAAATTGGGAGAGGAGATGATACCAGTAGACAGTTATCTCTGTTTTGTGTGAAAGAAATACAATATGTACTTTGAGGAAAGATGACCCAGGCTTAGAGATGTCTAAAGGATGATTAACTTAGGAGCTGCTAATCAGAAAGACCATTTTTTAAAATAAACATGGTCTTAAAAAAATAAAAAGTAAAAAAATATGTTCTTGAATGTACTTCTAATCAACTTGTTAAGAATAATTGGCTGAAAAACAAAGATAAGCGTATTATATTGTGAACCATCTGTGAACTATTCTCATTATAATACTAAAAAATCATGCCCCTAGGTTGAGAGGCCCTAGCCCAACAAGAGGTTCCTCTGAGGATGCATGCGCAGAAGGATTTTGTCATGTTAGCAGTATGCTAATTATGTAACCAATTAGAAGTTAGAGGACTGTGTAAACATGTAAACGTATTGATGAGAGATTATATCAAGAGTGGTATGGAAAATCCGTAGGTGTGCCAGCTTTGTAGGAAAACACCTGGTACCCATACTTGCACAATTTTGAAAGGAACAATACCTCATTTCCTGGAACCAGAATCTTGGATTTATCTGTTTCATTTCTGTTTAAGTTGCACATTAAAAAACAAGTGTTTTTGTTTGTTTGTTTCATTGCTTTGTTTTCTTTGTTCATTTGTTTGTTTGGGGGGTACTACTTAATAGTCTCATCATTTTACTTCTCTTTCATAATATGAAGGTCATTGGAGGACTGAAGATTCCTATTTTATTTTCACTGCCAATAGTAAACACATGTGTTAAAAAATATTTATTGGAATAGAAAGTGATGCAATGATTTCAAATAAATTTAAACTAAAGTTGCTGGGGAAGGGAGACCTCAATCTATGAAACTCTTACCAGTTTGATGTCAGTGGCAGACACAGATGCCCAGAGCCTGGAGAAGAGTCATGGGTCAGCAGGAAGTCACCTGAAGAGCAGCACAAAGGAATTCCAACCACTCCAGCCAGTAAGTCAGCTTCCTCAGGGGCACAACTCAAATGTCTCTATGCTAATGGGTGTAGCATGGGCAATAAACAAGACAAGTTAGAGATATACACATGCTGCAGGGATATGACCTCATTGGCATTATAGTGACAGGGTGGGATGCCTTCTATAACTGGAGTGTTGGAATAGAAGGATACAGGCTCTTGAGGAAGGACAGGCAGGGGAGTCGAGGGGAAGGTGTCAATGAGAGGCTGGAGTACACGGAGCTCTTCTTGGGAATGAATTAGGAGTTGACAGAGAGCTTGTGGGTCAGTATTACAGGAAGGGCAGGGACAAGGGATATTGTAGTGGGAATGTGCTGATGTGTGAATGTGGTCAGCTGATCAGGAAGACCAAGCAGATGAGGCCCTCTATAAAGAGACAGGAGCTGACTCACATTCATAAGCTCTGGTCCTCATGGGGTACTTCAACCACCCTGATATCTGTTGTAGGGACAGCACATAAAAGCACAGGCAATCCAGGAGGTTCCTGTAATGTACTGATGACAACTTCCTTCTCAAAGTGATAGAGGAGCCAATTGGCAACAAGAAGGGGTGAGAAGGTGGAGAAGGTGAAGCTCAAGTGCAGCCTTGCCTGAAGTGATGATTAAATGGTGGAGTTTAGGATCATAATGGCACCAAGGAGGGAGCACTGCAATCTCTTGGGGTAAGGGAAAGCATAACTCCCATTGTTAAAAAGGGAAACAAGGAAGACCCGGGGAACTACAGCCCAGCCAGGCTTACCTTGGTGCCCAGCAAGACCATGGGAGAGATCCTCCTGGAAACTCTGCTAAGGCACATGTAAAATAAGGAAATGATTTTTGACAGCCAACATGGCTTCACAAAAGGCAGATTGATCGTGCCTGACAAATCTGGTGACCTCCTGTGATGGGTTTACAGCATTGGTGGATAGGGGAATGGCAACTGACATCTATATGGAAATGTGCAAAGTATTTGACACTGTTCCCCATGATATCTTTGTCTCTAAATTGGAGAGACATGGGTTTGATGCATGGACCACTGGGCGGGTAAGGAATTGTTTGGATGGTCGCACTCAAAGAGTTGCAGTCAGTGGCTCAATGTCCATGTGGAGATCAGTAAGAAGAGGTGTTCCTCAGGGGTCAGTATTGGGACCAGCACTGTTTAACATTTTTGTTGGTGACATGGACAGTGGGATTGAATGCACCCTCAGCAAGTTTACCAATGGCACCAAGCTGTGTGGTGTGGTTGACATACTTGAGGGAAGGGATGTAATTCAGAGCGACCTAGAAAGGTTTGAGGGATGGTCCTGTGAGAACTTCATGAAGTTCAACAAAGCCAAGTGCAATGTCCTGCACCAGGGCTGGGGCCATCCAAAGCACAAACACAGGCTGGGTGGAGAATGGGTTAAGAGAAGCTCTGAGGAGAAGGACTTGGGGGTGTTGGTTGATGAGAAGCTCAGCATGAGCCGGCAATGTACACTTGCAGCCCCAAAAGCCAACTGTATCTTGGGCTGCATCGAAAGAATTGTGGCCAACAGGCTGAGGGAGGTGATTCTGCCCCTCTATTCTGCTCCTGTGAGACCCCACTTGGACTACTGTGTTCATCTCTGGGGTCCCCAGCACAAGAGAGACATGGACGCATTAAAGTGAGTTCAGAGGAAGGCCATGAAGATGATCAGAGGGCTGGAGCACCTCTCCTACGAAGACAGGCTGAGAGAGTTGGGGTTGTTCAGTCTCGAGAAGAGAAGGCTCTGGGGAAACCTTATAGCAGCCTTCAGTGCCTAAAAGGGGCCTACAGGAAAGCAGGAGAGACTCTTTGTCAGGGAGTGTAGTGATAGAGGAGTAATGGCTTTAAACTAAAAGAGGGTAGGTTTAGAGTAAGTATAAGGAAGAAATTCTTTACTCAGAGGGTGGTGAGGCATGGGAACAGGTTGCCCAGAGAAGCTGTGGATACTTCATTCATGGAAGTGTTGAAGACCAGGTTGGATGAGGCCCTTGGCAACTTGGTCTAGTGGGTGGTATCCCTGCCCATGGCAGGATGGTTGGAATTAGAAGTGATTTAAAGTCCCTTCCAACCCAAATCATTCTATGATTCTACGATGCCAATAGTGTTTTTGTAAATGTCCTTATATAAGCAGAGAAAGCAGTACAGGTATACCATATAATAATATCTTCCAAGGAGATATTGGGGACATCATTTATGCTTATATTTCATGAATATAAATTTTAAAAGTGTTCTAAAGAATGCTGTAATTTACTAATACCATGTTAACTTTTAGTTATTTTTTTTTTTCTTCAGAAAATCTTTTCTATTACAAATATAGTGTGTCCAATCAAGAACTCCAGAGAGAACAAGAGCTGGGGAAAGAGCTCATTTAATGCTTAATCTTTCATAGGATCAAAAATGCAAAACAAAGCATTAAAAATCTCCCAAATATGCTCCCTTTTACTTGCAAATTCACATTTGTTCTGTAACCAATAAGTTTTCTAACCAACCAACTTGTTTAACTGACATGTTGTTAAATTTGGTCAGCCAGATCTCTGGTAATTTCTATGAGAGATCTAGAATAAGATGTATATTCAATGATATCTTCCTTTATAGCATAGCCTCTGTTGTTTAACTTGGTAGAAAAAATGCATGAAATCAGCAAAAGTAAAGACTATAGAAGCATCTGGGAATGTAAAAAATGTTGCTTAACCAGCATTATTGCTGTGGCTGCCTGCAGGCTAGTTTAATTAGTCTACAATTCATATGCAAGAAAGTAGTTCTATAATTATCGTCAAATGACCAAATCTAAGTTTAAAACCGAAAGAGTGTTATGTATTCCCAGTAATGAACCATACTGAAATTGATTAGGATTTTTTAGCTAAGATACTTATTTGGCAAAAATAATTGTAAAATATATCATAAAAATACATATATTCGTATATTAGATACTTTTAAAGAATACATCTGGGTTTGCTGGATGTAACCGTGAATATTCTATTAGATGCATCTATCCAATTTTTCATCAATTCATACAGCCATATTTTTAGGGGTGGGAAAGCTTAATTACCAATTCCAATTTAAAAACCATAAGGCTTTTAAACGTAAATATTATCAGAAGAAATTTAATATTAAGGATTAAGAAGAAAAAAAAAAAGGAAAAAATCTGCCACAAGTACGTAACTTTTATTTTATTTATTTTATTTATTTTATTTTATTTTTTATTGATTAAGAACTCGGACGATGCAAATGTTGGATATTGCCTTTAGTGCATCACTAGTTGTTTTTAAGCCATCCAAGTTTACTCACATATTTATCTTGTTGACTATAATCTTTAAAGGAAAGAGGCTCTGTTAAATAAAGATGTATCTGGGGGTAAGAGGGATTAATTTATTTTTTTTTCATTTACATCAGGATATTATTGAAATTAAACCTGTTGAATAAGAACATGCTTATTAAACAAAGAAAGAC
Organism: Cygnus olor; assembly: GCF_009769625.2. NCBI lineage: Eukaryota > Metazoa > Chordata > Aves > Anseriformes > Anatidae > Cygnus > Cygnus olor. Next base: position 162,108,338 of record NC_049169.1, on the reverse strand, counting down.
TGGAAGATACAATTAATTTTATGAATGTCTATTTTTAAGCTTAATGTCACAGTGTATGAATTTGAAATATTGGCCTAATACTTCAGATCACCATAAATTTAAGTGCTCAGAAAAAATATTACATTAGGAAATGGTTACAGAATAATTAGTAAACCACTTTATTATTATTATTATTATTATTATTATTATTAGGAACAATAGGCAATATGAAATAGTTAAGTATGCCAGAACATTAATAGCTGGTGAAGATTTACATTAATCCTTCAGTACTTCAAGAGTGTAATTTCCTCAGAAAACCATCTCAACTCATATCCTAAAAGTATTTCACCTAGCAAAGATAATTACCAATTTTCCTCTTCATTTTTTCATTTTCTATATATATGCTGGTATTCTGTATTGTAAAGCAAAGAATGAAGTGTCAAATCCCAAAGTGTCTTTGAATGAGGAATAATTTAATGACACCCCCCCCCCCCCCATTTATTTATTTATTTATTTATTTATTTATTTTGTTTTTCTTCAGGTTTACCTTATTTTCCAATGAAATGTTAATCTAGTCATCAGTTAAGACCCATGGAATATATATATATATATATATTTCTAAAAAAAATATTAAATTCCTTAAGCAATTTTCCACTGGAGGTTGTTTCAAGAAGAAAATTAATACTGCTTCATCTTTCAAAATCTGGTATAAGTGCTTACCCCAAGAAGTGGATGAAAATAAAGCCCTGAGGAGGACACCTAGGTTTCACTGAAGCAGTTTCTTTATGCTCTAGGCTATTCTTCATACAGCATGATTTTCTTGTGCCCCTATTCTCCAACATCTGATTGGAAAATAACTGGAAATGTATTTAGTATCTAACTTAAAAGTTATGGTATTCGTGGCTACAGACAGAGAGAATTTGCCAGAATTTTCAACAGTATGGCATTGCAGAACAAGAATTTGAATATATTCCCTTCCGGATCAAAAGAAAGATAATACTTTTATTCTAAGAGTCAAGAGGAAAATTAGCAATGACAAATATCGTATATAAATAGGTATAGTAGTACTAAATTTGGCTTGTATATATACTTTAATATAGTGTTATATTAAAACAAATATAGCCACTAGGGATGGCTACAGTAGGGATGTTGTAAACTTTGAAATACAAAGGATTTAATTAATTTATCTTCTAACTGATGATATATATGTTTAGCTTCTGGTACTAATATGAACTCTAGTCACAATTATTGTCTTTGTTCAACAACTCTGGCATTTATTTGTTCGTTTGTTTGTTTGTTTGCTTGCTTGCTTCTTTGTAATTAACATATATTATACAATTCTAAACTTTCATTCCCTCTTCTATACAGTACTGCCACTACCCCCAATAAAAAGAATTAGTGCACTAGGATACGTACCAGATTTTGAAATATAAGTTCCATTAAAATTGGAGGAAAGAAAAAAGACGGAAAGGAAAAGTGATTACATAATGATTACATAAGGTTTAATTCCCCAAAGAGAAATATTTCCTGATGAAATAAAAATTAAACTTGCAAAATTGTTGGTCAAAAAGACAGCTAAATTTCGAGATAATCTTTTTTTTTTTTTTTTTTTTTTTTTTAACTACCATTTAATTATTAATGCATTCACATTCCCTTTGCTACTAAGGATTAAACAATATCTTCATTTTAATCTATCTTCAATCCTCAGAATTTTTTAAACTGTTTCTCAGACTAGTTGTATATTAAAATCATCCACTTTTGAAATCCCCTCCAAGAAATTAAATAGATCATTTTTCTGACTGTCACAGGCATGTGACAGCGCTTCTAAGAGTGTTTCCAAGAGTGTTTCTACACACCATTTACAAAAACATTGTGCTTAGCTATGGAAAAAAAATAAAGTTTTTGCTCTGAACTTTTTTTTATAATTATATATGGAAAAAGGCTAGCATATTTGGCCAATATTATTCTACTTAGTTACTCTTCTGCCAGAGGATAATAGTCAACAAATTGCTCTGGCAAGCAATTTTTTTGCTTTCTGGATAGACTTCTCACCAAAGAACTTCCCAGTATCTTTGTAGCAGCAGTTTCTTCATTGCTACTGATAAATAATTGTCAGGTACCTTGAAGACTCTCTTCTCCATGGATTAAATATTAGCATAGTTATTCCAGCAACTCTGATGCCTTTTCTCCTGATCTGTACCAATAAATTAAGCTTTGTTATTTCAGTGTTATGACAACATTCCCAGAGCACAAGTCTGTCAGCAGGAGTAAAATCTGCCTTGGAAATTCAGAAGAAAAAAAAAATGTTTTGCCGTAGACAGCTAAAACCAGTTAACAACTAGCAGTGTATGACTGACTTATTTAATTTTCCTTTATAATTTTCTATATTCCGTATTCCTTCAGAAAACCTATCAAAGTGTTTGACATGCTGTTTTCTGTGTGTTAATAATTTTGATATACATTCAAAAAGAACATAGCAGTATAATGTTGGAATAAATAAATCATATATTAATGAAATATTAAGTACTTTCAAAATGTTAATTTATTTGTAATTTTTCCCATATTTTTTCTCTCTATCATTACAATGAAAATGGATCTGCCTAAGCAATGTTTTCTTTCTTATTTTGTAATCTCCTTTGTTTCATTAACAACCATAAAAATATATAGAATTATGTCCTTTAATTGACAGTTATTGAAGTGGAGTGAGGAAAAAATCATAGAATCAGAATCATTAAGGGTGGAAGAGACATTCAGGATCATCCAGTCCAACCACCACTCTACTACCAATATCATACACTAAACCATGTCCCTAAGCACCACATCCAACCTTTCCTTGAACACACCCAGGGATGGTGACTCCACCACTTCCCTGGGCAACCTGTGCCAATGCCTGACTACTCTTTCTGAGAAAAAATTTTTCCTAATTCTCAACCTGAACCGCCCCTGGCACAACTTGAGGCCATTCCCTCTAGTCCTGTCACTAGTTATCTGCAAGAAGAGGCTGACCCCCACCTCCCCACAACTTCCTTTCAGGTACCTGTAGAGAGCAATAAGGTCTGAGCTGAGCCTCTTCTTCTCCAGTTCCCTCAGCTGTTCCTCATAAGACTTCTGTTCCAAGCTCTTCACCAGCTCTGTAGCCCTTCTCTGGACATGTTTCAGGGCCTCAATGTCCTTCTTGTAGAGAGGGTCCCAAAACTAAAAACAGTACTTGAGGTGCGGCCCCACCAAAGCTGAGAACAGGGGGACAAACACCTCCCTGGTTCTGCTGGAAACACTATTCCTGTTACAAGCCAGGATGCTGTTGGCCTTCTTGGCCACCTGGACACACTGCCAGCTCATGTTCAGGTGAGCATCAACCAGCATGCCCAGATCCTTTTCCTCTGCACAGCTTTCCAGACGCTCTGCCCCAAGCCTGACGCGTTGCATGGGGTTGTTGTGGCTAAAGTGCAGGATCCGGCACTTAGCCATGTTGAACCCCATCCCATTGGCCTCTGCCCATCGACCCATCCTGTCTAGGTGTGGTGGTTTTACTCGGGTGGGCGGCCGAGCTCCACCACAACCGCTTTCTCACTCCCCCTCCTCAAAGAGGAATGGGGAGAAAATACGATGAAAAGGGCTCAAGGGTTGAGATAAGAACGAGGCTATCACACAGTAATTATTGTGGTGAGCAAAACAGACTCAGCATAGGGGGATAGTAAGATTTATTGCTTATTACTAACAAGTTAGAGAAGTGAGAAACAAATGAAAGAAACCAAAAGCACCTTCCCCCTCATCCGCCCTCTTCCACCTCCTCCCCCGAGCGGCACAGGGGAATGGGGGAATGGGGGTTATGGTCAGTCTATAGCGCTTCTTCTCTGCCGCTCCTTCTCAATCACTCTCGTCCCTTGTGCTGTGGGGTCCCTCCCACGGGATACAATCCTTACCGAACTGATCCAGCTTGGGCTGCCTACAGGTAGCAGCTCTCCAAGAACTGCTCCAGATATGGGTCCGTACCATGGAGTCCACCCCTCAGGAGCAAACTGCTCCAAACTGGATCCTCCATGGGCAGCAGCTCCTGCCCCGTCACCTGCTCCTGCATGGTCTCCTCTCCACGGGCTGCAGGTCTGGCCCAGAATCTGCTCCGGCAGGGGTATTCCACAGGCTGCAGTCTCCATCGGTGCAGGTCCACCTGCTCCATCATGGTCTCCTCCACGGGCTGCAGCGTGGAACCCTGCTCCACCGTGGTACTCCATGGGCTGCAGGGGGACAGCCTGCTTCACCATGGTCCTCACCACAAGCTGCAGGGGACTTCTGCTCCGGTGCCTGGAGCACCTCTCCCCCTCCTTCTTCACTGACCTTGGCGCCTGCAAGGCTGTTCCTCACTCCTCTCACTCTCCCAGCTGCTGTGTGGTGCAACATTTGTTTTTAACTGTCTTAAATATGCTCTTCCAGAGGCGCAAAACAACGTCACTTATTGGCTCAGCTCTGGTCAGCAGTGGGGCACTTACCAAACACAGGGCGGCTTCTAGATCCTTCTCACAGAAGCCACCCCTATGGTCCCCTGCTACCAAAACCTTGCCACGTAAACCCTCTACAGGGGCACTCTGTAGGGCCTTCCTACCCTCCAGCAGATCAACACTTCCCACCAACTTGGTGTTGTCTGAAGGTGCACTCAATTCCCTCATCCAAATCATCAATAAAGATGTTAAAGAGAATGGGCCCCAACACCAATCCCTGGGAACACCACTTGGGACTGTTTGTCTACTGCATTTCACTCCATTCACCACCAATCCCTGGGCCTGACTGTCCAGCCAGTTTTAACCCAGCAAAGAGTGTACCTGTCCAAGCCATGGACTGCCAGCTTCTCCAGGAGGATATTATGGGAGACCATGTCAAAGGCCTTGCGGAAGTCTGACTTCACTTATTTAGTGAACAAATCATGTTTCTGATGTTACTTATACATATAAACCTTGAAACACCAGACAACCAAAGTGCCAAGTCACAAGCCCCTCCTCACTCATACAAATATCAACTACAAAAAAAAAAAAGGTGTTAAAAAAAACAAACAAACTAAAAATATGCTTTTTTTTTTTTTTTTCCATCAGAACAAAGAATATATTTTCAAGGGAAATTTTACTGAATCTCCTTAAAGTAATGAAGTCACCCCTCCAGCAGTTCTTATCCTCAACCAATGTGACTTTCAATATATAAAGGTTTCATGATATACTGCAACTGTTTTTTATGACTCTTGTTTGGATTCTCTGTGACCTTTTGACTTCATGCTGTGTGGAAACTACAGCCTGTAACATCATTCCAACTTTTAATAAAACTTTGGATGACACCAGATAAGGAATCTGGAATTCATTTCTAGTGAAATTCTATACTGTGAAAGACTACTATTTGAGATCAGTTGAAATATTCTTTGTTTATAATACTGTGTTAAGAAACAAAACCAAATGCAGTGGAGAAGCCCAAACTATATCATCTAAGGAGTTTTAAATATACCTTACTCACAATGAAGTAAACGAAAATGGTTTCATTAGATTAAGTTTCTGTAGAACAATTTAACTAACTTTATTTTAATAATACATTTCTTGTAGTTCCAGTTTTACCACCCTAACGTTTTGTTCGAGACAGAAATAACAATAATAATAACAATAGTAATAACAACAACAACAACAACAAAATTCCAGGTGGTATCCTTTCTTGGTCTTAAAAATATCAGAATTATGATGGAAGTCCTTTAATCTTTTTAAATAAATTTCAAGATTTATATAAGTTTTTATGTAAATTACAAAGACTTCTTTGTATAGATCTGTTAGGGATCTTGGACAAACATAATTCAAACTCACTGATTTTAAACGGTCAAGTTTAGCAAATGTTGTTATCATTAACTACATTTATGCATGTGCCCAAAGATAATAATGCCTTAAAAGCACAAGGAAAATTTCACGCTAAATTTTCCTGTTACTCTTAGAGAGAACAGAATAAATTCCAGAGCTTACCTTAATGTACAGTTCTGATGACAAATGGTCAATGAGGTAAGATTCTGATTTTTCTCTAGGGCAGTGTTTATCTGAAGTATGTTGTTAAAATGTTAAATGAGATTATAAGAATCCTCCATAGAATAGAATAGAATAGAATAGAATAGAATAGAATAGAATAGAATAGAATAGAATAGAATAGTTCAGAAAAGACCTTCAGGGATCATCTAATCTAACTTCCTGACCATTTCAAAGCTAACAAAAAGTTAAATCATATTGATGGCTTTATTCAAATGTCTCTTGAACACTGACAAGCATGGAGCATCAACCATCTCTCTAGGAATCCTGTTCCAGTGTTTGACCACCCTCTCCCCGTAAAGTTTTTCCTGAATTGTGGACCCTAGAACTGCACACAATATTCAGAGAGTCGTATTGGACTGTTAGGTTGGTAGGTTTCCAAAAGTCCTTCAAGGATGTCCTTCCTTCATTGGTTGTTTATACAGTCCTGTAGCATTTTTCTGCATATATCAACTACTACCTTCTTAGGCATAGTGTGAATTATACAAATCCACTGGTGATGCTTGTTGTTGCTAGTGGCCTTGGACAGAGGTAACAGACTGTTGATGTTTTAAGGTCACCTGTTCTCGTTGACTCCGCCAAATTGTTACAGTCCAGAGCTTATCAGGTACAAGGTAACTTTCACCTTATCTCTCAGGATGTACTCTTCCAGTTTTAGGACTGCTATTTTTCCATCTGCATAGCTGTTTTTCCATCTTCACCCATAGCCACCTGTAGAATCCATTCACACTAACTTATACAGAAGAGGCTTTTGTGGTGTCCACTCCAAAGCCCACCAATAGTAAAGCTTTGGTCAGGTTTACATATATTAAAGCCAAATGTTTATTTTATAGTGACCATTGGCATGTGGGAAATCACTCCTTTCTTCCCCGTTGCTGGATAAGCTACATTCAAGATGAGCCATAATTCTGTGCTTGTTTATCACATCTTCAGCTTTTATCTACCAGACTTGTAACTTCCATTTGCCCTCAGCAGGTTTTTTTTATGTTTTTCCTAAAGCTAAAGCTGTGGGCTTTATTATTATTATTATTATTAATAATAATAATAATAATAATAATAATAATAATAATAATAATAATAATAATCTCCTACTAGAAAACAATAATAAAAACAAAACAAAAAACAACAACAAAACAACCTTTGTCCATTTTGCTGGTTTTGTTGTTGTTGTTGTTTTGTTGGCTTGTTCGCTTGTTTTTGCAAAAGCTCTGAAGGGCTACTCTTCTTCCTGGCAGAGACAGCAGAGGGAGAAATCTTCAATCCCAACAGGATGTAGGAGTTCTTCCTTTGACACCAAATCTTTTTACTTCATCACTGGTTAACTATAGTATCAGTAGTACATTCATATTACTTGTGAAAAATATGAGTCTATGACAATATTCCAGGCATCAATGTTGAACTAGGCTAATGATATTCAATACTGTTTATGTTTTGATTTCTGTAGCAGCATTTAAAATCTTAGTTTTTCATTGGGTAAGATCTGGTTTCAACCGTGCAGTATAAATACAGATTTCCTGGGCATTATCTCAGTATTAAATACCTGGAAACAATCTTTAGAACATGCATTTATACATACTTCTTTGGTACCAGATATAAATATCTGGAAAATATCTTTCTATCCGTGTTTTTAACAATGGTGGATTTGCCTCATGTCCCCCATTACCCTGCATAGGTTTGGGAACCCCACTGTATTTCGTTATCCACAGTACAGCGAGGTAGTTTCACTCCCATAATTTGTCACTAATATCGGTGAACAAGAAACACAGTGACCTAAGCTTAAATTCAGTGTCATTATACATCTAGGACAGCATCATCGTGTAGAGAATGCAGTGAGTATATCAGAAACAGAAGGTTTGCTTTGAAGTTACTTCTCCCTGCAAATTTATTAAGTCCCCTGGGTGGCATAAAGAATTATTCCTCAGGAAGATATTTATTTTATTATAGGGATTCTCAGATCACTTTTCTTGTTGATTTTGCCTTTCAAACAACCAGGCAAGCAAACAAAGAATGTGATGTTTCCAGGACTTCTAGAAGTCCATCAGGACTACATGGATCACTTCATCTTCTATTTGAATGCTGGGTGCATCATTTACTTCTTTACTTTACTGTTTACCTTATATATACCTCATTTACTTTATAAACCCATTGAGGATAAACACCTTTATTCTCTTCTAGGCCTGCATCAGACAGATGCAGCTCATTTGTTATAATATTTAATACATATTATAACAATATTGAAAAAAAAAAAAAAAAGAAGAAAAGAAAAGCATTATCTGTCCTAGAAACACATTTGATTTTACATTTGTATATTACTTTACACAGCACCCCTGCTTGTTTAATCAGTCACAGAAATATTTTGAACATTACTTTGGTTTCTGTTTAAAAAAAGCTCTATATAAATTATGAGAAAAATTTACTGCTCACTTTGTGCCATCTGCTAAGCAGACTGAATTCTACTTAAAAAAAAAAAAAAAATTGGGGGGGGCATGTATTTTTTGAAATTTAGAGTAAAGTCAATACATTTCAGTTTTTAGCTCATTGTGCTCCAGTTAAGAGACATATACTGAAAAAGGCAACACAGACATTCTACATGCTTTAAATCTTTCATTTTTAATATTGTTTAGCTATTGAAGGGACAAGACAACTTCTACGACTTCAGCATTAGCACCACACTTTGTCCTAGACAAATACATTTTTCTTTTAGAATACATTACAGAATACATTTTTCTTTTAGTCAGCAGCATTATTTATCTTCAAAATAGAGAACTTTTTAAATTCAGTTCACAGCAGTACTGTGGAAATATTGATCTGCCATCAACTGTTGACACAGTTATTTTGCTTAAGTTGCATGTTTACTGAACTGCTAACACAGCGGTATTAAAAGTATGTATAAGAATTGTTTCTACCACACACAGAGAAATAATTGAAAACTCTTAATCTAAATGGCCTCCCTTGTGTTTTACTCTAAATTTGATTTTAACCAGAAGCTGCTTATGAAGTAGATTGTTTCTTTTTGTCCTTTTTCTCCTTTTATTTTTATTTTTTTTTTAATAGAGAGCATACTGTTATGACAAATTTTCTTCCACTAAATTCATTTAATCTTCCTTTAAGCAGGAAAGCAGGATAAGCTGATTAAGAAAACTAAGATTTCTCTGAAGAGTTATGCATATGGTCTTGGAGGGATACGTCACAAATGTCTTTTTCGTTAAGAATCCCAGTTTGCAGAACAACTTTTTTAAAACTTCTGATAATTAAAGTTGGTTGGGGAACCAGCTAAGTCCCTTGCAATCAGCAGGTCTGCTCCACTTTATTTGACATATTACATTCATAAAGTCCATATTTAGTAACAGATTTGATAGGCATATGTCCACAGAAAGTTAGTAGAAAACGTTACTATTTATTCTAGAGATTAATTAAATTTGATGAGAAGTGCGGTGCACAAAATGTGTAAATGTTATCTATAACCTTTAAGGGATTAAAGCATTGCAATTCTATAGAAATGGTTCTGAAATGAAAAGCCTTTACGGAGAAAATAATACATATCTATTAAATGTATACACAAATAAAAAGTGTTAATATATGAATAGCAAAACGTTTAGTATCAGTGATAGCAAATGTCAAATGCACTTGAAAATTTTTCATCAAAGCAGATAAGCCTACTTTGCAATTAAACTGAGAATAACAAAGTATGAATAGCCAAAAATGCAGTAAAAATGTCTGACTTTCAAAGATGTGATTGGTAATTGAGTACCTTATTCCTCAAAGTCGAGTTTTGAAATCAGTTTTCTTATCATTCTCATCAAGGATGTCTGTGCAAATAATTATTCTGTTAATTACCTTCTACACATAAAAATTATCCCAAATTGTTTTCTGCATACAAAACTAACTTGAATTGCAATATATATATATATATTTTTCCCACATAAGACATGCATTCTTCTATAAATAATTTTTTGTTGTTGTTGTTGTTTTTGTTTTCCAAGCTGTTTAGTCAGTGGCTAACTATAAAATTCAGTGAAGACAACTAGTTTTTTTGCTAATACAAACAAAATGTTGCACACACACAAAAAGGGCACAAGCAAAATCTTTTTGTGTAGAGTTCTGATGGTTCCCTTGTGATTTTCAGCAACACCTTTGCCCTCCCTCATGGCATTCAGAGCCCAGGGATGAGTCTTCTCATGTTTTAACAATAAGAACATAATTTCAGCACACCCAGCAGCACAAATTGCATGCTATTTGATGATTTGTCTAATTCAAACAGAGACTATTAGAACTAACATTGCAGTGACAGAATATGTAAAGGAAGACAATCATAGCATTATCCTTCCATTTAGGCTTTTCTGGGAGAACAGTGATGAAGGAACATGGTGTACTCTCTGGAGAAGGGTAGTAATCAGCCTGCACCACTGTCAGGCCAGGGAACTCACGCATTTCATTGTCCAACACAAGCTATATATTAAAGATGAAATGAAGTCCAGGGGTAGGGGCAGCTGGGATTGCCTCTATGAGAAGAGGACAGGGTGCTGTGATAGACATGTGGATTTCAAATTGGTACAATGGACCCACCAGAGGATGTAGTTTAGCCACACTGATGACACCTCTGGGAAAACATATTTAAGAAAAGGCAGAAAATGTCAAGTAACTGTGTGTGGGAGAGTATGCAAGGAACTAGTCACTATAATGAATGCAACTGACTTTAAAATAATGAATATTGCAAAAAACTTATTAAGATATATTTATGTTCATACTGTGGAATACTAATACACATTGGACATCAAAAATAGATGGCTGTTATATCAGTCAGAATAAGGGTTCTAGTTTTTCTAGTCTTATTTAGTTATATTACCATTAGTATAGAAAAACAGAAAGTAGTACTACCTGTTGTAAGTAAATATTTATGTCATATCATACATATTTATTACATTCATGTGAAATTTAAAAAAATAAAAACAGATTTCTAGACTGATTATTTTCCAGAGGAACAGAGTGAGTGAAGAAATGAGCATTTATACTTTTAATGTATCCACTTCTGTAAATATTTTCTGACTTGGTAAGAAATATATTACACTATACATTAAAAAAAAAAAAAAAAAGTAATTAAAATTAAAAGAGATAATTTTTGGCATTTCTAAATAAATCACAATTTTAAAATGGAATAACTTATAACTATAAACAACAATGAAGAAATCTGATATGATCTATGACTCAGAGAAAGTAGATATTCATGCTTGTATAAAAACAGACACAAACACAAAGATTTTTCCATTAATAATAAAGAAACATAATGTATTCATAAATAAATACTTATCCCTATATGGACACTGTTATTCAATTGAGAGATAAAAAGATTTTAACCTATGTTTATATGATGTTTTTGTAAGAGTTATATTTAAAATTTTAATTAAATGGTAATTATCATCATGTGTCAAATTCTTTCATATGAGAAGGGAAATAACAACATATGCATATATTTTGGTTATGCTTTTTGATTTTGAAATGCCTTATGTAAAGCTGTGCAAAAGAGATATTTAGTGTCATGTGTTTTTTTTTCATGTTATTTATTTATAGTACCCCCTTTCCATGATCTTCTACCAACTGTATGAAGAATTAGTTTTAATAATCTAAGCTATTTGAAAGAACACAAACTTTTTTTTTCTTTTTTTTTTTTTTTTTTTTTTTTTTGTGAGGCATAGCTAAATGGAATGGCAAGCTATCACACATCATTCTTTCAAGTTTGATTTGTTTCTCAGAGCTCATTAGGAGTTCAAATACTTTTTTTTTTTTTTTCTTAATGCTTCTTAATTGTACTTGTGCAGATTTTCTAACTCAAGTACTTTTCACCTTTTTTAACTTTTTCACCTCAAGAGAACTGAGTTCATAAATATCTTTAATTCAGCCTATGTTTGTTTTAGAAGATAGACACCACCAAGATGAAGAGAAACAAAGGTGACATATTAATGAAAATTTATTCTAAAATCTAAATGTACATTTTTAGTTCTAACAATATCCATTATACAAAGGTACTTCTATTCTAATTTTTAAGCATTTGTCTAGGATTTCTAAATTGGGTAAGATCACTTTGCACAGAGCAGGGATAAAATAAATATTATCAAAATACAATTGAGATCACAAATGGACAACATTTTATATAAATGTCACCCTCTTCACTTTGACTAAATAAGAGAAGATGATGGCATTTCTATCTAAAGTAATTTTTGAGACCTTAATAACCTCGCAGCTCATTATGGCCTTTTTGAGCAGGATTATTCTATGTCACAACTTCAAGTCTGACAAAGATTAAACACTGAGAACATGTTTTGTTTATGAAACTTGAAAAGAAGTTAATGTGCATTCCTATATATATTTGAGATGCATAGTGGAAATTGTAACCAAGAATTCTAATTAAAAAACTTTTAATAAACATTTTGATCAGTCTTGTTGCAGAACGTCCTATTCATTTTAGAAACAGTTAGTCACATTCATAATAATTTCATATCTGTTCATTTCAAAAATTGGAAAACTTTTTATACTGAAAATATATAAAACAAAACAAAACAAAACAAAACAAAAACAAAATTACGAAGCAAGAAATTAATATTACCTCATTTCAGTTGTAATGAGTTTATAATATCTGTATCTGGATACTTCTGAGGCAAAGATGTACAGATTGATAGAATATTCAAAGTTAAAGTTTTGTTGTTGTTACTGTTTGAGCTTTAATATTTTGTAGTGGGGACTAAAATGTGAAACATATAGTCTGTCTTAAATGCAGAACTTGGAAAATATAGATGCAATGGTAATTTTGCCTCTATGATTTATAAGCTTCTCTACATATGATCTTGCAGTCATTATATGTTCAAATGAACATCAAAATAAGTTAAGTCTTGCCTGAGCAAGATCCAAATATTCAGTTTTATAAAATCTATTATTTTCTGTATACAGAGTGAATACGTTCTAGCAATATCAAGATGAGATCTGAAAGACCCTTATAATATGACTCTATTACTACATGGGCTGTTTTCTTTAAATGTGCTAGACATTTCAGATGACTATTTTATGTTGCTTTGATTATGTTATATTCTTTACTAGTCTTGTGGGTGTGTATTTTCCAGGTGTAGCTGTATAATTTTTTAATTTAATTTGGGTATGTTTTATTTGAAGAGCTGTATCTTCCAAATCAACATTTTTACTGCTTTCTTCAATACTTGGGGCTTTACATACTCTGGTAATTCTGTTGCTCATAATGACAGCTAAACTGCATATCTTACAGAAACAGCTGCTTCTTTTGATCTGGTTTAATACTAAGGTATTCAGAGTTTTAGATATGTTACCTGTCAATCTTGCTGCATGATTCAGCTAATGCTTGTTTACTTTAATAAATGAATTCATTAACGTTTGAAATCATTGTAGCTGTCACCTAGTGTATAGCAGTCCATTGGGCACACATTTCTATGCAAACTTCAGAGACATTTTAGCTCTGTCTTGTTAGTTAGAAGGAAAATTCAATGGCAAAATATTTAAGGTGAAGACTATAAAAATGTGCGTCTCTAACTAAAAGAGTAGCATTTGTATTTCCGCACAGATTTATTCAGTTACTTTTCCCTACGTGTCCTTTTGTGTTTATTTTATTTTATTTATTTTTCCTAAATTTCCCCTTTACTGTTCACTGCATGGAAGTAGGTGATGCTTTATTTTATTTAATTTATTTATTTATTATTATTATTTTTTTTTCCACTTCTAGTGTTCCAGATTAGATAACATATTCTGGTGAAGTTTAATTTGGATTAATTTCTTTTCCTCTTGAAATTCTGTCTGATTATATCAGTTATGTTCATTGTTGTTCTTCTCATTTAAACTACGTAACCATAATGGTATTTCAGGGTTGGTAAAACAAACAAACAAAACAAAACAAACAACAACAAAAAAAACTGTCAAGTTTTGCTTGATCAGTAAGGGAAATTATCTTGGAGTTTATCTTGGAGCATTATAAATGGAGTATAAAAATATTTCAGCAGAGTTTCTAGTTCTCTACATGTTGTTCTCTACAAATATAATGGTAACACCAAAATTACAAAGATTAAGAACATATTTTCAAAAAACAAACAAAATGTATGGTTTGCATTGGTTTCATAAACTCTTGATATATAAAATTATTTCTACAGAAAATGTTTAGCTTTTTTATTATTATTATTTTAATGTATAGAAATATATCCTATCCGTCTTTAAATCATAAAGCACTTAAAAGTAAACATGTAAAACTGGTAAAATTTCCAGTAAAAACCTGTGTTCTGAACTAGAAATAACACCGTATTATACTATGCAATATACTATGTTTCTCACTGTTTTTCATGTGTGTTGCAACTTTTAGCTAAATCATTTCGTAGGAAAGAGATTTAGACAGAACTGATGTGGAATTGTTGCTTAACATTGAAAAAACTATCGCTTTGTAATTTCCAAGTGCTTGACTATTCTATTATTTGGAAGAACTATTTATTTATTTGTTTATTAAATGTATCTTTCTGACAAAGGAATGTAACGTAAGCTGAGGATGATTCACTTCCTCACAGAAAAGGGAGATTCTGAAGATGTCTCCTTTATATGTCATCTTTAGATGACACTAAATATCTGCTAATTCAAAAAAAGAGAGTTTAAAAGAAAAAAAAAAGAGAAGAGGCATGATGCAGATGCTGTTAAACTGCTAACCAGGTTAGAGCAATGTGCTGATTGTATACCATTGACACAAGAATATCTCCACTTCCTCATGAGGGGGAGTGGAGGGCCAGGCACCAATCTATTCACATTACCAGCGATAGGACCCGAGGGAATGGTGTCAAGCTGTGACACGGGAGGTTCAGGCTGGATATCAGGAAGAAGTTCTTCACTGAGAAGTTTGTCGCACACTGGAACAGACTTCCCAGGGACGTAGTCACAGCACCAAGCCTGTCGGAGTTTAAGAAGCATTTGGACTTTGCACTTAGTCATATGGTCTGAATTTTTGGATAGACCTATGTGGAGCCAGGAGTTGGACTCGACGATAGATAGAAGTTGAAAGGTACTAAATATACAAAATACAAGAAACACATGATGGTGGAAGCATGAGAAAACCCACAACACAGAGAGAGTAAGATAATAGTAATAGAAATGGTGTGGTATAGTATTAAACAAAAAGAGGACTCTAAATAACTAGTTCTTTTTAGTGCGGATATACAAGTATTTGTAAGGAAGTCCAGGAAAAGGATGCTAAAAACCTAATTGGAATATGAAAACTACAATCCTCACTACTGTATAATATCTATAAAATATCTGTTGTTTTTATTCCTTTTAAATTTCTAGTCTCCAGAAAATGGAGACAGATGTGTGAACTCCTCAGTGAAAACATAAATTCATTTAACCCCTAGAAGATCATAAATACATGTTACCACATACTTAGTACATTAAGAAATACAACTACTATAGAAATTTGCTTTAAGCAACAAAATCTTAAAAAAAAAAAAGTAAAAATTAGAAATTTAAAATTAATTCTAGTCATTATGTACCTTCTTCAGGAATGTCTTACACCTAAATATCATTCAAGTTTTAAAGATTTATAACTGAAGTAACACAGTGTCCTTAACTCTTGATTTCTTTAAGACTTTTTGCTACAATATTGTTTACTAATACACTAGTTACTGAATAAATTTTCCGAAGTAAATACAACTTGAGGACAAATTAATTACATTTTAATTTTAGGTTTTAGTCATTGCATGCAGAGCTTAGAAAAGCCACTATCAGATAAGTCTTCAGGGCTGAAATTTGTTTTACACAATTTTCTCTGAAAAAATAATAATGATAATAATTTTAATCCAAACCATTGTTTTTTCTTCTTTTTTTTTTTTTTTTCTTGAATACATACAGAACAGATTAAAAAATGAAAGTAATGGTTAAATATTTCCTAATGTAAGTGTACATATAGAGAGTAATTAGTACTTACAATATATAATTAAGTAAATGTGTGCAAACAATTTGCTGGAAAGCAGGGTAACAGTTTGATTAATTTATTTTCTCTGAGCATATAACAGTGTTGATATACAATGTGTTACTCTTTTATCTACAAGCATTTTTTGTAGCTCAGCAGTATATAAGTAAGTAATGTACCAGGGTAATTTTTGAAATTAATGACAATTTTTTTTTTGGTATTGATAACAGCAAGCTATGCATATTTATATAATGCATATTTCTCTCTTCATTAATATTTGAACGTGGAAAAAAAATTAAAAATACAATTAACAAAAGAAATTCATATAGACCAGATAATAATAATAATAATAATAATAATAATAATAATAATAAACAATAAACTGGATACAAGTAGAATACTGTCAAGTGGGCAGAAATAATATTTGGACCCTTTTACTTTCTACCTGTGCTCTTTCTTTAATTCCAGAACTGTTCATTATTTAAGGGTGCAGATGACTCTCAACTTATATTCTGTTGTCTGAAATGTAATAATTGTTTATATACATTTTTTTTTTTTCATTTTCAGCAAGCATCCAGAGTCAAAAATTCCAGATGAAACAAACTCTTTTAAACTTAAAGAAACAGAAAACAGGGACTTATGAACATAAATTTAAGAAAATCAAAGGCTAAGAGAAAAAATAGAATGTTTAATTAAAAACAAAAATATTTCAGAAGTACAATAAAATATTTTCTTCACTATTGCAGAATAATTTGGAGAGAGAAAGAAAAAAATGAAAATAAATAAGTATATACATACTGGGATGGTCAAGTTACTTAATGGATTTTTAAAATTCACTTGACAGCAAAAATGTTTATCTGAGGTCAAGTGTCTGAAAGAGGAAAAAGTAGAAGGCAAAAGGATGAGCTGATCGTAGATGTTAATAACTCACTAGATACTGTCTCAGAGTTCATATCTACAGCCTTGGTTATCAAATACTTTCAGCTATTACCAGTGGAACACAGCTCTTTCTCCTTGCGTAACAGTAAAAACATGAAAAGGATATTTTTATTTTTTTTTAAGCGCCAAAAATATCTGCCATTTTGAAGTGTGTCACCTCAGCAAAAATCCTTTGTACTGTTGACTTTCAAATATCTGTTTCAGCTGTTTTGCTTAATGTGAATATTCAGCACAAGTTCAGAGAGACACACACCACTTCCATATTCAAACTACATGACCTAGACGATACAAATAGTCTTCTTTACATAAGAAGTTATCAGCACACTATGCAAGGACTGGTCAGACAACAACCCCAATTCTTTACAATCCAACTGAAACAGAACTCTGTCTACAAGTGGCTATGTGAAGAAAGAATTTTTTAACATTAATTAAATGAAAAAATAGAAAAGCTGCAGAGCTGAAACAATAGCTTCTGTAAGTAATGGTGGGTAGTTTCAGGTGTTTTGTAAAGTAGTGTGAACTCAGGTATGAAGGGCACCAAAGAAGATACTTCTAGTCACATAAGATGTTGTGTGTGTGTGTGAAGATACTTTTATTCAAGAAACAGTAATATGTTAAACAGTTAGAGTTGAGATCTTCAGTGGAGGAGTACATCATCAGTAGACACTGACTTTGGAAAGACTGCAATGTAGTACTCCGGAAAGAAAAAAAAGAAAGAAGAGATAAGCTGCCTAAGTATTACATTGAGGGTGAAGCATATGCATCAAGAATGTACATCTCATTCCTGCAGTTTAAAAGAGAATGTCATATGGTGAGTTCAGAAATTCTGTTGACACCTGATAAAGGAGTGAGTTAAATGGAGAACATAATGGTATAGACCTAAAACCTCTAAAAATGGCATCTGATGGAAATTGCGTTATAAGATCGAAGAAACAAAACAGAAGTATTATGTCAAAGTCTGGGAAAAATCAATTTCTTAAACATGCCTATACTGTGCAGTTACCTTATGCTCTGTGGTTTCCCAAGGACTTTTGTCATTCAGTATCTTAATTCTGTAAATCAAAGATTGAGCATTAGTAATCATCCAGACAAAAGTTCTGGCACCTGCTTATTTTTCCCTTCATGTTCTGATATTTTCCTGTGATATCAGGTGAAGATGATCAAAATGTTTATGCAACAAAACATATGAATATATCTCTCTCTATCTTGGGAAGTACCTGAATAAAGTTGCCTGCCTTCAGCTCACACTGACTTCATTCCAAAATGTGAATGTTACTATTACCTCATATGTTTTGTCCCAGACAAGATTATGGTTCTGCATAACTCTGATTATCAAGGCTGATGATTGTAGTTTCAGATTTTTTTGTGTTATTCATATAACCAACATGATATAATACTGCCAACATGAATAAGAATACTGATACCAACATGAATAAGAATATCTATTGTAGATACTTTAAAGAGTTGATATGTTAACATATTCCAAACAGTGTATAGAATTACATCCCCAATTACACCCCCAATTACAAAAAATATATAAATACTTCTGGTTGACTTAAACATAACTGGGTTTTATAGCAATTATTTTGCAGGGTCAAAACACCTGAGCACTGTGAAGAGCTTGTGAACTATTTTGTAATGTAGTTATTGAAAATGAGATTTTCAGACTTGCCTATAATTTGTCATTAATGACAAATGCAGATGGTGTTTTTACTTTTAAATCTCTCTTCCATCTGTGGCCCGTATGTATGCAAATAACTAAACTAATTTCAGATAAAAAGATTCTGTTAAAATGTAAAATCTCAACTAGTCTTTCAGAGAAAATGCAACTTTTTATGAGTGCATTTGGCTGGAGAATTGCTCTTTCATTAAAACAGTTTGAATCCAAAGACTATGAATTCCATTTACCAGATGGATGAAGTATTGCTTTAAGGTTTCAGCAAAGTTTGTCAAACAATGCAACTATATACACAAACTGCAGAAAGCACACAAAATCCAATATCAGTTTTTGATGACAAGATCATATAGTAGTTGTATAAAAACAGCAAAAGAAACTTGCAGACACATGCAGCTATGGTTCTAAATCGGGACTTCTATTTAAATAAGATACATGTTATACTGCATGAAATCCAGAACTCTTTCATTTGTTTCAAGGTCTATTATTTAATGTAATTAATTTACAACTTGAGCACTTTATGTCAGTGACATAACTCCATATTCAAATCATACTCTACAGATTTTTTTTTTATTTTTTTATTTTTTAAGGAATCTCAAATTACATTTCATTTTGTAGCTTATGATTTCATCTGTTTTCAGTAGCTTGTAGTTTCCTTAAATTAAATTGATTTCTTTGCTTATTTAATGTTAAAAGTTCTTGCAAAACCATGTACTACATTCTCAATTGCCTCAATAAGACCTGTTTAATTAATTAATTAATTAATTAATTAATTTATTTCTGATAATCTGTTTGTTGAATACAGCTGGCAAATGCTGAATTGCATAAAATGTTTATAGATGTGTATGAAGACATGAAACCATTACAATTTATGTATTTAAGCTTGTGTGATTGTATTGATGTGGCAACGCAGTGTCACAGCAATAATATTTATAAAAATATAACATAACATGACATAAAAAATAAAGTTCTTTAATGGTTGAAATTTACAATTGGTTAAGTTGCAAGAAATCCTTTTCTCATACATTGATGTGCAAGCTAACAGATAGCGTCCTTTGAAAACTTCTTTTATTTCTTAACTTTTGTTAATATTTATAATAATATAATCTTCTAATTCTGTGACAACTCACAGAATCACAGAGTCCAGACAATTCACAGAGAATTGACAGAGTTCAATACTCTCTGATCAGTTTCTTTCAGATAGACCTTGTCTGGAGGGTGTAATGTTTGATATAAAATTTACTTGTTTGAATACATTTGATGTTATATAGAATTTTTGATTAATCGGTCGTACAAAACATACTGAAATTGCAATACAAATGTAAGGTATGACTAGCCAAAATAGAACATTGCAATACATAGTTCAATCACAGTACAAATGTGATCTTCACTACTGTGGTGTTTTCACCTTGATGGACAGCTGAAGTCCACCACAAATTCTCTCTCACTCCCCTTCCCCAAAGGGAGATGGGCAGAAGAAAGCATGATGGGGAAAAAAAAAAATCTTCATGGAATGTGATAATTATAATTTAATTAAAGGGAAAAGAAAGAGAAAATTAATAATCAAAGACCACATGGAAGCAAAGAGAAAGAGAAAATAATCATTTTCTACTTCCCATCAATGAGAGATGTTCAGTCATATTTTTCAAAGCAGGGCTTCAATACACATAGCAGTTGTTCGGGAGGGCAGGTGCTTTCCTAACTAGGGCCATCCCTTCTCCTTCCCCTTCCCAACTTGTATTGCTGTTTGTGACATCATATGGCATGGAATATTCCGTTGGCCAATTTAGGTCAGCTGCCTTGGTAATGTCTCCTTCCCACCCCTTGCCCACCCCCACCCTGCTGGCTTGGGGACAGGGGGTTATGAGATAGTCACAGAATCATAGAATCACAGAATCATCTAGGTTGGAAGAGACCTCCAAGATCACCGAGTCCAACCTCTGACCTAACACTAACAGGTCCTCCACTAAACCATATCACTAAGCTCTACATCTAAACGTCCAAAGACCTCCGGGGATGGTGACTCAACCACTTCCCTGGGCAGTCCATTCCAATGCCTAACAACCCTTCAGTAAAGAAGTTCTTCCTAATATCCAACCTAAACCTCCCCTTGCGCAACTTTAGCCCACTCCCCCTCATCCTGTCACCAGGCACGTGGGAGAATAGACCAACCCCTAACTCGCTACAGCCTCCTTTAAGGTACCTATAGAGAGTGATAAGGTCATCCCTGAGCCTCCTCTTCTCCAGGCTGAACAATTCCAGCTCCCTCAGCCGCTCCTCATAAGACTTTTCTGTTTCTTATGCAAGCCAGGAAAAGAGCCAGAGTCGGTGCTGTGCTAGCATTGCTAAGCAATAGACACAACATTTGTATGATATCAGGATTGTCCTAGCTGCAAGTGCAGAGTGCAACACTATATGGGCTGCTGTGAGGAAATTTAACTCCATCCCAGCCAGACCCAGTACAATTACTGATCTCTACAATACACTCATCATCACAATGTTGGGCAAACCCAAGCACTGGGACGGAATATATGTGCTGATGCCAGCTCAAACCCATTGTTCTCTTAATCCTTTTGTTAGTTGTTTAACTTTTATACTCTGTGTTGGACTAAGCCGTGTATTCACTACCCTCATGCTGGTCTGCCTAACTCAGAGAAACATTTGCTCTCTTCTAACAAACTCAGGTAGAAACATTTACACCACCAGTTGATATGCTAAGCTGTGATATAGTCAGTTGATTCCCTCTACTCACTTAGCTGTCTATCTAAAAGTCCACTTTCTGTTCCTCTTTGTGTTGAAATAAATTCACATCCCACATTATTTTCTGATCTGCATGGGCACATTGCCCTTGCCCATCCCTACTGAGTCATTGCAGGGCTTTATTGGTTGGTGTCAACAGTAAGTGTTTTGCCTACACCATGATGGAATGACAGCTTTGTTCCAGAATCAACCTACAGCAATTCAGTGCCACACAAGGCAAAAACAAAACAAAACAAAACAAAAAAAAAAACAAAGCCAAAGAAAATTGAATAAAACAAACTGAAAACCTGAATGGAGGCACAAAATGTGCCATCATGGAAATGGCTGAAATGTATCATACATGATCTTTCTTTATATCATCTACCATTCTCTTACCTTTCCCTCCAATCTCTCACCTCTGTTTACACAAAAATACTGTTGGAGCAGCTGTGCCACCTCTGCCCTTGGAGGTTTTCAAGATCTGACTGAACACAGACCTGAGCAACAATATATAACTTCCTGCTTTGAGCAGGAGCTTGAAATAACCTAATGAGGTGTCTTCTCACCTGAGTGATTCTGTGCTTCCACAGTTCTATAATTCTGTGAGTCTGTGAATTCCTGGATTTCAATTTTTATTGTGGTTACAACTTGAAGGAGTAAGTATCTTAAAATTCTCCTCCCTTTCTCCAATCCTTTTCCCAATTTCACTTACAATTTTCCCAGTAAGAAAGTACTTGCCGATAATTCCTAAAAGGGGGAGAATTTAATACCAGGAATTTATCCAAACCCATTCTTAGAGAGAGAGAAAAAAAAAAAAAAAAACAACCCTAACCTAAATTATCTTCTCAGTTCTAAATTCAGATGATTTCTAGATAAACTCTTTTGCACATGTGGAAAGCCTTGTACGTAACACAAGGATTAGCTATACAGTCAATTAGAAATTCTGATTCTGTCTCTATTTATAGATGATTTTTTTATATTCATTTATTTATTATTTTTTTAAAACTATGAATCATTCTAGCAGCTTGTACTTTAAATAGACGTGGAAAGGAGAACAAAAAGGGTGATGCTAATTTTCAAATGACATTATAAAAATCAAATTGTCTACATTGTTATTATGCCAACACCCAACAGCAATCAAATTGAGGAGGGGTTATTGGCTCAGCATATTTAATTTGCTCATCTAGCATAAAAGATTAAACACTTCTCTTGCCAAAATTTCAGTGATTCCAACTTGCTGGACAGATGTCAATGCACATGTCAGATAACACTGTGGATAGACCACTGGGAGGATATTTGTTTGATGTAAATGGCTTGCCAAAGCTCAATTATAAGCTTTAGATACTCAGGAAACATCTCCTGGCATCTAAACTGGTGCCAGAGGCACTGTAAGTTTATTAGCTGAATACCTTAAGCTGACTGTTCATCTCAAGGGCAGTCTTTCGCGAGGATTCTGGATAAACATCAATCATCTGTGATTTTAATAGCTTAGTCCATCTAGTGTTCTTGGTAACTGTCAAGGGAAATTCCTGTGTTGTAGTACTGCTTTACTGGCAGAGCTTAGGGCACTTTTTGACTTATCAGTTGTTACTTTGAGGCATGTGTACTTTATTAGCTTTTTAGCAAATGACCATTTTTCTTTCCAAGAAAGTTGATTGTACACAATCTATTTTTTCTTGATTTTTTAAAGGATAATGCTGGCTTTGATTTGGCCAGCTGTTCCTTCCCTAAATTTGGAGATGAGACAAATAGGCTGGAGACAAAGGAGGCATACTTTTGCAAGATTATTATAGCAAAGTTTTAGTGTTTTTCTATACAAACTTTACCAGTTATTTAAAACCACTTTTATTTTATTTTATTTTTTTTTCTAACAGTATTTTTTTCTCATTTCAAACCTTTAACTCATCAGTATAGCTTGCTGTCTAATGTATTTGTAAGGAAGCAAATTCAATGAGATAAAAGCAACTTGTTTCTTTACATTATTTATATCCCTATTAATGACTTGTTTTTTGTCCTTACAGCTGTTAGATTTATGAGAAATAAAGTGTAATCTAGGATAAAACAAAACAAAAAGTTCTGTCTTGCATTTTCATAAGATGCAGTGTTGAAGAGCTGTTTGTGAGGACCTGATTTTTATGAAGTCAACAAACCAGGCTGCTGAACTGGTAAGAATGGTACCAGTGAAGGCCTGCTGATGTTCACCTAAAATTTATCTGAGTGATGTCATTACAGATCCATGTGTGGAACTGATAGTTCCTACCTCTAGATTTTTTAGGCTGATGCCCAGTAAAAATTAGTTATCTTTATGTTAATTTGTCTTACATGGAATAATGAGCTTCACACTGACAAGAAAGGAAATGTACCAGGAATGTACAGCTATGTATCTTTTGTGTTCAAGACAAAGAAGTTTAAAGCCATGCAATGTGAAGTACTTGAAGCTGTCTTTTCCTCTGGTGCTCTGGTCAAAGGCAGATTTGAAGCGTATGGCCCTTGATTACAGGAACACTAAAATTTATGCTGTTGTCTTTCCAAACCTTTAAGATATGCAACCTTTCTTCCTGTATAATTTTATATGTATAAATTCCTCTCGAAGCGACACTTCCAGAACTCTCCTGAAACTTTTTTTTTTTCTTAAATTGTATCTTAAATGTTTCTCTCTTGCAGACTTTAGAAGTCTGTTCTTTGAATACTAAAATATTATCTGTTCTTAGTGCCCCATTTCAATATATAGAAATAGACTATTAGTGTCTACTACACACTTAAGTAGCGTCTTCTACACACTTAGGTAACCATATGTGTAATCAAGAGACTGTCAAAAGTTTTATTTTAACAAGTAATTAGTTCAGCCTTGCCCTCCACTCCCCACAATCTCTTATATTGCCTAGGAAGAGAGAATGACTTCAAGTGTCCTCTAAGGAAGAAAATGACATGCTTTAATCTATTTCCAGTCTCCTGCTTTCTGAAATAGAAAACAAGGAAGCACTGATTATTACTCTGTGAATCATCTGCACAAAATATGTGTACCCAGAACATCAGATGTTTTCCTTAACATTTAAAAGGAATGAACATTTTCCTTGAAAGAAAATTATTTTACATCTGAATACGCTAATTTGCAACTTGTTATAATTTAAATGCTATCTTCTATCAGTTTTACAATACAACAATGCACAAGAACATTTCTATACAAAAATGGAATGACCTTTTTCAGTCTGAAAATTGGCAAGCTGATAGAACATATTAAACTTCTTCCATAGAGAAAGCAAGGAGCACATGCAAAAAATGTTTTAGTTATATAATAAATTATTTTGTAATATTTTGATTACTGTTTTACTCCCAGCACCTAACGAAATAATAGAATTAAAAATAAATAAATAAATCTTATTTTGTTGTTTTTGTTTTATACTTCCAGGTAATCACTCAGAAAGGTTCACCAGCTATTTGAAATATAGTACATTTGACTTGATTTGCTGCTGTATTTTAATCTTCTGTCCTGATGCAGACAATACAAAATGAATTAATTGAAGTATGCATGTTTAAAAAAAAAAAACAAAACACATTTGAATGTTATTTAGAAAACTATCCTTCATTTAAAAAAAAAAAAAAAAGTTCTGACCAGCTGAGTGTGATTTGTTACTACAGTAATTTGTGCAATTTATGCAGAGATTATGAAACCAAATTTATTTTCTTATTACATTTCTGAAAAGAACTTACCTTCGTCTTTGGACATTATCTTCAGATTGATTCACATATAAATTATCTTTAAGGAGCTTTTCTTCTCCTCTATTTCATGGATTGGGAAGTTAAAAGAAAAGTGAAATGATGCAAGATCAACTATTTGTCTGTCAAGCACAATGCATGGTCTGCACTTGTAGTTTTTCTGGCTTAGAACAGCAAATGTAACGACAAAAGAAAAAACAAAAAACTGTATTTTAATAGAACAACTAATGACCTTAAAGTACAAAAAATTACTAAAGGAGGAAAACATCTCAATACAAAATTCCAGGTCTTTTCCTTGCTTCTGTAAGCTAGCTAACTCGAGAACTCGAGGACTTTTTTTTGTTTTGTTTGATTTTATGTGTGTGTGTGTGTGTTACTGTTGGTTGTACTGTGTTTTTTTGTTGTTGTTATGTTTTTTTGTTTAGTTTGTTTTGTCTATTTTTTTTTTCCCATTCCTCTAGCCTGGTTCTTAGATTACGGTGTTTTCTGTGCTGCATATTTTCTCCCTGCCCAACCCTCCCCCCACCCCCCACCCCCAAAAAAGGGGGGGGGGGGGGGGGGCAGGATGAGTAAAAAACACTTTAATTTTACTATGTGCATGAATCCCTAGATTAATGTTCAATTAATATGTGTGAGAAAATTGACTGACTTTAGTTGTGGTTTCAGACTGCCGAAGAATCAGACAACGCCAGTGTTGTGGTTTAGCCTGGCTGGCAGTCAAACACCACACAGCCGTTCGCTCACCCTCCCCCCTCCCTCTCCGGGATGGGGGAGAGAAACGGGAAAGTGAAGTCTGTGAGTTGAGATAAAGACAGTTTGTTAAGACAGGGAAAAGAATAACAACAACAACAACAACAACAACAACAACAACAACAACAACAACAATAATAATAATAATAATAATAATAATAATAATAATAATAATAGTATTAATAATAATAATGTGTACGAAATAAGTGATGCACAATGCAATTGCTCACCACCCGTTGACCGATGCCCAGCCTATCCCCGAGCAGCCGGCCCCCCCCTCCACCCCGGCTAGCCACCCCTATATATTGTTCAGCATGACGTCAGATGGTATGGAATACCCCTTTGGCCAGTTTGGGTCAGCTGTCCTGGGTCTGTCCCCTCCCAGCTCTTGCTGCATCCCTAGCCTGCTCGCTAGCAGGACAGAGCGAGAAGCTGAAAAGTCCTTGGCTTGGTGTAAGCACTGCTCTACAACAATTAAAACATCAGCATGTTATCAGCGCTCTTCTCATTCTAATCCAAAACATAGCACCCTGCCAGCTACTAGGAGGAAAATTAACTCTGTCCTACCTGAAACCAGGACAGATATCCACCCCTTATTCCATACCATTTATGTCATGCTCAGGTTATACTCTTTCCAATACCTTCTAATTAATCACCATTTTCATCTATGATATATAGCAACCATGGTAGTGATGACATACAGTGTTATATGATAATTAACATACTACAATTCAACTCATGGGCTATTCTCACCCAGTATTAGGTCCCCTTGAGGTACACACCGGACCTCCCCATTCTCTTGCATTACCCACCAAGTGCATCCAGGTCCCTGGGCAAAAGCAATCCCACGAATGGGCTTGCCTTTTCCTGAGGCAGGAGTAGCCCAGACTGTCTTACCCAACATGTTTCTTACATGCACTACAGGAACTTTATCCCCTTCTACAGTGCGTAACAGGTTTGATTGGGCAGGTCCAGCTCGGTTGGCAGATCCTCTAGTATTGACTAACCAGGTGGCCTTTGCCAAATGTGTTTCCCAATTTTTGAATGTCCCAGCACCCATTGCTTTCAGTGTAGTCTTTAAGAGTCCATTGTATGTCCTCCATACCAGAGAGGCTTTGACCGTTTGGCTTGTTTAATTGCAGCACATGTTTCACAATCATGAATAACCTGTGCTATAGTGTCCATGGTCGGGTCCACCCCTCGGTCACGAGCCCATCTGTATGTTGCATCTCTGCCTTGATGGCCTGAGGTGTCATGGGCCCATCGGGCTATAAATAATTCACCTTTATGTTGCCAGTCCAGGTCCACCTGAGCCACTTCAATCTTAGCAGCCTGATCCACCTGCTGGTTGTTTTGATGTTCTTCAGTAGCCCGATTCTTGGGCACATGAGCATCTACATGGCGTACCTTTACAACCAGGTTCTCTACCCGGGCAGCAATATCTTGCCACAATGCAGCAGCCCAGATGGGTTTGCCCCGGCGTTCCCAGTTGTTCTGCTTCCATTGCTGTAGCCACCCCCACAGGGCATTTGCTACCATCCATGAATCAGTATAGAGATAGAGAACTGGCCACTTTTCTCGTTCAGCAATATCTAAGGCCAGCTGAATGGCTTTCATTTCTGCAAACTGACTCGATTCACCTTCTCCCTCAGCAGCTTCTGCAACTCGTCGTGTAGGACTCCATACAGCAGCTTTCCATCTCCGATGCTTTCCCACAATACGACAGGACCCATCAGTGAACAGGGCATATTTCTTCTCATTTTCTGGTAGCTTGTTGTACAGTGGGGCTTCTTCAGCACGGACCACCTCCTCCTCTGACGATATCCCAAAGTACTTGCCTTCTGGCCAGTCCATAGTCACTTCCAGGATTCCTGGGCGACTGGGGTTTCCTATTCGAGCCCGCTGAGTAATCAGTGCAACCCACTTGCTCCATGTAGCATCAGTTGCATGATGTGTAGAGGGGACCCTTCCTTTGAACATCCAACCCAGTACCGGCAGTCGGGGTGCCAGGAGGAGCTGCGCTTCAGTACCGACCACTTCCGAAGCAGATCGAACTCCCTCATATGCTGCCAATATCTCCTTTTCGGTTGGAGTATAGCGGGCCTCAGATCCTCTGTATCCCCGACTCCAAAACCCCAGGGGTCGACCTCGAGTTTCCCCAGGTTCTTTCTGCCAGAGGCTCCAGGTGGGACCATTCTCCCCGGCTGCGGTGTAGAGCACATTCTTTACATCTGGTCCTGTTCGGACTGGCCCAAGGGCTACTGCATGAACTATTTCCTGTTTAATTTGTTCAAAGGCTTGTCGTTGCTCAGGGCCCCATTCAAAAGCATTCTTCTTACGAGTTACTTGGTAGAGCGGGTTTACAATCAGACTGTAATTTGGAATATGCATTCTCCAAAACCCCACGACACCTAGGAAAGTTTGTGTTTCCTTCTTGCTAGTTGGTGGAGACATAGCTGTTATTTTGTTGATCACATCCATTGGGATTTGACGACGTCCATCTTGCCATTTTATTCCTAAAAACTGGATCTCTCGTGCAGGTCCTTTAACTTTATTTTGTTTTATGGCAAAACCGGCCTTCAGAAGGATTTGGACTATTTTCTTCCCTTTCTCAAAAACTTCCTCTGCAGTGTCACCCTACACAATGATGTCATCGATGTACTGCAGGTGTTCAGGAGCCTCCCCCTGCTCCAGCGCAGACTGGATCAGTCCATGGCAAATGGTAGGGCTATGTTTCCACCCCTGGGGCAGCCGATTCCAAGTATATTGGACTCCCCTCCAAGTGAAAGCAAACTGTGGCCTGCACTCTGCTGCTAGAGGGATGGAGAAAAATGCATTAGCAATATCAATTGTGGCATACCACTTGGCTGCCTTTGATTCCAGTTCGTACTGGAGTTCTAGCACGTCCGGCACTGCAGCACTCAGTGGTGGCGTGACTTCGTTCAGGCCACGATAGTCCACTGTTAGTCTCCACTCACCATTAGACTTTTGCACTGGCCATATGGGACTATTAAAAGGTGAATGGGTCTTGCTGATCACTCCTTGGCTCTCCAGTTGACGAATTAGCTCGTGGATGGGAATCAGGGAGTCTCGGTTGGTGCGATATTGCCGCTGGTGCACAGTTGTGGTAGCGATTGGCACTTGCTGTTCTTCAACCCTCAGCAACCCCACAACAGAAGGGTCCTCTGAGAGACCGGGCAAGGTAGACAACTGTTTAATGTCCTCTGTCTCTAAGGCAGCTATGCCAAAAGCCCAGCGGAACCCTTTTGGGTCCTTGAAATATCCTCTTCTAAGATAGTCTATGCCAAGGATGCACGGAGCATCTGGGCCAGTCACAATACGGTGCTTTTGCCACTCATTTCCAGTTAGACTCACTTCAGCTTCCAATACAGTTAACTGCTGGGATCCCCCTGTGACGCCATAAATACAGATGGGCTCTGGCCCTTTACAGCTTGATGGCATTAGAGTACATTGTGCACCGGTGTCTACTAGAGCCTTATACTTCTGTGCGTCAGATGTGCCAGGCCATCGAATCCACACAGTCCAATAA
The DNA here is from genome assembly GCF_009769625.2 of Cygnus olor. Taxonomy (NCBI): domain Eukaryota; kingdom Metazoa; phylum Chordata; class Aves; order Anseriformes; family Anatidae; genus Cygnus; species Cygnus olor. The sequence goes on along the minus strand of NC_049169.1, from coordinate 162,078,993 downwards.
ACTCGGTTGTCCCTTTCCTCCCCCTGGCTGGAGGCAGGGCCCCTCTAGTCCTGGTCAGAATCCTCATTTCTGTGTTTAAAAGACTGCCTGCTAGAAGTTGGAGCAGCAAACTTTTCAGAGAACCCCTTTCTCCCAATTGTTTTCTTTTGCAACTCACGTACCCGTGCCTCTAGTGTCTCAGTAGATTTTCCATCCCATTTTCTCATGTCCTCTCCATGGTCACGTAGGTAAAACCACAGGGTGGCGCGGGGTGTGTACCCACCATATTGTCTTCTTTGCACGGATGCACGTTTACCCCTAATAGCCGAGACGCTGGTTTGTACAGGTGGGGAAGAAAATACACTCTCTTTAAGTTGGTGGACCTCTTCAAAAAGTTTCTCCAAAGTATTCTCTTTTAGTTGGTGGCCACTGGTTTGTTCAGGTGGGGGGGAAGATAAATTCTCTTTAAGTTGGTGGAACTCTTCAGAGAGTTTCTCCACAGCCGAGACGCAGGCCTGTAGGGAAGAGGAGAGATTTCCTTCGTACTCCCGGAGTTGTTTAGCCATTTCACCCACTGTGGGATCTTCACCGTCTTTCCAGGTTATTATTGTCAATGTGCTGGCCCATGTTGATGGTGCATTCCGTACAAACTTCCGCCACATGGGTCGAGTACACTGGACTTCATCTGGATCTGTGGATGTTTGTGCGTCGTGTAGGTCCTTATAAATTACTTCCCGTACGGCTAATTCCCTCAGGTACTGAATTCCCTTCTCCATGGTGGTCCACTTGACTGGTAGACATACAAGTTCTTCCTTGTAGGGATACCTTTCCTTCACAGCTAACAGGAGACGCCTCCAGAGGCTGTGAGATCGTGCTCCATCTCCAATTGCTTTGTCAATGCTTGCATCTCTAGCAAGGGATCCCAACCGCCTGGCTTCCCTGCCCTCTAATTCCACACCATTGGCTCCAGTGTCCCAGCACCGGAGCAGCCAGGTGACAAGCTGTTCACCTATACAGCGACCAAAATCTTTTCGCACATCTCGTAGCTCACGCTGGTATAGGGTTCGGGTAGTTACTGTTGATTTTCTGACATCCTCATCCTCATCTTCATCCTCCTGCACACTTGATGGCCCAGCCTCGTCTTCTCCACACCCAGACTTAGCAGAAGACTGTCTGCGTTCTAAACGACCTGAGTTTCTATACCATTTTTTCACCTTTTCTACAGGGGCAACTTGCACTGCTACAGCTCGCCTCTCCGACCCAGCTACAGGGTCTGCCACAGGGGTTGGAGTATCCTCTGCAGGGACAACTTGCACTGCTACAGTTCGTTTCTCTGACCCAGCCACAGGAGTGGGAGCGGCTGCAGGAGCTGGAGCAGCTGCAGGGGCTGGAATGGCTGCGGGAGCTGGAACTGGAACGGCTGTGGGAGCTGGAGCTGGAACGGCTGCGGGAGCTGGAGCTGGAACGGCTGCAGGAGCCGGGACTGGAACGGCCGCAGGGTCTGTCACTAGGTTGATAGTAGCATCAATTGCAGCTCGATAGGCACAAGCCAGACCCCAGCACGCCACAGTGATTTGTGTCACTCTGGAACTGCCAGAGTCATGACACCTTTTTTTCAAGCCTTCTACCAGTTTTTTAGGATTTTGCAGTTGTTCAGGGGTGAATGTCCAAAACACTGGAGGTGCCCACTGCTCTAGAAACCTGCCCATATCCTCCCACACTCCCTGCCACTCGCAACTATCCCGCCTCAAGACAGATCTCCGGATGAGAATCCTAAGTAGTTGTTTAACCTTAAACAAAACCTGAAGCGCATTCAGGAGACATAACAACAAGAACATGCTCGTCTGAGTATCCCAAGGATATTCAACATCTTGGAGAGCTACCGTAACTAGCTCGGGGGATAAGAGGGTGGTGAAGGAGGAAGGGAGAGTGAACAGGTAGGAAAAAGTATCTTCCCCTGTCCCCTCCACAGATTGACTCCCTGATGAAAAAAGGCAATAGGTGTAATTGCTAATAGTTTCTGAGATATGGTTTCCGAAGTATAGAGTCGACGACAGTGCTGAGTACAAATACCAGGTTAGAGTCATGACCAGAAATCTCATCATTTCGTAAGCCATCGTTACACCACACAGTACCATAACAATCTTAAACCAGGGCCCGGAAAGGATAAACAGCACGACAGGGAGCACATACAGAAAGTAACGTGCTATAAAACTCAATTTGGGAAACAGGCACAGCAGACTTGAGATTAAGGCAATCAACATTGTGACTAGCAACTATTAAGCAGGTCGAATACTTATACCAATTTTAGTTTAACACACTCTGGTCAAATCTGTCGATATCTCAACCCTTTGAGCCCCACGTTGGGCACCAAATGGACTGTTGTGGTTTAGCCCAGCTGGCAGCCAAACACCACACAGCCGTTCGCTCACCCTCCCCCCCTCCCTCTCCGGGATGGGGGAGAGAAACGGGAAAGTGAAGTCTGTGAGTTGAGATAAAGACAGTTTATTAAGACAGGGAAAAGAATAACAACAATAATAATAATAATAATAATAATAGTATTAATAGTAATAATGTGTACGAAATAAGTGATGCACAATGCAATTGCTCACCACCCGTTGACCGATGCCCAGCCTATCCCCGAGCAGCCGGCCCCCCCTCCACCCTGGCTAGCCACCCCTATATATTGTTCAGCATGACGTCAGATGGTATGCAATACCCCTTTGGCCAGTTTGGGTCAGCTGTCCTGGGTCTGTCCCCTCCCAGCTCCTGCTGCATCCCTAGCCTGCTCGCTAGCAGGACAGAGCGAGAAGCTGAAAAGTCCTTGGCTTGGTGTAAGCACTGCTCTACAACAATTAAAACATCAGCATGTTATCAGCGCTCTTCTCATTCTAATCCAAAACATAGCACCCTGCCAGCTACTAGGAGGAAAATTAACTCTGTCCTACCCGAAACCAGGACACCCAGGTTATGACTTGACCATAGCAAGACAAAAAGGAAAATGTAGTGATGTACTTTGTGACATGATAATGACTGAAGAAACAAAATAGTTTGAACAAATGAAACTGTTTATTCCAGAACAAGATGGGTCAATGATGACTAGATTCTGCAATTAAAAATACATTATACCTGACATACCTTAGATTGGATATTAATATGTTTGGGAAGTGGGACAGAGATATTACTGGTTAGACAACTGTTCGGCACAGACAATTTCATGTCTTCAAAGAAAAATAGATGTAAAACTCCAAAGTTTGTTCTTTTGTTGTTGTTGTTGTTTTTGTTTTTATTTTCAAATTACTTATTCCTAGAGCTGTCAAACTGAAGAAAGGTCAGTAGGAAGAATTACTAGCAAATTTTGACTGGCCAGGAGAGAGAAAAACAATCAAACAAGCAAACATAAAAACAAAACAAAACAAAAACAAAACGAAAAAAAAAAACAATGAAAAAACAATCAAAAAAAACCAACCACATACTTTTAGCAAGAAAGCTGGTCCAGTCTAACTGCTATGAATTCTGAAGAATTTGGTACTAGCAAGAAAGCTGGTCCAGTCTAACAGCTATTAATTCTAAAGGATCTGGTACTACGTGAGAGAAGAGGGAAATTTAAGTTCTGAAAGGAAAAAAAAAAATAAAGAGATGAAGTGACAGATACAGAAATACTTGGCTTAGAGTTTGCTTATTCAATCAATTATCTTCTTTCCTAGCTCTCAAAATTTCTTATTAGTCATTTCAGTTATTCCATCTTACTGCCATGCTATTCATTTCACAAAGAAAAAAATCTAAATTTGTAGACATTAAATTCTATGCATCAGGCAATCTGTTACTAACTTTTCAAGTCATTAATAAATGTAAAGAGCAAATATCCTTTATAAATCTACATATATCTAAATCAATAACAGTAACCAATAAGCTAACTTGATATAGATACTGTCTGATCTGACATTTTATTTTCTGATATATATGTATATATTAAACATAAAGACAATAAAATCAAAAACTATACTAGAAATTTTAATAAAAACTATAATGGAAATTTTAAGTTCATTCATATCTGTTATAATTATAGAATATCCTGAGTTGGAAGGGACCCACAAGGATCATCAAGTCCAACTCCTGGCAACACATAGGTCTACCCAAAAATTCAGGCCATATGACTAAGTGCAAAGTCCAAATGCTTCTTAAACTCCAACAAGCTTGGTGCCGTGACTACAACCCTGGGGAGCCTGTTCCAGTGTGCAACAACCCTCCCAGTGAAAAACCTCTTCCTGATATCCAGCCTGAACCTTCCCTGTCACAGATTGACACCAATCCCTCGGGTCCTATCACTGGTAACTAAACAGAATAGATCAGTGCCTGCCCCTCCATTCCCCCTCGTGAGGAAGCTGTAAACCACTATGAGGTCTCCCCTCAGCCTCCTCTTTTCCAGGCTGAACAGACCAAGTGACCTCAGCTGTTCCTCGTACATCTTTCCCTCTAGGCCCTTCACCTCACTTTTTTTTTTTTTTTTTCTTACAACACAGATTTTATTTATTCAGGTATACATTTGCAGTTTTAATACAGTTTTAATATAATTCTATATAAAATAAAGTGCTGCATTTGTAGTGGTGATAGCACACTGATGTTTTCAGTTGTTGCAGAGCACTGCTTATACAGATCTAAGGACTTTTATACTTTTCATGCTGCCCTGACAGTGAGGAGGCTGAGGGTGCACCAGAAGTTGTGAGGGGACACAACAAGGACAGGTGACCCAGACTGAACAAAAGGATATCCCATACCATATAATATCATGATCAGCAATAAACACTGGGGTAACGAAGGAGGAAGGGAGGGACTTTCAGAGTGATGGTATTTTTCTTCCCAAGAAACCATTATGCATGACGAGCCCTGTTTTCCCAGAAGTGACTGAGCACCTGCCTGCCAATGTGAAATAATGAATGAATTCCTTGTTTTGTTTTGTTGGTCTGTACATCTTTTGCTTTACCTAGTAAACTGTCTTTATCTCAGCCCATGAGTTCTTTCTTTTACCTTTCCGATTCTCTTCCCTGTCCTATCTGGGGAGAGTGAGTGAGCAGCTGTGAGGTGCTTGGCTGCCTGCTGGGGTTAAACCACAACAACCTCTCAGGTTCTTTTAGCAATGGCAATGTTTTCAAATCAGTGACAAAAAAAAAAAAGGATGGAAAATATAAATTGGTCACCTATCTATTCTTACCAATACCGGTACTCTGTTTTCTATTGCTTATGTTGCACTGTAAGTGAAAAGTGTCTCTTGGCCAATTGAGAATTGTGATTATACTAGTTTTTCAGAGTCTGCAAAGCTCAGATGCCTACAATATTTTTCTCTAAATTCTCTCTTGGGACTTCAGTAGCCTTCAGTAGTCAACTGAACAAAATAAAATGTAGCAAATTCTGTTCTCAGGAGGAAGGATGTTATTTAATGTTCAACAACACTGTATCCCTGACAACAAGGCTTGGAAATCTCTTGCTCTTGCTCTCCTTTTTTTTTTTTTTTTTTTTTTTTTTTTTACGTTAAATATTCTATTGCCTATAGTTCTGTTTGATTAATTTTGTGCATGGAATACTGGGACAAATAATGAGTCATTCAGAAAAGTTGTTAAAGGAATATTTCAGGTTGTTGCCATTTTAATAGTGGTTATTAAGTACAAGAAGATTTTTAACATTGTTCTCTATATTTTGTGGTTTAGAATGTTGGAAATTCTCTGAATTACCTTAGTGGTGAGAACTGAGTAAGATATTAAAATAGATGTTTGAGATTTAAAACAAGGAAATAAAATATATTCCCCTCCCAAAACAAACATATCATTTATTTAGATGCTTAAAAATGGGGTCTCATACCTGAATAATAGTGATGGTACCTATGCAAACTTAAAACAAAACAACAACAACAACAACAACAAAAAACCTCCTGTAAAACACCTTTATGTATCTTAAATGTGAATTAAGTGGAATAATTTAAAATCCTACCTAAAAGCCTTGCATGAAATTTATGTGTATTTTATTTTATTTCATTTATTTTTATTTTATTTTTTATTTCTTTCCCCATCCTATTCACACACACATGCAAGCGCACACACACATAAACACTGGCTATCTTAGGTTTATTTACCTTTAATTTCTAAAATTTATCTGATTTAAGTTAGATTTCAGGGCTCCCTTTACTATCAATGAAGAGAGAAAGTGAAAGGAAAGAAATCAGAACAAAGTACTCATCATCTTAGATAATTGCCTTTATTAACCTTTTAGACACAACTGTTGTGGTCTATTGTTATCCCTAATATATTTGTGCCCAGTGTGCCTAGACAATAAACAGAGTCAGTATGCAAGTCTTTATTCTAATTCTGTACAAAATTAGGTGCATGGCAATCTTTCAAATATCAAGTACACTCTTTACTAAAATTATGGTTATTTATACGTACCTGTATAAATAAAATCTATGTACCTTTACAATTTCTGATTGGTTGTTCTGAACTGCCTAATTTAACTATACTGGGCATGCCAATTACAGGATTAAAACACTAGATTTGTGAGGGGTAGCTGTTGTTTTATTTCCATATTGGTGGAAGTGTTTTGTTAATATGTTAATGACCATTAAAGATTACGGTATAAAGGTTACAGTGGGATGGTTTGCTTCTGGTCACTTCATTTTTCTTCCTTTCCTTCTTCTCATGTTTTATGATTTGGGATTAAAACTTCCTTTGTACTTTCTGTTTCCTGAAATCTGCAACTACACTATAATTCTGAAACAGATGAACCCAAAGCAGATCAAAAGTGGAGGTACAGGCTCTCTCTGTCACAGAAATAGTAATTTCTTACAGTTCTTTGATTATTATCATATACGATATCCACAGGAAACCATGTATATTAATACAACAAAATATCATCTTGGAAGGTGAGGTCAATAATTAATTGATTTTTATATATATATTTTTTCACGAAATGATAGCTATACAGTATTAGAATTTTGAGAAAGGAGCATATAGCTTTTTATTATCATTCTTTTATATTTAACAAATGTTGTAACACAAACCCTTGTAAACATAGGATAAAGCCTTACTGCCATACGATAAAACCATACTTTCCAGACGAAGCCAACAATCCAACATGAGGTAGAACTGAGGCTTAGTGTCTCCAACTGTCTTTACAAATCATGACAATAAATAGGACAAGAAACAATGAATTCAAATTCCAACAAGGATGATTCAGGTTGTGCTTATGAAATACTAGAATGGTGAAATACTCTAGTGTTTTATTTAGAAAAACAGTAGAATCATCATTGCCAAAGATTTTTAAGAAAAGCACGTGTACCGCAAAGCAAGTCCAAATAAATCAGGTTGCTCAAAGCCTTGCCTAGTCAAATTACCCTGATGTGGAAACAGTCTTGCTAGTACAGCCCTAGACATGGTTGACCATATTTGCAGTAAAGCACCCTGCCAACTCATTGTTGGCAAATTTGTCGTGTCCATGAGGATCCCCAGACTAATTTCTACAAAGCTTTTGTCTATCTAGTTGGTGTTCAGCCTGTGGCGTTGTCTGGGCTTATTCAACCCTGGGTGTATGACTTTGTATTTGGGTTTGTTGAGCATCACAATGAGGATCCTGTCAACTAATTTCTGTAGTTTGTCTATGTCCTTCTGAAGAGTAGCCCATCTGTCTGTCATTTTGAGGGCCCCCACAATTTGTTTTAATCTGAGAGCATAGTGAGTCCTATTGTCCCAGTCATTGTCCAGATCGCTGATAAAGATATTAAATGGTATTAGCATTAGGGTAGATCACTGACATGCCACAACTGACCACCAGTGTCACCCTGTCTCAAAGGTCACAGCCATTTGATATGACCATGTGTTTGATGGTCTGTATGTTTTCCACACACTTCATCATAGACTTATTCCTTTCATTGTGCTTTCATATATTTTGGTTTCAGAGGAAAATGTTTTAAAATGTTGCTCTGTTCCCAGACCTTTACCAGATATCCTCCTTCTTACTGTGTAGGGATGAAAAATCCTCTCTCTCCTATAAAATGAAAAGTTTAGACAAATTGTCGATTTTGAAAAAAAAAACACAAACTATTTCTTCTTTTGCTATACTCTGTTGTTGTTGTTGTTGTTATTTTACCTCTTTCATTATCTCTCCATGAACAATGATAAAATCACACCCATACATTGTAGAAAATTAATAAATAAATATCTGTCTGAAATGATCCCAGGAGAAGAAAAAAAAAAATGGCTTGCTTGTAATCTCATTTTGTCTGTTTTCCTGCTTGTGCATTCATTTACTTTTTTTTTTTTTTTTTTAATTTTCTTCAAGAAAACTTCAAATTTCTTTTCAATTTCAGCTCTAAACAAGCTGAACAAGGTTAGATATGATATTGGAATTAATTCTAAGTAATGATTTACATTGCAAATGTGTGTAATTATTATTGACATTCTGAGAGGGCACTTGGAAACTGTTATCATATGTAAACCAGGAGGTGAGGAATACCTACAGTCACAGTTATCTGAAACTTATGATTAGAATTAAATTGTATAAAATGGATGCAACCACACACACACACACAAAATAAATAAATAAAATAAAATCTCTTCCTTCCTTTTATATACAGGTGGAATTTATTATATATAAAACATTTCAGACATTCATTTTTTAACCATATTTTTAAAACTTTGAGTGCTGGAAATTCTATTACTCACTGTTGTGTACTTACCTGTCCCCACAGATGGACTTTTTTCCTCTTAATATTTAGACTGAATATCCCTTAAGACATGTAGGACTGTTATTTAATCCTATCCTTAATAGAAATAAGTTGTCTCATCTTCAATTAAAATAATAAGTTTTATCTTTTATTAATAGCTGTATTGGTCCAGCGTTAATCAAGATATTTCAACTGAAAGTAGACTTTTACTTCATGGGACTCACAATTTAAAAACTATGAAGACTTTTACAAATGTAAGTTACAAGACTTTTGGGCAGTTTCAGAACTCTCAATCAGTCAGTTAATTCAACATCAAAGAAGCGATCTTGATAGGGTGATTCACAGCACCAAAGTTAGATATCTGTGTTTCCGTGGCAGATAATTAAAAGATCAAAGAAAGATCTTTGTCAGGTAAATGAAGAATTGGCTAGGAAAATATGTACACAAACATAATCTAAACTCCTACTTTTGCTTCGAATGTAGGGATATGGATCGCCGAGGTGATCGGCTCTGGGGCAGATGCATTCTGCAGCTGAGCAGGGGATTGCGGCAGGCAGAGTGTTTACTGCATTGAGGCCACTCGAAGGAGCCGCCAGGACCTGGCAGCCCTCACAATGGTGGCTGAAGAGGGGTGGGTGGAGGCAGGAGTACTGCACTCTGTCGTACAAAGGCAACTCCTGGGAAGTGCATGTGACCAGGAGCGCTGCAGTCAGGGTGTGGCATGGCAGTTTGTGTGGCAGGATGCACAGGCAGGGTGAGCAGGGAGCGCACTGAAGGTTGGCCAGCTTGACCAGGGAGTGATGGTGACCACCTGGCAGAAGGCTGTGGCCTCACTACAGCCAATGCAGCCTCCCAAACAGAGTTCTGGTGGTAACATACTGCCACCCAGGTGTCAGGCTGTTGGGTGTGTCCTACTTAAGCTCCTACAAGATGGCAGCTGTGGGAGGTGTGCCCAGACTGAATAACTGCTTCACCTGGTGGCAGAGTTTTGGGAGGAGGTGGGCAGGTTCAGGGGCATCAGGTAGTCAGAGAATGAGATTGACTGGTGGGGTAGGGCTCTGCCATCCCTGAGGCAGGCTCCTCAGTCAGCCACAGCCACTGCATGGGCAATTAATGTTCCGCTATCTCCTTACTGACAGGCAGAGGGAAGAGATCTAAGAGACAGGGGGGAGTAGAAGCAGGTTCCTCTTCGGCACAGCAGATAACCCCCCTGCTGCATACCTCACCTTCCCAGGTGCCCCTACGCAACAGGTATGAGGCTCTGGAACTTGATGGGCAAGCAAATGGTGATGTGGATAAAGGTCCATCCACATTGTGGGAGCAGCCTGGGGCAAGTTGACCTATGCCTCATATCACAATAAGCCACCCCTCACCCCCACCCCCCCAAAAAAAAAAAAAAAAAAAAAAGGAAGAAGGGTAATAGTCATAGGGGACTCCCTTCTGAAAGGAACATAGGGCCTGATTTGTCATCCAGACTCAACCATTAGGAAGTCTGCTGTTTCCCTGGAGCATGGGTAAAAGATGTCACTTGGAGAGTCAGTGTCCTGGTACAACCCTCTGATTATTATCCTTTCCTGTTTTTTCAAATTGGCAGTGAGGAGGTGGCAAAGAGAAGCCAAAGAGCAATCAAAAGGGAGTTTAGGGCTTTGGGGCAATTGGTTGAAGGATCAGGTGCACAGGTAGTGTTTTCTTCCATCCTTCCGGTAACGAGGATCAATATTGAAAGGAACAAGCGATCCCAGCTGATCAATATGTAGCTCCAAGGCTGGTGCCACTGGCACAGTTTTGGGTTTCTTGATCATGGGAAGGTCTACATGACACCAGGCCTGATGGTGAGCACTCCTGATGTGGAGCACCTTTCTCTGACGAGGAAAAGGATTTTTGCCCAAGAGTTAGCAGGGCTGATTGACAGTGCTTTAAACCAGACTTGAAGGGGAAAAGGGACAAAACCAGGCCCACCAATAAGTTATGGGACTGCATGCCATTTTTTTGAGGAACTGCATGCTGGTGAGGCCCTTCAGTCTGCCCCACGAGGAACTCAGTTGGATGAAAGACATCTGAAGTGTTTCTATGTGTGTGTATACACACAGCATGAGAAATAAGCATTTCAGCTCCCTGAAATGCTTGTGTACTAACACGCATAGTATAGGAAACAAACAGGGAGAACTGAAGATCTGCATGCAGTCACAAGACTATGATCTCATTGCAATAATAGAGACATGGTGGGATGGCTCACATGACTGGAATGCTGTCATGGAAGGCTACATGCTTTTTAGGAAAGACCAGCCAGGAAGGCGAGGTGGTGGAGTTGCTCTTTATGTTAGAGAGCAACTGGAATGCATGGAGCTCTGCTTAGGGGTGGGTGAAGAGTGAGCTGAGAGCATATGGGTAAGGATTAACAGGCAGGCTACCATGGCTGACACAGTTGTGGGTGTTTGCTAAAGGCCACTTGATCAGGAAGAGAAGGTAGACGAAGCTTTCTGTAGAGTGCTTGAAGTAGCCTCTCAGTCACAAGCCCTGGTTCTCATGGGGGACTTCAGCCAGTCTGATATCTACTGGGAAGACCACACAGCTAGGCACAAACAATCCAGGAGGTTTCTGCAGTGCATTTATGACAACTTGTTGACACAGGTGGTGGAGAAGCCAACAAGGAGTTGTGTGATGCTATTAACAAATGAGGAGGGACTAGTTAGAGATGTGAGGGTCAGGGGCCACCTTGACTGCAATGACCATGATATGGTGGAGTTCAGGGACTTGTGAGGGGGCAACAGGGCAAAAAGTAGGATTGCAGTCCTGTACTTCAGGAGAGAAAACTTTGGCCTCTTCAGAGACCTACTTGGAAGAATTCCATGTGTTAGGGCCCTGGAAGAAAGGGGGGTCCAAGACTGCTGGCCAATATTCAAGCATCACTTCCTCCAAGCTCAGGATCAGTGCATCTTTATGAGTAAGAAGGCAAGTAAAGGGGGCAGGAGACCTGCATGGATGAGCAGGGAGCTCCTGGCAAAACTCAGGCAGAAGAAGGAAGCATGTGGGAAAAGGAACAGGCCACTTCGGAGTAATATAAGGACACTGTCAGAGTGCACAGGGATGTGACAATGAAGGCCAAGGGCCATTTGGAATTAGATCTGGCAAGGAAGGTCAAGGACAACAAGAAGGGGAATACAAATACATCAGTGGAAAAAGGAAGACTGGGGAAAATGTCGTCCCACTGCTAAATGGGGCGGGTGCCCTGGTGACAAAGGATGCAGAGAAGGCATAGTTGCTGAATGCCTTTTTTGCTTCAGTCTTTCCTGCTAAGATCAGTCCTCGGGAATCTCAGACACAGGAGACAAGAGAGGAAATCCAGAGAAAGGAGGATTTTCCCTTGGTCAAAGAGGGTCGGGTCAGAGATCATCTAAGCAAACCCAACATCCACAGATCCATGGGCCCCGATGGAATGCACCCACAGGTGCTGAGGGAGCTGGCCCATGTTATTGCTAGGCCACTCTACATCATCTTTGAAAGGTCGTGGAGATTGGGAGAGGTGCCTGAGGACTAGAAGAGAGCCAATGTCACTCCAGTCTTCAAAGAGTGCTAGAAGGAGGACCCTGGCAAGTACGGTCCAGTCATCCTCACCTCCATCCCTCTAAAGGTGATAGAACAGCTCATCCTGGAGGTCATCTCCAAGCATGTGGAGGATAAGAAGGTTATCAGGAATAGTCAGCACGGATTCACCAAGGGGAAATCATGTTTACCCAATCTGATATCCTTCTATGATGAGATGACCAGCTGCACAGATGAGAGGAGAGCAGTGGATGTGGTCTCCCTTGACTTCAGCAAGGCTTTTGACACTGTCTCCCATAACATCCTCATAGATAAGCTCAGGAAGTGTTGCCTCGATGAGTGGACAGTGAGGTGGATTGATAATTGGCTGGACAATACAGCTCAGAGGGTCGTGCTTAGTGGTGTGGAGTCTAGTTGGAGGCTGGTAGTTAGTGATGTCCCCCAGGGGTGAGTACTGAGTCCAGTGTTGTTCAACTTATTCATTAACGACCTTGACAATGGAACAAAGTGTACCCTCAGCAAGCTTGCTAACAACACAAAGCTTGGAGAAGTGGTTGATACCCCAGAGGGCTGTGCTGCCATTCAGAGGGACCTCGACAGGCTGGAGGAATGGGCTGAGAGGAACCTCATGAAGTTCAGCAAGGGCAAGTTCAGGGTCCTGCACCTAGGGAGGAATAACCCCAAGCACCAGTACAGGCTGGGGATGACCAGCTGGAGAGCAGCTCTGCAGAGAGGGACCTGGAAGTCCTGGTGGACAGCAGGCTGACCATGGGTCAGCAATGTGCCGTTGTGGCCAAGAAGGCCAACTGTATCCTTGGGAGCATTCAGAATAGTGTTTCCAGCAGGTCAAGGGAGGTGATCCTCCTCCTCTACTCAATCCTGGGGAAGCCTTACCTGCAGTACTGTGTCCAGTTCTGGGCTCCTCAGTACAAGAGGGACACAGAACTACTGGAGCAAGTCCAGAAGAGAGCTACTAAGATGATTAGAGGACTGGAGCACCTGTCATATGAGGACAGGCTGAGAGAACTGGTCCCCTTTAGCCAGGAAAAAAGAAGTCTGAGGGGAGACCTTCACAGAATCACAGAATCATCTAGGTTGGAAGAGACCTCCAAGATCACCTAGTCCAACCTCTGACCTAACACTAACAAGTCCTCCACTAAACCATATCACTAAGTTCAACATCTAAACATCTCTTAAAGACCTCCAGGGATGGTGACTCAACCACTTCCCTGGGCAGCCCATTCCAATGCCTAACAACCCTTTCAGTAAAGAAGTTCTTCCTAATATCCAACCTAAACCTCCCCTGGCACAACTTTAGCCCATTCCCCCTCGTCCTGTCACCAGGCATGTGGGAGAATAGACCAACCACTAACTCGTTACAGCCTCCTTTAAGGTACCTATAGAGAGTGATAAGGTCACCCCTGAGCCTCCTCTTCTCCAGGCTGAACAAGCCCAGCTCCCTCAGCCACTCCTCATAAGACTTGTTCTCCAGACCCCTCACCAGCTTCGTCGCCCTTCTCTGGACTCTCTCGAGCACCTCCATGTCCTTCTTGTAGCAAGAGGCCCAAAACTGAACACAGTACTCGAGGTGCGGCCTCACCAGAGCCGAGTACAGGGGGACAATCACTTCCCTAGACCTGCTGGCCATACTGCTTCTGATACAAGCCAGGATGCTGTGGCCTTCTTGGCCACCTGAGCACACTGCTGGCTCATATTCAGCCAACTATCAACCAATACTCCCAGGTCCTTCTCTGCCAGGCAGCTTTCCAACCACTCATCTCCCAGCCTGTAGCTCTGCTTGGGGTTGTTGCACCCCAGGTGCAGGAGCTGGCACTTGGCCTTGTTGAACTTCATACAGTTGGCCTCAGCCCATCGGTCCAGCCTATCCAGATCCTCCTGCAGAGCCTTCCTACCCTCGAGCAGATCGACACATGCACCTAACTTGGTGTCATCTGCAAACTTACTGAGGGTGCACTCGATCCCCTCATCCAGATCATCGATAAAGATATTAAAGAGGACTAGCCCCAGTACTGAGACCTGGGGGACTCCACTAGTGACCAGCCTTCAACTGGATTTAACTCTAATCACCACAACTCTTTGGGCCCGGCTATCCAGCCAGAAACCTTATTAGAGTATATAGAGTATATAGTAATAAGACTATTATAGTAATAATTATAGTAATAATTAAAGTATATAAATATTTGAGGGGAAGTTGTTGAGAGGGTGGAGCTGGTCTCTTTTCAGCTGTGCCCAGCAACAGGACGAGAGGCAACAGGCACAAACTGAAACAAAGGAGGTTCTGGATGAATATGAGAGGGCACTTCTTTAATGTGAGGGTGACAGAGCACTGGAACAGGTTGCCAGAGAGCTTATGGAGTCTCCTTCTCTGGAGCTATCCAAAACCTGCCTGGATGCCAGCCTGCAACTAAATGTGCTCTAGGTGATCCTGCTCAGTAGGGAGGTTGGACTAAATGATTTTCAGAGGTCCCTTCTAACCTTGGCCATTCTGTGATTCTGTGATCGTGTTACACCTGATGTCATAAGACCTCAAAAAGTAACTAAAGTGTATCTAATTTTGTAGACAATATAAAAATCAGAGACATTGAGCTAGATAAGCTCCTAAGATTAAATAAGCAAAGTGCCTGTTGCAGATTTGTGGTTCTGAAAGAAATATATATATTTTTTCTTTCTCATAAATCTGCTAAAGCCAAGGCAGTTCAGTAGCTGTTGTTAAGTTCTAGTTCATGTTGATACAGGATCCAGCATCAGTTCAGAAGGACTGAGATATCAGTGTAAGAGCCAGAGGAGAAGCACTTTCTTGTCATGCTGTTTCCTCCAAAGCCATATTTACCTCTGCTGACATGGAAAGGTTAGCAGCAAGGCTGACAGGTCAGACGGTGTTTCCAGTACACAACAGGTAGCTCCTCTCTGATAGGGTGCAGGAGTGTATGCAGCCAGAAGAATTCAAATGGGCTGTAATTTCCTTCTATTACCCAATTCAAGGCACGGGCATAAAACAATTCTATAGAAGCAAATACTCTTCAACTGCAGTCTGTCTGAAAATATAAACAAGCAAACAAACAAAATGACAGTGTGGCTGCTTTTAGGGAATCAACAGAAGTACACCTGAGAAATTTTTTTCTTTAAGTATTCCAAACATTCAGGTATGTTCTTGTCATAATGGCATTCTACCTCCAACAGGTTTCAATTTTCCTCCCCAAAAGATAACATTTGTTCACTGATGCTAGTATCACTACTGAACAATGAGGGAAAAAAATAAAAATAAAAAATAAAAGCACAGACTTGCCAATTCCTGTATATATGCATTATTCTTTTTCAGTTTTTAATTTCAGGATGATGTGTAAACACTCAACAGGAAAATAATAGGAATTATCTAATCGAATTATATTATAATTATGCTCATTTATTGCACATCTCTTTTTCATTATTTTAGTTAAACCTTCTAAATGGCTATACTAAGGAATACCAGAACTAAGTGTGTATATATATATATATATATATATATATATATACACTAAGTATATACCAGAAGAATAATGTTGAGACTTTTCAACATAATTGTTTTTTTGTTGTGTTTTTGTTGTTGTTTGTTTGTTTGTTTTTGTTTGCTGGTTTGTTTTTAGGAAAGATCACTTGTACTGAATCCTCTGTATTCTGATAGCACTTTGTTGAAGATTAGCATAAAACAAAATAAAAGGCATTAAAAGAGAAATGTTTTCTTTCAGAAGCAAAACAAGAAATTAATCAAATCACTGCAAAGAATGGTATGAGTTACATAATGAGTTACATACTGCATCCACTTATTCTTTGAAGATACACATTCTCACTTTCAACTTCTGCAGGTTTGTTGAAAAGATTTTTTTTGAGTAAAAAATAATACACAGAAAAGCATAAGCATACAAGGCTTCAAATAATCCCCGTGTTCAAAGTTAAGGGTACAAAATTGTTATTGAAACAATAAAATGCATAGCTGCCACTATTTTTTTGACTATTGGATTTCTTTCTACATCATTAGGATGTTTTCTAACTTATGTTGTCGGTGAAACTAGACACTTTGACAGGGAACATAGAGACTTGGTTTTCCTGTAAGAGTGGACCTCAGCTGGACAGGAATCTATTTATGCTTTGAAGATACAGCAAGTGCAAGGAAGAAAAATGCCTAAGATGCTAGGCTTTGAGTCTTATGGTCACTGTCTGGCTTCAACGCTTAAGAATTTCAAACTCCTGTCATCGAGATGGGGGTCCTGAGTACTCAGACCTTCCAGTTTCTCTGGAAACAGCTCTAGTGAGCTGTTAGCCTTGTAATCTGTATGACCAGTTTTGTATTTGTTACAGTGTACAGTTGTTGTGGTTTAGCCCGGCTGGCAGCCAAACACCACACAGCCGTTCGCTCACCCTCCCCCCTCCCTCTCCGGGATGGGGGAGAGAAACGGGAAAGTGAAGTCTGTGAGTTGAGATAAAGACAGTTTATTAAGACAGGGAAAGGAATAACAATAATAATAATAATAATAATAATAATAATAATAATAATAATAGTATTAATAGTAATAATGTGTACGAAATAAGTGATGCACAATGCAATTGCTCACCACCCATTGACCGATGCCCAGCCTATCCCTGAGCAGCCGACCCCCCCCTCCACCCCGGCTAGCCACCCCTATATCTTGTTCAGCATGACGTCAGATGGTATGGAATACCCCTTTGGCCAGTTTGGGTCAGCTGTCCTGGGTCTGTCCCCTCCCAGCTCCTGCTGCATCCCTAGCCTGCTCGCTAGCAGGACAGAGCGAGAAGCTGAAAAGTCCTTGGCTTGGTGTAAGCACTGCTCTACAACAATTAAAACATCAGCATGTTATCAGCGCTCTTCTCATTCTAATCCAAAACATAGCACCCTGCCAGCTACTAGGAGGAAAATTAACTCTGTCCTACCTGAAACCAGGACAGCAGTGCCTTTTATTCCACCTGGGTCACAGTGTCTTTCTTGAACAATGGTATTTGATTTTTCTGTTTTTAGCTACATTAAGTCTTTAGGAAAGAAATCCAAAAGAAACAGTAGATTTCTTGAGTTAAATTTCTCCACAAAACAGGAATCGATCTTTTCCATGACTTCCCAGTAGAGCAAGAATCTGTAAAGAACAATCATAGAATCAAATCAGCTGGTTTGGGATTTGGATTTGCTGTTTTGTTTTATAGTTTGAGACAATGGTTTATTTATTCCTCATTATAGTAAGATATCTGATTAAACTACTGTGTCCAGTTCTGGGATTCCCAGTACAAAGGAGACTTGGAGCTCCTAGAGTGGGTTCAGTAAAGGGTTACTAAAATGATTAAGGGACTGGAGAATCTCTCATATGAAGAAAGGCTGAGGGAGGTGGGCCTATTCAGCCTGGAGAAAAGAAGTCTCAGGGGGGATATGATCAATGTGTATGATTGTGGGAAAGGGAGGGTCAAGAGAACAGTGACAGACTATTCTCAGTGGTGTCCAGTGATAAGACAACAGGCAACAGGCACAAACTGCAACACGGGAAGTTCCATCTGAACATGAGGAAAAACTTCTTTACTCTGACGGAGACAGAGCACGGGCACAGGTTGCTCATAGAGGTTGTGGAGTCTGCTTCCCTGGAGATGTTGAAAAGCCATCTGGACACAATCCTAGGTAATACGCTCTAGGTGACCCTGCTTTAGCAGGGAGGTTGGATTAGATGATCTCCAGAGGTGCTTTCCAACCTCAAACATTCTATGATTCTGTGTGATTCTGTGAAATTAGAAGATCTGTTTCAATTTGACTCGTGGCCTACATATATTTGTAGCTGTTTGGGGACCTTGACTGTTCTATCTGCAGCTATGAAAGGATGTGGGCCTCCCACAGGTCCTATGTCATATCTGTAACCCAATTCAAATGTCCTGTAAATTTTATGGAATCTAAAATGGTGCTAAATTCCTGTACATAACAACAATAGCCAACATGGGAGTGAGATTAAACCCCAAAACCTTGGTATCTATTAAACAACCTACAACATTTTATTCACCATGGGGCCTTCCTTTATCTGCAGTGTATTAATATTGACTTTATTAATTCTATTTGTTTTCATTATCTACATTATTCCTTTTGTAATTATCAGAGAGAACAAAATAAGAGACTTGGTTTCTATAATTAGTAGTGAATTGTGGGGTTTCTTAAATGACTTTGTGTCTACATTTTTTTGAGAGTATCAGTGTTGGATACACGTGCTGAGAAGCTAAACAAAAAAAGTCACGTGAATTAGTTATGAACAGTACTTTATTCAATTACTGTAATTATAACTGTGGACAACAATATGCACATCTTATTTACCTTTAAAAAAATAAAAACAACTGATACTCATATTTTTTTTAAAGCAAGTTTAAAGAAAATAGCTGAACACTTTTATATATTTCTATGATACTCAAAAGAATTCTTAAATATTTTCTGTAAACCCTTTAAGATGTGTCTGGAAACTTTCAGGAAATTTAAGACCACTTGGCTCAAGTTTGCAAGATAAGAATATCAGTGTTCTTGTATGGATATTGTCATTCAGAAATCAAGTGTCCTTAGTTTGCTGTAACTAAATCCCCCCTCTAAGGGGATCTTGCGTTGAACCATGACCACTTTTCTTGACTAACAGAATACACAGAATGGTCTAATGTCCTTTAGCTTTACAATTCTAATTATTCATTCCATTTTCTAAAGTGTTCCTGTATTGCCAAGGTCTTAGTACCTAATATCAAATAGAATTATGTTTTATGTAGTACTTTTCATAAGCAAGAATAGAAAGTATAAAAAAAGAAAAAAAGAAAAAAGAAAGAAAAAAGAAAAAAGAATTAAATTCTGAAACGCTTTGAGAGTGAAGAATCACATATGGCTAATCACTTATTTCTTCACTTATTTCTTAAGTATTTCAGCCCACTATAGTTAATAGTCAGTGTGAATAAAGGTAGCAGAATATATATCTTTCATTATAACTATTATTGCTTAATGTTATGATCATAGTACTAAGAAGTCCTAATCAAGACAGAATCCTCTTGTACTAGTCACAGTGCAATAAGAACAGAAATAATGTTGCCAATGATTATCTAAGTAGGAGAGTCATTGATAATTACAGAATCACAGAATGGTTAATGTTGGAAGGGACCTCTGGACGTCATCTTGCTCAACTGTGGTGGTTTTACTCAGGTGGGCAGCCAAGTTCCACCATGGGCGCTCTCTCACTCCTCTTCCTCAAAGGGGAAGTGGGAGAAAATATGGCACAAAGGGCTCAAGGGTTGAGATAAGGATGGGGAGATCGCTCAACAATTATTGTAACGGGCAAAACAGACTCAGAATAGGGAGATAGATTTATTACCTATTACTAACAAGCTTGAGAAGTGAGAAACAAAGGAAATAAATCAAAAATGCCTTCCTCCCATCCACCCTCTTCCACCTCCTCCCCCGAGCGGCGCAGGGGAATGGGGGTTGTGGTCAGTCTATAGTGAAGGAACGTGGCGGGGGGCATAGGGCCTTGGCGCCTGCAAGGCTGTTTCTCAGTCCTCTCTCTCTCTCAGCTGCTGTTCCACATCATTTTATTTATTAATTTATTTATTTTCCCTGTCTTAAATATGCTCTCACAGAGGTGCAAACAACATCGTTTATTGGCCTGGCTCTGGCCAGAGGCAGGGCCCTTATCTAACATGGGGAAGCTTCTGGATTCCTCTCACAGAAGCCACCCCTATGGCCCCCCTGCTACCAAAACCTTGCCACATAAACCCACTACACCAACCTCTCTGCTCAAGTAGGGTCAACTAGAATATGTTGCCCAGAACCATGTTCAGATGGCTTTTGAAGAGCTCCTAGGAAGGAGACTCCATAAACTCTCTGGGGCAACCTATGCCAGCGCTCAGTCACCTGCACAGTAAAAAAGTTGTTCCTAATCATAGAGTCGTAGAATATCCTGAGTTGGAAGGGACCCACAACTATCATCAAGTCCAATTCCTGGCTCTACACGGGACCAACCAAAAATCAAACTATATGTCTGCGAGTATTGTCCAAATGCTTCTTAAACTTCAGCAGGCTTAGTTCCATGACCCTGGGTTTCCAGTGAACAACTGACTGCTCAGTGAAGAACCTCCTTCTAATACCCAGCCTGACCCCGCCACCCCGATGCAGCTTCATGTTGTTCCCTCGGGTCCTGTCACTGGTTGTTGGAGAGAAGAGATCAGCACCTGTCCCTTCTGCTCCCCATTGTGAGGAATCTGTAGGCCGTGATGAGGTCTCCCCTCAGTCTCAAGACAGTTTTTGATAGTTTTATCACAGAATCATAGAATCACAGAATGGCTCAGGTTGTGGACAGGGTGTTAAAGATCATCTAGTACCAACCCCTCCTGCTATGTGCAGGGATGCCACCCACTAGATCAGGTTGCCCAGGGCCTCATCCAACCTGGTCTTGAACACCTCCAGGAATGGGACATCCACAGCCTCTCTGGGCAACATGTTCCAATGCCTCACCACACTCTGAGTGAAGAATTTCCTCTGATTCCACCAGATGATCTCCTTCTCTGAATCCCTGATGCTCCTCAGTCTGCCCACCTCCTCCTGAAGCTCTGCCACCAGGCTGAGCAGTTCTTCTACCTGTACGCACCTCCCACAGGTATACTCACTGCTTTCATGAGACACTGATAGAAAACAGGCACATCCTGCAGCCTGGGACCTAGAGGGCTACATGTTCCCTTTGGAGCTCTGTCTGGCTAGCTGCATCAGTTCATGTGGCTGGAGAGACCACAGGGGATGCAGAGGACTTGGCATTCTTCCAGATGGAGACTGTGACTGGAGCTCTGCATGAGCACTTTACAACTGCTGTTGGAAGTGGCAGTGACAGTGCACTCCCTGTGTGCAAAATGTTGTACAAACTGCCATTCCATGCAATGGCTGACATGCCACACCCTGTTTGCTCAAAATACTCACTGTGCTTCTGGCCATTGCACAACCTAGAGGCTGCTTTTTTTATGCTTGGGGGTGACCATTGCTGCTTCTGGACCTGCTCAAGCCTCGTCGCTGCTCTTGCAAGGACTCATGGGTTCTGGTGGCTTCCTCCTTTCCCTAGGATTGCCTTGGTGCAGAACCCCCTCTTCACACAGTGATATCCTTTTCCACTTGGGTGAAGTTTTTTCAGTTTTTGCTAGTTTTGATGTTTTTAGATGGAACCTCTTATGTTTCACCTTGTGTCCATTGCCCTTTTGATGGAGGCCACTGAACAGAGCCTGGCTCCATGTTCATTGCATCCTTCCTTGCATCTTCCCTGATGAGATCTCCTCTGAGTCTTTTCTAATCTGAACAATCCCAATTAGAACAATAACATTCAAAATATAGGATCAAAGACAAATTCTTGGTCACACTTGTTCTTTGACACTATTATTCTGTAAATTTTATTTTGGTATTTTGTTTTAAGTAGTTAATCTTGATTTTTTTTTTTTCTCTAGTATTGTTTAAAAGGCTCACATGTATTTTTCTACATGAATTTTGATATTTAGTTGTGTTCATGCAACTTGCACTCAAATTTGACAACTGTGTGTGCAAAGTTATTTACGTTTATCTACAATTTCATGGAAAATGTAAACAAGTTGTTCAAGGATATAATTTCCTTGTGAAATAACACTTGAAAAGTAAGTTATTGCTTTGAAAAATATGAAGAATAAAAGATCTGGGAAAAAAAAAAAAAAAACACAACAACAACAACAGCAAACTATTGTCAGGATATTTCCTTTTGAAAAATATTAATGAAATGCACTCAAATTTCTCTCAATTTCAGTGGGATTTCTTGTAAAATATGTTGCTTTGAAACCTAAGAGGCTACTTACATTTATAGAGGTGTATTAAGTTGATCAAGAAAAAAATAGAAATTATTGGAAGACATTATTTAAAGTCTCTGTTTTGTGTGTAAAACCTGAAGATAAAATTGCTACTGCTGCATTCTCTAGGGGATTAAATCTAGTAAAAGATTTACAGTCAGAAAGAGAAATTTGGAGATGATTAAGTCTCTTAGATTAAGTTATTATGTCTTGGCAATCTATTTTGGTAAATTTCCATTTTCAATTTCATTCAGTTGATGAAATTAAGACTATAATCTTGCACTTTTTTTTTTTTTTTCCTCAGCAACTGAAAACAATTTCTCCATCAAACAGTTAAATAAGTTTTTATTTTGAAATTTTCAGTGAAGATCTTTAATTTGATTTTCTATAATTCCATAGGAAACCATCTGTCTAATATATTTCAGCATTTTGGTCAGGCTAACTATGTAATTTAGGTATAATCCCTACTGTTTCCTAAAAAAAATTTGGTTATAAAACAACAACAGAATAAGTCTATTTTTTTTTTCTTTATTGCTTGCTTTTATTTTTATTTATTTTTCCATTAATGTAAAATATGTCTTGTTTTCAGACTTTTATTTCAGATAAAGTAGAAAACAGAATTATAAAGAATAAAATAGGAACAAAACATATTTCTGTGCAACATAGTGAATCAACTCTGCCTCAAAAAATGGCATCTGTCCCCTACAGTCTAGTGGTCTTTGAGAAATTAATAGGTATAATACATAAACCAAATAATGAAAATTACAAAATCTTACACTGCCCAAATTGCATGATATGCCTAGAGACCAGAAAGGAAACCACAAAGTCATAAAAGGTCAAACAAACAAAATCAAAACTCTTCAATATATCTTTGACAGATTGTCTTATAACAGAGTAATTTCGTCATAATCTCTGTCTTTCTGAGGAAACATCTGGAACTGCAGGTGTTTGAGGATTCCCCAGGGAATCATACTTATCAATTCAGTTTTCTATCAGCAACGCCGTGTTGTCAAGGGGCATATGCTTCTGTGGCTTATCATTCTGCTAAACTGCACGGCTTTCAGCATAAACAATGATGATAAACTGAAAACAAGAAAGAGGATTTAGCCATTAGCTTCTTATAAATAAACAACTGTCAGAGGGCTTTACTTCTTGCAGTTCAAAACAACGTCAGTGAAGCAAACTTTGACAATCCCCTGTTTAACAGCATATACTAAAAGCAACGTTATTTTACTCTGTGTTGCATTATCCGCTCACACAAAACTATAGAAGGAATCACATCCTGTCATCTATTTCACCTTTTACACCCATGAAGAAAATGCAACTGAATATTTAAGACCAAAATCTACCATTTCAAATCTAGCATTTTCAAACCTGTCCCAGCAGCATTTTTATATACGGTGGCTGATATGACCTATGTTCTACAGTGCACAGTAACATCTATTAATCACAATATAGTTAGATTAAAAGGATTGCAATAATGTACAGTGATACTACAGTCTTAGTATATCACAAGTTGTGCTGGCAGATATGGTTTTTCATTTTCAACTGTTTCCTTCCCAATAATGTTTGTTAACCATTTAATTAAAGAAGAAATTATGTATTTTCCATTTTGCTGCTGTTGATATTATAAAGCAAGGATTTTTCTTGCGATGCAAACAACTTGAGTTTTTTAAGGAAACAATGTTATGAAATTTTGTGTGTTTGCTAAGTTCCAATTTGATATATATATGTATATATATGTATATATATGTGCATGTATATGTCACAGCTTTATTTTTTTCTATCCTAAGTTAGTATTTCTATATAGTTATGCTGGTAGAAGATCACTAGAGTTGGTTCCACTGTATATATATTTTTATTTATTTATCAATGTTGGTTCACCACTTGATTCACCAAAAAGCATATTGTAAAGCATATGTTCCCTAATCATGTATCACATTTTCCTCTCAGATAAATGCTATATTTTGTTTCTGTTCACATACACAAAAAAAATCTGTATTTGAATGAACCCACCCCTTTAATAATAATAATAATAATAATAATAATAATAATAATAATAAACAATAAATAATAATACATAATATGATAAATAGAAATAGTTCAAAAATTGAAGTCAGCAAATTGTTTGTTGTCAATGACAGTTTGTTGTCAATGACAGATATGTACAAAAATAAAAAAATAAAAAGGAGCTGTAAATAAATCTTCTCCTGCTACTGTGTTCAGTTATTCTTTACTTTTGCTGCCAATCCACAGATTTTAATTAGCAACAAACTGCATTCAGTCTCCAAAAGGCATTTTTGTCATTTCTTGCTGGGTCTTACATGTTCTGCTCTATTTCTAGTGCATTATCCTTTCCAGTCTCATGCTCCTTTATAGCCCTTTAACTTTCTTTTTCACTGCTTTCTCTCCCTTCTTGCTCTAAACTCCACAAGCTTTTTCTCCAGTGATTTGATCAATTGCAACAGGGAAAGTTTTTCTTCCTCTAAGGTTTCAAGGGATCCATGTGTAGCAGACAGAATACAGCAATCAAGAATTCCTCTCTGCTCCCAAAACACATCCTTTAACCAAACAGAAAATACAATATGCATGCAGTAAACTGTATGAAAATTAATAAAACATATAATTTATAATTTATAAAATATAATTTGTCATATCAAGAAATAACATTCTTGATCTGCTAAATGTTTGAAGAATGAATAACAAAGTATTCATTGTAAAAAGCAGTGGAAAATGAAAAACATATATATAAATAAAAACCCAATGAAAAAATTGGTTGGAATAATCATTCTGCTTTAGTTATTTTAAATAATTGATTTTGAGTACAATCATTTTTACTGTATTTTTTTTTTTAAGATGCATTGACAGAAAGAATTTAAACTCCTTTTGCATGCATCTTGTCACTGTATAACTTACCAAAACTGTAATCTCTCCCATCCTTTGTCTAATACTTTCCATTATAGTTAAGAATCTCTGTACATGTGGTAACTAAACAGCTCTAAATCCTTTCCTCATCAGACTACAATGTTGTCTGACTGTATCTAATATATTAAAATTGCCATATATGCACATTGAAAGGTGAAAATATCAAAACGTTTTGTTTTTAGGGTTACAGATGGTATATTAGTTGCTATATATTTCATGAAATTTTCTGAGTTTTTTATTGAATTAAATGTGTCAATGACAGCTGTCTTGACAGCAGTTTAATTCTGAATATTTTGAACAGTTTTCATTAGACACAACATTTGGTATTAATGTTGTTGAGTGCAAAGAAAAATAACCTAAAGTTAAATTTAGTAAAAACATGAAATGCCTTTTACCTCATCATTTTTCAAGTAACCAGAAAGAGAACTAATATTGCTAAGAATCCTTCTTACTCATTCTAGTTTTGGTTAGATCATGAATTGTTATCTGTCTTCTATATCTGATTCTCTACACATTCTCATTATTATTCAGATTTTGCACAGACTAGTTCATTTAAAGCAAGGAAACAAAACCAAAAACAGGCAAGCAAGCAAAAAAATAAAAAAAAACAGACACATTATTTTCCAATAACTTTAAATGCTTTCATCAGGGTGTCTAAACCTACAATGAATAGAAATACATTTCCAGGCTTCATGAATATTTCAGGTTGACATTGACCTTTTAAAGGGCTTAAGTGGGATGTACGTTTTCCATGTGAATGTGCAGAGTGAATTCCATTTTATAACGTAGCATGAACTATATATTTGCTACTTCTCACAGACCTTTTATTTATTTATTTATTTATTTATTTATTTATTTTTCTTTTCTTTTCTCCTGTAGTCACCACCCAAATTGCCAGAATTTCTGTAACAAGCTTTCATATCCTTAGCGTTGGTACTGTAGGGTGCATTCAACCATATATTTTATTGGTAGTAGCAGTTCATTGATATGAGGCCACAGTTCTTCAGCCCTGTTCTATATATTTCTCCATCACCCTTATGGGAAAACAAGTAGCATGTGTACACAGTTTCCTCACTCTTATTTCTCTCTATTATGAAAGAAGCCAGAATAAGAATTTACAGACCTCCCTACCTTTTAGTAAAAAAGAGGGAACAATAATGGTGTTTAATAAAGTGACAATGATTATATATATATATATATTTAATATCACTATCTGTTCTCTTAATAGTCCATTATTTCTTTCCTCTATAGCTGAAACAAAAAAGAGAATTCAGCCAAAACAGAATTATAATTGGTCATAATTTGAAGCTCATTGTACAAAATAAAGAAAAGGATGCATTTTGATTTTTGTTCCAGTTCTTCCTTTAGCATAATCATATATTTTTTTTAGCTTCCAGCTGTTAGAAACATTGCTGCAATTTCCATTGATGTTCCCTTTGAGTAATGAAAGTCAGTAATTTAGCCAACAGAAACAGGGTGATTAGATTTGTAGCACACTGATCAATCAAAGCACTCTCTTGATCTCACAGGCCTTCAGACACTGCTTTAGAAAGACCAATTTTAAATTAAATATTTTGCCTTTTCCTTTTTCTCTCTCTCTCTTTTTAGTAAATAAATTCAGCAATCCAGAAGGCTACAAACTACTTAACTCTTTGTTCAATAGCAAGTGAAAACAATTAAACATGCCATGAGTAATAAGAAGCACAAATACAAATAAAAATAGAATGAGAGTTTAATCTATAAAGAATGATGCACTTTAAAACTGAGATGAATATAAAAAAAGGACAGAAGTTGTGAAGAAAGACACAAATATGAGAATAAGCACAAAATGGAAGACAAGCAGAATCAGTAACAAAAGAGCAATAGAAATATCTGAAAAGAATAGCTAATAAAATATCATATTATGTAGCTTCCTTTTTCTAAAGAATGTTCTTTAAAGAAGATCCTAATACATAATGTGGACGCAAAGAAACAGTAATGTATTACAGTAGGTAAATTTCTGCTTACTGGAATAAGAAGATGACTAAGGATCTGGTAATCTGACAGACCGAAGAAGAACATTTGTAAATACATACAGTGCAAGAATACATCTGTGGCAAAGCACCAACTAAATATCCAAATAGTATTGTGTTAGCCTGTAAATTCAGAGGGCAATTAATTATTTCACAAAGAAGAAACATAAAATAAATACATAGAGATATGTTGTTGTTTAACACTGGCTGTCAACTAAGTAACACACAGTCTCTCAGTAGCTGTTCCCAGATGGGATGGGGGAGAGTAAGGTAAAATTGTGAGAACTCATGGATTGAGGTAAAAACGGTTTACTAGGTAAAGCAAAAGCCACATGTGCAAACAGAGCAATACAAGGAATTCATTCACTACTTCCCATTGGCAGGCAAATGGTCACCCACTTCCAGGAAAACAGGGCTCATCACACATAACAGCTTCTTGGGAAGACAATCACCATCACTCCAAACATCCCCTCCTTTCCTCCCTCTTTACCCCAGCTTTTATTGCTGAGCATGATACCATGTAGCATGGAATATCTCTTTGGTTAGTTTGTGTCAGCTGTTCCGGTTGTGTCCCCTCCCAGCCTCTTGAGCACCCCCAGTCTCCTTGCTGGCAGGGCAGCATAAGAAGCAGAAAAATCCTTGGCTCTGTTTAAGCACTGCTCTACAACAACTAAAAACATCAGTGTGTTATCACCTCTACTTTCATCAAAAATCCAAAACACAGCATTGTGTGAGCCTCTGTGAAGTTAACTCTATCCCCACCAAACAATGTCAAGATAACATGCTGTGAATATGCCCAAGTGGAAAGGCATGCCAGCATATAAACTTTGACAGCTGCTTTTCTGAGGCTGTAAGCTTGAAGTAACATAGGGTTATTCATAAAGTGAGATGTTGCATACATATATCTACACTTATGAACTAACAGAGCCAGGTCACAGGTTCAAACATTGGTTTGCATTTACCTAGGTCACTCTATTTTTAACCCAGTCTCTGTTGCACTTTTGACCCACACCCACAGATATTTCTGATAAGAAATGTCTGGAAGGTGTTTGGAATATCACTATTTGTTGATCATTCACTACAGGCCACCCTTCTTTGAGGAAGTCCTCTTGACGTGAGTGCACTTTCCTCAGACACAGAGTAGCAGTCCTGTTACTTGCTGGTATTAACGTAGCCTGTAGGCACAATCATGGCACAAGGTAAAGCTACATGTTACATTGAATGAGGCATTTCACATTCCAGAAGCACTATGACATTGTTAACAATAAACTAAATATAGGATTAATTTTGTACAGATTAATAGCATACTAGTAATCTGATTACCCTTTCGTATATGAGCTGTCTGGTTCAGAAACAGTACAGCTATCTCTACACAATACAACTTGCATTCATATCACTTGTTATTCATATCACTTGTTTTTCCACAAGTATCACTCTTTAAGAAAACATTTTTCAGAGATACTGTTACTGCTGCCAGAATCCAGATACAAAGCCTTCACACTCTCATGCCATCAGGATCCTTGAATTTTCCAGCCTCTCTAACTTGAATGGCAGTTTTCTAGGCAATACTCAAGATGTGTGTTGGTAATATGTAACTAAATTACTCTCTGAAGTTGATTGAATTGATACTTTTCAATGTCAGTTGTTCACTACTGGTGGTTTGCCACAGATTTTCAATGATAGTGAGAGAAATTGAACAAGTTTAACCAGCATTAGCAACTTGTTGTATGAAAAAAAAAAATAAATAGATTTTTAAGTGGCTCAGTTTTGAAAATCTGGAGCCAATAGTAGTGCTTTACTTTGCAGTTGAAGGTAAGGGACCGAGTGCAGTAGAATGAAACTTTGTGCCTTATTGCTGTGGTATAGGCCCAGCAGTCAGCTAGGTACCACACAGCTGCTTGCTTACTCTCTCTCCCCAGGTAGGATGGGGGAGAGAATCAGAAAGGTAAAAGTGTGAGAACTTATGAGTTGAGAAAAAGACAGTTTACTAGGTAAAGCAAAAGCCACGTGCACAAGCAAAGTATAACAGTGAATTCATTCGCTACTTCCCATCGGCAGGCAGGTGTTCAGTCACTTCCAGGAAAGCAGAGCTCATCACATGAAACAGTTTCTTGGGAAAACAAATGCCATCACTCCAAATGTCCCCTCCCTTCCTCCTCCTTTACCTCTGCTTTTATTGCAGAGCATGACACACCATGGTATGGTTAGTTCGGGTCACCTGTCCTGGCTGTGTCCCCTCCCAGCTTCTTGGGCACCCCTAGCATCCTCTCTGTCAGGATAGAGTGAGAAGCAGAAAAGTCTTTGGCTCTGTGTATGCACTGTTCTGCAGTATCTGAAAACATCGGTGTGCTATCACCCCTGTTTTTATCAAAAATCCAAAGCACAGCATTGTATGAGCCTCTAAGATAAAAATTAACTCTGTTCCAGCTCAAATCATGACACTTCTGTCAAACAATTATTTAATCTTTCATGATATCTGGGATAAAAATAAATGAAGGAATAATAAGTCAGAAGAACAGAGAACTAAAGTGCAGACCAGAATTGTAACTCTTCGGCATGTGTAAAGTAAAAGGGAAACTTGAGATAAGACTTCAACAGATGACTGCAAACACTGGGTGCCAATACAAATAAACAGATTTGGGAAATAAACACATTTTTAGATGGTTTATTTTGAAGCACATTGCATAGTTCAGAAAGATAGATGCTGTCCTCTTAAACCATAGATATATAAATTGCTCATCTCTATGGAAAGACTGTATCAGCCAGAATTTTCAGATGGGACCTAACAAGCATTCCAAAGTATCCATTTTTTTTTCTTCTTTTGTGGTTTGAAAATACTTTTCAGAACTGGAAAAATTTTGATTAAAAACAAGTTTTCTTGATAATTTAACAGAAATTTGAAATCTAAACATAAATATTTTATGTATCTCTTGAAAAAAAAAAATCAGTTAAATCTGACAAGCCTCAAATGGCAAGCAAGATGCAGTTACTAGTTCTGCTGTTTAGAATGGGATTTCTTCACAAAGACTGGGATAAAAATTATGATTTTACCAACATATATATTACAAATTTAAACAGGAAATCTTATTATTAGAGTCTCCCTAATAGTTAAAAATATATATATACCTCTATCTATCTATCTATCTAGATATAAATATATATATCTTGTTTCCATTTTATTACAAAAGGAGGGGCTAAAAGTATTTAGCTGATCATCTATAGAATATTAAAAGAAAGGAGAAAAAATTAAAAAGTTAAAAAATAAAAAGGAATAAATAAGAAATAAGATAAGGACTGGAAAGTATACTGACCTTGATTGAACATGGTGGTTCAGTTTTTGAAATATGCCACAAAATCAAATTCTAATTAAGCAAAGGTGACACAGAAGAAAGAAAATTAAGCAAACAACGTTGCTTTAGATTATTATTCTTTTAACATATTTTTGTTAAAAAAAAAAAAAAAAAAAGAAAACAAAGAAAAGAGTGTAATTGTGCAATTTCCTTTTTCTGGAAGATCTTGCCTATGCATATATGGTTATATATACAGCCTTCATCATGAAAAAATAAATAATAAAATAAAATCAGCTATTTGGAGGGAACTGTACATATAGAAAACTGGCCTCTGAACACCATAATTTCCAAATTCACATTCTAGTGAGAAATGTCTTACACAATAAATTACTTAAGAGACAAAAGACATCCATGTATGTTTAGCTCTGCACATTTTGAGAAAACAGCAATGAAATAGAGATTGTCACCAGTTGACATTTAATTTAGAATAGTACCGACAGAAAGAACATCTGTAATGTCAGATATCTTTCAGATTTCTTTACACTCAAAGAGACTAAGTAGGCCAAACAAAGGATGTAATTTAGATCCTGAAAGCACTGCAGATCAACTCATGCATTGCAGTTGTTAAGTTAAAGTCATTATTCTGCCTAGATAAATCCTGTCATGGTTGTCCACATACCCTGCTGAATGTGCGGGAAGTATCTGCTTCCTCTAAACAGAAGCCACAGAAGAGAATCTGTTGAGGGGAAAAGTGGGGAGTTGCAGTCTAGTAATGTGGGGAGCTGGACAATTCCTTCTGTTTGAGAACAGCATTAAGAACCTCTTTTAAATTCCATTGTGTACACCAGGTCATTTTATTTTTTTTTCCCTCATAAATCAAGCAATAGCAATAATTAAAAACAAAACAAACAAAGAAACAAAAAACTATCAGAGTGGTTAATGTACTTTATTAAAGTGGTATACCGGAAAATACGTTTCACTAGTGTCCTTTTTAAAGGGCACTTAGAATCCAGCGTTTGCCTGTTTCAGAGTCCTGCTAAGGGATTTCACTGAAACAGTTTCACAAAGTTGAACATATTTAATAAGGCAACAGGTATAACAGATTTGTGATTGCCATTGATAAATACACTTACTGCAATAGTGCTAATATATAGTGATAGCAAAATGCTATCCCAGGTATTCTTCACCAAAGGTGAAGTATTCTTCGGCACATCATAGAGACACAAAATAATTAACAACTCTGTTTCACACACATATGAAATAAGAGAAGCTTCAGGAATTATCCCTGTTCAAAAACAAAAGAAGTTTATGAAAGTGATAAGTTTTAGCACTGTTTGTCTGAGTAACACTTGAACTAATTGTAGGCATATATGTTCACTACTGTGATGTTTTTGAAAAAAAATACTGCTAAACAGATACGATTTTCCTTGATATTTTAAATGAACCAATTTAATTCCAAGTATATTTTTATGTTAATCAGTTAATTTGCAATCATGCCATTTAATAATAATAATAATAAAAAGCAAATGCTTTGTGGTTTTATGACATATATAAAACTACAGATATTACAAGTCCCCTATTTATGAGCAAAAAGTCGTCCATCCCTAGTTGATTCAATCACCAGCTGTGTCAGGAAGCTATCTTTCACACACTGTAGAAACCTCCTAGACTGTTTCCTTTCCACTGTGTTGTATTTCCAGCAGGCATCTGGAAAGTTGAAGTCCCCCATGAGAACAAGAGCTACCTATTACAAGACTTCTCCCAGCTCTTTGTAGAATATTTCATCTGTCTATTTTTGGCCTAATTAGGTGGTTTATAACAGACGGCCATGAGGACATCTGACTCACTGGCCTTCCCCCTGATTCTTGCCTATAAACATTCAACCCTGTCATTGACATTAAACTCAAGACAATCCAAAGACTCCCTAACATACAGGGTTACCCCACCACCTCTCCTTCCTAGCCTGTCCCTTCTGAAGAGTTTGTAGCCATCCATTGTAGCGCTCCATTCATGCAAACTGTCCCACCACATTTCAGTCATAGCAAATACGTCATAGCCCTCCTGCTGCACAATGGTTAGCTCCTCCTGTTTGTTGTCCATACTGCTGCATGCATTGGTGTAGATACACTTCAGTTGGGCTAGCGATCCTGTCAGTTTTGGGGAGGAGAAGCCCTAATTCCTGCACAACCATTCCCAGACACTACGATTTCTGACCTGTCCATGTCCCTTGTGTCTTTGGTGCCACACTGCTCTCTATCCCCTACCTCAACAGGGGAGTTAGAATGATGAACCTTCATATGCTGAAAAGCAGAAAGCATGATATAGCAGGGGAATTTCCCGACCTTTTGTTGTTTTAGTTTTCAGCTATTATCAGAAGAAGAAATAAATAATAATAATAATCAGGAAAACTCAGCAACCCTCTTATGTCCATAGGGGGATTATATATATATATATATTTATATATATATATATATATAATATATATTTTAATTTTATTTTGTTTGAATATATATATATTCAAACAAATTAAAATGCAAAAGACTAATAAAAGTGGATGGATTTGGTTTATGAATTGAAAATAAATGAGTGATTTAATTTCCTATGACAAATAGCATAAAGTGCACACTTTTAAATATATATTTGCTGTATACGTGTTATACATGACGCCTTTCTCATCACTGTATCCTGTATCACATAGACGAACACAGGATACAGGGTTTGAATGAAAATCTTGGATCATGCCCAGACTCTTTCTGTCATGGTGATGATTATCTGCTTATTTATTTGGCTATATTTAAAAAATACATCTTTTTGCCTCCATTATTTTTTTTATTTTTTTTCAAGAAATCCAGTCCTCTACCAGTTCTTTACTCTCGAGTAAATATCATTTATTCTCTGTTCATTTTCATTTCCTTCCAAAGCAACATTCTCTTTAAGTTTAAAAAACTCTACTCCCTATAAAGCAGTTATCTCTTTTCTCCTTCTTCTCCTCCAGACAATATGTTTAATAAAAATTAAATTTTTCTATCCTAAGATATTGTCCAGTTTGTCTTTATGAAAAGAAGACTTAAAAGCTTTGTACACCAAGCTAGGATTACCCACATCACTCCCCACTTTTTTTCTTTACAGAATCACAGAATGGTCCAACCTCCCCTGCTCAGACAGTGACATGTTGACACACTTGCCCAGGATCATGTCCAGGTGGCTTTTAAAAATTTCCAAGGAGGAAGATTCCACAACCACTCTGGACAACCTGTGCCAGTGCTCTGTCACCCACACAAGAAAGAAATGTTTTCTGATGTTCGGAGGAAACCTCTTGTGTTCCACTTTGTGCCTTTTGTTCTGTCACTTGGCCCCATTGAAACTCTCTTTGCACTCTCCCTTCAGGTATTTATACACATAGATAAGATACTGCCTACACCATCTCTTCTGTAGGCTAAACTGTCCCATCTGTCTCAACTTTCCCTCACAGAAAATGTACTCCAGTCCCTTCATTATCTTCATGGCCCTGTTGGACTCTGTTGGACTCTGTCCAGTATGTCTAGGTACCTCTTATACTGGGGAGCCCAGAACCAAACACAGTACAGGACTCCAGGTATAGTCTCATCAGTGCTGGGTAGAGGAGATCACCTCTCTAGACCTGACAACAATACTTTGCCTCATGCAGCCCAGGATATTGTTTGCCTTCTATGCAGCATGAACACGTTTTTGCTCATGTTCAACTTGGTGTCCGCTGGGGCTCCACAGGATATTTTCTTCAAAGCATCTTTCTAGATGGGTAGCCCCCAGTATGTACCAGTGCCTGGGGTTGTTCCTCCCCAGGTGCAGGGCTTTGCACTTTTTCTTGTTGGACTTCATGAGGTTCCTGCCAGCCCACTTCTCCGTCTTGTTGAAGTACTTCTGGATGAGACCACAAGACCCTGGTATACCTACCAGTCCTCCCAGTATTATGTCATGTGGAGACTTGCTGAGGATACTCCATCTTCCTTTTTATTAACGAAGATGTTAAACAGGACTGGACCCAGTATTGACCCCGGGGTGCACCACTAGGTGCTGGCCTTCAAGTAGTAGAATGTCTGCTGTTTTATAACTATATTGCATTACCATGAAATTTCATGGTAATTGCAGTGTTTTTTCTCCGCCGAGCAGCTGAGCTCCAACATAACTGCTCTCTCACTTCCACTCCTCAAAGGGAAAGGGGGAGAAAATATGATGAAAAGGGCTCAAGGATTGAGATAAGGACAGGGAGATCACTTGACAATTATTGTCATGGGTAAAACAGACTCATAGTAGGGAGACCGATAAAATTTATTACCTATTACTAACAAGCTAGAGCAGTGAAAAACAAAAACAAACCAAAACCACCTTCCACCATCCACCCTGTTGTATGTCCTCCCCCTGAGTGGCACAGGGGAATGGAGTAATGGGGCTGTGGTCAGTCCCTAATGCTTCATCTCTGCCACTCTTTCACAGTCACTCTCTGCCGCTGCTCCACATGGGGTCTCTCCCACAGGATGCTGTCCTTCCCGAACTGACCCTGTGTGGGCTTCACACAGTCAGCAGCTCTTCCAGAACTGCTCCAAATATGGGTCCATATCATGGGGTCCATCTGTCAAG
Organism: Cygnus olor; assembly: GCF_009769625.2. Classification (NCBI taxonomy): domain Eukaryota; kingdom Metazoa; phylum Chordata; class Aves; order Anseriformes; family Anatidae; genus Cygnus; species Cygnus olor. The sequence continues at coordinate 162,044,059 of NC_049169.1, read as the reverse complement.
AGCAAACTGCTCCAGCATGGGTCCCCCACAGGCATCAGTTCCCCCCAGACCCTCTGCTCCTGTGTGGGCTCCTCTCCACGGGCTGTAGCTCCAGCCCGGGGACTGCTTTGGTGAAGTCTCTCCATAGGCTACGGCTTCCTGCAGGCCACATCGACCTGCTCCACCATGGTCTTCTCCACAGGCCACAGGGGAACTTCTGGTCAGGTGCCTGGAGTACCTCCTCACCATCCTTCTTCACTGACCTTGGTGTCTGCAGCGTTATTTCTCACTCCTCAATCTCCCAGCTGCTGTTGTTTGGCAGTTCTTTTTTGTTGTTGTTTTGTTTGTTTGTTTTCCTCTTTTGTAAATATGCTTCCACAAAGTTGCAAACAGCATCGCTTATTGGCTTGGCTCTGGGCAGTGGTGCATCCCTTTTGCAGCCAGCTGAATCTGGCCCTTATCTAACATGGGGCAGCTTCTGGATTCTTCTCACGGAGACCACCCCTGCAACCCCCTCTACCAAAACCTTCCCATGTAAATCCAGTACAGGAATACATGAGTTATTTATCACATCTCATTTCTTAAAATATTCTGTAACAGAGAAAATCAGGTTGCTGTGATGAGAATGTATTGGTTTCTTTAAGTGTTGATGGTGTTTTTGTTTAACCTAGCAGGCAGGTAAGCACCACACAGCTGTTTGCTCACTCCCGCCCTTCCCCACATTGGGATGAAGGAGAGAATGGGGGGCGGGGGGGGGGGGGGGGAGGGCAGGGGAAGTTAAGTCTCATGGGTTGAGATAAAGACAGTTTAGTAGGACTCTGTATGAGTCTGCAGTCAACAATTAACTTTCCAAATGCCTTAAGCAGAGATAGTTCATAGACTTGCAAATCCCCAGAGCAAAGGGAAGAAGATGAGTGTCTTTGATATAATCCTAATTCATTTGAAATTACTTGTGATGTAAAGTCAGTTTCCACACTGAATTTTAAATTTTTAAAAAAAGAAAAAGCAGCTGATGTTGAATGTGAACTGCATCCATTCATATCTATTAACTGCAGAAATATGACTTTAATTATTCTCAGATGAATTGCTAAGCTACAGAATATTATGAATTGTTACAGTGAATTAAACACTTTTTTTTTTTTTTTTTTTTTTTTTTTTAATTCAAGGAGTGAGTTACAGTATATTGTGGATAATGGCATCTCCTTTAGTAAAGAGTCAATCGATCTCCACTCTTAACATTAAAATAGAGTGAAATACGAAAATAACACTGTTCACAACGAGTAAATGACTTTATAACATGAGGAATTATTCCTCAGATTAGATAAATAAATAAATAATAAAATAAAATATTTAGTTCTACCCAGTTTGATATATTTTGCATTTATTTTTATTAGTTTCTTATTAGAGAGATTCATAACATGAAATTCTGATTTAACTGCAGTTAACAGAAGTTTACCTACTCAATTCTGAGGCACTCAATTTTTTTCCAGACTTCACTGTGGAATACACCAATCCCTTTTCTCCATATTCCATGAAAAATTTTGTCACAAAGTGAAAGAAATTAGATTAGAAAATGATTAGAAATAGATTAGAAATTAGAAAATTAGAAAGAAATTCTCTCTCTGTATGAGAGAGAAATTACTTGGTAAGAGAGTAAAAATACACTTTGTTATCTAAGACTGACAAGGTAAGTGATGAGTCTATTTTTTGTAAGTCTAATAAACGTATCTCCTAACTAAGGCAAGGAAATAAAAAGGAACAAAACAAACCAAAAATTAAAATTTTCTACTGTATAGCACTATAATTACCTAGATTGGCATTTTGGCATTGGCAATACTTACTTTATTTTCCTTTATTACTTTATAAAATACTGTGTCCCTCAGTGCCACCCCTGAGCTAAAGAGTGTTAAATGTACAAGTATATTAAGACAATAATGCATGTTGTCTACTCCCTGTAATTAGAATGTTACATTTTAATATCAAAAAATATTTCATTTTTTAAGAAAAACATGCTACATTTGGTAAAAATTTTAGAATTTAATGCAAATCAAAAATAATGCAAAAAAAAAAAAAAAGAGGCAATTAATCATATTTGGAAAGTCAATTTCTTAAAATCATAATACTATTTTCAGGCATTTGTACTTTTTGGCTGAACCATCATAAAATTCAGAATGCTTAATAAAAGTTCCACATTTACTGAAAATAAGACCCAATGAACTAGTCTTTTTAAAATTTACATATAAATAACTTAATATGTTATTTTAACAGCTCTTTTAAGTAATTGATTGAAAAATGTTATGTTCTCTTCAGTGACTTATGTAGACTTCTTATTTGAAATTAAATTAATTATTTTTAAGTCCTGTAGAAATCAATGATTGTTTTTATATTACTTTTCAAATATATACATATATATATATTATATATATATTTGACAGGTAATGTTTGAATTAATGGATATGCTTTGTCATGGTAATTTTTCAAGTTGTAATTTTATTTTATTTTTAACAAGAAAGGGAAGAAAAAAATATGTACATGATTAAAAGAACTTGAAAGCTGAGTATTTAGCATGTGTAGCTTGATCTTATAAATTGTACCAGACTTTTCTTTTGCCTCACACTTGTGAGTAATCTCATTGAACTCCAGGACTTTCTCATGATAAGCATTAGCAGAACTGGCCCTGAGATAGTACAGGAAATTAAAGATTCATAAAATTGCTCATAGTGGAAATTAAAATGCACTTTCATCATATCTGTGTGGTAAGTGACTTTGCTGACTATGTTCCTGGCATTACAGCCTTTATTATACTCCTTTCTTTTCCCTACAGTTGAGATCTGATATCTGATTTTACATGGGAGTGAAAATCATTTTCTAACAAATCTGAAGTTCATAAAGGTAATGTTTGACCATAATTTTTATATACATTAGGAAACTCATTTTTTTCCTCACAGACACATAGCAGGATCCGTCATCCAGACTTTAGTAACTCACAAGTCCAGTATTTGATATGGAGAATTTTTCTGTTTATGTATTTATACAAAGACCTTATACATTTTGTGATAAGTATAAAGAGCAATTTGTTGTTGTGTACAGAAGAAGATCATAAATCATTTTAGCATAACTTCTTCAGTCTCATCAACCAGCATGGGATCCCTGTTAGTCTTGGAAACCTGACAAACTTGATGAGCATTCCTGCTGTTTTTGTTTTATGACTGACATGTACTTTCATTTGGCATCAATCAAAGAAGACTCGGGTGTTGCTTGAACTCATTTCAGAAATGGTGTTGCATTTTTCAGTTGTGTTTTAAACTATATTTCTGCATCCTATACAACTAATATTTGACTGACATCTAATCTAACGTTAAAGGAAAAATATGTAATTAGCTCCCATTCAGAAACCATCATTTTAAGTCCCTTAAGTTCCTAGTCAGATAATAAATTGCTTTTTTTTTTTTTTTTTTTTTTTTAAGGGAGATGTTTACAAGGAATAGGTTATCTGTATTAACTGTCACTTATGAGACGAGAATCTGTTGAAAAAGTCATGTTGTTTAATTCAGTTCTCTGACTAAATACTGGCAAAGTTTTGACAGCTATACACACATTTAGTGGAGTGACTTTCTCTGTAGCATACTTCATTCTAAAAGACCAGGGCTTTTTAAAGCAAAGGAAAAGGGAAGGGAAGGGAAGGGAAGGGAAGGGAAGGGAAGGGAAGGGAAGGGAAGGGAAGGGAAGGGAAGGGAAAAAGTACAAGGAATTAATATAAACAAAATACTAAAAAATAAAATGGGGAAAACAAAACAAAACAAAAAAACAACAACCAAACAACCAAATAACAGTATGCTCCAACAAATCTATGCTTTTCTACATTATTGTGTGCAGTTGTTATTGGTAGTGGGGTTTTGTTTTTGTTTTGTTGTTGCTGTTTGTTTTGTTTTTCCCTATCTCAAAAATAAAATACTACAAAAGGAGAATATTGAAAGAGGAAAACAAAAACAAAAAACAGTGTTTTAAAACAGTTTCCATGAATCACTGAACAGGAGGACCCAAGTTTGAAAAAGAGATGAATTAAATGGGGTATGGTAAAAATCTATTAAATCATGGGTGACATGAATGATGATCAACTCTTCACTATCTGTTCCAAAAACATAAATAGGGACCATGAATTTAAATATGAGTAGGAAGATTTAGAATAAGCAAAACAATATACCTCCTCACAAAAAGGTCCATCTTTGATACCAACCAATCTGCAAAAGGATATTACTGATACAAAATTTTGCAGAAGCTCAAGGGGACACTAAGAAAGTATTTATAAGAAAGATCAGTTAAGAGTAATTGAATAGACTTCAGATATCAGATTCAGGAATTTCCAGAGCTAAAAACAGCCAAAAAGACCAGGAAAGTACCCATGGTTACTCACCATAAATGGGTGTTTACTTCCTGTTATCATCACTTTTAGGAAAAGAAAAAAAAAAATATTGGGCTAGACTGACTTTTGTTCTGAAGCAATAAACCGTCTTCATATATTTTTTTTCAAATAATATGAAAATTTTAAATCATAATTGCTCTGACTCAAGTGCAGCAAAATGATTGATTAAAGCAAATTTTCATAAACACCTATATGTTACCATAAACACCTATAAGTTTCCATAACATATGTGTTTCTTGACATACCAAGAACTGCTTTAGTGATAGATTCAGGAAATATTTTGCTGAATGGATTATAAGACTTAAAGTTATCTTTAAGAAAGGATTTGAGAAAATGTTACTAATAAGTTATTTTTGATGCAAGTAAGTGAAAAACCACCATGCTTATGAAGCGTAGACTTTAATTTCTTCTATAAAAAATGTTCTACTGATGATATTTTTCCATTTAAATTAAATACTCAACAGTTATTGAGAGAGGGAAGAAAGGAAAAATGCAAATATTAGTATTTAAGATATTAACCTGTAATAAAAAAAGAGACATATTTGAGGGCCTCCTCAAAAGGATGAATTGTATTTGATATAAAATGCATAAATCAATATCAGACAAAGAAAGAAAACAAAATTTCCATTTCTGGGAGTAGTTCCTTAGGCATTAGTTCCCTACAAGAAATCTTTCATTCTTTCCTGCATGACATTTTTAAGAAGGCAACTAAAAAATGCTTTCATTCAGTATATCCAACTGAAAAAATTCTAGAGTCAACTGTGGTGCCCAAGATATAGCTTAATGTTAATATCCACAAACATCTTTTAAAAGTACTAGATTTTCCTTATACAGTCTCTTTTATAATTAAACTTTTGGTGCTTTTCAGCTGTCCTTGTAGATGGCCAGTATCTCTCAGAATTTCTTTAGTGTGTGCTTGAAGACTATTACTTGAGAACAATTGAAATGTTTATTCTGTTCAAATTTATCTGTCATGTTTATCTATTCACATCTAGCATTGTGTTTTCTTTCACATTTAAGTCTGTTGCATGTAAGCATCTTACAAGATTAAATTCTCTTGGCAAAAAGTATTAGAAAAATGAAAGACAAACTACGCTACAGTCTCAAGACTCAGTTCTCTTTTCATGACAGTCTCAAGACTCAGTTCTCATTTTCATGAAAAGTATTTATTAATTTTCAGTTATTAGAATCATTAATGAACTGTTACTGTATTCACAATTGGCTTTATGTAACAAAATGTCCAACTTTCAGGATAACAACAAAGTCTAAATCGGGTACCATTTCTACTCTCTGAAATAGTTGATGAAAATAAATTTAATAATTTATATTCTTAAAGAATTTCTATACTTTTAAACTTCTCGGTTTTGTTTGTTTGTTTGTTTTTCAAATATGTCTTAAATGTGAAACTCTCACTTTATGTTCTTTAGAATATTATACAACTCTTCAGAGGACATATAATTCTCAGACACATAGATAATTACACTTACACAATTATTACTTCTTTTTCTGTTTTATCAAATTAACTACTAGAAGTTTTACTCCATTTCTGCTGCTGAATTTAATGAAGACTGCTGGCAGATATTATATTTTTTCAACACTCGAAAGCCACAAGAGTGTGTTTTCTAATACAGGTTCTTGTGGTTTCTAATACTGTTCAGATGCAAACTGAACATATACCAAGCACTTCAGTAGAAGTGTTACTGTTTCCACTGTCATGTGTAACGATGGCAAACAACCATAGCCAGAAGTTACCTTTTAATGATAACTTGACTAATTAATTGTTACGTTCAGCAACATGGGGCCTGGACATTAAAAAATTAATTATGCACAGGGATAAGCATGAATAATACAGGCTTTACTCTTTATTGAAAGAAAAATATGCAAGCAGCTGTTCCATCATTAATAGAAAAAAGATAATTAAAATGAATAATTGTTATAGCAGAAACAAACAGCAGGCTCTGTGAATTATAATGCTCTAAATCCACTGAAACCTGAGATGGAGTTATAGCCTAGTGAACATTTCCTAGCTTTTATATCCATGAATCAGATACATGCATCAGATACATGCATCAGTATTTCAACCATTTCCCTGATACTCCTCCCACTGCTTGTCCTGTTATCTGTACTATCCTGGAGACATACTTGTATATAACCCTCCCACCCTCTCCCTCTCTCTCTCTCCTCTCTCTCTTTCTCTCTCTTTCTCTCTCTTTTTTTTTTTTTTTGGTTGTTTGGTTTGTTTTCTATTCTTACCAAAATATCTATTCTTTAGCTTCTCCTTCCTCTTATGTTTTGGGGAGTATGCCATGCACTTTAGTAAAAGCTGAAATTACTTAATACAATGCTGTTCTTTCATCCCTGGAGCTGAACAATATAATATATGTCGTCTATTCCTCTAACTTCAAGGCTGATGGGTACTAGAGAAGAGCATTTGAAACAGATTTTAGTAAAAGGCAAATTTTCCTAGGATATTAAATTCTGTCCATGGATCTTGTAATAAAACAGTAAAAGAATTATAAAAAAATACACCATAAACCTAAGCATTCCAGGTCCATTAATTTACAAAAATACAGTTAGGAATATTTTTCAATAATTGAACTGTTTATATCTTGTGTTCTAGACCTTGGCAGTTTTCTGGTAAAGTATCTTTTTGATCATAACTTAGACGGTTTAGACCCTGTATTTACAGCTACGTAGGAAATAAATGATTGTCACCCCCTGAATCCACATACGAAACTGACCTTGAGATATGTCTTCTATACAAATAACAATCTACCTCTTAAAATGTATGTACAAAGACCAAAACAATCTGGTAAAAGCTGTAATTATGGAATCATTTTTCTTTGCACTGAAGCAAATTCCACTGAAGTGACTTAAACCTTCCAATCCACAGAGAGTCTTTCATGAAGCAGAAAGCAGTTACACAATGACCTAAAGATGAGCAGACTTGTTTTTGCTCTTTTAGTGAAATAGCTGAAATTTCCAGGATTGTTCATTCTCTAGGTTACTACCCTACATGTAGTGGTGAGCATGTCAGGAGAACTGTCACCTTGCACATATTGTCTTCTTTTTTCAGAGTTGTTCAGGGAAAATCTAGTCTCTGAAGCTATTGATAAAATTGAAATTCCAGAGGTGTTTTAAACCAGGCTTAGTGCTGTATCTCAGCCATATTTCATTACTCTTTGAGTGGGATCCAGAAATACATTATCATCCTCTTTCATTGATATCCAGAGTTGGAAGGGGCCCACGGAGATCATTAGCCACCCAACTCCTGGCTCCACACAGGACAACCCCAAAATTCGAATTATCTGACCGAGTTGTCCAAATTTTTCTGAACTCTGGCAGGCTCAGTGTCATGACCAGTTCCCTGGGAGCCTGTCCAGTGCCTGACCACTGGAAGGAAAACCAGGACTACCAAACCCGAAGCCATCTAGATGCTGTCATATGATGTGACATATATCTGTTAACTCTCTAGTACAATATAACATTTTACAACATATATACAAAAAGCCTTACAGCACAGTAGTCCACAATGAATATTTGGGTTCTGAATTCATAGGGGTACAGAAGAGCTATTTTAGTAGGCAGGATTATACCAAAGAGAAAGTATAGTGGTAGGTATGAATACATTAAAATCATAAGTCTTTTTAATGTTCTAAGTAGTAAATATGGACAATATGATCCCGGACTAAATCAAAGGAAAATAAAAGCCAGCTTAAAATATGTTCTTCCTTAATATTCAATGACATCTTACACTGGTAGTATTGGTCCAGATTTTATTGTTTTCTTCAAATGATTATATTTAAGATATGTTAAAGAGTCACAATTAACATTTAAATATGGAAGCAGTATGGAAAATATACATGAATATGCATGGTACTGTGCCATTATGCTTTAAGTACTTAGCTCTTACTCTGCCAACATGATAACAGAAACTATATTTCATATCCTGCCTGAATCACAGTATGTTTGAATACTTCATGTACATTAAAAAAAATAAAATCCATTAAAATGAAAAACAAAATTCATATATATAGTATAGATTATATCTAGAAACAATGACAAATTAGGGATTCATATGATATTTGTTAGTATATTTTAGATTTAGTGATAATTGATTTTAAAAATGCTGGGCTTTACTGTATATAGAAGACAAATATACCCTTTCCACTCCATGCAAGTTCTTAACTATTTAGAATAATATTAAAATTATTTCTAATTCTAGTGTATGTAGCTATATATTATTATTATTATTATTATTATTATTATTATTATTAATAATAATAATAATAATAATAATAATAATTCTGAATGTCTGGAGTGTTAGGTCTGTCTGTTCTCCTAAGTTTCAGTCTTTGTCTGTGTGGTTGGTTGACTCTGGCATCAACCAACACCCTCTCTACCTCTCACTGTCTCCCCTATCCCATGGGATGGGAAGAATGTAGAAAGAAGGCAAAAAGAACAGTGGATCAAGATCTAGACAGTTTAATAAGAAAGCAGCAGAATCTGTGCACATAACCAAACAGAATTAATTCACTACTTCTCATCTGCAGTCACTTCCTGAAAACGATGTATAATGGTCACTTGGGAAGATAAACACCATAACCCTAAAAGAAAAAAAAGAAACTTTCTCATCCTTTACCTACGGTTTTATTTCTGAACATGAACATTATATACTACGAATATCTCTTTGGTCACTTGGATCAGCTGTCCAGCTATGTCACCTCCTAACCTCTTGCCACCCACAGCCTACAGTCTTTTGTACAGGTGGGGTTTGGAGAAAAACGCTTTGGCACTGTACAAGCACGGCTCAACAAGAGCCAAAACTGTTACAAACACTGTTTTAGCTACAAATGTAAGCACAGCACCATGCAGGCTTCTGTGAAGGAAGTTAACTCATTTTCAGGCAGATCTTGTACAACCCGTCACAAAGAAATGTATGTATTTCTGGCAGATAAACTGGGAAGAGTGCATCACCTATCCTGATCATGTAAAACTCCTTTCCCCCAGTCATAAATCATTAATTGTTGTTGTTATGTATGGTAGGGGGTCAAACCCTAGCATTTAAGTATAAAATCAAACTAAATTAGTCAGACATTTGAACTCTGGATCTACTGACCTTGCATTTTGACTTGTCACAAGCATACTATGCATCAGCATACATATTAATCTTTTTTTTTGGGTCATCAAAAGCTACCAGTGTTGCACTCAGACTTGCTATTGTAATCATTTACCATTGTACAATACACAGCTCTTGGTTCTATTTGTGCTCATCAGTCACCTCCCAAATTCTTCAATGTACTGAAGAACTAAAAGAATAGAATCATAGAATTGTAGAATTAAAGAGCATCTCAGGTTGGAAGGGACCTTGAAAGATCATTAGATCTAACATTTCATGGGAAAAGGGGGCCTAGATGAGATTTATCTTGCATCCTGTCAAATCACATCTTGAAAACTCCTAGTGGTGGGGATTCTGCTATGTCCCTGGAAAGGTTGATCCAGGGATAGATTGTTCTCACTGTATTATTTTATAGTCTCTTAAATGCTAAAATATTTTTATTTATTTATTTATTTATTTATTTATTTTTCAGGGAACTAAATGCAGCATTATAGCAATGTCAATAAATGAATAAATACATAGAATAAAGGTGTCAGAATGTAACTTTCTGCTAATAAAGTTGCACAGAACTTTTCTAGTAGTTTTCTCTCCCTTTCACCTTCTTTAATCACAAACCTGACTGTCAGTATAGAAACCACAGATCTTTACAACACAGCTAGCAGTCATAGTGAGTTAAGGACATTAGTTGGCACTGGCAAATATCAGTTTCCTTATAATCATTAATGGGGTTTTCAAGCAATTTCAACTTATTAAAACTCTTTCTCTCTTCTTCTTTCTTTTTCCTTCTTTTCCTTCCTTCCTTCCTTCTCCTTCCTTCCTTCCTTCCTTCCTTCCTTCCTTCCTTCCTTCGTTTTTCCTTTCTTCCTTTCTTCCTTTCTCCCTTTCCTCCTTTCTTCCTTTCTTCCTTTCTTTCCTTCCTTCCTTCCTTCCTTCCTTCCTTCCTTCCTTCCTTCCTTCCTTCCTTCCTTCCATCCTTCCTCCCTTTCTTTCTCCCTCCCTTTCTCCCTCCCTTTCTTTCTCCCTTTCTTTCTTTCTCTTCTTTCTTTCTCCCTTTCTTTCTCCCTTCTCTTTCTTTCTTTCTTTTCTTTCTTTCTTCTTTCTTTCTTTTTCTTTTTTCTTTCTTTCTTTTTCTTTCTTTCTTTCTTTCTTTTTTCTTTCTTCTTTCTTTCTTTCTTTCTTTCTTCTTTCTTTTTTCTCTTTCTTCCTTCCTTCCTTCCTTCCTTCCTTCCTTCCTTCTTCCTTTTCTTTCTTTCTTTCTTTCTTTCTTCTTCTTTCTTTCTTTTTTTTCTTTTCTTTCTCTTCTCCTCTTCTCCTTCCTTCCTTCCTTCCTTCCTTCTTCCTTCCTTCCTTCCTTCCTCCTTCCTCTTCTTCCTTCCTTCTTTTTCTTCTTTCCTTTCTTTCCTACATTTCCCCCCTTTATCAACAATTTACCTGTTTAAATACAAACAGCTGAAATATAGTTGCAATTTGCAAAATTCCTCTTACCTAAAAGTGTTATTTACAGTCAACTTTATCTGAGCTAGATATAAATTGTTCTATTTTTTTATGAAGAGGAACAGGCATGCCTAGGAACAGAACTACACAAACCCTAAAATAGCTGTCTTTCTACAAACTGCCCCTTCATCTTCAGTGACAATGAAATAAGTCTGTGGCAATTAACATGGTTGTATATATTTGCATAATTATGTTTGCTGCAGGGGGTGAAAAGAACTATAACCTATCATGTATTTTTTCGTGCTTTCAGTGTTAAAATACACTGATTTTCATAGCAACACTGTCTGCCAAAAAACACTCCTATAAACATAGGACTACTTAGAGCCAGACTGTGACATTTTCATATGCATTAAGTAGTTTTATTCCACAGATATCTTTGCTGCTTTGTCATTAGTATGTTTGTTTATTGTTTTAATTGCAAATAATTAGTGTAAATAAGATTGGCAGACACATTAATATATTATTTTAAAGCATATTACCTTCATTTAAGCATATTTAGTACTGTAAGATGAAATACATATGGCTTTGAAAAAAAACTTGAACAAAACATAAACCAGTAACTATAATTTGCATATTGAAACCACGTCAAAGTGTATTTACTTCATGTACTTGCATACATGGTATGCATCCTTCAAGTATCCAGAGACATTCACTTGAAATAATTTTGGTAGATGTGAAAAAAAGCATTTGAGAAATTGAAAAATCCATTAGCTAGATTAGAAATGAAAATAATTTTTCCTTCTAAAAGGAATAAAAACTTCATATTCTAAATATTTCACATTATTTTGTTTAGTAATCTAAAAAATAGTGAACCAAAGACGGCAACTAAATATTAATACCTTATGTAGCTATTATATGGATTTACTTAAAACACTTAGTTGAAACAGGTATATTAGAAGTTGGCACCATAATCCAATAGTTTACATTATCTTATCAGCTAAAAATCTTAATTTAACATAAAAACAAACAAACAAACAAACAAAAAAGTATTTTTACTTTATATATATATATATACATACATATATATATATATAAGAATGGACAGTTTAAAAGAAAATAAAAATTGACTCATAAAAATAGAACGACATTAGCACTGTTTATCATTTTGACATTTCCCTTTCCTATAAGGGTTATTGTAGAAATTCAAGCATATGGGATCATACAAATAGCATCGTAAAGCTGTAATTTAAAAATAAATCATAATGAATGATTATGTCTTACTTTTTACTCAGCTGAACTTTCATTAAACTCTTTCTGGAATTTTGTCTGAATGAGGATTGCATAAATGAGCCTTTTATTATTATTTATAGCTACTTTAAGTGCATCTTTCAAAAGTCATTGCAAAGGCAAAAGGATGTGTGAAAATATTGGATGTAATGTAATTAAAAAAAAAAATAGGTCTCAGACTTTTAATATTCTGTACAATCTATGTGATGGATGTGCTTCCGAATTTGGAATTTTAACCCCACATTGCTAGCTGAAGAAATCATACCAAGATGAAAGAAAAGACCTAGGAAAAGGATCTGGGGGGTATTAGTCAATGCTTGCCTGACAGGTTGGGTCAATGGGCAAAGCCCAATGGGATGATTCAGTACAGCTAAGTCCTGCACTTCGGTCACAACAACACCATGCAGTGCTACAGGCTTGGGGGAGAGGGGAGGGATGGAAAGCTGACAGGGGAAAAGGATCTGGGGGAGTGGTTGATGCTTGCCTGAACATGAGTGGCAGTGTGCCCAGGAGGTACAGAAGGCCAAAGGCATCCTGGTTGTACCAGAAATGGTATAACCAGCAGGACCAGGGAGGTGATTGTCCCCCTTTGTAGCTTGGTGAGGCCACACCTCGAGTACTGTGTTCAGTTTTGGACCCCACTACAAGAAGGACATGAGGCCGTGGAATATGTTCAAAGAAGGGCTACAAAGCTGGTGAAGGGCATGGAACAAAAGTCCTGTGAGAAGCAGCTGAGGGATCTGTGGTTGTTTTGTCTGGAGAAGAGGAGGCTCAGGGGAGACCTTCTTGCTCTCTACAACTGCCTGATAGGAAGGTGTGGGGATCTGGGTGTCAGCCTCTTCTTGTACATAACTAGTGATAGGACTAGAGGGAATGGTCTCAGGTTGCACCAGGGGAGGTTTAGATTGGGAATTAGGAGAATTTTCTTCTCAGAAAGAGAGTCAGGCATTGGAATGAGTTGCCTAGGGAAGTGGTGGCATCACTGTCCTTGGGGGTGTTCAAGGAAAGGTTGTACCTGGTGCTTAGGGACATGGTCTAGGGGTGATATGGATGGTAGGGGTATGGTTGTACCAGATGATCTTAGAGGTCTTTTCCAACCTTAATGATTCTATGATTCTATGATCCTGTGATTCAATGAAATCAACTTGGGTGTCTTCAGTGACAATCAGGCATTTAAAGTCTAGCCTGTTCCATAGGAGTACCGGCCCACCATACTTGCGAGACTATGCTCAGTATTTGAGGCAATACTGAGTTCAGTTCAGAGGAACAATGGTACTTTAGGGAAAATAGTTTGTTGTTAGTTTTCTTTCCCCTGCTCCTCGCATCTTAAGGAAATTTAAACACATAGTTCACATTTCCCAGGAAACTGCTCTAACCAACAGACTACCAAACTCTTTAGAATGGTGCCAGTAAATTGGTCATTGAAATATCTGCTAGAATGAATCCAGGATTAATAGGACAAAGAAGATAAATAAACAACATGGAACGCTATTGTGTTCCACTCATTTGTCAAGGGCATTGACTCAGTAATGTGATTTCTGTAATCTGGTACCTGCTTATGCATCTTGCATTTAAGTAATATTTAGTAAAATGCTGTAATGGTACTGGGGACAAAGACAAAACTTAGTTACCTCCCTTCCACACTTTTTTTTGAAAGGGTTCCCAAGAATACAAATTCTAAAGCATCTGGAGCCTTTATGAGGATGCTAAAAAAGTGAAAGAAACCTTATCTCCAATTTAATGACTGTGTTGCAAGATCTCATTGACAGGCTGAAAACATTTAACTTTAAACAATGATTTGTTTAAAAAAAGATTTTATGTTTACATGTACTTATAACATGTATTTGCATTGACATATTAGCACATATTTGCATACATATATATACACAAGACCCAGAAAAGTATTTTTGGTCTCTAAAGAAGAATGCAAATGAAGTCTGAAGTTAAACTCTGCTACAATTTTCAATACCCTAACCAATAAAAAGTAACATTAATTTCCATTATTCAAAGATTTTGTATTCTAGAAGAGATTTTGCTTTTTTTTTTTTTTTTTAATGTTTATATACAAAGACACAAACAAACTATTTTGTTCTCCTTATTTTAATTCATAAAGAACTCAATATGGAAAATACAACATATTTTTCTTTCAAATTATCTTTGCAGTATATTGAAAATAATTATATTTATTAAAATTGACAAAAAAGATTCCTGAAACTGAAGATTCACTGGATTTTTCTCCTGCTTTGTGTTTATTGTCCTATCTTCCATTCAGAACAGTTAAATTAATTGTTTTTAATAGTAGACTTAGCCTGTAGGAGCCTTTTTTCTTTCAGTGAAGTGAGATCTGAAGGTATTGGATTTTTAAGAGGAGACATAGTTGTGAAAGCCAATTAAATTATTTATTTATTTCAAATTCTTCAGGTACAAGAGAGAAACAATATTAAATTCAGAATCAAATTAGTATGGACATAGAAAATATATGAATTTTAGAGGAGCTAAAATTAAAATATCCATTGAAGAAGAAGGAACTATTACATAAATATTCCAAGGCCTTGAGGGAAATATGTCATTCCCACAGAACTGTACTGGAAAAAAAATAGAAAAATCTACCTTTTCCTCTCCTGACTTCAAAATACAAAGCCTGAAATTTCATCCAAATATAGACCTCGTGCTATTCTCATTCCTATGTTGTTCACCCAAACGAGCAACAGAAAGAAAAAAAAAAAAGCTGCTGGCAGGGGGCAAGTTCTAAGTGCATAATAAACCTTGTTGAAGGAATTACTGCTGCTACTGCACAGTAAATTTTCACATATACTTACAAAGTATTTGCATATCTCTGTACTGATCAAGCAAAACACATCAGATTGGTACTGCTGGTTCACAGATTGCCACACAATCTAATATTGCCACACAATCTGAGCCTCATTGCACATGTATACAAATTGCCTTAAAAATGAATTCTTCCTCTGAGTTAGTGAGTATTTAGGAAGTACTATTTTTTTTCTTAGTGGTTTCTAAAAAAAAATGACCTCAAAAAAATTGCTGTTCTCCAGAATCACAATGTAATAAATAAATAAATAAATAAATAAATAGATAAAAATAGAAACCTCTAAATAGAATGGAAGTTTGTAAAAAGTCCCCTTTACCCACATGACATATACTTAGGATGCTCATGCATTTAACATATGTATTAATTTAGCTGATGATGCTTTATTAGTTTGAATAGAAGACAATACTTTGTAACTTTTACTAAACAATGTTTCTTTCCTCCTTGCTTACCATGACTTCTGCAGATTGAGCTATGAGACTTTTTTTTTTTTTTTTTTTTTTTTTCAGAAATCTTCAGTATAGGACAAGTTTAGAGTTCCAGTTACTGTTTATATTCCTCTTGTTATAAGCCTCAGTGTAAAAGGATTTGTTTATCCATAATGTAGTCTAAGCTATAACCTCAGTGTACTGGGTTTATATGGCAAGGGCTTGGTAACAGGGAGCTGCATGGGTGGCCTCTGTGAGAAGAGTCTAGAAGCTGCCCCGTGTCAGATCAGGGAGTGTTTCATCTGGCTCCAAAAGGGACCTGCCACTGACCAGAGCTGAGCCAATAAGTTATGCTCATTGGGCCTCTGGGAGAGTAGATTTAAGAAAGAGAAAAGACTTCTGTACAACAGTAGCTGGGAGAGAGGAGAGAGAAACAGCCCTGCAAGACCCAAGGTCAGTGCAGAAGGAGGGCAGGAGGTATTCCAGGTGCCAGAGAAGAAGTTCCGCTGTGTCCTGTGGAGAGGCCCCTGGTGGAGCAGGCTGTCCCCCTGCAGCCATGGGTCCCACATGGAGCAGATCTCCATGATGCAGCCATGGAGGGGGCTGTGGAGCAGGTGGATGTGGCCTGGGGGAGGCTGTGGTCCATGGAGAGCCCCCGCAGGAGCAGGCCCCAGGGCAGAGCTGCAGACCATGCAGGAGCAGGGTGATCTGTCAGGAGCTGTCACCCGTGGGGACCCAGGTTGAAGCAGTTTCCTCCTAAGAGATGGACCCGCGGTATGGACCCATATTGGAGCAGTTCCTGAAGAGGTGCTGCCTGTGGGTAGCCCACACAGGGTCAGTTCAGGAAGGACAGCATCCTGTGGGAGAGACACCCACGTTGGAGCAGGGGCAGAGAGCGACATGAAGGAGTGACAGAGATGAAGTGTTAGGGACTGATGCTGCCCCATTCCTGTTCCCGTGTACCGCACAGGGAGAGGAGGTGGAAGAAGGTGAATGGGGGAAGGTGTTTGCTTTTAGTTTCTCATTCTCTAGTCTGTTAGTGATAGGTAATAAATTACATTAATCTCCCTATGCTAAGTATGTTTTCCCTTGACAGTATTTGGTGAGTGATTTCCCTGTCTATATCTCGACCTATAACCCTTTCCATCGTATTTTCTCCCCCTTTTCATTTGAAGAGGGGGTCTGAGAGAGTGATTGTAGTGGACTTCAGCTGCCCCACAGAGTAAAACCACCACACTCAGTTAAATGAATAAAGATACTGATGATACAGATTCTGTCTCTGATCTGTATGGCTAGTTAAAAACCAGTTTGAAGATGAGTCACTTTTCAATTCAACAATATATTCTTTTTATTTAGAAATAAACCTGTTCAACTCCGGAAAAAGTCTCAAAGAGGTAGAAATTTCGGTCCTCATAGCTCCATGTGCCTTCCCGACTAACATTCAAATCAATTGTTAAAGCAATACTTAAAATAAAAGCTTTTCCTTAGTTTTTTTTTTTCTTGGATTTCAGTACTGTTGTTTAATATCTACTGTTTCCCTGCTGTTTTCTCTTTCTTTACTGGCGTTTTTGTCCTTCTCTTCATCTCATGCATGCATCACTGATGAAAACACTGTTTCCTCGTGCTTTCAGATATTATTTATATTCTAGTGCATTTTTGTGTAATTTCATGAGTGCCCTTATTCCAGAGTTGCCTACATAACGATAGTTCCATATACTTTCTTTCCTTCCTTCTTCCCTCTTTCTTTCTTCTTTCTTTCTTTCTTTGTCTGTCTTTCTTTCTTGTCTGTCTTTCTCTTTCTTCTTTCTTCTTTCTTTCTTCTTTCTCTCTTTCTCTCTTTCTCTCTCTCTTTCTCTCTTTCTCTCTCTCTTCTCTCTCTCTTCTTTCTCGCTTTCTTTTTTTTTCTTCTTTCTTTCTTTCTTCTTTCTTTCTTTCTCTTTCTTTCTCCCTTTCTTTCTTTCCCTTTCCCTTTCTTCCTTTCTTCCTCCCTCTCCCTCCCTCCCTCCTCTTCCTTCTTCCTTCTCCCTCCCTCCCTCCCTTCCTTCCTTCCTTCCTTCCTCCTTCCTCCCTTGCTTCCTCTTTCCTCCCTCCCTCCCTCTCCTTTTTCTTCTTCTTTCTTCTTCTTTTTCTTTCTTTCTCCCTTTCTTTTTCTTATTTTCTTTCTCCCTTTCTCCCTTTCTCCCTTCTCCCTTTCTTTCTCCCTTTCTCCCTTTCTCCCTTTCTCCCTTTTCCCTTTCTTTCTCCCTTTCTTTCTCCCTTTCTTTCTTCTTTCTCTTTCTTTCTTTCTTTTTTTCTCTTTCTTTCTTTCTTTCTTTCTTTCTTTCTTTTCTTTTTCTTTCTTTCTTTCTTCTTTCTTTTTTCTTTCTTTCTTTCTTTCTTTCTTTCTTTCTTTCTCTTTTCTCCCTTTCTCCCTTTCTCCCTTCTCCCTTTCTCCCTTTTCCTTTCTCCTTTCTCCCTTTCTCCCTTTTCTTCCTTCTTCTTTCCTTCCTTCCTTCCTCTCCTTCCTCCTTCCTCCTTCCTTCCTTTCTTTCTCTTCTTCCTCCTCCTTCCTTCCTTCCTCCTTCTTCCTTCCTCCTTCCTTCTTCCTTCCTTCTCTTTCTTTTTTCTTTCTTTCTTTCTTTCTTTCTTCTTTCTTTCTTTCTTTCTTTTTCTTCTTTTTCTTTCTCCCTTTTTCTTTCCTTCTCCCTTTCTCCCTTTCCCTTTTTCTCTTTCTCTTCTTCTTTCTTTCTTTTTTCTTTCTTTCTTCTTACTTTCTCCTTCCTCCCTGCCCCTTCTTCCTTTCTCCCTTCCTTCCTTCCTTCCTTCCTTCCTTCCTTCCTTCCTTCCTTCCTTCCTTCCTTTCCTCTCTTTTTCTCTTTCTCTCTCTCTCTCTTTCTCTTTCTCTCTCTCTCTTTCTCTCTTTCTCCCTTTCTCCTTTCTCCCTTTCTCCCTTTCTCCCTTTCTCTCTTTCTCCCTTTCTCCCTTTCTCTTTCTTTCTCTTCTTCTCTCTCTCTCTTTCTCTCTTTGTTTCTCTCTTTCTTTCTCTTTCTTTCTCTCTCTTTCCTTTTTCTTTCTTCCTTTCTCTCTCTCTCTCGTTTTCTCTCTCTTTTTTTTTCTTTTTCCTTTCCTTTCCTCCTTTCCTTTCCTTTCCTTTCCTTCTTTCCTTTCCTTTCCTTTCCTTTCCTTTCCTCTTTCCTTTACGCTCCTTTCCTTTCCTTTCCTTTCCTTTCCTTTCCTTTCCTTTCCTCCTTTCCTTTCCTTTCTTTCCATTGAATTGGGTCCTGTAAATGCCATGATAATGGTCTTTGACTATGTCAGTAGTATAAATCTGTGAAATTGAAGCATTCCATATTCATACCCGAAAACAATAAAGTAGATGAAGATAGGAAGAGTGAAACACTTGAAAAAAGGAAGATAGGAATTTATACATAAATCTAAAAATATATTCAGACTGTGCTTCTTCTCATTAGTTGATTACTTGTGAGTGTTCTTTGGCTGCTAGTATCAGTATGTTAAGAAGGCAACTATAAGCACTTTCAAAAGTGCTCTCAAGATTTTTTTCTACTTTTTCCATGTCTGAATCAATTAGGTGACTTTACTAATATCTCTGTTAATGAATCTGAATGACTTGTAGTTCGTTCTCAACAACCAAAATCAGGATCAAATTGGTAACCAAGATTTTTGTTTTACTTTTTATTTTATCAAGAATAAGAAGTATTATACATATTTATTCTTTGAGCATTCTCCTGGATTCTGCAGCTAATAATTATGTAGTTATAATGGTGATTTTTAAAATGTGTGAGGACATGGGTGAGGATGCTTTAAGATTTTTTTTTTTTTTTTTTTTTTTAAGGATGACAATACACTGAATTTTAGCAGGAAACTAAAACTGTTTAATGCAAATCTTCGCAAGAGATGTTCCTTTATAACAGTCATATAGCATATTGGGATGTTCTCCGCCCTTGGAGGTTTTCAAAATCATTTGCACAAATGTCAGATCTGCCCCTGCTTTGAGCAAGAGGCACTTCCTGAAGTCACTTACAACTTGCCTGTGATCCTTTAACTTTATGAGAATGATGACTTATCATTGTTTATTTCCAGATCTTATGTACAATCACTCTCTAAAGTCATCCTAGGATTCCATGATTCAGACTGAATGTAAGGATATGCCAAAAAAAAGCTCTTCAAATAATTTCACAAGCATTGATTTAAAGAGACATAATTCATGAAATAAGAAAAACTAAGGATCTCAAGCACTTGATGGTTGAGCAGATGTACTATACTTAACACGTAGGTGCAAAACCTGTATGGAATTCATAGCTTTTGCTTAGAATAAATAAATATTATAGAATAAATACATAAATAAATAAATAGAAATATAAGATTAATCACACATTGTTTATTCTTGCTGCAAATCCAAATTACAGTTCCTTATATTTGCAATATATATGCACATCTTTAATTATAATTATTTTTCTATCCTGTTTTAACAGCCTAATACCTATTAGTTACTATGCTTGAGGGAAATAAAATGTAATGCAATAATTGAACATTGTCATCATCTTGCCAGGTAATGCTACTCTGTTTAAAGAAATGGTTTATGGGCTAATTACCCATTTAAAGTAAGAATATTCAGAGTGTTTACTGGATCATTTACTAAAGGCAACTAGGTTGGAAAGTTTCTGGTATGTGCTTCTTAAAATACTTTTCTTAAAATAGACTTAGTTTCTGTTAAACCTCCTCCATTCCCAGATACGCACAGAAAGGTAATTTCAGGTACCTATATTCTGTGGGCAAAACAACTATTATATAATGACAGTTAAGACTAGTCAGAAGTTAATATGTACAGGCTTGTGTTTGGAAGATATGTCATTATTTAGTCTTTACAAATAAATAACAAAGAATGCAGTTTGAAGTCCAGCTGGAAACGTATAGGGCTCTTTTTTTGGTTAGTTGCTTGTTTGCTTCATGTAACCCTTTTAATCTAAAAAGCAAGATCTGACACTTTTAACATCTTGTAAAAGGACATAAAGAAGAGAATTTATCTAAAGTAATAGCACACAGTGCATCCTGAACAGTGAAAGTAATAGTTCATGGGACATTGAATCTGAAATACCTACAAATTTAGTGGAAACATGCAGAAAATAATTGAAAATGTATTGCAAATCAGGGAAGAGAAATAAGTAAGTTATTCTACTCATGGACCATTTGTTAGACTAGTCCTCTGGTATGACTACTCTGGATAAATACTCCCAACTATAGTTACCATCAGAGACCAGCGTACATGTTACCATTATGTTGTTGTCTTTTCAGAAATTCTTGTGAAGGACTAACTGGCAAAAATAAGGAACTGTTAGTTTGTGAACTGAAACATTAAAATCAATGAGTCATGGAGGATTAGAGTTTTAAGGCTTCCAGAGTTGGCTATCACGAGGCTGACAACTGTGAATTAAAATGCAAAGAGACAGTAGACCATTAAATTGTGAATCAGTGGACTGTCATTCTGATGGAAAGTCAAGAGAAAGAAAGGGATTGCAACTGAGTATCACAGATTTTAATGACATTTCAGCTATATTTGCATTCCTAGTTATTTAATTAAAACTGAATGGACCAAAGTAGGTAATATTTCATTTTCTTTAGATTCATTCTCTACAGACAAGTACTACTCAGAATCTTTGTATTACTTTATACAGTTATTTTTAAAAGTTCTTTATGTGATACACATGTGTAGACACATATTAGGAGCCCTGTAACTACCACAGTAATGTGGAAAGGGCATGGACAGTGTTCATGGACAACAGAAACGAAACATTAGGGCCTGACTGCAGCCGCTATTCCCCATTCCCTTGCGCTGTTCGGGAGGAGGATGTAGAAGATGGTGCATGGGGGCAAGGTGTTTTAGTTTGCTTTTAGTTTCTCACTGCTCTAGCTTGTTAGTAATAGGTAATAAATTATATTAAGCTCCCTATGCTGCATCGTTTTGCCCAGTACGATAATTGTTGAGTGATCTCCATGTCCTTTTCTCAACCCTTGAGCCCTTTCCATCACATTTTCTTCCATTTCCCTTTGGGAGGGGAGGGGGAGTGAGAGAGTAGTTATGTTAGAGTTCAGCTGTACAGCTGGGTAAAACCACCACACAGAGGTAAACAAAAGTAATCATATTTTTTATTTTTTTATTTTTTTAATGACAGTTCCTGGTATGCTGTATACTACCCTCCTGTAAATCATTATAGATACACTAAAATCAGTAAAAATGTATTATTTGTATTAGCTTGGAATCCAGACTGTTTTCCTTTTTTTTTTTTTTTTTTTTTTTTTTTTACATACAAAACATTTCAACAAATAACAGCAAATATTTCTTCATCAGTTTCTGATGAAGTTATTCAATATTTTTTCCTACAGACTACTGCTTCTTAGAAAATGATCTTATCCTTATTGATACAGGAGTATTTTGCTTAGAAAAAAAAAACTGTCTTTAGAAACTTGTACCTGTAGGTATAATGTGTGGATTAAGTGTGGATTAAGTTTTTCTTACTCTAACACACAGTGATTGATTTCATGATCTCTGTAAATTACACTCATTTCTCCTATCTTCTTGTTCATAAGCGGATATTGCTATCCCAAGTGCAACAACTATTTAAAGATCATTAATTCTTTTGGAAATTTTTACTTTATGAATTGAACAAAACCTTTTCTGTGAATGTTTGCTGTCTATACTGGAAACTATTCTTCTATTAGTTAAATGAAAGATCTCAAGAAGAAAAAAACGTTTTGGGCTACATGCTTGACTTTATACTAAGCACTATTTCCCTTTACATAAGAAATAGCAATACAAGGTGAAGTAACAGGAAAAAAAAAAAAAAAGTATTCGGTAGTTTTGAAAAATGTTAATAGTGTCCTGAAAGATTGTTCTTCATAAAAATTAAACTAATATAAGATTCATAGGCTGCATACAAGTTAAATTTAAATAATCTGATCACATTTACAGGGAGTAGCTTCATACATGACTAGCAATGAGTAGTATAATCATATTTTGGTCTACACCAGTTCCTTCGACACAAAAAATATTTTCATTTGCTTCTTTTCTGCCATTAAAAAAAAAAAAAAAAAAAAAAAAAAAAGAATTATATTTTTTGGAATATCATTTTCCTTGACATCTGTTGCTTTGATTAAGCAAACAATCTAGGTGTCTATATTCTAAGGCCATTTGTGTTTAAGATAAACTTCTTTTTATGTAGTTTGTGAGTTGTGTTTAATAAACAGTGTTCTCATCAATCACAGTTACTACAGTTTAGAGACCGCAGCGTGACATGATGCTCGAATTTCTTATTGGTTACGGAATTTATCTCTGAAGTGAAATAAATGGGCTATAGTTGATTCAGGCAACTAAATTGAGAGCTCCCACACATGCTGCTTAGCAGCTGATAAGTATTCAAAAAAGTTTCCTTCTTGTTCAATTCAAGGGTTAAAGTGGTTCACTGTCCACAGAGCACCCTCAGGAATATAAGAGAGATTTTGAAAGTTACTGAATAGTTCAGCAACCTTTCTTGCACTTTGACATATACATATATATGTATAATATATTTTTTTCCCCACAACATTTGTACAATTCTCCTAGTACTATATAATATTGTTTTGATTACACTGAAAAGTTTCTATTTTTTTTTTTTTTTTGTGAGATTTGTTTTCTAATAGTGTGCTTGAAGACTGCCCTTCCACACCTGAGAAAATTATAGGCATTGATTTTAAATGCCTAAACTTAGGCAAATGAGATTTCCCCATGGAGGTTTTTGAAAAGTTTCTGTGCTTTACTAGAATCCTATGGAACACAGGCAACTTATTAGAAGGACGGTCATCCAGGAAAAGATAAAGTGCCTAAGTCAGGCTGACTTGAACTCCATGTACATTAGGTATATGTTTGTGTGTTTGTTCACATTGCCCAAATATATACATATATAAATATAAAGGAATTTATATTTACACTGTGTTGATAATGTTTGCAATTCTAAAGAATCATGAATTTTTGAAATTTATTTATTATTTTTTTTACATTAGCTTCCCAGGAATCATATAATTCTGCTGGCATAGATGATTTATTTATTTATTTAGTTAGTTAGTTTTTCAAGATAAAAAGAGGTTAATATTGAATAAAAATGTACTACACAAAAATAGTGTTCTGTGTTTCCTTCTTACAACTTACAGTCACCCTAACGTTTGTAGTTCTTGACGTATTGTTTCCCCTTCCTTAGTATTTTTCTTAACTTACCTTGTCTCAGTATTCTAAGTAAAGTTTTGTAAATGAAAAATATTTGATCATGCTATGGCTTTTTGCTAATTTCTTTTCATTTTTTCAAAATATTTGGCATTTTTGTTTGTTTTTGTAACTTCAATCAATATTCTATTTTATTGTTTATTAGGCATACATGGCAAGGTGTGGGCAGCTTCAGGCTGCAGGATGGCCTGTGTGAGGAAAGGCTGGGGCTGCCCTGTGACGGATGCAGCTGGTCCCAGCCAGATTCAATAGCCCTGTTGCAGGCCATGTCTGAGCCCAGCAACCACCCGGGTGGTGCATCTGGGAAAACATTTAAGAAAGGGTTAAACCATTGCACAGGACTGAGGTGTGAAGTAAAGTATGTGAGAAATAGCACTGCAAACACTGAGGATCTGACTTTCTGAGAAGAGGTGCTCCAGGTGTCAGAGCAGAGATTCCCATGTAGTCCATAGAGTGGACAACACAAGAACAGATATACATGCAGCAGCCTGCAGAGAACCCACTCTGGAGCAGTTTATTTAGAAGAACTGCAGCCCATGGAGAGGACCCATACTGGAACAGGGGAAAAGTGTGAGAGGGAAGGAGCGGAAGAGGAAACAGCCCTGGACTGACCACAACCCCCAGATTCCCATCACCTACCTCTGTGTCTCTTGGCAGCAAATTGATAGAGGAGTTGGGAATAACAGAGTGAAGTCGAGTGAGTTGAATGTGTGTGTGTAGAACGGAAAGTTTTTTAGTTTCATCTTAGTTTCTCACCATCCAAAACTATTTTAATTGTTAATAAATTCATTTTGCCCATGTCAAGTCTGTTTTGTCACCAGTAGGTACTGATAATTTTTTTTTTTTTTTTTTTTTTTTTTTTTTTAATCTTGACCCGTGATCCTTTTCATCTTATTTTCTTCCCCTGTCTTGCTGAGGGGAGGGAGTGAGAGAGTGTCTAGATGGGGTTCTAGCACCTGATCAAAGTTAATCTATCATGTATTTCAATCTCTATTTAATGTAGCTTTTAATACTACTTAAATTTTTAATTCTATGTCAGGAATTTAACATTTTATGTCTGGTTTTAGTATATCAACGCTTAGACATTCAAATGTAGGTCCCAGCTCTTAGAGGAGACACAGAGATGTTCACATGATCCATCATGTTTTATGTGATCTGAATCACACTGGAGCACCCTGTTGTGTAAACTTTGGATTCCTCCTATTAGTAGTACCTCCAATAATTACTGGTAGGGAATTTTAATTACAAAACTTGAAATATTTTCACAATTACTTTTGAGATTAATGAAATACATTATTCAAAAAGGTTAGAAGGTACTGTTCCTCAATATTAATATAGTATCTCCTTGTATACTTTAGATGTTGCATTGAGATCATAAACAAAAGGAAAGACATTTTTGCAAGTTCATACTTTAAAGAAAAAAATGGAGAAAAATAAAAGCCACAAATGTGTTTGATTTATATATACACATTTATATGTATATGTATATATACATACTTATATGTATATGTAGGTACATAGACATAGATATAGATATAGATAGATGGAGATATAGATGATTAGATATATATATAGATATACATGATATAGGCAGATATAGATTACCATTTACATTCTCCTAGGGGACTTCCATTCTCATAGTACTGTAATCACTGAGGTCCCAGTGTATAGATCAGGTCTGTAGCCCAACTTTATGGTGTTTCAAGAGGTACGCATACAAGGAGAATATTACCTCTTTAAAACATTGTCTCATCTTGTTAAGGTGGAGAAACTAAGCTCTAGAGAAGCAGAAGAGGTGAAATAGATATAATTATTAAATGCTCGAATTCAGAACCTCTGGAGAGGTTCTGAATTGCTCAAAGCAGGGTCACTTTTAGCAGGTTGCTCAGGTCTGTTCTCAATCAAGTTTTGAATGTCTCCGAGAATGAAGTCTCTCTCTGGACAACCTGTTCCAGTGTTCAATCATCCTTACAGTAAGAAAGATGTATTTAATTATCTTTTGTGAGAATTTCTTGTATTTATTTGTCAAACTAGTTTGATAACGCATGTTGTGTCAGATTTTTTGTATTTGTTTCTGAATAATTGGATAAATCTTTATGTATCCTTTTAAGCAGTACAAGTGGCCATCAATAATACGTTATCCATACTATTATTTGTGATTCCTGTGTTATAATACTGGTTGTGATTTATATCTTTCAAAATAGAGAAACTTAATAATGGAAATGCCCAAGTGTGCAATTCATGAATAGTTAGATTGAAATATGTTTGAAGTAACAAATATCTATAAATAACAAATAACACTCAGAAATCCAATCTAGGTAGTCATTAAAACTTGTAAATTATAACATTCCTAAAAGTATTGTTTATAAAAAGACTTGCCCTTTACAACTTCCCTTTTGAGTGGACATTTTTTGCCCTGAAGTATAACAAATAATTTATTTCATTTTTAAGCATGCTGAGCCTAAAAATAAATTCTTATCTGTGAAAAAGCCTCAGCTGACTTCCTCAAATTATGTCAAGAAAAATTAGTGTTGAAGAATATGGGAATCCAAATACACATTAGAAAGATTTTTTCTCTTTCTACTGCCAATTCTTTAAACATAGTTTTGATTGTAAGTGCAAATACATGGTGAATTTTTAATGTCTGTAATTGCACTATGACCTAAAGAACATGTGTAGGGATATGGTACTCTGTAAAAAAAAAAAAAATTGTTTAAAGCTTAAACGTCTGTTTATAATATCCCAATATGTAGCCCTGTAGCTCATAATATTGAACAAATAGAAATGGTCTGAATAAAACTTTTTTGGAAAGTTTTCTTATTCTAATGTTTGGATTCTGATATAAATATGTAAATGAGGGAAAGTCTATGAGATAGCTCATTAATGTAGGGCACCTATTAGTTTACAAACTTTAAATCACTTATTCTTTCTAAAATACCAGTTCCAATTCTGTGTATTTTTTGCTTTAATATGGTCAGTCACAGAACATTTAACGACATCCTTTCTGTGATTCAAGAACAAAAATTCTCAATCCTGTACTGGAATTGATCCAAATTACTTTATACCATACTATGAGTTTGTTTCAGAAACATATACCTAAATTAAAATTTTAAAGCAACATTCTTACCTCTCTAACAATCAATAGTTGTGGCTTTCAGGGGAAAAAAAAAAAAAAAAAAAAAAAAAAAAAAAAAAAAAAAAGCCTTTTATTTAGAAAGAAGAAAAAAAAGAATTTTAAGTGTCAACATCTTAAAATTTTCTGATGTTTATTTACTAAGAAGTATAAACGAAACTTCATACCTGGTCAGATCTGAAATTATTGAGGAAAGTTTGAACAATATTTAAAAAGGATTTTTTTGTTGTTAATTAGTTTACAGCAGAGTCGTAAATGAATAAAATGCAATTATTTTGTAATAGTGTATCTGTTACATAAATATGCAGTACAGAGCATGTATCCTTACTAATTCTTTTCTTTCTTTAAATAGTGCAGAACAGTAGCTGTGTCTTAGATTTGCTATAATTAAAATTCCTTGGGAGAGGAGAGGAGAGGAGAGGAGAGGAGAAGGAGAGGAGAGGAGATGGAGAGGAGAGGAGAGGAGAGGAGAGGAGAGGAGAGGAGAGGAAGGGAAGGGATGGGATGGGTTGGGTGGGATGGGATGGGATGGGATGGGATGGGATGGGATGGGAGAGGATAGAATAGTCCATCTGGAAGGGACCTTCAAACATCGAGTCCAACTGCCTGACCTCTTCAGAGCTAACAAATACTTAGAGTATATTAATGAAGGCATTGTCTAAATGTCTCTTGAATGCTGACAGGCAGGAGGCATCTACCATCTTACATGGAAGTGTTAGATTACACTCATGGTAAAAAAAAAAATAAAAATCAAAAAAATCAGAAGTCTTACATCTAATCTGACCCTCCCTTCCCCCCACCCCCCACCCCACCCCCCCAGCTCTGTACCATTCCTATGCATCATGTCTTCAGTTACCAAGGAGAAGAGATTGGCACCTCCCTCTTCAATTCCACTCCTCAGGAAGCTGTAGAGATCAATGAGGCTCTTAGTCTTCTTTCTTCTGGAGTAGACAATTTGTCCAGGTAAGATAAGCAGAACTAGTGAATTGTAGTGCAGTGCAACGGCTAGGATATACAGACTATGTTTTTCACCCATTTTCCACACTTCAATTGCATGAAGTGGTCAGAAGAAACTGGGGAGAGAAATATTGATTGCATTCACTGTTCCATTAAATGTCCATTAAAAGCTCATTGATCAGCTATGAAAGAAAAGCTATTTGACTTTTAAGCTGTCATAATTACGCTTCTGTATAATTATGACACCATAAGTGCTAAAACCAGCATTTTCATAGGGATAACTAATGTAGGATATGCATCAGAACTGCTACATTTCAAACTGACAGATCATTTGTAAATCACCTAGCAAGGTTATAGTTTTCTGAGGCTGTTAACAACGTTAAGCATTTGAACAGGAATGTCATAATTAGAGTAATGAAAGGAGAGCATCTCAGTTCTGGAGAGTGGTATCTGTTGTATGGATGACCAAGTGTTGAATTTACTGAAGATTTCAGGTCTTGAAAATGAACAAGTATGTGCTTGACTGCTGGAATTGTGTAATGTCTACTTCTGTTGTCACGATAACCAAAAATCAGCAAAATCAGAAGATGAACTCACATATTTTTCACTAAAGGGGAAAAAAGATGGAAACAAACAAACAAACCATCCAACCAAACAAACAGACAAACAAACTCAAAAGTGAACTCAAAAGCTTGAATTGTTGAGCTTTTTATATAGGGTTGGGGCTTTATTATATAGGGTCTACCTCTTCCATTTTGGTGAAGAACTCACAGAATTCCGGTATGAGTTTTCTTTTCCTATTTAAGATAGAGTCTCTCATATGTAATAGATTATTTATTTATTTATTTATTTATTTAATCTGGGGCTCAATAGAACATTTCAAGTATTTACCTACATATTTTAAATGTATGCCATTTTGTCTCAAAGACCTTTTCAGTTTTCAGCAAGTCATCAGTGACTGGTTTGGGGAGCAAATTTACTTTCTACAGTTAAGTCGGAGACGAGCAAAAGTAAACCTGTGCAAATTGTAATGGTGTGTCTATAATATCAAGCTTTTCACACGAGACTTGAAGAAAGCTGACTTGTAGATATGAACAAGCAGGAACTTATTGAAAAGGATCAAAATATCTGAAGTGTCAATTTGTCTATAACAAGAAAATGGTTTGTTATAATGTGTCCAGGAAGGCTTTATCATGCTTATCATTTATGTGATACGTAACTCTTCCTCCTTTCAGTGGTGTCCAATGACAGAACAAAACATAATGGGCACAGACTGAAACACAAAATGTTCCAGAAAGCACTTTTTTTTTACTCTGTGGGTGATAAACCACTGGCATAGGTTACTCAGAGAGCTTATGGAGTCTCCCTCCTTGGAGATCTTCAAAAGCCACCTGGACAAGGTCCTAGGCAACCTGCTATAGGTGTCCTTGCTCGAGCAGGAAAGTTGGACCAGATGACCTCCAGAGTCCCTTCCAATCTCAACCAGTCTGTGATTCTGTGAACACACTTAGTGTTACTTGTCCTATGATATTTGTCATATACAATACTCTTAAGTAAGACAATGTTTATACGAATGTTCAGATAAAATCTGAGGAGGCCCTCTACCAGAATGATTTAAAGATTTGGGTAGCTATTTTTTATTATTTTTATTTATTTATTTACATGGTGAGGGTGCAAATAGTATATTTGGGAGTGTTTCATTTGTTTGTTTGTTTGTTTATATCAGAGGATAGTGATACTAGCTTTTTGTTGTTCTGTGAAATAGAACTAAGATAGAAAAGGTTCATCTTCCGTCTGGAAGCTGAAATATGAATGTTTCAAATACTATTTGGAGGACAAAATATTCATCAAAACACTGAAAATAGTATACATCGATTGCCAGGATAAGTAGTAACATGGCTTTAGATCGTTACCTTGTAGAATTTAAGACTACTCTTCTTTTGGCTTGTTTTCCAGATTAGTAATTATCTGAAATTTTCTTCTTAGGCCAGTCCTTTCTAGTTTTAGAGAGAATGGTTCATGGATGAACAGCTAGTAAACAAATAGTCATCACTGAAAATATTATTTAAATTTTTTTTCATCAAAATTTGGACATTGTCTTCAGACTTTTTATTGTCTAGGCTTCCATTAAGATTCTACTACTGGCATCATGTACAGCTTTCCACAATTTAAACAGCTGCTTCCTGAAATTTTCTGAATACTGTAAAGTACATTATTCTGTTGTAAGAAAGCTAGTCAGATGAAGTGATATATCAAGATATATATATATATATATATATATATATATATATATAAAATTTTCACATCTCTACAACATTGATATATATATATATTATCATGCTGGTGTTTATAGAGAAGAGCTTACTAAATATTGACTATCAATAGAAATATTTAAAGCTATGCCTAGAATTCATGAGACATCATTTTTATTTTACACTCTATCCATTTTTGTGAATGATTTCTGCACAGAAACGAGACTAGTAAATTAGTAACAAAAAACATGAAGTTTTGTAGTCCATAACAGAATTATCCAGAACAGAGTTTTGTTGTTGCTGTTTATAAATGATTTACCAGCCCGGTCAGAAATCATTTGGAAACAAACACTTTTCAAAGTACTTACTAAGTTCATCTTCTTGTTCTGTGTAAAAGGAGTATACACTCTTGAGTAACCCTCAAAACTTAGTGTTATCTTAAGTAAAATCTTGAAAATTTATGCAAAATACAATAAATGGCTGAGTCCTGTTAGAAGTAATATTAATACTTATGGCCAAAATACTGTACAAAAGCCTCATTGGTAATAATTCCTTAAAAGCTTACATACAAGAAAACCTATTAATGTCCTTCATTCTCTTTCCTGAGGGCAGTGAGAAAGACAAGTGGCAAACTAAATTTTTCAGAATAACAGAATAGAGAAGTTTGGGGAAGTAATAAGCAGGTTTTCTTAGGAAAATCTGTACATAAAAGAGTGAAGGAGTCCAGGAGACCTGGCCATTTTTTTTCAGGGAAGTTACTTCAAAGCCTTGTTTTAAAGACTGGTATCACACTTGCATTATTCCAATCATCAGAAACTTTCCTCTCCCCCCACATAATAGACAGCAGTTTCACAATTGCATGAACTCATCACTTTAGTATATTGGATACATGACATCCAGTCCCATAGATTTCTGCGTATCTTATTTATCTAAGTAGCTCCCAAATCAATCCTTTTCTCCTTACCAACTTTTTCTTCAAATTTTGCTCCTAGGTTGCAATATTGGAAGACCAAAAAATGTCAATAAGGACTGAGGCAACGAGAGGATCTGTTTTCAGCTAGCTAACAAGAGGTGCTAGAGAAACAGAACCATATTATTTTTAGACATTCACAGTGACAAAGTAAAAGGCAATAGAATGGTATCCACAAGAAAATGGTATCCACTCGAGGGTGCTGAGAGAACTGGCGGAGGAGCTGGCCAAGCCACTTTCCATCATTTATCGTCAGTCCTGGCTATCAGGGGAGGTCCCAGTCGACTGGCGGCTAGCAAACGTGATGCCCATCTACAAGAAGGGCCGGAGGGTAGACCCGTGAAACTACAGGCTTGTTAGTTTGACCTCATTGCCAGGGAAGCTCATGGAGTTTATAATCCCATGGATTATCTTGAGTGTCATCACGTGGCACTTGCAGGGCAACCAGGCGATCAGGGCCAGTCAGCATGGGTTTATGAAGGGCAGGTCCTGCTTGACGAACCTGATCTCCTTCTATGACAAAGTGACACGCATAGTGGATGAGGGAAAGGCTGTGGATGTGGTCTACCTTGACTTCAGTAAGGCTTTTGATACCGTTTCCCACAACATTCTCCTCAAGAAACTGGCTGCTCATGGCTTGGACTGGCGTACGCTTCGTTGGGTTAAAAACTGGCTGGATGGCTGGGCCCAAAGAGGTGTGGTGAATGGAGTCAAATCCAGTTGGAGGCCGGTCACTAGTGGAGTCCCCCAGGGCTCAGTACTGGGGACAGTCCTCTTCAATATCTTTATCGATGATCTGGATGAGGGGATCGAGTGCACCCTCAGTAAGTTTGCAGATGACACCAAGTTAGGTGCATGTGTCGATCTGCTCGAGGGTAGGAAGGCTCTGCAGGAGGATCTGGATAGGCTGGACTGATGGGCTGAGGTCAACTGTATGAAGTTCAACAAGGCCAAGTGCCAGATCCTGCACCTGGGGCGCAACAACCCCAAGCAGAGCTACAGGCTGGGAGATGAGTGGTTGGAAAGCTGCCTGGCAGAGAAGGACCTGGGAGTATTGGTTGATAGTCGGCTGAATATGAGCCAGCAGTGTGCTCAGGTGGCCAAGAAGGCCAACAGCATCCTGGCTAGTATCAGAAGCAGCATGGCCAGCAGGTCTAGGGAAGTGATTGTCTCCCTGTACTCAGCTCTGGTGAGGCTGCACCTCAAGTACTGTGTTCAGTTTTGGGCCAAGAAGGACATGGAGGTGCTCGAGAGAGTCCAGAGAAGGGCGACGAAGCTGGTGAGGGGTCTGGAGAACAAGTCTTATGAGGAGTGGCTGAAGGAGCTGGGATTGTTCAGCCTGGAGAAGAGGAGGCTCAGGGGTGACCTTATCACTCTCTATAGGTACCTTAAAGGAGGCCGTAGTGAGGTGGGGATTGGTCTATTCTCCCACATGCCTGGTGACAGGACGAGGGGGAATGGGCTAAAGTTGCGCCAGGGGAGGTTTAGGTTGGATATTAGGAAAAACTTTACTGAAAGGGTTGTTAGGTGTTGGAATGGACTGCCCAGGGAAGTGGTTGAGTCACCATCCCTGGAGGTCTTTAAGAGATGTTTAGATGTTGAACTTAGTGATATGGTTTAGTGGAGGACTTGTTAGTGTTAGGACAGAGGTTGGACTAGGTGATCTTGGAGGTCTCTTTCAACCTAGACGATTCTGTGATTCTGTGATTCTGTAATAATAATACTGCCTTAAGTCTGTACTACCCTGAGAAGATTCTGCAACTAGTCTTATTGAAGTAAACACTTTTTTTTTTTTTCAGTTCAACTGGCAAAACTGTACCCAATCACAATTTAGAACCTTTTTACTTTTTTTTTTTTTTTTAGTGTTAAATACTAAAACCTAATGTGTTTAGTATTTTTTTTTTCCTTTTTTTTTTTTTTTTTTTAAGTGTAAAGAATCTTTTTGTTAGGTTATTAGAAAATGCTGTTTCTTGTTCATCAATTTTAAATGGAATCATAATATAATGTGTGTGTTTTCACTAATGTGATCTTTCTCCTCTTTTCTCTTTTTCTTAGCCTTCTCCCTCCCCCCTTTCATTCCCTTTTTATTTTTTTTTTATTTTTTTTAAATTTGTTTTCTCTTCGACATTTGCCTTCAACATGCGGTCCTTAATGAACATTGACAACCCTCTGTGATTTCACTTCTTCAGGTTCTTTGTGCACAAATATTGAAAATATTGATTTGTTTGCAATCTTACTGCTGAATGTCAGCATAACTACAGTTGTTTCTTGTTTTTCATTGTCAGACTTTCACTTGCAAGCAATATAGCTTTCAGTTTGTTCCCTGCTGTTATTCCTGATGTTTCAAAGGTCTATTTTTTTTATTTTTTTTTTTTTAAGAAACTGCAATTATTAACATGAAAAGTCAGAATTTGCCATTGAATATATATAGAACAACATGTTTTCAGTTTTAAAAATTTGACTGCACTCTATGGGTTCAATTCCCTCTAAACTGAAACAGTTAACAAACACAAAGTTTTGGAAGAGTTATTGTTCACTAAAGATAGCACAAAATTATTCAAATTACATTTTGTTTGGAATCTTTGAGGCATTTATTAATTGTTATACAGAACATTATTTCCAAATTACAGGTTAGACATTTTTTTTTAGGAAGTAAAAGGTCTACTTATGAATGTGTTCCAGTACAGAAAGATTGCTATGAGGTAATTTACCACTGAATTATAGAGTTTCTTGCAGGGCAAATTATAAGAAAATAAAATGGTAATTTCTATTGAAAGTTTTTAATGCGAAAAAAAAAGTGCTGAGAAATTTCAAGGTGGTTCTGGTACATAAATATGAAAACAAATAAGGAAGAGAAAACTTCTAGAGCTATAACAAAAAGGGAAAGGAAAAAAAAATCTGAAATAAAATGGCTCTTTGTCTGGAGATGCCCACCTGAAAGGGATACATACATAAGGACTCAGAGTTTAAGTAAATATAAGCAAAAATAAAAATAATAAATAATGAAAGACAGCAAAAAGGAAACTGAAATAAAAATTCCTGACTAAGGGAAAGAGAATATTGCGTGGGACTTATCTTTGGTAACTTCAGGTACCTGTAATATTGACATTATAGCTGAACTAGTCTTTTCATGCTTATTAAAAAGTAAAAAATAATAATAATAAAAAAAGCGTATTATCAAATATCACCTTTAAGATGAGGTAATGCCCTAGAAGATTTTTTTTTTTTTTTAATTAGCATTGAATATGAAGGGAGAATTGCTTACTACCTAACATATAGTCATTGGCTATAGTCATTATAACTGTTGATACAATGTATTAATTTAATGTATTTAAAATTAGGAAAAAATAGAAAAAAAAAAAAAAAAGAACTACTGTCTTATTCAACGTGGTTTTTTTTTGTTTGTTTGTTTTGTTTTTCCTAATTTATTTTTTTCTAATTAATTTACTTTCAGCGTTTTTTTTCTGTAAATGTGTGCTTACTCTACCTTTTATTTTCACTTTTATGTTTCTGTGTAAAAATGACAGAATATCACTGGCATTTGAAAACACTTTCACTGTTGAAAACCTTCAAAAAGTTGTCATGACTCTTGCCATGACAAATGTTTTACCTAAAGCTCAGTTTCAAAAGTCATGTTATCATATCAAATTCTCTAATTAAAAATTTAATTTTATATAAAAATATAAGTATGATTCAAATGTACAATTAAGACATTCATGAGAGAAGGAAAGTTAAAACGATACAAATCATAGTTTCAGTGTTATTTTTTTCTATATTTTTGAATTATGACTCATGCAAAAGTCAGTACTAAACTGTTCATTGCATTAATCCACTATGTACAAGTACATATAATAACACATATATCTTTTTTTGACAGATTGCCACAGAGTGAAATGAAATATTATTAATTCAATATCCAGATTTCAGTTGAGTTTGGCTTTTATATCACATGTCCATCACAGAAATGAAGAGAGGGAGTAATAGCATGATAAGAAAGCAGGAGTTCCTCCCTTGTATGATTGGGATGGGAATAGTAATATAAACATACTGGGTAGAATCTTTCTAATAAGCCAAGAAGGCTTTAATCAGAGAGGAATTGTATTGCAGGATACTGCTGGCAATTTAAAATTTTGAAAAGAAATATCTGAGCTGTGTGGTTAACATGGATAACACTAGTTCTTTACAGGCTTTGCCATAAATTATGTTACTTTAACCAAGAAGTTTTGTTATAGTTAAATTACAACATTAGTATGACAAATCTGAATAGTCCAAAGAAAAGTAATGTTTCACTCAAAAAAATGTTAAATGGGATTTTCAAAATGAATATTTATTAGGTATTGTGAAGTAGATTTGCTTATGATTTTTAAATGTGCTGCTTGTTTTTACAGTTCCAGCATTATTCTTATATAAAATGAAATACTGAACAGCTGGAGAAAAGAAGTTCCCAAGTTTCCTATCAGTGTTAGCAAAAGTCTAATGAAAACAGTGTGGGATACACAGACTCTTGCACTCCCGCTGGGCCAATATGAATTCACAAATACGCATCTGTACAAACTTAATAATTGTGTTCATCTGAGGATTCCCCAGTGCTACAATCTATGTTTGTCACCTAGAGGTCCTGATGGAGTGCAAGATTTTTAATAAAATAGGTTGTTTAAAGAAAATATCAAACCTTATGATTTATAAGGCATTGCACAATAGGTTGTAAACAGAGGGATAACATCTAAACCATTAGATATTTTTCTGGTACATGGATTATCTGCACATATTTTGATGATGACAGAAAATTGTAAGGAGTGGCTGATGCTCTGGATGGCTTGTGCTACCACCCAGAAGGCCCTCAACAGGCTGGACAAATGGACTGATGGCAAACTAAGTTTAACAAGGAGAAGTGTAAAGTCCTGCACTTGGAGAGGAACAACCCCAGGCAGCAGCACATGCTGGGGCCACACAGATGGAAAGCAGACTGTCAAAAATGACCTGGGGTCCCTTAACTGCAAGGGCTGTAGACACTGGAATGTGTTTCATAGAGAGATGGTTAATGTCCCATGTCTGTCCATGTTTAAGGGGCATTTGGATAATGCTCTTAATGATATGTTGTAACTTTGGTTCAGCCTCAAAACAGCCTGTTAGTTGGACTCAATGATCTCTATAGGTCCCTTCCAACTGGAACTATTCTATTCTATTCTATTCTATTCTATTCTATTCTATTCTATTCTATTCTATTCAACACATCTCTTTCTCACGCTGATGTTTATGTTTACGTTTATGAATAAACAGAATGAGTCAGCAATGTGCTCCTGAAGCAAATCAGGATAGTGGTCTCCTGGGCTGTGTTAGGCAAAATATTACCAGTAGGTCAAGGAAAGTGATCAGTCCCCTTTACTCTACTGAAACATGTTGAGCAGGGAAGTGATGGAGTCTCCATCCTGGAGGTATTTAAAATAGGTGTGGATGTTTCACTTAAGGGACGTGGTTTAGTAATGGGGCCTGGCAGATAAGGCTGATGGTCAGACTTGATGATCTTGAAGGCTTTTTCCATCCTACATTTTTTACTGTGAGTTTTTTTTTTGTTTGGTTGGTTTTTTTTTTTTGTTTTTTTGTTTGTTTGTTTGTTTGTTTGTTTGTTTTTTGTTTTTTTTTTTACTGAAACAGGTTACCCAGAGAGGTTGTGAAGTCTCCTTCTCTGGAGATACTCAAACACCACCTGGATGGCATCCTGCACAATGTGCTCTAGGTGATCCTGCTTGGCAGGGGAATTGGACTAGATGATCTTCAGAGGTCCCTTCCAACCTCAGCCATTCTGTGATACATGATTCTGTGATTCTGTGATTCCACTCAACACAGGTAAGGTTATACCTGGAGTACTGCATCCATTTCTGGGCTCCCTAGTATAAGAGAGACATGGAAATACTGACGAAAATCCAACAAAGGGTCGCAAAGATGAGGAAAGAAATGGAGCAACTCACATACGAGGAAGGGCTAAGGGATCTGGGACTGTTTAGCCTAGAGAAGAGATGTCTCAGAGAAGGATCTTATCAATGTATATTAAGTACCTGAAGGCAGGGTTCAATGAAGATAGACCCAAGCTCTTGTCAGTCATGCCCTGTGACAGAGCAAGAGGCAATGGGAGCACAGGAGATTCTCTGAAGGTCAAGGAACATTTAATTGTGGAGGTGACTGAGGACTAGCACAGTCTGAGCACAGGTTACTAAAAGAATTTGTGGAGTATCCCTCTTTGGAGATATTCAAAATATTCTTGGACAATTGACTCTATTCGGGCCTCCTTGAGCAAGAGGGTTTGACAAGTTGACCTCCAGATGTCCCTTCCAACCTCAGTCATCCTCTGATTCTGTATAAGTTCAGAAAATACTCAGCAGAATAGAAATCAACAAACAGAAAATACTATCATCATCAGAAATCCAAAATATAAAAGTAGGTGAAGTATACGCTACTATGAAGAAAATTAACCCTATTCTAGCCAAAATAAGTATAACTGGAAATAGAAGAGAGATCTTTCAGTCGTAAGTGATACATTTCAGGAAAAAGATAGGACTCAGAAAGAGTGTCATTGATCTATGTATTCATACATGATTCAAACAAGGGAAAGAAATATTGTTCAATGCTGCTAACAGAATAAATAAAGAAAACCCAGTGACCACTTCCACATTCTCCTCTGCTTCTTCCATTTCACTTTCTATGTATCTTTCATGTTCCTGACCCTTGTGGCTTCTATTTTTCCTTAGCATGTACAAGCAAGGGTACCAGGAACGCATCTTCAGTTTTGGGTCCCAGTGGAGTGTTCACATTGGTGCTGAAACTGACTCAGATGGGCTGTGTCCAGAACAGGATAGCTCTTCTCTGCAGCCTTTCAAGTTATTCCCCCTTCCATACTATCTACAGTAATGGCCCACAAGACCACAGCAGCCCCTTTGTCACAGCAATTGCCCTTTGTATCACCAGGCAGGGGGCTGTTGTGGCACTTCCACACTTCACATGGGAATCAGGGATCATGGGAAACATATTGTTTCATAAGGAAACAATAGCAATCTCAGCTGTACCCTATACTGGAGAAAGGAGTGTCCACTCTCAGGATCAGCTGGTGAAGATTTTGGGATGCTGTTGGTTTACTGTAACAAACCCTCTCTCCCTTCTTCTTAAAGAAAATGGGGTCATTAGTCTTTGTCTCCAGAGGAGCAGTGAAAGCATAATTATAACACCCAAAAGGTAGATATTCGATGCTCTGTTTGACAATGATACTTGTATCAATGTTTTTCTGTATTAATTAGATAATATACTCTACATGCTAGTATCATTCTAACTGCAATAGTAATTGTATTTTGATTAGCCTATTAAAAGCTTAGTTAGGCTAACAATAAATTCTTAGTTCCACATATTAGAAGTCCCTTTTGTCCATTATAGGATTTTAACTGTAGCAGCAGTATGTACATGATTAAAACTGCTGATATTGCTATTCTCTTAGATTATATGAGTATTATCTTAGATGATAATTCTAGCAGAGCAAAACAGTAAGAAAAGCTGCGTAAGTTTTAAAATAACTTTAAACCTTACATTTTAAGGATCAGTGTTTTGAAGGTAACAGAATCCTTGTACGCTTCAGAAGCTGTTATATTGAAGAGGAAAAAAATTGTAACAAATATGGTACTTAATGTAGTATTTTAGTTAAACATTTCATCTTATTTGTTTATAGTCTTGCTGTATTATTGAATCTTCATACATCTCAGACTTATTCGAAACATCAGAAAATAAGAGGTAATAAGAGTAGTAAAGAATACCATACATTCAGATACAAAAGTTTACTAAAAGATATTCTTTTCAAAGAATCAGCTATTACTTCATACAGGTCTTATCAGTCTTTAGCCTATTTAGGATACACCTGTAAGACAAATTATTTTGTCAATCTGTTACGAAAACAAAACCTTGTCCTTTACATAAGGTCATCCTCTACCACGTTAATTAGACGCAATACACTTTTCACTTTTTTATTTTATTTTATTTTATTTTATTTTATTTTATTTTGTCTGTACTGTTAGCAACAGACCTCTTAATCAAACTGCAGCATTAATTACTGGATTAATAACAAAAAACTGTCAAAGTGATACTGATTCCCAGCTGTAAAACACATTTGAAATGACCAGTGCAATTCTAATGAATAATTCATTTTTTAAATATTTTTGTTAAGATTCTTTATATCTGCTTTAAAAGTCTGAATCATGAAAGCTGTAACCATCATACCTTTCAAAATATTTAACCACTACACTATCAGGATGTCTCCCTGTTTAAAAAAAAAAAAAAAGTATTTAAAACTATTTTAAGTATTACCTTTCACATTTAAAATATTTTGCCTCAAACTTAGCACTTACCTGTATTAGATATATATTTGCTGGTCTGAACTACTCTGGACTGGTCTGATCAGTTGATATTATAAATAAAATATAATCAGATATGTTTAAACAGTTTAAAAAGTAGAATGAAAACTGGCAAAACCAGTTCAAGTTTTCAAATTCAAAGTTAAACTTCTGATGTCAATTTTTTTCTGTTTTCCTATTGAATCTTTCTCTCAGCAACATAAGGTAATATGATCACAAGTGATAGGGATGCAAGCCAAAACTCTACTGTTTTACAATGTCTCAGAGAAAAAAAAAATGCTTTGAGTTAAGTCTAGAAATGTAATGCCATCTATGCATTTTTTGATAGATGCAGTCATATTTTTGTCAGTTTAACAATGTTTCAGTAAACTTATCTGGGCTAGATTTATATTATTTATGGTTCATTCATACCATTACAGCAATGACATGCGTTAGTACATGAATTTGTTTGGATTGTGGGTTGTTATTTATTTATTTTAGTTGTTTATTTCTTTTTTTTTTAATTTATTTTAGTTGTTTATTTCTTTAACCATAATATTATATGGAATGACCATATAGGAAATAGAAAGAACTAATTAAAATATCTTTTTAATGTAAATGACGAAGCTTCTGGTCTTCTTTGTCACAAAGTGATATGGATGGCTCACAGTCAACTCGGTGTCCAGAAGAAGCCATAGGTCCTTTTCTGCAAAGCTCTTTTCTATCTCATTTACAACTAATGTATACTATTACATGGGTTTGTTACTCCATGGGGAAAGGACATTGCATTTCCTTCTGTACTTAATAAGATTCCTCTCAACTTATTCTCCAGACTATCACAGACCCTCTGAACAGTAGCATGCTCATGTGGGGTATCAGGCGCTAGTCTCAGTTGTCTGGCTAAGTTGGTGTCTGGGTACTCTGTTCTATCATTCAGATCATTAGTAAAGACGTTAAGTAGCATTGGCCTCAGTATCGATCTCTAGTGTTACAGTCTCAGTTGTCTGGCTAAGTTGGTGCCTAAGTACTCTGTCCTATTGTTTAGATCATTAGTAAAGATGTTAAGTAACATTGGCCTCAGTATCGATCCCTAGAATACAACCAGTTTGCAGACTGCCTCATTGCCCACTGATTCAGTCCATACTTGCTCAGTTTTTCAATGAGGATATTGGTGGAAACAGTATTGAAAGCCTTGGTAAAGTTAAGATAAATAACATCCACTGTTCTCTCATCTACCAAATTAGTCATCTTATTTTAGAAGATAATGTCGGTCAAGCATGATTTGTCCTTCATAAAGCCTTGCTGACAACTCCCAGTCACCTCCTTATCCTCCATAGAATCATATAGAATCATAGAATGGCCTGGGTTGGAAGGGACCTCAAGGATCATCTAGTTCCAACCTCCCTGCCATAGACAGGGATGCCATCCACAAGATCAAGTTGCTCAGGGCCTCATCTAACCTGGTCTTGAACACCTACAGAGATGGGGCATCCACAAGCTCTCTGGGCAACATGTTCCAGTGCCTCACCACCCTCTGAGTGAAAAATTTCCTTCTAACCTTTTATCTAGATTTCCCCATTTTAGTTTAAAACCATTCCCCCTTGTCCTGTCATTATCTACCCGAGTAAAAAGTTCTCCATCCTTTTTATATGACCCATGTAAGTATTGAAAGGCTGTGATGAGGTCACCCTGGAGCCTTCTCTTCTGTGGGCTGTACAGCCCCAGCTCTCTCAGCCTTTCTTCATAAGAGAGGTGTTCCAGCCCTCTCACCATCTTTGTGGCCATCCTTTCGACCTGCTTTAGCAGTTCCACATCCTTCTTGTGCTGGGGGCTCCAGACCTGGATGCACTACTCCAAGTAGCCCTCACGAGGGCTGAGTAGAGGAGGAAAATCACCTCCCTCGACCTTCTGGCCACTCCTCTTTTGATGCAGCCCAGGATGCAGTTGGCCCTCTGGGCTGCAAGCTCATATTGACGATTCATGTTGAGCTTTTCATCCATCAGAACCCGCAAGTCCTTCTCTGTAGAGCTGCTCTCAGTGAGTTCTTCTCCCAGTCTGTACTCACATCTGGGATTTCCCCAGCCCAGGTGCAGCACCCTGCATTTAGTTGTGTTGAACCTTGTTAGGTTCATGTGCACCCACACCTCAAGCCTGTCCAGGTCCCTTTGGATGGCATCCCTTCCTTCTATCGTATCAACCGCACCACTCATCTTGGTGTCATCTGCAAACTTGATGAGAGCGCACTCGATCCCACTGTCTATATCTTTGATGAAGATATTAAACAGTACTGGTCTGAGGACAGACCTCTGCGGTACACCACTTGTCACCAGCCTCCACTTGGACTTAGATCCATTGATCACCACTCTCTGGGTGCGACCTTCATGCCAATTTCTTATCCACTGAATAGTCCACTAATCAAATCCATCTCTCTCCAATTTGGAGACCTGGATGTCACGTGGGACCGTGTCAAAGGCCTTGCAGAAGTCCAGGTAGATGACATCAGTTGGTCTTCCTTTGTCAACTTCATCATAGAAGGACGCCAGATTGGTCAGGCATGATTTACTCTTGGTGAAGCCATGCTGGCTGTCTCAGATCACCTCCTTGTCTTGCATGTGCCTTGACATTGCTTCCAGGAGTATCATTTTCATGATGTTGTCAGTCATATAGGTGAGGCTCACCAGTCTGTAGTTCCCCGGGTCCTCCTTTCTACCTTTTTTTTTAAAAAAAAAAGGAGTGATGTTTCCTTTTTCCAGTCACCAGGGACTTCATGTGTCTGGAAATAATTAAAAGTGATCTTGCAGTGATATTGACCACTTTCATCAGGTCTCATTCTATGAAGTCTTGACTTGGTTACATCATATCTGTTTAAATCTTCTCTAATGTTTCTCCCTTACCATGGGGAAATCCTCCTCCTTCCAGAATTTCCCACAGGTCTCAGGGATCTGGCATTCCTGAAGATAATCTTACTTGTCAAGATTGAGACAAAAAAATGACACTAGGTACCTTGGCTTTCATCATGTTTCTTGTCATCAGATTCCCTGCCTGATTCAGTTGCAGGCTTCCTTTTTTTTTTTTTTTTTTTTTTTTTTTTTTTTTTTTTTTTTTTTTTTAATCTCTGCGTGTGTGTGTTCATTTGTTTTTTACTATCGATGTACCCACCAGAGTCATTTTTGTTACTATTCACATCCCTTAGATCCATCTGGTCATCATCTTTTATAATGCAGTTCCTTCATACTCAGCTATATTGTGTCTCTATATTCCTTCCAGGTCACCAAAACCTCCTTCAACATCTTTCATGCTTCCTTTTTGTGTCTGAGTTTAGTTAGGATCTTGTTTGTCTACAGAGGTCTCCTGCCACTTTTACTTAATTTCCTGCATGTGGAGATATAGCATCTAAAAAAAATTGACACTACAACAACTGAATGGGCTTTTTTCACTAAAAGACTTCCAGTCACAGACTTGTAATGTTAACAAAAAACGAGGTCTCCCCATTCCTAAGGAGTTAAGCAGAACTGACTAGGAGCTAAGCAAGTCAGTACAGTAATCCCAGCTGAGTGGTGTTTTGGGGCCATGCTGTCTCTACAAAGTGTCTCTGCTAATGACCCTGAACTGTGTCATTCATAGGATTGTGTAAAGAATACCTAATTTTGATCAGATAACCATTCAGATTTCCCTGGTGCTCAACAACTGGTTGTCACCATTGCAGGTCCTCAGTCTGCTGTCTGCCCCCCTAAAGAGAACTGTTGTTTCCCTCCCCCCCCCCCCCCCCCCCCATTCATGCTGAATTAAACAATATTTGTGATCTTGTATAATGGCCATAGTTCCCATTTGTCAATCTCTTTACTTCATAGCTGCCCTCAGAATATTTTTTCTCCACTTTTCTTCAGTGTTAATTTCTGGTGGAAAAATAGTTTTAGAGCTGTATGTCCAGTCCTCTA
Organism: Cygnus olor; assembly: GCF_009769625.2. Lineage (NCBI taxonomy): Eukaryota > Metazoa > Chordata > Aves > Anseriformes > Anatidae > Cygnus > Cygnus olor. The sequence continues at coordinate 162,000,692 of NC_049169.1, read as the reverse complement.
TCACTAGACGACTGTTTTATGTCTTACAGAAGACTAGAAACTAATTCTTCTGTTTCCTGTACTATTTTTAAGTATTCACTTTCTTGGGAAGTTAGTCCATTTATTTTTATGAAAAATTACATTTAAAAATACAAAAACCAACAAAACTAACCAGACATCAACAATAGCAAAAGAGAAAAAAATACAATAGCTGTATTTAAAAACAAAACCGAAACTTCTAAGGTGCATATTTTATTATTCTGAAATGTTTATTCTGTGCAAAATAATTGCACAGAAATTCAAGGCCCAGCTGTATTTTTCAGCATGTCTGAATTCCTTGATAAGCTTCTTTCTCACCTCTGCACTTGACCATGCAGTGAAACAAGAGAACAATTTACAACAAAACATTGTTATTCCTAAAACAAAATCACTTTTCCCTGCATAACTCTTAAAATTGATTACATACTGCACATATTGCATATAAACTGCTAGTTCAGTGGGCTTGCTGGAGAATAATTTTCCTCTGTATGTTTGTCATGTTAACCCAAAGAGTGAAGTTTGAGTTTATAAGTTGCAAAGTTCAAATTTCTAGAGATGCTTTGGTTGCAAGGAGATATATATATATATATATATACACATATATATACACACATACATACATACACACATATACACATTATATATATATACACATACATATTTAACTTCTATTCATGCTTTGCAGGGTTTAATTTACTTTTAATATGTAGTGGGACTGAATCTCAGATGTGTTGTATCCTTTATGAAAAATTTTATTTTACTTTCCTAAGGTGAATATATTGCAGAGTCAGGATAATTAAGGTTGGGTATATTGTAATTATAACAATATTTAATATCAGAAATGCCTATTAGAGAAAAAGTACTAAGATATTTTCTTGACTTTTGTTTTCCTATTAATCAAATTCATTATATATTTTTTTTAATTGCTAATGCAGGCTGAAGACTACATAACTGTAGCAGATAATACATTTTTAAGCTGAAGAATTTTCATAGTGTTTAGCATAATGAAGTCAAATCATTATCTCTTCAGCCAGACGACAGCTTGCATTGTAAATAATGCTGATTAAAGAAGTAAAAAGCAAATCTGCAATTAGCTGATATACTTCTCATATTTTAAATTAATTTATTTGCAGAGAAAGAAAAGCTGGACCTAGGACAGAATTTAATTCAGGAATAGTAGATTCTGAGAATATATTACTTATATGTTCAAATAGCGCAAAAAATGCAAAACAAAGGCTCATGAAGATGTGAAACATCTGTCAACCAGGCCGAATTTTAATATAATAGAAAGCTTAAGAATAAGAGTCTTATATGAAACATTTAAGACTTTTTTTTTTTTTTTTTTTTTTTTTTTTTTTACCAATTTGATTAAGGAACTTGGGAACTTGCACGTCTCACTTGCAAAAAAACCTGAAACACTGGAGTCCTGATTGTCTCAGAATGGCCCTTCATTTCTTATTCAAGATCATAGTGAACAAAGCACTCTCCAAAATGCCTCATCTGCATGCATCAAGTTGCAAACATATTAACTCAGAATTTCTGTTTATTTTACTTTTTTTTTAAATAAAATTGGAGCTTCTATTGTTTCCCAAACTGATGGCTTGATAATTTCATTTTTTTGTTTGTTTGTTTGTTTGTTTTTAAATGATAAGCTTATCAGGAAGTGCATAATCAATTTGGACTGCTCCTGTCCACCTAGAATTGGAAACCACAGTTCATCAGGAGACAGTTGCTTTCATACTCTAGAACAGGAATCCATGATTTTCATTCTTGGTTGTATTTTGACCTGCAAAACCTAAAATATTAATGCACTGAGATGGGTATATCACAATATTAAACAAATAGTTAATGTATTATCATTCACATTTCCAATATGTGCGACATTATTACGAGTCTTGAATGTAATTTTCTTCATATTTTATGACTACAGCTATTTCATGATACAAATGTACGATTTTTTAACCACATTTTAAATTGGTTAAAGTTAGGAATTTAGAATGTCAAAAATGCCCAAAACACTACTTTGCCTATTGTTTTTGTACAAATGTACAGTTTCTAAATTAGAATCTTGTATGCAATGTTTAACCTCTGCTAATAACTAAATCCTCACCTCCATCTCCTAAAAGTGTTATATAATAACACAGACTGATTTTCTTGTAGAATACAGTCCTAAATCATTAAGGGAATTATTATTTCTGATTCGGATTTTTTAAAAGATATTGCTTATGTCTGTAGTTGATAAAGGGCATAGACAATCATGAATAAGGAAGTGGTTTGGGAAGATGAAGTTAATCATCTTTGTTGCAGCAGTCAAAAGTTTAAGATCCTGAGAAAAACGAGCAGGAAAAACAGAAGAATTAGAACCTAGGTACTAGGAGGGATTTAATCTTCTTTAGAGATCTTGTTTGTGGATTGCTGGTTGATCTTCAAAAGTAAGATCTTTAAATTGCAAGAATGGCCCGCTCTGTTGTGAAAGAAAAGGGAAAAAAAAAAAAAAAAAGCAGGTTTGGCAGAAGGCCAATATGGCACAGTAGAGAGTTCTGGATTAACCTCTAACAAAAAATATGTTTGATACAGACAATGGTAGAAGACAAAGATAACCTGGAAGAATACAGTGACATTGTCCAAACATTCAGAAGGAGAATTCAGAAGCTGCTAAGACTTGTTAGCAGTTACAGTCTTCTATAGAAGTTATAGGTACCCCAAAATTCTTTGAAGAGATCCTGAGCTGTACATATACAATTCTGTGGGACTGGATGAAGTACCATCCAAGATGTAGCTGGCTAATATCACTATAGTGACATGATCTGGCTAATATCACTATAGTGACCTTTGAAACATTATGATGCCTGGGCAGGTCTCCTCACAAAAGGAAAATGTTATTCTATTCTTCAAGAAGGGCAGGGAGTATATGGGGAGCTACAGATTGGTGGCCAGCCTCAATTCAGTCTCTGGGAAGCTGAGCATGGAAGCTGTTTCTGAGCATATGAGGGGCAAGATGATGATTGGGAGCAGCCAACATAGATTCAGCAAAGACAAATTGTGTCTAACTGACCTAGAGGCTTTCTGTGATGAAATGATTGGCTTTACCGGTAACCTACATCCATAAGAGTGAATACCATTTACCTTAACATTAAGAAGGTTTTTGGCAGGGTCTCCCATAATATCTCGTAGCCTAATTCAAAATAAATAGTTTGCATAGGTAGACAAAAGGTAGGTAAAAAATAACTGGGTCGCCAGGCTCAAAGCTTTGCAATCAACAGCAAAATATCTAGTTAGAAAAGTGGCAACAGATGCAAATTGAAATAAGGGGGAAAGGAAATACTAGCCTGTAGCTGATTGACTGATGATCATCTGTGATCTGCTTCTAAAACAGTAATGAAGCTCTATAGCACTTGGAGAATATGTTCTTCTTACCAGCATCTTTGTGATGATAATCTACATGCAGTAGTCTGTTCATTATCACTAATTTAGGAAAAAGCAGAAAAGATGCACCTTATATGTTATCTGATTGTGTCTGTAAACTCCCTCCTTTTGTCTCATTCACCATGGAGGAAGTGTGTCTTGATCACAGTTAAACACCTTTTTTCATTGTTTTTAATGCCTGCTTACAGAAACAGAATCCTTAAAACTTTACAAAGGGACATTTGATTTATACTCCTTAAATTAATTGAAACTGAAACAAACAAACAAACAAACAAACAAACAAAACAGTTTTCAAAATATGATGTTAAACAGATTTTTTTTTTTTTTAATTGCATAAGAAATGTGGTGCCTATAGACCCTGGAGCTACTGGTTGCCTTGCAAAATATTTGTGATTACTTTTAATACAGCCATCTTCAGGAAAAAAAAAGAAAAAAAAAAAAAAAAGAAAAAAAAAAAGAAACTGAGCTATAACAGATAAGTGCTACCTATTACATATTCCTTTTGGCATGAATTATACAACACACACACAAAAATAAATAAATAAATAGATAATAAAATAAAAGGACAAGCAAGAAATGTAGAAGCTTTTGGCGTCTAGTCAAGCTTTAAAAGGGATGTCTCATCTATCTAACTAACGAAAGAGATTTAATCCACAAAGCTGCTTTGCCTTCAGAAAATATACTTTTTAATGTTATAAGTAATTCCTCAGTTAGAACACTCATTACATGTTTTATCTGCAGAAAATACTATATGATCCCAACAATTGTAGTAAGTTTATCTTACTAATACAATACTATATCCTCAGTATGTATTATTCACAATTCCACCATTGCATCATACTTGTAAGTGGCAACTGTTTTGTAATTTAAGCAAAACAAACAAAGAAACAAACAAAAAAAATAGGGAAATACACTGAATGGTCAGCAATGCTTATATTGAGTAAAATATTTAAGTCATTTAGTCATGACTCCTGCCACTTTTGATTGTTTAGTCATAATTTTTGTTTGCTTTATTTTGCTGCTAATATTTTATGTCACTTACACTATTGACAATACTAACTTTTTCAAGTATCTTCAATTGAAGATACTTGTGGTATCTTCAAACAAGTAGAATTGTTTCTGTAGTCATTCTTCACAAGAGAAAATCTACATATTAGCTCTTTCAGAAATACACCGCAGTAGCAAATGACAGATTTATGTGGTATTTCACATTTTCCACTTGTTGTAAGATGTTAATAATGTCCATATACTTACCAAAATACAATCTCAAAATCAAGATACAAAGACCAACACTAAATTACTAGAACTGTTCACAGAGAAAGTTAGTATTTGTAGTGAATAATTACAGGAACTTAAACCTATATTTCATGCCAGATTATACTTTTGTTTTTCTTATGAAAGAGTTAATTTTCATGCATACTCTTCACAAGCAGTATTAAATCTGGCATAATCAGTAGATCTGAAGCTGAAATTTTTGTTTCTAGAGAAAATAAAGACAAATCACAAAAGTCAGAAGATGCTATAATATCTCATTTTTAGATGTCCTTGCTTAGGCACCTAAATGAAGCCTTTGATATCCCTTCACTAAAATCATTCAAATTAGAAAAGAATTGGAAGTCCAAGTTCCAACTCAAAGTAGGTCAGAGCTGAATTCAGGGAAGGTTGCTTAAAATTTAAGTCCTGATAACCTTGGGTTTAGACATCAAAATATGGTCACATAAATGTCTTAAATGTGCTTAAGTCTGGAGTTATACTTGATGTCTCATATTCCCATCTTTTTAAGCCTCAAATTTTGAAGGCTCTTAAGTAGATATGTCTACAAATTTTCCAAAGAAATGGCATATTGTGTCATTTCAACATAAATATGGGTACCTATAAACTTGAAAATAAAACACTTATAACAGTATTAATTGAGTTCTGTGTTCATTAATTTAAAAAATCAAATGCAAATAATAGGAAATAATCAGGAAGTAGTCCAGCTGTCATGGTTCATTAGGTATTGTCAAGATAAAGGGTATAATGTTATCATTGTTCATGATGATATGAAATTTACAGAGGAAACCACATATATAATCAACTCTAACAATTCAAATCTGTAGTTTTAAAAATGGTTCCCAGAAATCAAATGAAATGAGATCATTTTTCTAAAATACAGTATTTTTGTGCTCAGAAAATAATTCTGTAACTGTAGTTCCAAAGTTCTATAATAATGTAATACCTGTAAACCTTACTAGTTCTTTTTATTTTTTTCTCCATTTAATTAAATAAATTTTAACTGTAATTCAACTGAAGTAACTTTTTTTTTTTTTTCTGAACTGTTGAATGTACATATATCCAGAGTGCATTGCAGCATACAGGTTTTCCAAGTTAAGCAGACCCCATTTAAATGGATTTTTTATTTTATTGTATTAAAAAAAAAAAAAAATCAACAATAGTATAAAAATACCTTCTTTTTTGTTGTTTGTTTTTTAAAACAAACAACAAAAACAACAACAAAAATGAATACATATAATTTTGTTATAGTGTTTTGTAATTTTGTTGTTTTTCAATCCATTTGGCTATGTTTACAATCAGCAAAGAGTGACTAGTTTTGCTTAGAGAACAATATGTGGCTAATCCATGATTAGCTGCATCTGTTCAGGATTTCATTTTGAGTCTGAGAGTAACCTTTATAAGGCAACCGGAACTCACAGTAGGATGTCTATCTAACTGCATGAATTATAAATTCACTATTTTGCTTTCCAACATGAAATAAAAAATATTGTTGAGCTGGTGAAGGTAGCTTAGTACAAGTAATGCCTGTCAGGAATTCCATTTTGTATCCCTAATGTATTCAGTGTTATGTTTACAGATTTGATAACCTACCCTGTTGACACTGATGACACCTATCTATCCTTGAGTGGGCTATTTACAGAGGGACAAAAGGCAAGTCAGCCTACATGCTAACTCAGAAATAAGGATTTTTTTTTTAGAAGAAACAACAAATCATGTTTTTCTGCTGTGTGAATGCTTTGTCATACCAGCTTTAATCAAGAAAACAAATGCAAAAAAAAAAAAAAAGTTCTTATATGATTTCTTCATTGGTATCAGTCCAGTGGTCACTGGATTTATTCAATTACCTATACCTTTTTTCATGCTGTGATGAATATTCACTGATAGGGTGACATAATTTCAATGTCTGGAACAGTGATAGTTGCTTGAATTTTTAATATTACGTTGGTGCTATAATTTTTCTTTTATTTTTCCTTTTTAATTCTGTTACATATGCTCAATTTTCATATTGATTGCTATTATTTAAATAAAGACATACCACACTAAATCCTCCAAATATATTGTGCATACTCAGCACTCTCCATATCACCTGTATATATACACGTCCAAATGTCTTATGAATGTATTAGAACTCAAAATGAAGCATAAAATAAGCCACTTAAATCTATTTGAAAATAGAAGGGTGTTTGAACTGACTACTTTGCATTAATCTAACACTTACATTAAAAAATTACATCTACATACAGAGATTTTGACAGACAAGGCTGCAAAAAGTAAAGTAAAATAAAATAAAACTAAATAAAATAAAATAAAATAAATAAAATAAATTAACTAAATAAAATAAAATAAAATAAAATAAAAACATAAAATAAATAAAATAAAATAAAATAAATAAAACTGTTGTTTGTACAGATACAAAAATTCAGAAAAAATAAATAAAATTATAATGACCTTAGCAAGCAACAGACAAATTCAGACAGAGACAGAAATGGTTCAGTATGGGTTCATCTAACTGAAATATGTTAACTTATGAAGGTCACCCAAGTTGTTAAAATTAACAAGGATTTCATGTGGCACATCAATCATCTTAATGAAGAAAATAATACACTATTCCAATGTAGTGATAATCATATCTTTTACACTTTTTAGAAAACTTTGCCATAAAATATTTTGTGCATTTCAGAGACCTTCATACATTGATATTAGGGACTTCTGTTGCAAAAGAAAAAAAAGGATTAAAGTTTAATAGTAATAGTAATAGTAATAGTAATAGTAATAGTAATAGCAAAGGCTACGTAGAGGAAAAGATTGATTATAATAGTATATAACATAATATAATAATAATTTTATAATATATAACAATTATAAAAAAAGAAATCTATGAGCTATTTTTCTATTAGATAGCGTTAGTCATACAGCATTTTTCCTGATTTTATGCAGGAAATGTTTAATTAAGTAAATATTATGATCAAATAATGTAAAAGATTAAACTAAAATATTTGCAATCAGTGAAAGGATTTGTTAATATACATATGTGGGACTATGAATTCATTAATTCTAAGGATATAAGTTTATAAGGTTATATGTTATGGAGTGAGATCTAGTGTATGAGAAGTCTCACTTAAATCTATGAGTCGCTATATACATACACATATCCTCCTTGACAGCTTAAGTGGGTCTATTGAGTTCAGTGGAACTACATATGCTTAAATCCATCGTACTGTGAATAAATTTTCAGGCTAAATGTAGATTTGTTAATATTCCCTAGATATTTTTTTTTTCTTACTTGTTATAGCTAGAAGGAGAAGACATGCAAATAGCAAAGAATGCTGTTATTTAAATGCTGAAAAATAATAATTATTAATAAAAATACCAATGTTTCACATAAAATAATTCATAAAATAAAATAAATAATTTGTGAAAAATATATTATTTTAGATTCAAGATTTACAGGCGTTTTATTGTAGTGAATAGATCCTCTGTCTGAGGACACACACACACACACAAATTCTTTATCTTATACCTACCATAGAATCATAGAATGGCTTGTGTTGGAAGGGACCTTGAAGATCATCTAACTCCAAAGCCCCCTAACATGGGTAGGGATGCCACCCACTTGGTCAGGTTGGCCAAAGCCCCATCTAGCCTGGCCTTGAACACCTCCAGGGACAGGGTATCCACGACTTCTCTGGGCAACCTGTTCCATCACCTCACTACCTTTACAGTGAAAAATTTCCTCCTAATATCTTGTCTAAATCTATCCTCTTTTGTTTTAAGACCATTTCCCCTTGTCCTATCATTATCTACCCAAGTAAAGAGTCCTTCCCCATCTTTTTTATGAGACCTGTTTAAATATTGAAAGGTCACAATGAGGTCTCCCCAGAGCCTTCTCTTCGCCAGGCTGAATACCTCCAGCCCTCTCAGCCTTTCTTCACAGGAGAGATGCTCCAGCCCTCTCATCATCTTTGTGGCCTTCCTCTTGACCTGCTTTAGCAGTTCCACATCCTTTTTGTGCTGGGGGCTCCAGACCTGGATGCAGTACTCCAATTGGGGCCTCACAAGGGCAGAGTAGAGGGGGACAATCACCCCCCCGACCTTCTGGCCACTCCTCTTTTGATGCAGCCTAGGATGCAGTTGGCCTTCTGGGCTGCAAGCACACACTGCTGGCTCATGTTGAGCCTTTTGTCCACCAGAACTCCCAAGTTCTTCTCTGCAGTGCTGCTCTCAATGAGGTCTTCTCCCACTCCGTACTCCTTTCTAGGATTGCCCAGGTGCAGCACCTTGCACTTGGACTTGTTGAACCTCGTGCGTTTCACTTCCCTAGATATACTCATTTATAAATTTTAGTAGTCTAAAAGTAGTAGTAAAAGTAGTAGTAAAAGAAGTAGTCTACTTGCGTTCTACTCTGTTTATGTAGGTATTATAAAAATGAGTGAATGAATACCTGTGTGGTGATTAGCTGTCTGCCAGGTTAAATAACAACACTTACAAAACAAATGAACACTGTTGTTCCTTATACTTTTTAAATATTATCTTTAATAATTTAATATTTGGTTTTAGAGCAAGCTAATAGAAACTGTTTTCTGGTTGAAGAATAGTTGTCATGTCTCCCTGCTTTGGCTGCATATAGAACTGAAATGTCAGAGGTTGAAAGGTTGATGAGTGCTCACAATGAAATGTCAAGATCTGATATTATTCTACTGAAGCCCAGGCTTAGTAGTATAATGTTGTACTTTATAAATTACTAAATGAGGACAGAGAATTTCCTGAAAAATGACTTAATGATTAAACCAGGATTTGATAAGACCATGTATTTTTATTTATGCATGAATATCGAGCTATGGGTTTCCTGTCCTGAAAGTATCAAATTATTTTAACTTCAGCGGAAATACTTTTGTTTAATGACAATATTGTCTTTTCAATTCAAGGCATAATTTTGACATAATACAACATCTTTAGTGGTGTATAGATGTCTAAATCTAAGCCAATCAACCAAGGTAGATTTTCTAAGTGAATACAGGAAACTTCAGAAAAAAAAAGAGTTGCTCATATAAAATACCTTCTGGAGGTATCTGTTAGGGAGACTCTGGTGAAACATAAGCTCTTTAGTGTTATTTAAGATATCTTAGGGTATTTTTAACATATCTAAAGTGGACATGCTTGAAACATGATCTATGGGAGACTCATACTTTCTGAAATAGCAGGTTAAATTCAGAAAGGATGCTTTCAGTTGCATAAAATGTAACTAAGACTTAAGTGTTAGTGCATGACTAGCTTTCCTTGGAGCTCAAATCAGTTATATATATAAATTTATGTATATTTAGTATATATAAGCATATATACTTAAATATTTATACTTAATATGTGTACTTAATGCATAAACTTATATACATTAAAGTATATTTATATATATTTAAGTATATACAAATATATCTGTTAATTCTTCAGAGTCTTTATCCTACACCATTGACTTTAACTTTACTGCAGATGGGCACAAGTTTCCCATAAGTTCTGTCACATATTTGATCGTTTCATCTGCAAGGCTGAGATATCCTACTTCTATACAAAAGTACCTGGATATGCTGTTTGTTTTCTGTGTACAATTGAAACGATCCTTAAATAACTAGCTAAATCTTCCGTGTTTAATTAAATGTAACTAAATAAGGGAAAGTGAATACCAGTCGTATTGAAGGATATTGATAATTTACAAGTATAAGGAATATTTCTGAAGAGTTTCCTATTTAATTTTATTTGTTTAGTTGATCTGTGGACCTACAGAAAAATCTCTAATATGTAACTATTCTGTACGTTTCTTTGATGTAGCAGTTATACATGTAAAAACAACAAAAAAACACCTTTCTAAATATTTAAGAGAAATAAAACCCAAAGCATTCCTGCTTTGTTTGTAAAAGCTTTTTTTTTTTTTTTTGAGGAGAAAAAGAAAATAAAATATTATGCTAGCAGAAGCAGTCTGCACCAGTATGCAACAGAGAAAAGAGAAATACATGGCCAAATACTAAAATTATATCTTTTCTTTAACTTGATTTATTTTTTCACTTGACAGAGAAATGCAATGTCAACTCACAGCAAAATTCATATAGTGTTCTGAAATGAAATAAGAAACTATTTTTATTTATTTATTTATTTAAGTCTTTGATGAACTACTTGAAATACAAGCAATAAACTCAATTCTGAAGCAAACATGAGAAATAAGAAAGGTAGAATTTTATATTATTAGCCACAACTGAAATATATCTTGATGACTTAGGTGCAGGGACTTAGGTCAAGTTGTAGGACTAATGTAGAAGTTGTCATCTGTAATACTATTCCCTCATTTACCCTTCATAATCATGTTTCATTAACTTTATTTATTCTTTTAGTATTCTTATAAACATTTTATTTATTTATTTATTTATTGAAAAAGTGTGTGGCCATTTTTCACTATAACTTCTAAAACACTGCTGTTGGCAACAGAAAGAACCATATAATAAAAGACATCTTTTAACTTTGTTGCAATCCTGCTTTAAGAATTTGCAAGAAACCTTTGTTCTGCTTTCCAGATACTTCTGATGATAACTTTAAGTTCTGCTTTTTCATGAACAGGGCCTACATATCTCACTGAGGTTCCTCTGATTTCTAGTTTAATATCTTACATGTGAAATTATGAAATTATTGTGATTAAAAAAAAAAAAAGAGAGATAAAAATCTTAAATTTAGTATTCTGAATTTGGAGACAATTGTTCAATGTGTATTCCCTTCAGAGAGCATTTGAGGCTCAATGCACAAGCACCTACTAAGTATCTGAGATGCCCATAAGGAAAATGTTTATTTTGTGTCTGTCATTCAAAAAGAGCACAACTTCCAGAAGTTCTAGGTTATTTCTGCCAGCCCTGTCATCCCAATTATCCTTAAGCATCTCAGATGTATGGGTAATAGAATAGAAAATAGCCTGGGAACTGCAGGCTAAAATCATGTCTTGATATAAAACAGAAGCAAAATTGAAATTGGCAATATGTTTAGAATTCTGAAATCTGGACTCAAAGATTATTGTTCCTGCTTTTTCCAAACAATTCATAATAGGAAACCCTCGTTATGAAAGGAAACTATATATAACTATAGATACATATGAACTAAAAGCCCATATACAGTATCATTGCCATTACTTCATCAATAAGAATGACCTCTTTAAGCACCATTGACTTCACTTAAATCTAACATAACAAAGTGATAAATGATTTTATATGATTTTTTTTTCCACAATTATAATTCCAGAGAGAACAATGCTTAGGGTAACATTAGAGAAGCACAATGCCCTCACATCACAGAGAGTGGGGATTCACTGAGCAATATAAAGGGCTGTGGAACAAAAATAAAAAAAAAAAACATTAAAATAGACTAAGCAGCTACTACTTCAGGGACTAATATTTCAGCAATGCAATAGTTCCAATAGATAAAACTTCACTGAAAAAATTGTAAAGACAAGATAAGAAATGTTTAAGTAAAGGAACAGAAAGTGAAAATAAGAAATATATATATATATGTATGTATTTGCACCCAGTAATTCTGGATTTATAATAGTTCCCAAAAGAGTAACCAGTAATAACACATGGATTTATAATTGTCATTTACTTTCCACTTTATTTCCATACCTGAAATGATCCTCTGGTGTGTCTATAATGCTTTATAATGTTATGAGTGTTTTACCGTTTTCTATGTCCTGTCTGTTCTGTCTTCCTCTTCTTTTGTTTAATATTTCCACAGGAGAAATAGACAAGGGTCAATAGGTAATTCATAAACAGGAGTATATTTTTAATATATCATTGAGAAAATTACTGCAAAATCTTCTCCATATCTACCTGTGATAACCAAAATCTACATGTGACGAAACAGATTTTTATGCATTCTGCAGACTGATCAATGAAGTTTGATAGCTATATACAATGCACTTTTTTTCTAGATCTCACTTCTAGGTATTAAACCAACCTTACTTTGACAGCACTTTAGAATGAGATTCAGGTACCTATATTCCACTCTGGCAATGGTCTTGGAAAGATATTTAAGCACCTAAGTTGCATTTACTTTTAAAATTCTTCTTACACACCATTTGATTTTCAAGTATTGAAAATAATTCTTTGACTCAGAAATAAAGCCTGTCTAAAATTGAATGAAGGTAATGTGTTTCTTCAAATGTTTATATTATGCTATACCGTTCTATTTTTGAGAGACAAAGGGAATTTATTTATTTATTTATTCATTTATTATTTATTTATTTGTTTGTTTGTTTATTTATTTTCATAGCAATATTGAAGGCCTCAATTGCTAATAACAAGGAAATGTTCTATAATTGTGTAAACTAAATAGGGTGAGATCCTTTCTGGGAACATTCTAGAGTTCAGGAACTGGTAATATGTATAAGTCTTCGCATGAATTATTGAAATTATAATTTACTGACACTGGAATGCATCTTGTCTTTAAAGGCTTATTGAATAAAATACAAGTTTTTCATTATCAGGCATGGAAGAATAAAGAACCTAAATTACAGCACAGACGAGCAAGGGCCTCTTTCTTAACGGTATCATGAATAATTTTCCAATGTTGTAAAACACAATTTGATTCAAATAGTTTCAGTATGGTGTGTAGAAATTATTTGACATAACTGCACTACACTAAATTGAAATTAATTTTAGAAAATTTGAGAGCAGAACGTCTGAATCCCCTAAGAACTTCTTGTGGGAAAATATATATATATATATATATATACAAAGGGATCTTCAAAGTATTTTGAAAATGCAACTGAAAATAAATTGCGACAAAAAAGAATCTTCAGGTGCAGCTGTATAGAGTTCCTTACTCATTTATTCTGTTTTCCTTCTGCTCACACACATGGAAATCAAAAGTAAAACTATTGTTTGACAATAATCTCCACTAATAAAGTATCCATTTGGAAGCAGAAACAAGCAATCTTCATGGCACTTTAATCTGTGTACCATCTGCCTTGGCTTTTCCTGTTCCTAGAAATGAAACAAACAAACAAACAAAACACAACAACAACAACAAAACCACCAAAACAACAAAAAACAATGAACCAAAGCAAGCAACCAACCAACAACAACAAAAGTACTTATATAACATTCCTTGTCTGTTAATCACATATTTGTATTTTATATATATATATGAGTATATATTTTGTTTTATATATATATGCTATGTTGAGAAATTTTGTTTCAGATTCATCCTATATAAGTAATGTTGGATTCGTAACTGAGGGTCAGTGTGTGTTTACACTGTCTATTTATCACACTCTCTCATTTGTTGAGATACCTGGTTATTTTCACTTCATGAATGTCAGTTAACTTCTTTTTGGAAATTTGCCAGCTGGCTCCTAGCATCAAGAATTAGGTGGAGAATTGGAAAGGTTATTTATTTCAGTGCCCATTTTAGTATTTAAATACATTAGAACAGGTTCTACTCTGTTATCTAGGATTTATCCCCAAGATTATCCCAGCAGGCCTTCCAAAATTAAGCACTCTCTTCTCTTCTCTGTCCGTATATTTACAAAAACACCTCTTTGGGAGTCTGAAACATTGTGCTCATATCATTTCAGATACTCTTTACCTAAAGTGAGTAGTAATAATAATAAGGTCATTACACAACAAAAGACTTGAACAGAGTACAATGCAACACAGATGCATCAAGCAGTCTACAAATGATTTAGTCTAACTGGAAAAGACATAAGCCAATCCATTTCAATTGACCTAGAACTATTCCCACTGTTTAATGCCCAAAATAGATTAACTTCATTTGGAGACATGGATTTAGACATGTCAGCATATCAGAGAGATATCAAGCTCCTCAGTGGAGACCAAACAAATATTATCACTACAGCATAGAGAGCTATTCAGCTTGCCCTAATATACACAGATCTAATCAGCCCCACAGACTCCACTGAAAGCACTAATAGGAACTTAGATGCCTTACTCTAAATTTAAGAATTTATTGTTTGGAACTTTGTACCACTCAGGCTTTCATGTGACTACTTCTGGATTAGTAAATTAAATGGGACCAAAACTGTTGTTCAGTGCCTGAGAACTGTTCAGAGAAAGAACTGGCAAAGTGCAATAATGAGTATTAAAAAAGACCTAAAATAGGATCATAAAATAGGATTATTTTAGTAGAGAAGATCATTCAGAAGTATAAGCACAAGCTATGCCATTTTATTTCTCATCAAGTGCAGAAAGTAAGCCATGAATGATTTTGTTTCATTTATTAGAATAGATGCAGTTCCTGGGTACATCTATAAAATCTTGAATTTGACACCTGACCATCCATTCAATTTAACTGTAAGCTTACTCCCTGTTTTGGGGTAGAGTAATTAAAATAAATAAATAAATAGGTAGATAGATAGATAAATAAATAAATAGATAAATCTGCTAATAGTTTTAAGAAAAATCTACCCTAAATCTGATGTATATTTGTTCACAGGACCCCAGATCACAGAATCTCTCTTTATTCACTGGACAAAAGACAGGCATTTCCAGTGAACTACTGGGATACTCAGTTAGTTTATTTACCCTTTGGAATATTATTTATTGTACCATTAACAAAAGGGAGAGTTTAAGACAAATCCTCACGTAACTTAAACATCCTTGTTAAGTGTCAAAAAATCTATGGAATAAATAGGAACCACAGTTCCTTCACTGAAAAGCTATCAATGTCCACTCACAGAAATCATGATATTCATGTGAAATCTCTTTTATCTTAATAATTGTATATGGTATTATATGGAAATTTTAAAGAATAAATTCATTTATTTAATCTTCCCTACACTTCTGAAAATATAGTTTTAAACGCTGTGAACTCTGTTGTTCAGAACGCAACATGTTTTGGTGTTTTAATGACCCTACTGTAGTCAAGAAATAACGAGAAAGTGTTTCATTTGTAACTTACATGCAATGAACACAGAAAACATTTTCTAAGTTTCAGTTCATTTTCTTTTCTAATGAAGAAAGTTTATTTGTTTGCTTGCTTTTTAAAGTAAACCACACATTGAATACAGATTTCATTACAACGGTGTGCACTCTAATAATAAATAAGCACAAATAATACAATCGTTTAGCTAAAACTCATTTGCTTCTGCTAAAACTTGACAAACACTATTGTTACGTATCATAGACCTATCTTGCACTTAAGTATACAAATAGTTCCGCATACTGTGACTATCAGAATACATATTTAAGCAAATACTTCAATGCATATTTGAGCAAATACTTTAACACTGTTTTTAGGGAAAAAAAAAAAAAAGGTTTAAAATGGTTATTTTATTTTATTGAAAGGTATCATTTGTAATCATGAAAGAATATTCTGTGAAGGACAAATAGTCAACTGTTTGTAAAAGTGTATTTTTTTTTTCAATAAGACAAAATGAAACACTATTTCTTGTGAATTATTAATGCAATATTTACATAACCATAGAATGGCTGAGATTAGAAGTAACCTCTGGAGGTCATCTCGTCCCACACCCTTGCTCAAGCAAGGATATCTAGACCCACTTGCCTAGAACCATGTCCAGATGGCTTTTGAAGACCTCCAAGAATGGAGATTGTACAACCTCTCTGGAAACTTTGCCAGAACTGGACCCAGTATTCCAGGTTTAACCTCACCAGTACTGGATGGCTTGTTTTTTGTTGTTGGTAGTGGTTTGGTTTAGTCTGATTTTGATGGATTTCTTCTTGTTTACTTTTTCTGTTGTTGTTTGTTTTAGGATCCTTTTCCTCTACACACATATATAGATATATTTTTTTTTTCTGATGGCTTAAATAGTCCTTGAGCATTTAATTTAAATATAATTTTATATCTGGGATAATCCTTGATAAGTATGCTGTATTACTTTTCAATAACCCACTCATATTTCTCTTTAAAGGAATAAAGGATCATTGATATTGTTTATCTTCAACTCTTCATTTAATCTATTATGAACAGACATTCAGTGAGCTACTCACTCTTCAATGGCTTACTAAGATCCTTAAAAACCACAAGATCTTAAGTTAGATATATGCATTTATATCACATATTAAGAACAAGACAGAGTAAATTTGCCTCATATAAAGCCTGGTGTGCACCTAACACTTTTAGTATTATACACACTTCTGAACTTACCGTTATGGTTTAACCCAACAAGCAGCTAAGCACAACACAACCATTTGTTCACTCCTTCCCCACACAGTTGGATGGGGGAGAGAATCAGAAAAAGAGTAAAACTCATTTGTTGGGTAAGAATATTTTAATAGGACAGCAAATAATAATAACAATAAAAATAACAAATAATGACAATAATAACAATAATAATAATAATAGAATTCACAAAATAAGTTATGCACAGTGCAATTGCTCACTGACCAATGCCTAAGCAGCAGCTGTCCCTTCCCCCTGCCTACTCCCTCAGTTTTATTGGTCAGCATGATGTCATATGGTACATAATATCCTTTTGGTCACTTTTGGGTCAGCTGTCCTGGCTGTGTCCTCTCCCAGATTCTTGCGCACCCCCAGCCTCCTCACTGGCAAGCTAGTATGAGATGTAAAGTCCTTGACTTAGTGTAAGCACTGCTCTGCACAAATACAACATCAGTGTATTATCAACATTATTTTCATCCTAAATGGAAAACACAGCACCATACCAGCTATTAGGAAGAAAATTAACTTTATCCCAGCCAAAACCAGTACATTCATTTCCAGAAGAAAACAAAAGACTTAGGGAAAATGGAAAGACAGTTAAAATAATCAAGAGGATGAAATAACAAAACACTAAACATACTGTGGCTCACAGAAATACTGTAAATGTTTATGATATTGCAGAGGTGATAGCTAAATGAAGAACAAGCTTTCATAAAAATATAAAAGCTCTATAAGCACTCCCTTATGTGTTTTCTTTGTTTACTTATTTGGTTTTCCACTTTCATTATACCTTTTTTTTTTTTTTTTTGTACATTAATATCCCAGCAGGATACTCATTGGTTTACAGCTAAACCAATCATCTTAATGTCCCTTTATAGTCAAGGAAGAAAAATAAACATTCCTTAATTATAGGCAGAAATTTATCCTACATTGAAGGTTTTCTAAAACAGCTCAAATTAATTATTTCCAAAAGGAGACTATTTGTTTATAAAAACAGTTTATTATAATAGCCATAAACACTAACCATGTAAAAACTGCAAGACAAATCTCAGTTTTGTTTTTTCACATAAAATTGATACCCAATGGTCCACAAATCACTTAATCATCTTACCTGTCATAGCTTCATTTCATTTAAAATCCTACAGTTTTGATTTATTTGCTGCATCTTAACACTTATAAATAATGGAAAATATAGCCTTTTAATGATTCTATGATTATCTTTTTAACTAGGCAACTGTACTGACCTTCTCTGCACCTGACTTTTCACCTCCTACAAATAGTTTCAGTCCAGCAAAGAGCACTATTTACGTGGACATGGTATTTACATCTCTGGCAGTAAATGACAGAGAGACAGAAACCAAATCCTGTCTCCAAGTCTAAGTAGCACAGACTGGCATATATTCACACTATTTACAAGTAACCCCTTAGTAAATTTGGACACAAATTTGTCCTAGAGAGTCCTATTTGGAACAGTTCAAAACAAAGGTGGGGAGTGAGAAAATCACATAGGGTTCCAGTGCTTCAGCTGCCTCTTTTGTTTAAGTATTTAACACCAGGACAATTCTGTAGCAGAGTAGTGGTATTCCTTATATAATTGCTTCTACCAACTTGTGAATAGTTTGCAGCACATTCCATGTCCATTACTGGTTTTGGAGGACTCAGATATTATGTGAGAGAGCCCTCTAAGCAGTTTATCATATCCTATGAAAAATGCCTTAAATTAAAAGAATCTGTAAGGGTGTCTGGAAGGAGCTGTTTTCTTTAAGGGTACCCAGTCAAAGGAGACATAAACCAGAACATACAAAGACAAATGTGATTGACAAATTATAAGAACAAACTTGGTCAGTGGCATTAGTTGGTGCCATATGTGCAGTGTGAAAATGTTTATTTTTTTTCAGCTGGGAGAAAAAGGAAAGGGAGTGGGACAAACACATAAGAGTCATAAAACCTGACCAATTAACATTAACTGAGACAAAAAGCAGAAACAAACCTGGTCAGTCATACCAATTGAGGGACTCCCAAGTACATGCAAGCAAACCAGGACTTTCCAACTGATAAGAATGCAAACCTAGGGGTCCAGGACGTAGTAGGGGCTGGTGAGACCGTGCTAACTGATGAGACAATGTACAGGAGAAAGGGAAGCTAGGAGCAACAAGGTGCTGGTGGTGTGAATAGACAGAAGTGGGTATAAGAGGGCCAGTTGCATGTAAAAAAAAACGTCTGGTCAGACTGCTTGTCTTTGATTCTTACACCCTGCACCACATCACCATAGTCTGTCCTATCTTCTTATATCTTCTTATTAATCTCTCTGCATATTCTTGCTCTATCCCAAGTGTATGTGTGCTGCAGCAACTAAGTGTCAGGTACTGATGAAACCTCTGTGTGTTTGAAGGGAAATTGGTGCCTGTCCGTGGAGTCAGGCCAGAGGTGCCCCTGGTGCCATCTACTGAAGCCAGTGAGATCTCAGAGTCAGCTACTAGAGAAGGTGTGGAATCTTCAGCCTTCAGACCCTGGGGAGCAGGAGCAGCATGTACATCCAAACCAGCTGCTTGAGGTTGGGGCTGAGTGAAGTGAGTGAAGGCTCCATGCCAGCAGCTGTAGCAGGGCCATGGGTTACAGCCCATGTGCTTGGTGCTGGCTGCTGGGGGCAGCTTCTGTGTCTGCCCCAAACTGGGTGTGCAGAGAGTGTGTGTGTGCACATTTGCTGGCAAACCCCACACTGGAGAAGCCAGCAGGAAGGGGACATGTGGGATGGGTGAGATGGGCTAGGCTGCAGGCAGGGTTTCCAGGAGGGCAGAGGGGCTGTGCCAGTACTGAGTGCACCCACAAGTGTGTGTGTACTGGTGAGCCTGGAGGGGTGTGTGAATGCCTGCACCACAGAGCTGTTGTCTGTGCCAGCCTGGGACTGGGACGTTCATGATGTTGTGTGAGGCCTGTTGGGGGTGCTGCTGAAGGCAGCACCTGGTCTGTGGAAGTTTGTGGCAGTGTCCTGTGTGTCTGAGTGTCTCTGGGATAGATCCCCAGCATCACTACTGGTTGAACCTGCAAATGGGAAAGTGGCAGCTGCATCTCTCAACATGATCAGAGACCTCAAGGCATCAGGCACTGGGCTCCAGCAGTCAGGTAGGAACAGTCCTGGGCTCAGGATGCTAGAAGAGAGTCCCACTCTTAACTCCTCTTAACAGAATCAATTTCCAGAAGTGCATGTTTCCCATTCCAGAGTATAAAGAAAGCCTATGATGATTCAATTAGATTGGGATTACTGTTGTATGGCTAATATTAGAAGTAATTACTAATATTAGAAGTAAATAATTTGCCTTACATGGTCCCACAAAGCGGTCATTGTCTTTCCTAGTATTGCTATGTTTCTCAGTGTTATTCCGTATTGGTCAAATGACAAGAGAAATAAGTAAAGATATCCAGTAAGACTATGAGGTATAATAAAAATACATATTGAAGCCAGAATTGTCCTCAACACATAGTTCTATCAGTATTTGTTCAAATCTTCTTGCAGTGCATGTAAGAAATGTTTCTCATCTCCTTTGCTTAGAAATAGATTCTGCCACTTATGATTTTGTTTGTTTTATAGCTACAGACATAAATCCCAGTGTTTTTTTTTTTTTTCTTGCTTGTTTGTTTGTATATTTTTTTTTCCTTTAAGTCTCATCAGAAAAACAATTTATAAAGGTTGGAAGTTGGATTAGACACGCTTCTTGAGAAGCTGAGTACATCCAATACTGTCAAGATGGAATAGGAAGCAAAGTGCAGACTGGGACAAAATAGTGAAGTAATTTCTGGATCCAGGGAATGTAAGTAAACCTAAAATGGAATTGCAGGCTATCAGCATGCTTACAGAGAAGATCCTATGGCAGTTTGCATTATTGAGTCAGTTGGTGTCATTCAGGATTGATTAATTTTTGTTATTCCCTGAAAATATTCTCAGCACCGTTAAAATGTAGACACACAGAAATCTGAAGTGATTTCATATCAAACTTTCAGTCTATGGAGAAGTTAATATATTTGTCACCACATTCTCTCTATAAATTCATGTTTTCTCCCCTGAATTCTAATGATTAGATTAATAGCTTTTAATAATAGCATAATCACAGGGTTATAATGACATCTGCAGCATGCAGGTTCTAGGGTTGCCCTGTCCCAAAAGAAGTTTTCTCACTATTTTAAGTCATCTGTTTTAAAATACAAGATAGCATTATACGGGCCTGGCCCTATTATTCAGTCCAAGAGATCTGAAAACATAGAGAATGTTCAATATGACAGTGTTTTGTTCTTTTCCCAAATCAATATCTGCTACTCCCTCGAGAAAGAGTATGTGACAATGAACTATAGACAAAATGCTGAACATTTTGATTTTCTTGCTAACATTCTCTCCTTTATTTATTTTTGCTTCCCCTCTCCCTCTCTCTGTTTACTCTGCTCCCTAGTTTAGGCCTTCCTTGTGTTTAGATACATACTAACGCATTTATCTACTTCCAGTGTTTTCCCTGAAGTGCCCATTAAGCCAATGCATCTTAACTGTTTAAACAGCTACTGTAATCTAAAGTGGTCCCAATGGAAAATGAAACAAAACTAAGCATGCCATATGGATGAGATTTATTTAACCAAATATAGCTGTTTACAGGGATATATAAACTTGAGGTAGCCCAGACTCCCTTCAGTGATTCATCTCATGCCTATCCATGTCAGACTGAATCATGTCCTAAAAGTACCTATGAAAACAGTGGAAATCTGAACTTATGAAAGAGAAAAAAAAAATGATAATAATATGAAATAAAAGTTTCGATGATCGAACATTAACTTCAACAACAATGATCACTCCCTGAAATAATTCTTACATTAAAGGATGATTTTAATCTTAATAAAAGTTAATTTAAATAAATAAATAAAATCTTAATGAGCTTAGTGGTTCCTTCATTAGAATCATGTGACCAGAGATGTGTGGTTAGACTTATATGAAATGTTTGACTTTCTCACAGATGGATATATGAATGAAAACTAACAAGAAACAGGCCCTGTATTCTGTTTCTGATTGCACAGTTAAACATTGCTGAAAACCTAGTCATAAGATATTTGACAATATAAACTGCAGGACCTTTAGTGACAGTTGTATATTAAAAAAAGTCAAATCAGTGACTGGGATAAGCATCTGGATGAAAAGAGTGTTTATTTATTTTTAATATATATTTAATACTGGGATAAGAATATTGACAAATAAAGAGCCCTAGGACTTATAGGAACATACCATATTTTATTATTTATTATTTTGTCTTATTTATTTTCAAAAATAAAAAAAATACCTACCTTGCTTAGCAAGAAATTTGGATAAATTATTGACAAATTACTTGCTAAAACAAGTCTCTCTCTCTCTCTTTTTTTTTTTTTCTTTTATAAATTAAATTCTATATAAATAAATGACTGACCAGGCTTGTTTCTGTTTATTGTCTTTGTTAATGTTAATTGGTCAGGTTTTATGACTCTGTCTTAGAATCTTAGTGGACAAACTGACCATAAGCCACTGAGGAGCCCCTCAAGGCAAAGAAAACCAACAGCCTCCTTGACTTTGTTAGGAAGAACACTGACATCAGTTAAAGAGGGATGAGCATTGTTGAAACCACATCTGCAGTGCTTCATTGAGTTTTGGGCTCCTCAGTACAACAGAGATGTGAATTTATTAGAGTGAGTCCATCTAAGGGCTGTGAAGATGACGAAAGGATTGGAGCATCTTTCTTATGAAGAAAAAGAGAGCTTGAACTGTTCAGTCAAGAGCAGAGAAGGCTCAGGGGGATGTCATCAACATATGAATATCTGATGGGAGATAGTGAAGATGAAGGAGCCAGATTCTTCTCAGTACTATCCACTGACAGGAAAAGAGGCAATGGACACAAATTAAACAATATGAAATTCCATCTGAGTAAGAGTAAGAGTACTGTAAGAGTGATCAAACAGTGGAAGACATTGCCCAGAGGTTGTGGAGTCTCCATTTGTGGAAATATTCAAAACCCAACTAGATACAGTCCAGGGTAACCTGCTGTAGATGACCCTGCTTTGGTAGGGAGGTTAGACTATATGTCTTAGTAGTTCCTTTCCAACTCTTAATTCTGTGATACTGTGAAATAGTATTGTCAAATTTGTCAAAACTTCCTTCAAAAGGAAATATTGTTCCCTAGGGTTCGGTGATGGGTTTGTTAACTAGAAATTGACTCAAAAGGTGTTTTTGTTTGTTTGTTTGTTTGTTCGTTTCTGAAATTTAAATTACACTTTTTCTAAAATGACTTATTGTCACTAACAACCTGAAGCGAGTGGAATATGGGTACTATTCACTTAAAATCTGGATAAAGAGACTGAGAAATCAAAAGCACACAGTGTTATTTTGAAGTATTTATTATTATTATTGTTATTATTATTATTACTATTATTTCATTAACACTGTTGTAATTTCAGGATTCTGAGCTCAGTTCTAAAAATTATGTCACATCTCAGTGCCTGTTGTTTTAGTGAGAACTGATGCTGAGCACGTCAGAGGAAATCATGAACATCCTGGTCTCTCAGCTGTATATATGTATATTCATTATATATATTAAATGTCAGATCTTTAGATACTGAAGAATTGGATGGTGACAATTTTGAGTCCATAGATCATGGATTCATGGAATCATAGAATAATCTGAGTTGGAAGGCACCCACAAGGATCATCAGTTCCAACTGATCGGTTCATAAGGTAATACTTGAAAAGTGTGATTACTGAAAGTGAAAAGATGTGCAGTTATTTCATTTAAACAGGAGTGTTGTACTTAATTATTATTAATAATAATCTACATACTGCCATTTAGTTATTTATTTGGAAGTTCACTTTGTGTACTAGTATATTTGATCATTGGAAACTCTATGAACTTTAGCATCATGAAGGTCAATGTATTTGCGTTGATAAAGTGTAAAGTAACACAATATCCCTTAATACAGAACAAAAAAAGACGATACAGTCACTTGAGAGGAAAATTTCACTTGGAGTCAGAAGGCAATATCAAGTAGCAGAGATATGTTAGCATTTTAAAAGTCTGTGACCCAAGGAACTTAAAGCAGGAGAGACATAGGTTTTATGACTATTTGAGGACATATCCCTAATTAAGAGCCACAAAAAATGTGCTGTAGGAATCAATAGTTCTGTAGTGATCAGCTCTTCTAATATTAAATGACATGCTGAAAAGTTAATGGTTTTCCATTAGTTGAAATAATGCTCTTAAAACAGTTTAATGGCTAGAGCAGAATGTTGTAAATTAGGTAATCTACATTCTCATCACTGTTCTGGCACTTCCTTTGGTAAGGTTAAAAAGTCAACATCTCCCTTATACTCCAACATTTTCCAGAATTATAAGTCAGATATGATATCAGTTTCTAGACTCACTGTGATGTTGACCTCTAACTTAATAAGCATGATCTCACTCAGAGTTCTTTCATATGTTTCTTTCTTAGAGTAGAACTCTTAGTGGCTTGAATTGCAATTCTTGTTTTAAACTGAAGTAACCCTGTGTTATTAGGGTCACTTAGAACCTGTTCTGGTGACTTCAAACTATTAAAGAACTTCCATGCAAAGCAATAAAAGACACTTACAACATCTCTAAACGTTACAAATGATTAAGACCATTTTCACCACAAGAGGCTGTGTTGTCCAAAATCCTTTTATTTATGGATTATGATAAATGTACATTTATTACACTGCCTCCTCTCCCAACCTTTTACACTGTCTGTTCCTTTAGTTTATCCAAAGTGCTTGTCTCAGCTTCACAGAAATATTCCCTGATTTTGCTATTCTGAGATTTGCTTTAAACTGTTATTAGGAAATTCATATTTATCTGGCCATGGAAATGTAACATTCTCAACAAGGCTACTGTTTTTTGTTTGTTTGTTTGTTCATTCATTTTTGTTTGTTTGTTTGTTTCAGGAATTCTGTTATATGTTTTATTAATCCAGAAGACAATCAAACAGTGAACAGCACACAAAAACTTATTCTTCACGTTGCTTGAACCTGGTATTCTTTACTATATAATTGTGGTCATGAATAGTTAATAGTATGCTGAAAAGACACTGGAAATATGAATTACTGGCTTTGTATCATCTTGTTAGACAAATTGGTCTGTTATTCTATAGACATACTATTGTGTACTCTTACTCATTATGTGTTTGCACAATTCAATAGGAATAACCTCTGATAGCCTCATGTGTTATTATAAGTAGTGTTGATAGACTCATTATTAGCTGCTTTTGAAGTTTACTCTGTATAAGTAAAATAAGAAATGATAAACACTCTGTACCGGGTCTGGCTGGAATAGAGTTAATTTTCTTCATATAAGTCTGTAAGGTGCTGTGTTTTAGATTTGTGACTAAACAGTATCAATAACACACCAATGTTTTGCCTGTTACTGAGCAATGCTTGCACAGCATCAAGGTTTTCTCTGTTTTTTTTTTTTTTTTTTTTTTGTTGTTGTTGTTGTTGTTTGTTTGTTTTTTCCCTCACTCTGGTTCCTCCACCTTATTAGTGATTAAGCTGGGTATAGACCAGAAACTGGGAAGGTACACAGTAGTTACAGCCCAAATTGACCCAGGTTATATTCCATAGTGTGTAGGATATACTATACTATATGAACAGACTGTGCTCAGCAACAAAAGCTCAGGGAAAAGAAGAGGCATTAATAATAATATTTGTTTTTCTATTACACATGCTGAGGCCCTGCTTTCCAGGATACGGATGGACATCTGACTGCTGATAGGAAGTAGTGAATGAATTTGTTACCTTATTTCCTTTGCTTGCACAGCTTTTGTTTCACCTGTTAAACCATCTTTATCTCAATGAATGAGTTTTCCTGCCCTTCTTCTATTTTTTTTTATTTTTTTCTCCATGTTCCATGGGACAGTGAGTAAACAAACTGACTGTTGGCCAGTTTTAACCTAGCACATACTCATATAATTTATACACAATTTGACTTTTATTTTGCTTCTCTAGAATGAATACATTCCAGGTCAATTTGGGCTCCACTT
The DNA here is from genome assembly GCF_009769625.2 of Cygnus olor. Lineage (NCBI taxonomy): Eukaryota > Metazoa > Chordata > Aves > Anseriformes > Anatidae > Cygnus > Cygnus olor. The sequence continues at coordinate 161,974,754 of NC_049169.1, read as the reverse complement.
GAAATATTTATATACATTTACGAAAAACATGATGAAATATCTTTGAATTTGTAGTAAGTTCCATAAATTGCTACATTCAAGCTAAAAAAATAATTAAATAGTAGACACGTAAAAACAAACACACACACACACACAAAATGTTTCAAACTATCAAACTATCTTCACATACAAGTGAATGTCTATACAGAGGGAAAAAAAAAAAAGGAAAGAAGAAAAATAAATGCCACCGCCAACAACAAAACACGGACAAAAAACACAACCCCTGTTTCCTGGTTTGCTGGGAGGACAGCTTTTGAAGATAACAGTCCACAAAATCCATGTTTTTTTTTTAACTTCTGAATTCCAATTGCCTCTACAGATTTTATCATATGTTATTTTAACATAATAGGTGGTTGCATGTCTGGTCAATCATCTTGGATGGGATACAGTAACCAAGCAGACATTCCTGAAGCCATATTTCACCTATCTGCTCTAATAATTTGGGGTTTATTTGAATGTAAACTCTGAAAGATAACTGTCTCTCTCACACTTCCTGTACTGGGTTTATGTGACAAGGGCATGGTAGCAAGGGACTGCAGGGGTGGCCTCTATGAGAAGAGCCCAGAAGCTGTTCCATGTCAGATAAAAACCATCTCCAGCCACCTCAAAAAAGGATCCGCTGCTGAGCTGAGCCAATGAGCTACGGTGGTTGTGCCTCTGGGAAACCAGACTTAAGAAAGGGAAAACAGACAAACAAACAAACAAAAAAAAACTGCTGTGTAATAGTGGCTGGGAGAGAGAAGACTGGGAAACAGCCATGCAGGCACCAAGGTCAGTGAAGAAGGAGGAGAAAGTGCTCCAGCTGCTGGAGCTGAAATTTCCCTGCAACCTGCAGAGAGGCCCATGGTGGAGCAGCCTGTCCCCCTGCAGCCCATGGTGTACCACGGTGGAGCAGATTTCCACACCACAGGCCATGGAGGAACTGGATGTGGCCTGGAGGAGGCTATTTCCTATGGAGAGCCGCCCGCAGGAGCAGGCCCTGTGCTGGGCCTGTAGCCAGTGGAGAGGAGCCCACGCAGGAGCAGGTGATCTGGCAGGAGCTGCTGCCCACGTGTGGTGGTTTTACCGTGCTAGGCAGCTGTACACAACAACTGCTCTTTCACTCCCCCTCCTTAGATGAGGAGGGGAAGAAGTAAAGGAAAAAAAACAAATCACGGGTTGAGATAAGGATAATTTAATTAAAGGAAAAAAAAAATTAAGGAAAGATTATTATTAATTAAACAATTTATCTAAAGGGAAAAAGGGGAAAGGGGAAAAGGGAGGGGGAAAGGGGGAAAGGTAGGGGGAAAGGGAAAAAACAAACAAACAAAACAAAACAAGTAAAGGCTATGTGGAAGTGCAGAAGAAAAAACAAATTTACTCTCTACTTCCCACAAATGAGCGATGCTTGACCACACCCTTGAAGCAGGGCCTCAAGGCACGTAGCCGGTGTTCAGGAGGACAGATGTTTTTGCAACGAGAGCCCACCCCTCTCCTCCTCTTCTTTTTTCTACCTTTTATTGCTGAATGTAACATCATATGGTATGGAATATCCCTTTGGTTGGTTTAGGTCAGCTGCCCTGGTGATGTTTCTTTTCTCACATTTTTGCCCACCCCCTAGGAGGGTTAGAGAGAGTCCTGATGCTGTGCCAGCACTGCTCAGCAGCAGACACAACACTGGTGTGACACTACTGCTGTTCTAGCTACAAGTGCAGAGCACAGCACTGTATGGGCTGCTGCAGGGAAAGTTAACATCCCAGCCAGACCCAGTACACCATGGGGGACCCGTGTTGGAGCAGTTTGCTCGTACCAGTATTTGGAGCAGTTCTTGAAGAGCTGCTGCCTCTGGGAATCCCACGTGGGATGAGTTTGGGAAGGACGGCATCCTGTGGGAGGGACACCATTTTTGGAGCAGGGGAAGAGAGTGACCATGAAGAAGTGGTGGAAATGAAGAGTTACATATTGACCACAGACCTCATTCCCCATACCCCTGCACCACTCATGGGGAGGATGTAGAAGAGGGTGGGTGAGGGGAAGGTGTTTTTTGTTTGCTTTCAGTTTCTCACTGTTCTAGTCCGCTAGTGATAGGCAATAAATTGTATTAATCTCCCTATGCCGAATCTGTTTTGTCAGTGACAATAATTGTTAAGTGATCTCTGTGTCCTTCTCAACCCTTGAGCCCTTTCCATTGTATTTTCTCTCTTTTCCTTTGAGGAGGGGGAGTGAGAGAGTGGTTGTGGCAGAGCTCAGCTGCCCAGCTGGGTAAAATCCTCACACCTCATTATTTTTATTTTAGCTTCCTTACAAGCCTGCTGTCAGTGGACTTTCTATTTACGTTTTGCTGTAGTGCAAATAGTCTGTTGCTTATCAAGAGGATAAAATACCTGTCCAGTTAGAAGATGACTTTTGCACAGAACTTCATATTTTATGTTACTTTATTGCAATGTATTTTTGCAGTGGTGTGTTATTTTATTTGTTTGTTCTTGTTTTAATTTTGTTTTGTACATTTTTTTTTAATAAATAACTTGAGCTTAACAGATGCTATACCATCTTTGTTTTAGGAGGAGGATGGGCTATCTTCGCTGTATTCTCTTTTGTTTTTCAAGACAGGTTTTGAACTTCTCTTTTTCAGCAAATTGTCTCTGGTTCATATGATATACCTCTTAAAAAAGAAATTGACAAGCAAAAAAGATACAACCAAGAAACAAACAAACAAAAACAAAGCAAAAACTGTGATTTGAACACTTCTAAGGAATTAAATCTCTCTCTCTCTCTCTCTCTTTTTTTTTTTTTTTTAATTAATTTATTTATTGTTTACTTTTCATCTAAGATCTGTCAGCCTCCAGACTTAGGCAGACATTGAAAGTTACCTGCTTGTTGTGGTTTAGCCCCCGCAGGCAGCTAAGTGCCATGCAGTTGCTTGCTCACTCTTCCTAGGTGGGAAGGAGGAGAGAACCAGGAAAGTAAAAGTACAAGAACTCATGGATTGAGTTAAAGACAGTTTATTAGGTAAAGCAAAAGCTGTGTATATGAGCAAAGCAAAACAAGGAATTCATTCCTATTAGTAGGATAAACAACATAAAAATCTATACTATTTTTTAAGTTTTTATTCATGAAATAGTTTTCAGTTAAACTGGAACTTCATGAGGTATGATTGCTATTTACAATTCCTAAATGAAATGTTTATATTACTTTTTTCTTATGGCTGGGATTTTGATATGCTAACATTTACATTTGTTGTTGGTGTTTTGTTGGTGGTGGTGGTGTTTTGTTTGTTAGTTGTTTTTTTTTTTTTCTTTTTAATTCTTCATAGGTTTTCTGTATAACTGTCTACAGATGCTTTATTTTACAGTTTTTTATAACTTTTACTTAAATGTTATTGCTTATTGCTTTTTTTTTTTTTTTTTTTTTTTTTTTTTTTTTTCCCTTTTTACAGTGGTTACCAGGTATGCACATTTATTCCTGCTGTTTCAGGTCAGGCTTCCCAATTTATTTTGAACCTCCAGCTGTGTTTACATTTCCTAGACCTATTATTTATCATTGATTCACTGTCTGCTTCCATTCATGAATATGTGGCTATCACAAGAACCAGTATCTCACAGTGTGACATCTGTCTTCTGTACATATTTTAGATACAGATGTTTATATTTAGTCTATAGACTACTTCACATCTGCTGACTTGAACATGTTGTGTCTCCTGTTAGTGATAAATGTGGTCTGTATTATACATAGTTCTCAAGCATCTACTTATTTTTTGCTTTTTCTGTTTGCTTGCTGTGACTACCTTAGATTCATGGACCCCCCTGTTATTCACTTCTGTCTTGATGTTACAGTGATGTTTGGTTAATTGCTTATCCAATATTTTAGCTGGATGAAAAAAGACTAGTTTACGCAGGATGTTTTTTCTTTTTTTTTTTTCCCTGTGGTGTTTTTCAGTCTTAACTATGTGAAAAACCTGGCAATGTCTATGGATATGTCTAGCTGGCAGAAGTTTGTTTTGTAATAGAAAATGGGCTGTTTGAAGTTGTGTGCACTTAGTATTTACTATAACCTAGAATGATCTTTTGCCTCTAGGCAAAAATATGCAGTGACTAATATCCACACAGTTAAAGAATTATTTTCTTTTAGCAGATTGGCTACAACCACCCTCTATAACACTTGATTCTGTTTCTTTTCTGGACTGCATGTGATAGTTTTCTGGTCTTCAGAAATATTTCTGTGTTTCTTTTATTTTAAAGTTATGAAAATAAAGCAGCAATTGTCCTATAGTCCGTCATGTGCTGTTTTTATTGAAAACATTTTATTACATGTGTATGGAAAAATTAATAAATTAATAAAAAATATTTTAACTGATAATCAACTGAAACACTGGAAAATAGTCCCAAGTCCTAATCAGCATGTAGTTTATTACCCAGTAGTCAGACCTTGTTTTAGAAAAGTAGCATCAACTAGGTGTCAGACAACAAAATGACAGCATTATATCAGCTGACAAAACAAATGGAACACAGATTTCAAATAGCTTTTTTTTTTTTTTTTAAAAAAAAAAAAAGTAGACAAATCCAAGACCTCAGGCTGCTCATTCAATCTACATTATTTAATTGTACAAAGCACAATAGGAAATGACAACAGTGATCTACTTAATAATCCTGTGCATAGAACTCTATAGAGAGAATTAGAAAAACAGGAGAAGTAAGAAAATGATGAAGTAATTCAGAAGCTCCTATTATGAGAACAAAAGAATTATTAGAATGAAACTGCTACAATATGCACTGAATATTGTTGTCTGAACAACTTTTTTTTGTTACAGGGTATTTACTTTTGGAACAGGTCACTATTTATACAACCTGGTTGCTTGGCCAAGTTAAAAAGGGAAATCATAAACAACATAATCTACGGTTTACAGTTAGTTCTTATAAAGTAATATGCAGCTCCATGTGACAATTATATGTGTTTAAGAATATATTGAAGTATTCAAAGAAGCTACTCAGGACTTGTCAATTATTGTGTTTCTAGAACATTTCCCTCAATCATGTGTCATTTTCGTCAATGTTTATTAAACAATGCAGAATAACATTTTTAAGGTCATGGTATAACTTTAAAGACCCACTAGTATCACAAGGAAACTTTTATGCAGTTTGCATGGAATAGACAATGTACATGAAAAGACAAAGAGTACTGTTGATGAATTCCTGCATAAAATAAGAAAAAGAAAAATATAAAAAGCTGAAGAATAATTTAGTATTTAAATTTCAATTTAAAAATTTCAGTGATATGAGTTTCTCCGTAAATCTTGGATAAATGGGATCTTGTTGCTTGTATAGTAGTAAGAAAAAGATGGAAAGCATTGTCAAAAATAAATAAATGGATAAATAAAATTGGACTTTCTTTCTGGAACAAGAAGATAACTCCACAGGGAGGACTGAATTACCCTCTTTACTTTAAATACACTGAAAATGTAAATGTTTATTCAAATTCGTAAGTTATTGCTACTGGATTCTGAAAATGTCATTCATTCTGAAAATATCATTCATAAAAATGAATGATATATCACTTCTGAAAAAAAAAAATCAGAATTATTTCCTTTCATAGGTCTGAAAAAAAAAAAAAGAAAAAAAAAAGCTGTCTCTGTTAGGTCATTAAAAATCTAGTTATGGGAATATAGGTATTAGCTCAGTGGTGTTTACTACTGGGCATGAGGATAGTCCCATTAAACCTTTACTGCTCATGTTTTTGGATCTTGTTAGGAATTTCCCAAAATTTTCTATCATAGATAAATTTGTATAATTATAAAATCACAATTAATATATATGTTTTTATAGAGAAATATATAAATACACTTTTTTTCTAAAGAAATGCATTCCACTTTAGCAGAAGTATAGGTTAGGAAAGACTTGGGATTTTCAGTCCTGCATATGTGTTTACTTCATTGATTTCTTTATGAATTGGTTGAATTTCTGACATGGCTACCATTCCAATCAGGATATTTATTTTAATTGGTTTCTACAGGAAAAAAAAATAAAAAAAAATCTTCAAGAACATCTATTTTCTTCTAAATGAGGAAATCATTTTTAAAAATCTGTGCATGGATTTTTTTAAGGAAAATTACATTTCACATTGGAAATACATTTCACAGTGGAAAATATTGCTCTGACTGAAAACATTTTTTTCCTATATGTTGTGGTTTAGCCCGGCTGGCAGTCAAACACCACACAGCCGTTCGCTCACCCTCCCCCCTCCCTCTCCGGGATGGGGGAGAGAAACGGGAAAGTGAAGCCTGTGAGTTGAGATAAAGACAGTTTATTAAGACAGGGAAAAGAATAACAACAATAATAATAATAATAATAGTATTAATAGTAATAATGTGTACGAAATAAGTGATGCACAATGCAATTGCTCACCACCCGTTGACCGATGCCCAGCCTATCCCCGAGCAGCCGGCCACACCTCCACCCCGGCTAGCCACCCCTATATATTGTTCAGCATGACGTCAGATGGTATGGAATACCCCTTTGGCCAGTTTGGGTCAGCTGTCCTGGGTCTGTCCCCTCCCAGCTTCTGCTGCATCCCTAGCCTGCTCGCTAGCAGGACAGAGAGAGAGGCTGAAAAGTCCTTGGCTTGGTGTAAGCACTGCTCTACAACAATTAAAACATCAGCATGTTATCAGCGCTCTTCTCATCCTAATCCAAAACATAGCACCCTGCCAGCTACTAGGAGGAAAATTAACTCTGTCCTAACTGAAACCAGGACAGATATCCACCCCTTATTCCATACCATTTATGTCATGCTCAGGTTACACTCTTTCCAATACTTTCTAATTAATCACCATTTTCATCTATGATATATAGCAACCATGGTAGCGGTGACATACAGTGTTATATGATAATTAACATATTATAATTCAACTCATGGGCTATTCTCACCCAGTATTAGGTCCCCTTGAGGTACACACCGGACCTCCCCATTCTCTTGCATTACCCACCAAGTGCATCCAGGTCCCCGAGCAAAAGCAATCCCACGAATGGGCTTGCCTTTTCCTGAGGCGGGAGTAGCCCAGACTGTCTTACCCAGCATGTTTCTTACGTGCACTACAGGAACTTTATCCCCTTCTACAGTGCGTAACAGGTTTGATTGGGCAGGTCCAGCTCGGTTGGCAGATCCTCTAGTATTGACTAACCAGGTGGCCTTTGCCAGATGTGTTTCCCAATTTTTGAATGTCCCAGCACCCATTGCTTTCAGTGTAGTCTTTAACAGTCCATTGTATCGTTCAACTTTCCCGGAGGCTGGTGCATGATAAGGGATGTGATACACCCACTCAATACCATGTTCTTTGGCCCAAGTGTCTATAAGGTTGTTTCGGAAATGAGTCCCATTGTCTGACTCAATTCTTTCTGGGGTGCCATGTCGCCATAGGACTTGCTTTTCAAGGCCTAGGATAGTGTTCCGGGCGGTGGCATGGGGCACAGGATATGTTTCCAGCCATCCGGTGGTTGCTTCCACCATTGTAAGTACGTGGCGCTTGCCGTTGCGGGTTTGGGGGAGTGTGATGTAATCAATCTGCCAGGCCTCTCCATATTTGTATTTCAGCCATCGTCCTCCATACCAGAGAGGCTTTGACCGTTTGGCTTGTTTAATTGCAGCACATGTTTCACAATCATGAATAACCTGTGCTATAGTGTCCATGGTCAGGTCCACCCCTCGGTCACGAGCCCATCTGTATGTTGCATCTCTACCTTGATGGCCTGAGGTGTCATGGGCCCATCGGGCTATAAATAATTCACCTTTATGTTGCCAGTCCAGGTCCACCTGAGCCACTTCAATCTTAGCAGCCTGATCCACCTGCTGGTTGTTTTGATGTTCTTCAGTAGCCCGATTCTTGGGCACATGAGCATCTACATGGCGTACCTTTACAACCAGGTTCTCTACCCGGGCAGCAATATCTTGCCACAATGCAGCAGCCCAGATGGGTTTGCCCCGGCGTTCCCAGTTGTTCTGCTTCCATTGTTGTAGCCACCCCCACAGGGCATTTGCTACCATCCATGAATCAGTATAGAGATAGAGAACTGGCCACTTTTCTCGTTCAGCAATATCTAAGGCCAGCTGAACGGCTTTCACTTCTGCAAACTGACTCGATTCACCTTCTCCCTCAGCAGCTTCTGCAACTCGTCGTGTAGGACTCCATACAGCAGCTTTCCATCTCCGATGCTTTCCCACAATACGACAGGACCCATCAGTGAACAGGGCATATTTCTTCTCATTTTCTGGTAGCTTGTTGTACAGTGGGGCTTCTTCAGCACGGACTACCTCCTCCTCTGATGATATCCCAAAGTACTTGCCTTCTGGCCAGTCCATAATCACTTCCAGGATTCCTGGGCGACTGGGGTTTCCTATTCGAGCCCGCTGAGTAATCAGTGCAACCCACTTGCTCCATGTAGCATCAGTTGCATGATGTGTAGAGGGGACCCTTCCTCTGAACATCCAACCCAGTACCGGCAGTCGGGGTGCCAGGAGGAGCTGCGCTTCAGTACCGACCACTTCCGAAGCAGATCGAACTCCCTCATATGCTGCCAATATCTCCTTTTCGGTTGGAGTATAGCGGGCCTCAGATCCTCTGTATCCCCGACTCCAAAACCCCAGGGGTCGACCTCGAGTTTCCCCAGGTTCTTTCTGCCAGAGGCTCCAGGTGGGGCCATTCTCCCCGGCTGCGGTGTAGAGCACATTCTTTACATCTGGTCCTGTTCGGACTGGCCCAAGGGCTACTGCATGAACTATTTCTTGTTTAATTTGTTCAAAGGCTTGTCGTTGCTCAGGGCCCCATTCAAAAGCATTCTTCTTACGAGTTACTTGGTAGAGCGGGTTTACAATCAGACTGTAATTTGGAATATGCATTCTCCAAAACCCCACGACACCTAGGAAAGTTTGTGTTTCCTTCTTGCTAGTTGGTGGAGACATAGCTGTTATTTTGTTGATCACATCCATTGGAATTTGACGACGTCCATCTTGCCATTTTATTCCTAAAAACTGGATCTCTCGTGCAGGTCCTTTAACTTTATTTTGTTTTATGGCAAAACCGGCCTTCAGAAGGATTTGGACTATTTTCTTCCCTTTCTCAAAAACTTCCTCTGCAGTGTCACCCCACACAATGATGTCATCGATGTACTGCAGGTGTTCAGGAGCCTCCCCCTGCTCCAGCGCAGACTGGATCAGACCATGGCAAATGGTAGGGCTATGTTTCCACCCCTGGGGCAGCCGATTCCAAGTATATTGGACTCCCCTCCAAGTGAAAGCAAACTGTGGCCTGCACTCTGCTGCTAGAGGGATGGAGAAAAATGCATTAGCAATATCAATTGTGGCATACCACTTGGCTGCCTTTGATTCCAGTTCGTACTGGAGTTCTAGCATGTCCGGCACTGCAGCACTCAGTGGTGGCGTGACTTCGTTCAGGCCACGATAGTCCACTGTTAGTCTCCACTCACCATTAGACTTTCGCACTGGCCATATGGGACTATTAAAAGGTGAATGGGTCTTGCTGATCACTCCTTGGCTCTCCAGTTGACGAATTAGCTCGTGGATGGGAATCAGGGAGTCTCGGTTGGTGCGATATTGCCGCCGGTGCACAGTTGTGGTAGCGATTGGCACTTGCTGTTCTTCAACCCTCAGCAACCCCACAACAGAAGGGTCCTCTGAGAGACCGGGCAAGGTAGACAACTGTTTAATGTCCTCTGTCTCTAAGGCAGCTATGCCAAAAGCCCAGCGGAACCCTTTTGGGTCCTTGAAATATCCTCTTCTAAGATAGTCTATGCCAAGGATGCACGGAGCATCCGGGCCAGTCACAATACGGTGCTTTTGCCACTCATTTCCGGTTAGACTCACTTCAGCTTCCAATACAGTTAACTGCTGGGATCCCCCTGTCACGCCATAAATACAGATGGGCTCTGGCCCTTTACAGCTGGATGGCATTAGAGTACATTGTGCACCGGTGTCTACTAGAGCCTTATACTTCTGTGCGTCAGACGTGCCAGGCCATCGAATCCACACAGTCCAATAAACCCGGTTGTCCCTTTCCTCCCCCTGGCTGGAGGCAGGGCCCCTCTAGTCCTGGTCAGAATCTTCATTTCTGTGTTTAAAAGACTGCCTGCTAGAAGTTGGAGCAGCAAACTTTTCAGAGAACCCCTTTCTCCCGATTGTTTTCTTCTGCAACTCACGTACCCGTGCCTCTAGGGTCTCAGTAGATTTTCCATCCCATTTTCTCATGTCCTCTCCATGGTCACGTAGGTAAAACCACAGGGTGGTGCGGGGTGTGTACCCACCATATTGTCTTCTTTGCATGGATGCACGTTTACCCCTAATAGCTGAGACGCTGGTTTGTACAGGTGGGGAAGAAAATACACTCTCTTTAAGTTGCTGGACCTCTTCAAAAAGTTTCTCCAAAGTATTCTCTTTTAGTTGGTGGCCACTGGTTTGTTCAGGTGGGGGGGAAGATAAATTCTCTTTAAGTTGGTGGAACTCTTCAGAGAGTTTCTCCACAGCCGAGACGCAGGCCTGTAGGGAAGAGGAGAGATTTCCTTCGTACTCCCGGAGTTGTTTAGCCATGTCACCCACTGTGGGATCTTCACCGTTTTTCCAGGTTATTATTGCCAATGTGCTGGCCCATGTTGATGGTGCATTCCGTACAAACTTCCGCCATATGGGTCGAGTACACTGGACTTCATCTGGATCTGTGGATGTTTGTGCATCGTTTAAGTCCTTATAAATTACTTCCCGTACGGCTAATTCCCTCAGGTACTGAATTCCCTTCTCCATGGTGGTCCACTTGACTGGCACACATACAAGTTCTTCCTTGTAGGGATACCTTCCCTTCACAGCTAACAGGAGACGCCTCCAGAGGCTGTGAGATCGTGCTCCATCTCCAATTGCTTTGTCAATGCTTGCATCTCTAGCAAGGGATCCCAACCGCTTGGCTTCCCTGCCCTCTAATTTCACACCATTGGCTCCAGTGTCCCAGCACCGGAGCAGCCAGGTGACAAGCTGTTCACCTATACAGCGACCAAAATCTTTTCGCACATCTCGTAGCTCACGCTGGTATAGGGTTCGGGTAGTTACTGTTGACTTACTGACATCCTCATCCTCATCTTCATCCAAATTACAAAATTTATAATAGTTTCAAATCAACAATAGAAACAGAATACCAACTTTAAGTTTTTTTCACAGAATTATAAGATAGCTGAAATCATAAGGGACCTCTTGAGATTATCTAGTCCATTTAGCAGGGTCAATTAAAGCGGATTTCTCAGGTAAGTGTGCTATTGAGTTTTGAATATCTCCAAGGAGGAAGACTCCACAACCCCTCTAGGAAACCCATTCAACTGTTTTGCCCCCTTCACAGTAAAAACATATTTGCTTATGCTTACATGGAATTTTCTGTATTTAAACTTGTGCCGGTTGACTCTTGTCCTATCACTGGATACTGCCGAGAAGACTATCCCCATCTTATCACTACACAGTGGTAAAGTACCTCTGCGCCTTCTCTTCTCCAGGCTGAACAGTTCCGTATCTCTCAGCCTCTCCTTATATATTAGATGTTCCAAACATTTATATTGGAATTGCTCTAAGATACCCATATCTCTGTTGTACTGCAAGCATAGAACTTGACCCAGCACTCCAGATTTGTCTGACCAATGCTGAGGAAACCAGTGTTGCATTAAAGGGTGTAGCCAATCAGCCGTTGTAAGTCCAGTCGTGTTCAGGATACTGAACTATCATGATTATGGATTCACAAATAACGTAGCACACCCTCACCCTAGTCGCATTCCATGAACTAACACAGCCACACTTAAAGAGTTTGGTCACGTTCAATGAGACCTGCCATGGCTAGTTTAATGAGTAGTGCAATTTCTTCAAGAAATAGGTACATACACAGGTTCTTTGGATTGACGGTGATAAATTCACTGTCTGCAAAGCACACTCAAATGCCAAAAGTACGAATAACACAGGCTGGCTATTAATGCGTTAAAAGGCACAAAGACTCTATAGATATTTCTAAGTTTCCCAGGGAGGCACTTGGCATAACTAAGTGTTCCAATCTTACCCAAAGGCATCCCAATGCAGAGGGAAGAGAGACTTAGCACATCAACTGATCCCCGAAGTCACAATGGTTTCTTCTCTCACATCCCCTCTCTCTTAAGCCAATTTATATTATTTTCTCTTTTTTAGGTGGAGCTTGAGTGACTCTAGTCACGTATATCTTGGTTACAATTGGTGCAAAGTTTTCTTGTTTTCATTTAAAGGTATCGGCTCCGAGAAATTCAGAGTGCTTGCTCAGTAAGGGGTGGTCACACCTTGGAGGCAGGTAGCTTTTGGGATGGAGGTGTGTTTTGGTATTCTAATAATATTATAATGAGCAAAGTTCATTAGAGTACAGCATTTTGTCAAAATCATGACAGGTCGTTGGTTCACGGTAGCAAATGTGCAGCTTGTCGGTCTCGGCGTGCACAAGATCAAGTTCCCATCTTGTCAAAGAACCTAGCCACAGTGTCTCCACTCTGCTCTACACTCCATACTGTTCCTCTTAGAGTTAGCACACCAGGTTCGCCCAGTGTGATTAACATCTAAGGTTGGAGGCCTAGGAAACTTTTATGTAGTGCAACTACACTCCATCCTGGAAGCTTCTTCAATGCTGTACCTTTTCTTTAAAATGTGACTATCAGTTTAATTTTCAAGTCACTTTAGGCGATTATTCCACAACCATCTCCCTTGACCTGCTGTTAACATTCTTCCTTTTCGTAGAATATCTGAGTTGAAAGGGACCCACAAGGATCATCAAGTCTAATTCATGCATCCCCAAAGGACCACCCCATAAATAAATAAATAAAATCAGATCATGTATCTGAGAGTGTTGTCCAAATGCTTCTTGGACTTCAGCAAGCTTGGTGCAGTGACCACTGCCCTGGGGAGCCTGTTCCAGTGCCCAAAAACCCTCTTGGTGAAAAACCTTGTCCTGATATCCAGCATGAACATCCCCCATCGGAGCTTCAAGCCATTCCCTCAGGTCCTATCAGTTATCACCAGAGATCAGTGCCTGCTTCTCCGCTCCCGTTGCAAAGAAATTGTAGACTGTGATGAGGTCTCCCCTCAGTTTCCTCTTCTCGAGGCTGAACAATCCAAGTGACTTCAGCTGTTCCTCATATGTCTTCCCTCTAGACCCTTTACCATCTTAGTTGCCCTCCTGTGCAGTTGCCTTCTTTGTTTAATGTTCTGCTTCCTTTCAGTATTAGTTACACTTTCTATGGCCTTAAACCAAACTTAATCTCCAAAGTAGAAAAAAAAAAAAAATCTAGAGTTCATAAAAATGAAAAGGAGTGCAAGTTTTTCAAGGCAGGATTTCTGAGTATTCTAACTAACACTGACCGGTATCTGTTATGGTGCATTTAGTAGATCTCAATTACTTATCAAAAATAAATAATGGTATTATTTTAGTTTCTACACCCACTATAGATATTCCAAAATGGAAAATTCACGGGTGTGAATATATACAGTTTATTAAGAGTAAATGAAAATTGAGATAACTCTGAATATGGAAAAATACCACTCCTTCTAATCAGAATAAGCAGACGAAGAAAGAAGAAAAACAAACAAACAAACAAACAAAAAAACCAGATGTTAACATTAAAATTAGAAATTTTTTGCTTTTGACTAAGGCAAGGTCTCAGAAGCAGAGCAAATGAGCTCTTCATGTGAAAAACAAACAAACAAACAAACAAACAAAAACGACCAAACCAAACCAAGCTAAACCAAACCAAACCAATGAAGCAAACAAACTAACAATAAAAGTGAGAAAGTATCTAATTTTTACTGTAATTTTGAAAGCTTTTTTTTTTTTTTTTTGGCAACACAAAAGCAAAGAGCATTTCTATTTGGGGATATGGCTGACCTCTTATTGTAAATGCTTGTCTACAATAACAAACACTTAAAAAAAAAATGTCTGTGTAAGCTTCAGGTTGTGCATTTCTAAGGTAATGAACTATGACAGAAACTAAATTCAATAAAATATATATATATATATAAATATAAATATTAATTATATATTATTTTTCTATTAATTACAAAATTGTATGAAAAAGTACTTGGCAGAGTGATCTGGAATAATTTGGTCTAATTAGAAGGAAGTAGAAGTTCTGTGTTCAGAAGATGAAAATATTAATGGCAATATATTTTCAGAGTTGGACAGTTCTAATACTTTACATCTCTACAGGGCTGTCATCTGTCATGAGCTCCACCATTTTAAATATTGGTATCTTTCCTTCTCTCTTTTCACATTATCTTTTTTTTTTTTTTTTTTTTTTTTTTTTTTTTTAACAAACTGTAAAATATTTTATTGGCTTTATTCCAACTTGCTGTGAAGTATTTGGGGTGCTGGATAAGATGAAAAGTATTGCTATTAAAGAATGAGGAAAAGAAGGCATTCTGTGCCTTATCCTTTTCCCTTTCCTGTATATCCAAACCTGAATGTGTCTCACTCAGCAATGGGCCCACAATTTCCCTAGTCTTCCTTTTGTCACCAGTGTACTTACAGAATCTCTTCTCATTGCCCTTGACATCCCTGACCTGATATGATGCTGTCAGGGCCTTAGTTTTCCTAACTTGATCCCCAGCTGTTTGAATGATGTCTCTGCATTCCTCTCAGGTTACCTGTCCTTGCTTCCACCCTCCGTAGATTTCCTTTTTTGTGTTTGAGTTTGCTCAGGAACTCCTTGTTCATCTATGCATGCATCCTGACATTTTCACCTGACTTCCTCTTTCTTGGGATGCATTGCTCCTGAGTTTGGAGGAGGTGATCCTTAAATATTAAACAGCTTTCTTGGGCCCTTCTTCCCTCCAGGGCTTAGTACAATGGCACTCTACCAAGTGGATCCTTGAAAAGGCCAAAGTCTGCATTCCTGAACCCCAGGGTTGTGAGCTTGCTGCGTGCCCTACTTCCTACCCTCAGAATCCTAAACCAATCATCTCATGGTTGCTGCAGCTAAGGCTGCCTTTGACCTTCACCTTTCCCAGAAGCTCCTCCTTGATGGTGAAAAAAAGGTCCAGCACAGCATCTTGCCTCATTGGCTTTTCTATCCCTTGGAGAAGGAAGTTATCATCAATGTATACTGAGAACCTTCTGGATTGCCTCTGCCCTGTTGTGCTGTCTCTCCAACAGATATTGGGGTGGGTCCATGAAGACCAGGGCTTGTGAATGTGAGGCTGCTCCTATCTCTCTGTAGAGAGCCTCATCAACTTGGTCTTCCAGGTCAGGTGGCCTGTAGTAGACTCCCACTATAATGTCTCCTACACCTGTCATCCCTTTAATCCTATCCCATAAACTCTCAGTTGGCTCCTCATCCATCCCCAGACAGAGCTCCACGAACTTCAACTGCTCACTGACATAGAGGGCAACAGCACCCTTCTCATCTCCCCTCTCTGTCCCTCCTAAGGAACCTGTATCCTTCCATTCCAATGCTCCAGTCATAGGAGCCATTCCAGCACATCTGCATGATGGGGATAATAATTTTGTAAGTGCATGCGTCTCTAACTCATCTTGTATATTCCCTATGCTGCATGTATTAGTATGCAGGCACTTCCTAGGGGAACCCCAGTGTGTCATGTTCCTATAAAGTGTTTGGGGGATTTCTCCATAATGGTGTCTTGTAGACATTTCCTTGCTAATCTTCAAGTCCTGGAACTTTCTCTCATAGCCCCAAGACTGGGTAAAAATTCCAATTCCCCCTGCTTAT
Source organism: Cygnus olor (assembly GCF_009769625.2). NCBI lineage: Eukaryota > Metazoa > Chordata > Aves > Anseriformes > Anatidae > Cygnus > Cygnus olor. The sequence continues at coordinate 161,958,969 of NC_049169.1, read as the reverse complement.
TTCCCATGTCACATGCATTACTGTAGATGTGTTTAAGTTGGGCCCATAATGAAACTGGCATATATAATCATAGAATCATATAGTCATTAAGGTTGGAAAAGAACTCCAAGTTTATCTGGTACAACCATCTCCCTACCACCAATATCACCCACTAAACCACGTCCCTAAGTATCACGTCCAACCTTTCCTTAAAAACCCTCAAGGATGGTGACTCCACCACATCCCTGGGCAACCCATTCCACTGCCTAACCACTTGAGGCCGTTCCCTCTTGTTCTACTGCTAGTTATCTGTGAAAAGAGGACGATCCTCAGCTCCCCACAAATTCCTTTCAGGCAGTTGTAGAAAGCAAGAAGGTCTCCCCTGAGCCTCCTCTTCCCAGGCTAAACAACCCCAGTCTCCTGAGACACTCCTCATAGGACTTCTGTCCCAGACCCTTCACCAGCTCTGTAGCCCTTCTCTGGACATGCTCCAGGGCCTCGATGTCCTTCTTTTAGTAAGGGGCCCAAAAACTGAACAGAGTACTCGAGGTGCGACCTCACCAGAGCTGAGTACAGGGGGACAATCACCTCCCTGGTCCTGATGGCTACAGTGTTCCTGAAACAAGCCAAGAAGCTGTTGGCCTTCTTGGTCACCTTGACACACTGCCAGCTCATGTTCAGGCAAGCATCAATCAGCACCCCCAGATCCTTTTCCTCTGCACAGCTTTCCAGACACTCTGCCCCAAGCCTGTAGCGTTGCATGGGGTTGTTGTGGCAGGACCCAGCACTTAGCCATGTTGAACCTCATCCCATTGGCCTCTGCCCCTCAATCCAACCTGTCCAGGTCCCTCTGCAGGGCCTTCCTACCCTCTGGCAGATCAATACTTCCCCCCAGCTTGGTGTCATCTGCAAACTTACTGAGTTGATTCCCTCATCCAAATAATCGATAAAGATATTAAAGAGGATGGGTCCCCATACTGGCCCCTGAGGACTTACTGGATGGAGTGTCTGGTATTCCTTTGTGCTGCACGATTTGACTCTATTCTCCACAGTATTATCCTAGAGAAACTGGCTGCTCATGACTTGGACAAGTGTAGAGTTCTCTGGGTAAAGAACTGGATGGATGGCCAGGCTCAAAGCCATAATGAATGGAGTCCAATCTGGTTGGCAGCCAGCCACCACTAGTGTTCCCAAGGGCTTAGTACTGGGTCCAGTTTTGTCTAACATTTTTATCAGTGGTCTGGATGAGGAGTTTGACTGCACCCTCAGCAAGTCTGAAGATGATACCAAGTTAGGTGGGACTGTCCATCTACTTGAGGGTTAGGAAGGCTTTGCAGAGGGATCTGGCCAGGCTGGATCAATGGGCTGGGTCCAGTCACATGACATTCAACATGGGCAAGTACTGGGTCCTACACTTGGGTCATAACAACCCTAGGCAGCACTACAGGCTTGGGGAAGACTGGCTGGAAAGTTATCCAGCAGAAAAAGACTTGGGGGTGCTAGTCATTAAAGTTATTTGTGTGTTAAAATAGATAAATACACTCAAGACTGAATATGGAAGGTTTTATTCCTCAGTTTGCTGTTTTCATTTCCTATATATTTGAAGGAAATTTTTCATACTTATGCCTTTTAATAATATTTGACTTTGGACTAATTTTCCAACAACAATTTTTATATTATATTGTTATAGATTATAACCTCATTGCAGTTGCAGTTCTTCTGTTTCTTGACTCTGGGCTTCCCTTAGCAGAACATATTTTAGATTTTTGTTATTCTAAAACTCCTCCAGCAATTCATATTTATATTTTTAGCTCTTTGAGACTGTGCCATGACAGATAATTCAATGTGGTAAGTTTTGTTGTGGATATGGAGAGAAAAGTGCTAGCTTCTTTGGAAGAAAAAAATGGTGGTAGTTCTGCCATGTTGAGGAAGATGAATTGAGTCCAAGAATATAAGCAGTAAAGTAGCAAAGGGTTGAATTATCTCAGTGTTGAACTAATCTCAGGGTTAATGTTAGGCATGATCTTTTGTGCTTTGTTTGGTTGAGGTTAGAGTATAAGCTCCCCCATCTCAGTAATCAGGTAGAGATTGTGCAAGAGTCTTTCTGAAGAGACTGAAAGAGTAAAGAAATGTGCCCAAATAACAATACAGACTATGTGATAAGCACGATGGATACAGTAAATTAAAATAACATTTTTATTTCAACATATTTCACCAACAGATTTAAGAATGTTCTATATATTTATAAGTGTGTACCATAGGCATAAACACGCATATGATAGCACATTTCAGGGTTATTTTTTAATAGTCTTTGAAAAGACAAAAGTCATGAGCAAGATGTATTGTTTTCAGGATCTATGAAACAACTTTTCCCTGATATAGCAACACAGACAGAGTTCAAAAATAAAAATTAAAAATTAAAGTCTGCCATCAGAAGTAGATCGCTTAGTTTTAACAGCAGTCAATTGATTTTAGAAAGCAGACCAGAGGGAAGGATCTGGTTGATAACTTGAAATTAGATCTATTGTTCAGTGCTATTGTTTGACTTCAAACAGTCAAAAGTGAGTAGCAAAATTTAGAAATCAATATGTTATCAAAACAACAGCCAGCCATGTTCACCTGAGACTGTGATAACACAATCAGATTTCTTATGAGCTACAACACCCGATAAAGGAAGAGCCACAATAAAATAGTAGAAGACTGTAACAGATTACAAGAAATTGAACTGGATCCATTCAAACAAGCTGACACCTCAGTAACAAAAAAAAATTGGTAGATTTTACTTTTTTCTTTTTTTTTTTTTTTTCTCTGTATTGATTTGAAATAGATTGGAAAATTCTTAACATTAACAAGTTGAAGTATAATATAACAATATCTCTGGCAAATGTGTTTTCAGTCCAGTATGTTTTACTGTTAATACATACTTAATTGCTCAAACAAATATTCTAAAGCATATACATATAACACCTAATAGTGTGATAATGTGATAAATAATGTGATAGTTAATAAGATATTAATATGTCATTGGTATTACTCTTTAAAGCGTGTGTACTTCTTGCAGTCTGGTGTTTAATGACATTAACAAGGCTACATAGTAGGGTTTTGTGAAGGAAGGGGAGGATGGGGGGAATAATGGTGATTCCTTTATTTTGGTTATGTGGTTTATGTTGCTGATCTAGTGCTTAATTACTCAGATTACTAAGAATAGAGAGATATTAGGAGATAGCTCTCAGCTATCTTTGGAAATTTGTTTTATATCACACCATTTTTAGTTTAATGATAGTTATACAACTGTTTTTTTTGTTGTTGTTTGTTTGTTTTACATTTGGCTTTAAGATTGTCATATTCTTTTTTATTCTTACATACATATTCTGCTCTGTAACGTTTACTCTTAACATTTTCACTCCTACTTCAGTAACTTACTATAAAATTTCATATCTCATAAAAATTTCAAGATATTGAGGTAGGTTCATACATTATGCAGGAGCAGATGATCTGTCGTGAGCTGTTGCTTGCAGCAGACCATGCTGGAGCAGTCCGCTCCTGAAGGACAGACCCTGTAATATGGACCATACTGGGTTCTGAAGAACTGCCGTCCATGAGACACACAGGATCAGTTTGGGAAGAACTGCATCCTGTAGGTGCGACCCCAAATTGGAACAGGGGAAAACAGTGATCACGAAGGAGTGGCAAACTGTTAGGGACTGACCGCAGCCCCCATTCCCCGTTCCCCTGCACTGTTGAGGGGGAGGAGGTAGAATAAGGTGTATGGAAGGGGGGGAGGGGAGGGGAGGGGAGGGGAGGGGAGGGGAGGGGAGATGTTTTTATTTTGCTTTTAGTTTCTCACTGCTCTGGTCTGTTATCAGTAGACAACAAATTATATTACTCTCCCTTACTTTAAGTCTGTTTTGCCCATGACAGTAATTGAGGAGCAATCTCCCTGACCTTATCGCAGCCCTTGAGCCTTTCTTCATTGTATTTTCTCCCCCTCTTCCTTTGAGGAAGGGGAGTGACAGAGCGCGTGTAGTAGTTTTTAGCTGGCCATCAGTGTGAAACCACCACATCAATCCATCTGATGCTTTTTGAAACCACATCATCACAAAATGGCTTGGTTTGATAGGAACCTAAAAGATTATGTAGTTCCATCCAACCTGCCCCACCAGATCACATTGCCTGGGGTCCACCTTACCCAACCTGGCATTGAACACCTCCAGGGACTGGGCATCCACAACTTCTCTGGGCAACACATTCCAGTGCTTCACCACTCACAGAGTGACAAATTTCCTCCTAACATCTAATCTAAATCTACTCTCCTTTAGTTTAAAAGTTTTCCTTCTTGTCTATCCACCCATGTAAAAGACAGTCTTCAAAATCTATACTTGAATTCTTAATCACATTATAGTTTTATCTAAGATCTAGAAAAGGCAATCAGAAGAAATAAGTCAACCGCTGTTTAGTCACAATCTGTTGTACTTTGTCTTCCTTGTGAATGAAAGTTTAAAGCCTTTCCAAGTCTTAATATGTTACCTATTATATAGCTATTTAGTACTTCCATAATTTTCACCTAAACAGACACTCAAATGACATCTCCATTATCATATATTTATTTCCAGCTCAGATGTATTCCTAGTTCCATCTAAATGCTTCAGACTGGTCTTATGAATGTATCCTCCTTTTAGAAGGAAGTCAAAATGTAATGAAATAACTGCTGGTTCAGATAAAAACCTGTGAAAGTTGCTCTGTCTTTGTCTTTTTTTTTTTTTTTTTTTCCCAACTTCATCCAAAAGTAGACAAGCACTAGCACTTGTGAAAACACACACCCCTTTGCTTCAAGGTAATTAATGTTATATTTATCGGGAAAAGTAAGGAAGCAAATATAGATATCCTTTTTTATTACATAAATATTGTACTTTTGAGAAGATCAAGATTCTGTTAAAACATTTACATAGCAATGTAATGATTAAAAATAATGTCCTATTGTATTTTGGCTTCTGAAAATAAAGACTATTTAAAACTTTTAAGAACACTTTCTTGTAATAATTTTTATGAAGCTGAAAAAAAGACCGATAATGTGATAGTTCTGTTCTGTACAGGAAAAGACTGTTTGTTTGTTTTTTGAAAACAAAAACAAAGAAACAAGCAAACAAAACAAACCAAGCAAAAACAAAAACAAAAAGAAACACAAACAAACAAACAAAAAATGCCTTCTTATTGTTTTGAGAGGTTACTGCCTCTGGAGATCTGAGCTCCATCCACTAGTTCATATCTAATAGTAGCAAACTCTAAAATAAAATAAAATATAAGATAAGATAGATTAAAATGAAATAAAATAAAATAAAAAGTAAATAAAAATGCAGCTGAAATAAGTTTTTGAAGAGGTTAGCAATTTCTTCAGACAATATTGTAAAAAAAAATAAAATAAAAATAAGAGGCTGACGTTCCTTCAAAGTCTGAAGAATTCTCTGTAATAAATTAAACTTTTTGAGCAGTATATGCATGCTTTGATTGTTGGAAATCTTACACATGCACAGACTGATATTCAGTATGAATATCTAAGAGATAACTAAGAGAAAGTTCATGAACAACATTATCCCATCAAGTCTTTAAAACAGAATTTTAAGAGTTTTTAGGCAACAAAATCCTTGAAAATGTATTAATTTCACATATGTTGCTTGGGTGTACAGACATGTTGGTTGCGATTACACAGGAAAAGCAAACCAAAAATTCCTCGTTAATATATCTTTCCCTAACAAACTTTGAGTTAGAAAGTTAGTCCAAGCTCTTTTCCTTAATACTGTAAGTTCAGAGAACAATTCATCTGGGAAGATACTTCAGGAGGTTTCTAGTCCAACCTCCTACCTAAAGCAGGGTTTTTTGCAACTACTCTTGGCAACCTCCTTCATCACTTGACTGCATTCAAAGTAAAGTAGGTCTAGTTAAAATTGTTTTTATTGCTATTTATGCCTGTTACATCTCATCTTCCCACCATGCACCAATGTGAAGAGCCTATCTCTGTCCCCTTGCTGACTTTTAGCATTAGGAAATACTAGATTTATAAATACCATATAAGAATATTTTATATCAGCTCAATGTAATATGAAAAAATTAGATTTTATTCCCTTTAAGCCTTCGAGATCTTAACTCTCAATATTTATATTTAATATGAGTACATAAATAACTAAAAAATAAAGGTAAAAAATAAATTTCTGAAAATGTAACTTCAACCATATCAAATAGCTTTCATTTAAAAAGCCATTTATTTCCTTTTAATTTAGAAGGGTAGGTTTTGGTTTTATCATTTTTATTTTTTTTCCTTGAGAAATAATGACTTGAACTATTTATCTTGAGACCAAAAGATAAAGTATGTATGTAGTAAGTCAATAAAATGTTTAACATTGAAGATACTTAAATATAAATTTGATCAATAAAATATAACAGGAACAAAAATCAGTATATTAACTTATTGATTTTTCCTTTTTAATTGCAACCTTCTTTTTATGTAGTTACTGGGCTGAAATTTTCTAAGATCTACTGCACATTTTGTTCCAAATAAACATAAGCTCCTTCTGCCCAGCTTCAAAACACTGATAAAGATAAGCAAGAAAATTTCTGAAGACTTCTATTGTGCCTTGCCTTCAAAAACTTAAAACGTTGTCAAGGCTCATTGTTTATATAAAAAAGAATTTAAAGGAATATATTAGCAATATATACTTTTTGTACTGGATGGACTTACAGCTTAAAAATACCTTACTCCCAGGATGTTTCAGTCATTTTCAGATACTCAAGAGAACCAAAATATCAAGCACATTTCAATTCTGAAAGATGGCAAAATAAAATAAAATAAAATAAAAAAATCCAATATACTAATACAGGGAATATTATTGTCCTGGCATTTGAACCCCTCCAAAGAGGAAAAACAGTAATTATTCTATAATTTTTCTACCACTGGGAGTCAGATGGATGATTATATTTAAAGATGTGTCAGTATGTTGATGTATGAAAAAAAGGTGTTCCATATATATTGTCTTGTTAATTCAGGAAAGTCATTATTATCCATTTCTATTTTTCTTACTCGATGAGCTTCTGTGAAGGCTCTGTGACTGCAGTGAATTTGCTCTGTGAATATCAATATTTGCTTGATCTTGAAAGTTGCTACTAGGTACAATTAATGTCAGAAATATTTTACGTATATCACAAGTCATATTCCTTAATAGGTTCTTGTTTCATAGTTGTTCAATTTTGTTTGAATATGTTTTAATTTTGGAATAATACGTAACATAAATGTATATATGTAAAGTTGATTACAGCACAAAAGCAAGTACATCATTAAATACAATGCAGTGTCTTCCCATTTAACAGTTTTGTGATTGTAAGTGGAAGAATGGTTATTTAGATATTCGTGCACATGTACAAAACCAGACTTAAATAGGCTTAAATAGACTTAAAATTCTGAGATCTGGAATTTTTCTCACTTAAACAAATATCTGTGTTTGAAATAGTTGTCATAGACTCCCTTTATGCACAAGGGAGAGAAGAAGTAGGCACATCTAGAGTGAAATTCGTCTGATCTGTTTCAAAAGTCTGCCTTACAGCAAGAAGACTATCACTCTCTTTAAAAGCTCTCTGTATAGGCATGTAGAATGAGATGATGCTCAAATGTGTCTCCATAGTGAGACCCATGGCCAGATGAAAACTCAGATGTCTGAAACATCTAAAAAGTGCAGCTGTTTTTTTAAAAACTCATTTAGCAAAACACACACACACACACACAAATCAGTTTTGCCTGCCTTTGGTTGTTTAAATGCAAGTTATGAAGTTATGGCTAAATCAGCCATTTCTAAATGGGGAGAAGTGCTTGACACATGAGCTTAACTCTGTAAATGTCCCATGGTGATATAATGTGCTTTCTTTCTTATGCAATCCAGTGCTAGAAAATTACCTAGCTGGCCCAATATTTTGCTGAGAGAATAAACCAAAGCAAAGCAAAACAAAAATATAGACTACAAATTTATAGGTGCATGCAACAGCAACAGAAATTGAAATCCACATAGATATACTTTTACCTTTATATTGACTGGCCTTTCATTATCATTTAATATCTACTTCAAGGTCAAATCTGCTAGTAATTGCTTTAGAGGAGTGCAGTGCTGAGCAGATTATATTCAGGTGAACAGCCATCTGTATTTTAAAGTGCAGACATGCTTCAATATTCTGTGCCTGACCTAGTCATATCCATTAGAATCATTTAGTTTTGTGAGACATCATGAACTGAATATGGACAGACAAGCTATTTCCTCTGTCTTTTCTACAGTGTCACTGATGTCACCTGCTTCTCAAGCAGCCTAAAGTTGCAAACAGCTCCACTTCAAGATTCCTACAAAAACAGTATAGATGTGGGCAGCCAAGTATTTTTAGCTGATCACACTTCAGACTTCTGTCGAGATGGGCCAGTTAAGTTATGAAAGAGGCAAATAGTGTCGTTATTTTATTGCTAAAGCTGCAAAATATTATTAATTAAAAATATATATTTCTTTAATAAGAAGAATAAACTTTATGGAATGACTAGATTACTCAAAGTTCCCTAGAAAAATGAAACATCTGATAAGAAACAAAATGAGAAAAAAAATCATAAATAGTAACACAGCAAATATTAATGATGAAGGGTAAGAAGAAAAGAAAAAGAGAGAGAATATTAAGCTGTTTGGACCAGTAGGTATGTTAAAGTGTGCTCTTTTCTTTGCTTTCACTAACAGTATCCATGTAAAATTTCTGCAAAGAAAAAGCCTATTAATCTTCACACATGGCCAGGAGCATATTAGAAATTATGTCAAATGTGCACCACCACCTTTTAGGAGAATGAAACACTCTTTTGAAACTGTTATCAGTTAACTACGACAAGTTTGCTGATGACAGTAAACTGGGAGATGCTGTTTACTCGCTGGAGGGATGAGAGGACTTGCAGAGGTATCTAGACAGATTGGAGCACAATGCCAATCATTGGCATGAAATTCCACAAGAGAGAATGCAGGGTTCTGTACTTGGGATGGAGTAATGCCAGACACAGGCACCTGCTGGGAGACAAGTGGCTAGAGAGTAGATCAGCAGAAAGGGATGTGGGGGTTGACAGCTGCTCATTGACAGCAGGCTCAAAATGAGTCAGCAGTGTGCACTGGTAGCCAAGAGGGCAAACCACATTTTTCAGAGGTTCAGGAGAAGATCGTACATATAAAGAAAAATTTCTTTGCTCTGAAGGTGGTCAAACACTGGATCAGGATTCCTAGAGAGGTGGTGAATGCTCCACAGCTGTCAATTCACAGCTGTTCAAGAGGCATTTGGATAATAGCCTTAATAATATATTTTAACTTTTGATTAGCCCTGAAGTGGTCAGACACTGATGGACTTGATGATCTTTGTAGGTCTCTTTCAATTGAACTATTCTATTCTATTCTATTCTATTCTATTCTATTCTATTCTATTCTATTCTATTCTATTCTATTCTATTCTATTCCATTCCATTCCATTCCATTCCATTCCATTCCATTTGCAGAGGTTTGCTTCACAGATAGCAGGATTAGAATATAGTGGTGAAGGTCTGAAAAATAATGCATTGATTTCAGAATAAATATGGAAGATAAATGTTGTCCTCGTTTGCCTTTATACACAAAAAGCCATGTGTGAAAAGTTTTAAAATGCATTTTATTGCATGTGTAGGAGCATGTTATAGAAATTATTTTTGCGGTTTAGAATCACATTATATTTTGTATACTCACATGCAAAATCACTCATAATCACACCTGAAAATACCTTTTGTAACAGCTTTACTTTGCATTTATTATTCTACTTTTCTAAATTTATATCTGTGTTAAAGTATTTTTATGGCAAATGTAAATGTGAGATAAATGTAAAACATTGTAAAGTTCTGTTATACAACTGAAAAAAAAGTTTTTTAGTTATTTCTAAGCTCAAATTTTAAATAAATAAGTATTAAATATATTAAAAGAATTCAAAATGTGCTCTTTGGCAGAAAACGAACAAACAAACAAACAAGGAAAAGAAAATGCATCAGGGGAATAAAATCTGTTAGCCTGGTGACAGAATTTGTCACCAAAGATCTACATCTAACTGTGAAAAGAATTAATAGATTTGGTAATTTTTGTTTGTTTTCTCAGAAAGCAGAAACCAATACAGGAATATATTCTGGAAGGCCTATGGAACAATTTATTATATATGTTATAAATGTCAACTATTAGCTGTCTTTTAAGTACTAGAGACACCTGTCTTTATACTCTTGATGCTGAAAAACACCATTCAGTGCTGGGAAAAAAATGTTGATCGAGCAATTTTGAAGACAGTGATGGGGAGCAAAGGAATTTACACAGCAGGCATTACATGAATTTTAGTAAAAGGTAACTATAGTACTTGTTTGAGTACTTCAGCAGATTGAAAAAGTGTCTTGAAGCACAGATGTTAGAAGCAAACCATCTTCCAAATACTGTTGCAGAATATGTACACAAAATTAAAGAATATTTACTATTGTGTTCAGCTGTTAAAAATCTCTGAGCAAAATGAAGCATTTTAGACATTTTTTGTTCTACACAATTTTGTGGCAGGTAACAGCCATTAAAGTTTAAAATTATAAAAGGACCTGAGCTTTCTGACATGTAGATCATAGGTAAAAACAAATCACCAAAATTGTTATTTCCATGTAAAAGACAAACAAACAAACAAACAAAACAACTTTTAAACAAACTTAAAAATCTGAGTATCTTGTGGTAATCTTATGGCAAACAAGGCATTAACCATATATTGATGAAATTACAAAATTATTTAGCAGCTCAAGGAAGCAGGTAGCATAGAAATGAAAAGTGAAATTATAAAGGTTGATCTAATCAACTTCTGTGGAAATTCATCTAAAATATTCTTTTTATTATTATTATTTTAGGAAATGACTTGTAATGAAGAGGTCACCGCCACATCAAGGATCTATCAAGATGTACTAATCCTAATGCTTTCATAGCATTTCTGACTCTCATAATAAGAACAGAAATATAATGTGTGCTTAATCTCTCCAAGTGTTCAACCACCACCAACAACAAAAAAGTTCTGAAAAAGGTCCAATTTATGTAGCTGTTTATAAAAATTAATACCTAATGCTAACAACTGACCTACATGACCTCAACAGGGGATGAAAAAGGAAGTTTTATTTTAACAGCCATGGGCTATATACTGGGAAATGTTTGGATTCTTAAAGAGTTGATGTAGCAGATATAGGACTTTTTTTCCTCTTGTCTGTGGTAAGAAGTGAATATTAATAGCAGAATCCTTAAGCCATAAGCAATATATTTGTTAGCTGCCATATTCCGGGTTATTTTTGTAGTGTTATTATTAAAAACAAACTCTATGAAGAAACCGAGTGGATAGACTCATCAGGATGTGTGAATTTTCTCAGGGTAGTCAGGAACTGGGCTATTAATAAGAATTATATAGAATGGAATCATATAGATACAGTTTAAGGCACTGCTAAGAATTTACACTTTTCATGCAACGCTTCCATATATGCACCCAATGTCACAACCAAACTCTCTGAAGGACCTGTGTTGGAAGGTGATAACAGCATGTCTACAGAAGATTTAGGAAAGGAATTAACAATAAAATAAAAATAATAATAAAAAGCAAGTGTTTCACACTTATTCAGTATAGTTAAATCCATATCTGCCAAGAATTTCAGAAAACTCATGGTTAATGACAGGTAAAGAAAACTGATGAAAATTCTGTGCAATTTTGTGATGTTAGATAATTTACATATGGAAAAATAACCTTCATTATATTTAAGTAGTGAT